>NC_142011.1:23895860-24507860 GCF_049901735.1 Notechis scutatus | reverse complement strand
ACCTTTAATATTGTTTCTTGGATCCAGAACAATACTTGTAATATGGAAATAGGCCAAATGGTTTCTCGAAAATGCCTTTGAAATGTGCACAAAGCTTTTTATTATGCTATTTCTTTTTATGTTGAATGTAAAGGAAATTCAGAGCAGTAATTTTATAGGTTTATAATATAATCCCATGCATACATACTCAGTGTAAATGTGAGAAGAAATAGAAGTGGTTAAAATTCAGTGGAATATTTTCCCGGGCCACTGGGTATATGATTACAACCTTAGACTCTTGTCTTAAAAAATTCATTGTCATTGTTGGTATTTCTCTGATCTGGATCCCAAAAAGGTTCCCAAAAAGAACAACTTCCCTCAACAAACAAACAAACAAATGAGCCCTCTCCAGTGTTATGTTGTGTGTACATTCAGAGACCTACTGAATATTTTATTCCTTCCATTATCCTACTACCAGAAGGTGTTTTATTTAATGTTTTTGAATAGGTGTTAAGAACTGCCATCATGCACGCCCATCCCCCAGCCTTAAAGTACTGTACAGAGAAGCCTGGCTTGTTTGCAGCCACAGTGCTGCATATCTTTCAGGAAGTGACCTTGACTTGTATTAATCAAATTCAGAACACACAGAAAAGCTGTTTGGTAACATGCCAATTTGATATAAAACAACATTATGTTTTCATTCAAAATGGAGTATCAAGTAGGAAAAAAAACTTGAGGTACTTTTAAAAGAGCTATAAGGACCTTAAATGAGAACTAGGGTTAAATTTAAAATCTCAGTTAAATTAACTTATTTCTTAAAATATAAAAATAGAAGAAACAATGTAGCAATCTAATTTGCTGATTTGTATGTAATGTACAAGGAACTCATGTCACTAAATGATCAGCCTCATAGAAACTTCCTAGATTGTTTGTTCTAAGTGAGAATTATTAATGTATATCAGTGGCTTTAATAGATCTGACAACAATTTTTATATCATGTTGACAAATTCCCCTGATCAGGACTCAGCAGTAAATCACAAATCTGACATTTCATGGCTCTCTCAACTTATCTGCTGGACTTGATGGAAGACTCATAAATATAACTTAGCTATATCAGGATCTTTATTGTAGACAAGAATGAAGAATGCAAGAATGAAGAATACAACTACCCATTGTTCATTGTTATGAGAGACCATAGCCTTGGGGTTTAAACTTTGGCTTCTTCTTCTTCCCAACTTTACAGAATAATGCATATTTGTTGTAATACTCACTTGGTGGCCTTTAAGCTGAGCTGGTGTTGTATATTTACATAACAACTCAATTGTCTTTGGGTGGGGTTTGTTGATTCCCATCTCAGTACTCTGATATATGCTTATAAATTATTCTGCTTTTGTTACTTTTTCACTGTTATGAATATGAAGTGAGATAGCATGATTGTGAAGATGTTGTAATTTTATGATGTGTTTATTTCTCCCATGAGCTGTTCAGAGCATCCAGAAGTGGGAGGTGCTTCAGTCTCTTCTGGAAAGGCTGGGCTTAAAACTCCGGGACGCTCCTCCTCCTCCACGGGACACCTCCTCAGCATCCCCCAGTTTTAGCTCAGCCTTCGTGGTAAGAGGTTGTGCATTACCTGACTGGAACGGTTTTCTGATTCAGGTTTGCTCTTGGTTATTTCGGCTTTTAAAATTCTTCACCATTTAATTTGGCTTTTTCAGGCTTGTCCCTCTATTAGGTTACCTCGATTAGTTAAAAAAAACCAAAAGTTTCTTTGTAAATAGTGGAGCCTGCCACTCCGCAGGCAGCTTGAGGCTACCGCCTCAGGCAATTATCTTATCTAACTTTCCGATCACTTTCTATGCGATCGAAGCGGAGCGCTTGCAGCTGCGGCTCACTTCGCCTTGCCGTTTCGTCTGACAGCAGCATTTAACTCCTAAGTTAGAGCCTCAGCAGCAGCGGCTCATTAGACGGATCAGACATTAGCAACGGTGATTCTGCTTCCCACCCTTTTCAATGGCTGGCTCAACTTCGCGCCTAATTATCACAGGCGCCATTCCTCGCTGGTTTCCCTTGCTGGGGACCGAGGCAGTACCTTTCCACTTTCTTCTCCCTGAGTTTAGCTCTCCCTTGTCTGGCTAACGTTGGAAAAGCAGGCTAGTCATTAAACAGGCATTTCTTTGCAATTACCTTTGGATCATTTCTTCGGACTGAAACTGCAAGTGCCATTTAAATTGCGGGACATTTGCTTTTGACAGGAAAGGATTCACCTCAGAGCCTGTATAGCTGGTTTCCCTTGTTGGGGACCAGGGATCCAGAGTTTTTCTCGCTTGGAGCACTCAGTGGTTTCCCTTGTTGGGGACCCTTAGATACTGTTTACCATATACACAGTTATACGTATACATATAGGCATATGTCTATGTATATGGGCATGCATATATATATATCATCAGAAGCCTGATGATGGCAGATGAGATTCTGCCGAAACGTTGCTACAACTTTAAAAGCACAACTACAATGACGTGGGAAAATACCCGAACAAAGCTGAATACCATACATATATATATATGTTTTCTTAAGTTTTCGCGGGTACTTACATGTATGGTATTCAGCTTTGTTCGGGTATTTTCCCACGTCATTGTAGTTGTGCTTTTAAAAAAAAGAAAATTTAAAATTACATTCAGAGGCAAGACAATCAGTCATCCACAATGGAAGGTGACAATGCTTTCCGCTCCAAGTCAAATAAGTCCCGAGATAAGCCAGTGGGCCCCAAAAAGGCCTCTAAGGCAGCGGATAAGGATGCCCATAGACGGCACCTAGCTTTGGAAAGGCAATTGCAGAAACGAGCCAGGGAGGCAGACAAGATGGCTATGACACAACAATCTGATCAGAACCCAAACCCATTTATGGGGCCCTTGGACTTACCTACCCAGCCCAGGCAGGCTGTTTCTGGACAACCTCCCATAGGCACATCTCCTCCAATGAGCACTGCCCGACCAATCTCAGAGGCAACATTCACCCCTACGGCCGCCGGCCTAAGACAGGAGGAGGGATTACCTGAGACTATCCCCATCGAAATAAGGCAATGGATGGAGATGGCTATTCAAAGGGGCATTGCGGCTGGAGTTCAGCAATCCATCAGGACCAGACACTTCTCGGCCGCTTCGGATGCGGGATCCCTGTCCGCTTGATCCTTTGCACATACCCGACAACATCTATCTCAGGTATTCCCCAATATTCCTAACATACCAGCCCAGGGTCTTCGGGAGGAGGTGAACTTTGAGGATCAGGATGTTCCCATGGAGGGGGGGGGGTCGATCCATCAGATGGACTTGGGGCTGTCAGAGGCTGACCCGCTAGAACGGGGAATGTTGGACGACGAAGGCCTCATTCTGGACCAACCTACTTTTTCTGGCCTTTTTCGCCCGCACCTCTTTAAGTCCTTACTGTTCAAGGGAAAGAATACCGCTAAACTAGGCACATCAAACTCTCATCCATTGTCAACAGGGTCTCTGGACGAATCTGAGGATCTAATATTCTCACAGCCAGCTAATGAGGCGGAAACTATTCCTGTCCCTTGTATGTTTGCTGAATTAGTACAAAATCAATGGGCATCAGCAGCATCCTACCCAGCCCCAACAGGGTACGATAAATGATATTATTATTTGGCACCAGAGTTTTCAAATTTTCTCAAAACGCCAGAGGTAGATGAGCCCATTGTGGCACTGGCCTCTTCTTCAACCTTTCCCAACGAGGCCGAGGAAGCCCTGAGACCGGAAGAAAAGAGAGCAGAGTTAGCACTCCGTAGGGCACACGTTTCTGACACCTGGGCCATTAGGGCTGCTACAGCGGCGTCCTTTTTTACACGGTCCTCCCTCCGATGGCTCTTCCACTTGAGGGATATATTGCCGGCATCAAATGTCAGAGCCCACCAGGACATAGTTAAAATTATTGCAGCGGTGGAATTCTCCGCCGACGCCACATTTAATGCAGTCAAATTCTCGTCTAGGGCCATAGCATCTCATGTATCAGCATGGAGACTGCTATGGCTCAGGCATTGGCAGGCGGATACCAAGCATAAATGCAAGTTAGCATCAACCTCAATATCGGGGGATAAATTATTTGGCAGTGTCTTGGAGCCCCTCCTTATAGAGAATAGAAACAAGAAAAAAGTGCTTCCCCCTCTTTTTCGGAGGTCCGAAAACAGAACGCCCCAGTCGTTTCAAAGGGGCTCCTTTCGGCCCTACTATCAAGGCCCATACGTTCCCAGATCACAGAGAACATCAGGCTACAGGCCCAGTTTTAGACAGGATAGGTTGGAATCTTCCGATAGAGGTCAGCGGGGAGGCCAAAACAGAAGAAACCCCAGAGGCACTGGAGGCCGATTTTTTCATCACCCCAAGTGAGTCCTTGACAGCAGCTCCCATTGGAGGGCGGCTAAAATTGTTTGCTGATCAATGGGACAGCTCCACCTCTGATGCGTGGGTCAGGGACACTATTAGGTTTGGTTTGGCGCTAGAGTTTCAATCCTCCCCCTGAACTTTTTCATTAGGAGCCCCAGGTCCACGGACCCCATTAAGAGGGCGTTGATGCAGGAGGCTATCAATCATCTTCTACATATTCGGGCCATTAGAGAGGTCTCATCTGAACTGCGGGGTCAAGGCTGTTACTCTCTATTGTTTGTGGTCTCAAAGAGTTTGGGGGGCTGGAGGGCAATTCTGAATCTCAAACGTCTGAACAGATCATTGGTTTATCGAAAATTCAAGATGACTACTCTCCAGTCCATTCTGCTCAGCATTAGAGAGAACGATGTCCTGACCTCTATAGATCTCACAGAGGCCTATCTACATATACCAATTAGACCGGCTCACTACAAATATCTTAGATTTTGCTATTGTGATCGGCACTACGAATATATCGCCCTACCATTCGGTCTGGCTTTGGCCCCCAGGACTTTTACCAAGGTCCTCGCGGCTTTGGCTGCCTCACTCAGGATCAAATCTATTCGCTTACAATGTTATCTGGATGATATTTTAATTCTGTCATCTTCCAGACACCAAGCAAAATTGGATACCAAGATTACTCTGGAGACCCTTCAGGGTCATGGCTTTTCCATAAATTGGGATAAAAGCCATTTGATCCCCTCAACTAGGTTAGTTCATTTAGGGGCAGTGATAGATACCGTGGAGGGCAAGGTCTTTCTCTCTCAGGACAGGTTAAACAGTATCCAGTCTGGCCAGAGAGATTAGAGCCTTAAAGAGGGTTTCCCTGGCAGTGCTGTCTCGACTGTTAGGGAAACTGATTTCTTGTATTTCCATTGTGCCTTGGGCTCGATTCCATTCTAGAGAGCTGTAATGGTTCCTGCTACCTTTCCAGCGATCCGGAAAAGCCACTTCCAACGTCTGGATAAAGGTACCGCACAATGTTCTCCGATCGCTCCGCTGGTGGTTGGAAAAAAACATAAACAAGGGGTGTCCTTTCAAGGAACCTTACAGGGCAACGATTACAACCGATGCCAGCCTGGTAGGATGGGGAGCTCACTTCCAATCCCACACTGCGCAGGGAAGTTGGACTATTTCCAAACAATCACAAAGCATCAACCTGTTGGAGCTGCGAGCAGTTCACCTGGCCTTACGCAGTTTTCTACCCTTTTTCCAATCATGCCACGTTCTGGTCTTGACAGACAATATCACAACCAAGGCCCACATGAACAGACGGGGGTACCCATTCCAAACTTCTGATGCTGGAGACGGCCAAGTTGTTCAAGTGGGCCGAGGCCAATCTGTTTTCGCTCAAGGCAGAGCACATAGCAGGGGCCTTAAACACACAAGCGGACTGGCTCAGCAGGGCCACGATAGATCAGGCAGAGTGGTGCCTACACCTGTCTGTCTTCCAGGAAGCAGTGCGGAGGTTTGAGCAACCGGTGATCGATCTATTTGCTTCTCCTCTCAACGCCCAATTACCCCGGTATATTTCAAGGTACCCGACTCAGGGGGCAGAGGCCGTCAATGCCCTACGATGTCAGTGGCCTCCCGGACTTCTATATGCGTTTCCTCCACTCCCGGTAATACCCAGGTTGATCCAGAAGTTATTGGAGGAACGAGCGGAATTGATATTGGTTGCCCCTTACTGGCCCAGGCGAATGTGGTTCACAGATATACAGGACCTGTCGAGGGAACAACCTTGGAAAATTCCACCGTCGAAGGTTTCCCTCTCGCAAGGGCCGGTACTTCACCCAGACCCACAATGGCTCAGTCTAGCCATATGGAGGTTGAGCGGAGCCGTTTAAGGGCCCAACAGATTTCAGAGGATGCTATTGCCACCATTCAAGCATCCAGACGGTCCTCAACAAATCGTATATACGAGGCCACGTGGTCCACCTTCTGTCGCTGGTGCCAGGGGTCTAAGATCGACCCAACTGCTCCATCAATAGGACAATTATTGGACTTTTTACAGGAGGGGTTGACCAAGGGCCTATCTCCAAATACTTTACGCAGACAGGTGGCGGCCTTAGCCTTGGTGATATCCTGGGGTGACCTTCATTCCATAGTGCACCATCCACATGTCCGCACCTCTCTTAAGGGTGCTGCAAACTTACGACCTCCTGTAATTCACCGCTATCCCACCTGGGACCTCAACAAGGTGTTAACCGCACTTACAACTGGCCCGTTCAAGCTTTTAAGAACCGATAGTCTTAAATTCCTGACATATAAGGTGGCCTTCCTAATTGCAATCACATCAGCAAGCAGGATTTTTGAATTGGCAGCATTGTCGATGAGAAAGGACCTGTGCACGTGTCATGCAGACAGAGTGATTCTCCGATTGGATCCATCGTCCACTCCTAAAGTAAATTGAGCCTTCCACAGAGCGCAAGAGTTGGTGCCTCCAAATTTTTTGTCCGAAACCATCTCATAGACTGGAGCATCAATGGCATCGACTTGACGTTCGAAGGGCGTTAAGCATCTATCTAGACCGCACGGCGGCATTTCGAAAATCTGAGGCTCTATTCCTATCCTTCAACCCATCCACTTTAGGGCAAAAGGTGTCAGCAACGACCATCGATAGATGGTTGAGAGCCACCATAGCTAAAAGTTACGAATGCCAGTCCATCTCAGTTCCTAAGGGCATTGCAGCCCACTCAACAAGGAGTGCGGCAACATCAGCTGCATGGGCCACACGGGCTTCCATAGACGAAATTTGCAGAGCGGCAACTTGGGCTTCACCATCTCCCTTTGTCAGAAATTATAAAATTGATGTCTATACCTCAGCGGATGCTTCATTTGGCAGAAGAGTCCTGCAGAGGGTCCACAGAGTTTAGGAGTGGATTTCAATCCAGACGGAGTCCCTCTCTAAGGACAGGCCAAGCTTTGGTATGTCCCACTTCTGGATGCTCTGAACAGCTCATGGGAGAAAGGGCGTTGGTACTTACTGACACACCCGTTCTCTGTGAGCTGTGAAGAGCATCCAGCCCCACCCATTTCTTTCCGTCTGGTGGGGTTCCGTTCCAGTCAGGGATCTAGATTAGATGACTTTGGCACTCAGTCTTCACAAAACTGGGGGACGCTGAGGAGGTGTCCCGTGGAGGAGGAGGAGCGTCCCGGAGTTTTAAGCCCAGCTTTTCCAGAAGAGACTGAAGCACTTCCCACTTCTGGATGCTCTTCACAGCTCACAGAGAACGGGCATATCATGTAAGTACCAACGCCCTTTTTAATACTAATGCTAAAATGATATGTGATCACACTTGTTAAATTTTTGTGCTAATTTGCTTGTCTATGTAGAAGTCTGTTGCCTTACAAAATGTTAGACTTAAATGTTCCAAAAATAATACTGGCTTATATTTTCAAACTATTTTAGTTGTCAGTTATTTAAATACATAAATTTTGTACAGTCTTGCATAGATTTTTAGGTAAATAAAAATCTGGTATATTGTGGTGATAAAATATAGTTATAGCCACCGAGAGTCACTGTGAGCAAGTTGGATGGTCATGTAAATTTTCTTAATAAATAATTATGTATGACTTTTAGTGCAATTTTAAGCATGTTTAATTGGAATTAATTTGCATGATGCTCAGTAAAAATTACAATTGAATAAAAACAAGTGGAAGGAATCATATACCCATTGTACCATATTTAACTTGAATGTGGTGGTGGCTTTTTTTCAATCAAGTCAAAAAGAGAATCCTTGCTCTATTATCAAATACTTTCTGGATAATTTCAGAATTCTTAATCCCTTGTTTGGATCACTTTGAAACCTAAGAAATAACCAAAGAAAGGAATTTTGGAGCAATATCTCCAGTAGGCTACACCCCACTCCACTCCAATGTTGGCAGCAAAACAATTTTTATTTATGAACATATTGTTCAAATATGTTTAAAATAAGGTTTAATAGGTAGAGAATGCAGACCTGTCTCTCTTTCTTCTTTTGTTCAATCATATTTGATTCTTGGATACTACCTGAACAAGTCCCTGCAGGTTCCTCAGTAAGGTTTTTCAGTGGTTTGCCATTACCTGCCTCCCAAGGCTGAGAAAGTAATTGGCCCAAGGTCACCCATCTAGCTAGCATTGTGTCTAAGGCAGGACTAGAACTCACGGTTTCTCTGTTTCTATCCTGATGTCTTAATCGCTACAGCAAACTGGCTCTCAGATATCTTTTTATAAATAGCTAAATTATAATTTCTTAATTTTAGGAACTGTTTAAAGATTAAAGAGTATTTGCTTTTGTCTGCTTTCTATTATTTTACCTATTAAAAATTTGCTCAAACAATAAATATTGTTATTTCAAGCAAGTGCCTTTTGTCACATTGTTATGTCATATGTCTTTTCCTAATCTTACCTTTGTCACATTAATATTTAGGGTTTTTATTTTAATTTTTATTTGCAGCTCCAAAGATCCATAGCAAATTGTTGACTTGTGGAATATATTATACTTCAATATATTTCTAGATTTTTTTTCCTGTCAAACTTCATTTAATTGTTGAGTTTGCTTATTCTTCGTTGGTTTGTTTTGGAATCTCTTTATATTTTTCTCTATATTTTTGTTTTTCACATCTGTAAAAATAAGTAGTATATTTATACTTTTGAATAGGATGACTTTTTTTTTACACAAGGACTGGATGCAGAAAAAATGAGATAATTATTTGATAATATACAAACGTATGTTGTTTCCAAGTCTGGCAAAAATGTTTTTCCATTCATCTTTGTAAATTTTGCCAAGATCCCCTTTTAAGACATTGTTAAATCTTTTTTTTACTACTTGTGCAGGGTATCATGACATCCTATTAATTTTTCTTGGTGTTCTGCTGTACTGTTGTTTTTATAGCAAATGACTGAAAAACCTCTTTTGGATATTTTTAAACTTTGGCTATGTATAATAAAACTTTATCCATTCCAGTGAAGAAAATCTTATTGTTTGAATGTTGAAACTTTACGAAGCATTGGCATAGAAAATCTATTTTTGATAATTTCTAAGTGAAGAATACATTACTATGGACATATTTTTCCTTTTCCCCCCTGGAACTTTTAAAATTGATAATTTATTTAATCATTCAACTTTAAAAAGCAAGGCACAAGGGTCTTCAAACTTGGCAAGTTTAAGTCTTGTGGACTTCAACTCCCAGAATTCCTGAGCTAACATGACTGGAGGAGGAATTCTGGGAGTTGAAGTCCACAAGTCTTAAAGCTGTCAAGTTTGAAGACCCCACCTTTAAAATGCCAACTGCCAATGTGACTTTCCTAGGACTTAGACATACACTGTTCTTGTATGCAAAGTAGATTGGGTTCAAGTGGTTCCTGGCTTATTTCAACAGACTTTTCAAAAAGGCCATATTTTAAAATGCTTGATGTGACCCATCAATAGTTGAGCTATTTGTTCCTTCACATCTGAGCTTTTTCTTGTTTAAAGTGTGTGTGTGTGTATGTGTGTGTGTGTATCACAATATCCTTGATGACCAGAGTGGGTGTTAGGAACTGAACTCAACAGTTTGATTATTGTCACACTTCTTCTGACAAACGTGAATATAAAAGTCCTGCATATATATATGGGACATGCTGTTAGGATTCAAAATTATGACCAACTAAATTTGCTGAGTTGGATAATGTGTGTATTTGGAGGACGACACTGCTTTAACTGAACCTTTTTGCCATTTTTTATAAATTAGTAACTAATTATTCAGTCACAGAATAAACATTTTATAATTTATCTTTTCATTCTTGCTCTTCCTTCTGAATTATATGCCTATTGATGGGTCACATCAAGCATTTTAAAATATGGTCTTTTTGAAAAGTCTGTTGAAATAAGCCAGGAACCACTTGTACCCACAATCTACTTTGCATACAAGAACAGTGTATGTCTAAGTCCTAGGAAAATCACATTGGCAGTTGGCATTTTAAATTTTATATGTTTTTCCAGTTTTCATTTTGTCCCAAAACTTTATTTATTAAAGATTGGATTCATCATCTTTTAGGAAGAAAGGATTGAATTTTGTGGAGGGATATTATGGATTATTCTGGAGGACATTGTGTGAGTAGCAGTTAAACTGTATAGTTATTTGCTGTGCCTGAGTTTATATCAAAATAGATCATATTGAACAATTTATCAAATAATAAGCAACAAAGTATTGAGCACCAGTATCATGTTAAAAGGAAATGTTTTATCCAACATTTGGATAGCAGATTTATTGTTTGTTGTATACCTCCTAAAATGGGCCTATAGTGGTAGGCAGTACTTAACTGATAATGACTGATTTCAAAATGCTTTAAATAGATACAGACTGGGTTAATATTTGGATGAGAGACCACTAGGAAGTCCCAATATTATAGGTAAGACAGAAGGGTAAAACAATGTCTCAGAAAAAGACCGTCGTAGATCACTTTCATATTGTTGCCTGAAAAATTATATGGGCATGTCCATAAAGTCAACTGGAATTGAGCTTTGACATAAGGGGGGATTAAGGTTTTATAAAAACTTATTCATATGTTATATTATTTGGGATGTGTATCCAATGAGCCCTCTGAATAATCTTTCCCTATGTTGATATTACTCTAATGATACTGCCATCTTGCAGGCAGTTCCATGTTTAGTGTGAGATTTTGCATGAAGAAAAGCCTTTACACATATGACTGGGTATGCCAAAGGTTTTCTTCTGCAGACGTGCATTGAATTTATGAACATCTGCAGATGCTATTTTTATTACAGCAATATTGGAGATACAAGGCTAGGAGTATCTGGAATATTCACATAATATGTGAATGGGACTAAAGTAAGGGTTGCAAGGGGGCAGAGGGTGGTATTCAGCAGGTTCTGACCAGTTCTGGAGAACTGGTAGTGGAAATTTTGAGTAGTTTGGAGAACCGGCAAATACCACCTCTGACTGGAGATTTTACAGTATCCTTCCCTTGCCACGCCCACCAAGCCACGTCCATAGAACCTGTAGTTTAAAAAATTTGAATCCCATCACTGCAAGGGGGCTCAAGTATTCAATTTGGAGCTGTATACATGATGTGATGGAAAGAGGTTTCTGTAAGTGCTGGATGATTAAGGGATTAATTTTATAAAATTTAAGAGAAATTGTCTAAAACTCAAGCTAAAATGAAGAATGCATCTGTAGTATTTGGAAATGAAAGCAGCTTGGGATGCAAAATTTTGATGGCATAGGTCATTTGTTAAGATTTCGCTGTTTTGAAAGATATGAGAAAAACCTTTTTGACAGTCAGAGAAGAAAAATAAAGCTGGTCATTTAATATTTGCAAAGGAATTCTATTCTTCCAGTGGTATAAGATTAATCCGAAGGGAAATGCAGAGGAATTTTTGGGTTGATAAGAATGCATCGACAAATAATTTCATTGAGGTAACTCAGTGTTTCACAAACTTGACAATTTCAAAATATCTCCTGGGGAATTGTGCGCTGACAGCATGCTGTCTGTGGAATTTGGAAAGTTGAAGTCCACACATCTTAAAGTTGCCAAGTTTGAAGAATTCTGAGGTAACAAAATGACAAGATAAGGAGTTTACTTTTGAAATCTCTGGAAGAGAGAAAAAACGGATTGGGGTGGAAAGAGTGAGAGGATGTTCTCTTTCATCAGTAGCCTATTCCACTTTTCAGGGAAAAAGCTTTTTGTTTTAAGCAAAAGTGTAGTAAAAGTATTGTTGCAGTTTGGAAAAATGAAACATTTGTAATTGGTAGGTTTTTTTTAAAGGAATTTCACTTCAGCAACTCAGGTATTCAGTGAGTTAATTTTTCCTTTGTGGCCAGAGAATCTATCTGCAGTTGCTGTTTTCTCATTGGTTACTAAAAGGTGAAATTGAAACCACTGTGAACTTTTGAACCCATAGAAGGCTTATGGAAGGCCTTCCCTGCCCAGAGAAAGAGTGGCTTTTTGCTTCTCTTCCTGTATTATTCTGTTTGATGATGCAGCACTATGTGCAAGCTTTTGGAATTGGGCGAGGAAGGAGAAACACAAGCAAATAGTCTGCATATTCCAGTAACAGCAAAGTTGGCATTTCCTGTCTGCTTAGCCAAACCAGCAATTTAAAAATGAATGTCAGCCCAAGAATGAAATTGTTAAACAAAGGGGCAACCAGCTTATAAGGATGCCTCTCCTTTTCTTTGTTTGATGACTTAAATCTGTGTGTAGAAATTATAAATGGATGTAGTTAGAAATCTGATAATTTACGACTCACAGGTGGACACTTTCATCTTGCATTTTAGTAATGCTAATCTTTTTAGAGATTTTAAGGCCTTTGAAAGTCTGGTTTGAAAGCTGGACTGATATGTATGTAGCTAATAAAGAAAATACTTTTGTATATTTCCTTCTACGGAAGATGAGGTACATTTCATTTAGTCTCAAGATAACATCTCAAAATTATTTTCTTGGTTAGTTTAAAATTTAATTTTGTGGACTCTGGAAAATCTAAACTCACTAGATTGTATCTCCTATGTCATGGACTATGAAGTTAATATTGAAGCAATAGAGGGACAGATCAACTTCTTAAAGAATATCCAGGAGATTTCTTGGCAATAATTTATTTCTTAATACAGCTATCTCTGATATTGTCTGTAGGTCTTCAAAGTTTACTTACATTTAACTTCCAAGCCAAGACTGAGTTTTAAGATTGTTTTACAGAATTGATGAAGTATTTTTGCAGATCAAATCAATATCCATAGATTGCAATATATATAAATTTTAGATTTTATCTAGAACACATGCACACACACACACGCACACACTCACTCACTCCAGAGCAAAGTCAGTTTGTTGCATCCTAAATGTGTTTTTATCTAACTCATGCTTATTATTTTGGCTCATTACTTATAAAATTTGTTAACATTTTTGTAACAAAATCTCTGAAGCTAGATTCAAATATATTTTATTTAGGCATGGTTTTTTTAAAAAAATATATAAATCTACAGGATTATTTTACCCTTAATATTGAGAATACTGTACATAACATCACTTGATATTCTCCTGCATCAATTAACAATTCCCCTAACCATGAATGGAGATCCTTAGCTTAGTATTCTAACCACGTAATCAATATGCCAAAAATTTCAATTAAATTGAAGTTTTGTCATCCAGTTTCTTATTTTTACTTTAATTCAAAGAAAATATGAGATAGAAATGTAAAAGCCAAATGTGTTAATTCCAAAATTTAGAAAGAGCTTGTATAAAATATAGTTCAGTACTAAATAACTTTGCAATAGTTATTAAATATTCTAAAAAAAACAATATTTTGCAATAGCTACATATATTTAAAAACTGTAAAATGATAAGGGTTGTAAGTTCAAACTATTACTGTAAAGTTTATCTAAAATTTGATTGTATAATTGAAGAGGTAGATTCCCCTTAGAGCCTACCAATCACTATTGAAAGAACAATGAAGTTAATACTACTAATAACAAATTTCCATCTTTCCCTGTTTCTGCAATTCCCTTTGAGGCAATAAAAGCAAAATGGATTCAAATGATACTTTAACCTTCTGTTTGTTCAAATCAGCTAATGTATGTTTTTATACTTTTTCCTAGGATTGGTTTACAATAGGCACATTGTCTGTTTTTCTTTCTCATACAAGATATCTTTGGATTTATTCTGTATTTATTTTAGTATAGCATACCAGATTTTAAACTGATTTTACGGTGCAAAAGGTTAAATTAGAAATAAGAAGTCACTGTCAAATGAATATGTGATATGATAGTCATTGTGGTGAAATATTTTTGTTTTTTGAAATTCAGATTAAATTGGTTTCTGGCATGAGTGGTATGCATCAGTTTAAATAAATGTAAGATGATTTAAGAATTGCAGCATAGCATATTTTAAAACATTCCTAAATATGGCTCCATTTGCTTGTGGTTGTGCTCACACTTGTTCAACATATTATTTGTTATGTACTTTTATCTGTTGGGGTATTTCATTGAAGAAATTGAGCAATAGCTATGGGAGCATCTTTCAGTTTTCCACTTCGACCCATTCTTTTATGAGTTTTAGGATTTTCAACAATTTTTTTTAAAATTATGAATAGTTCAATAATTTTATGCATTATTGAGAGACAGAAAAAACAGTACAAATGTATTCCAGTATTTTAATAAAGTGACTGTCTTGTGTTTGTGAGACTATATGCTCAAGAATAGTGAATTTTATTCGTGTCTTAACAGTTGCTAATATCTGAGCTGCACTTATTGATATGATGATTTTACAAAAGAAGTACTAGGAGACAACAGCTAAATTTCTATACTTCATTCATCCACAAAGCCACAGTTTTGAGTTTAGCACAAAGAAGCTAAAATATACAGAAATACGTTTTAGATAAATATTTTCAGAACAGCCTTTGCCAACTTTGATTAATGTTTACTATAGTCCTGAAATGAAAAACTTTTTATTTGAAAATATTTGTCATCTTACTCCAGTCAAAATAGCAATTTAATATTAAGTATGGAATTTCAGGATTCCTAGTTTTTTTATATCTGCTATGTCTTCCTGTTATTTCTAATATGTACACTCAGATTTTTGTGCTTTGAACAGTTATTTTGTTGGGTCCTCTTTCTCCCATTTTGTCTTTTATTCCAAGATAAAATCGATAGCAGATAGTTCCACAGAAACATTTTAGGGTTTATTGACAAGAATACATTTTATTAAAAAATGGATAAAATGCAAGGATTGTGTTCTGGAGAACTGGTAGCAGAAATTTTGAGTGGTTCGGAGAACTGGCAAATACCTTCTCTGACTGGCCCTGCCCCCATCTATTCTCTGCCTTCTGAGTCCCAGCTGGGTCTTCTTTTGTTGCCCTGCACAGGAGAACAGAGCTGGAAAACAGATTAGTATTTAAGATTAATATTTAAGCTTCTTTTGCTTCTTTTTCTCCTTTCAAAATTACTAAGATCTCTGAAAGTTTTCAATATGGACTCTTTGAACAATCTTTCTCAGTGCCATATACATATTTAAAAGCTTCTAATCTTTCAAATTTTTCTAAGGATACTTAATTTTATGTGGTTTATTACATAAGAATAATGTTACACACAAGTTTGATATATGAGCATCATTAAAGTTTTATAGTTTGGCCTCTTGTATTAAAAAGACCAGTGTACTTCTAAGCTTGGACCCAGAGCACACATGTTCAACACATGTGGTAAATATCCTAAGTTTTCAAAATGTGTTTTAAAATATGAAAATTAAAAGTCCAGCTACTCTTGATCAGTATCAGCTGTCCTGTAGTTTAGCGACTCCCCATTGCTTTTTATATACCAGAAATGTAGAAAAGGCCGTATGCAATGCATTATATGTGGCAATATCAACCTTCAGTCAAAAGTTTACAGGTTTTATTTCAATATGGTAAAAGCTACTTTTCTAAGAATAAGCCATTACTATCTCTTCAATAGTAAAGTGATTTCACTGTGTACAAAGTATTGAGGTAATGTGTTAGACTTGACCTTATTTTACTACTATGCCCCAAAAGTTGTGCTATCCTTTCAAAGGACACACTGTTCTTTAGAGTGCATTAAACAGAAATAAATAGTGGTTCATGGGCCAAGTTTATTTTCATCATAATCATAACTCATTTTTTAAAACAAAAGAAAGCTACTTGCCTTGGTCTATAAAAAGTAAATCTTATAAACAGGAGCCATATGTTTGCCAGTGTTTTTTTTTTATGGATCCCAACATTTTGGTTTGTTTTATGTATAAAAATTTCCTCAATGTTATATGGAAAGATAATGTTTGTGATATCTTAATTCTGCAGCAAGACTGTGTTCCATTTATTCCAAAGCAGGCTTGCTTAAAAGATCAAATCCCATAAATAATGGTCTAAGATTCAGACTTTAAAAATGTCTTGGCATTTACAGTATTTAAGCTGACTTGTTAGCTTCAGTTTGTTATTTGGATGTTGAAAGAATGATGGTGATCAGAAGTATTAAATATTTGCTGTCTTCAAGTAAAAAAAAGCAATTTTTGTCTTCACAAAGTAAAACAGAAAATGGATCTTTTATTATTTAGTGTATATTATAGAATATGAGTCAAAGAAACCAAAGTTTAATTTGCATACTTTTATGAGAAGTTGCTATTAGAACTCCTGGTCCTGATAAAGATGTAATGCCTGATCCACAGAACGGTCTGCCACTTTGCTGAGTGGAAAGGGAACAAAGAGAGCTGCAGATTGCAAGGAAAATGGGTGTTGGTAGAAGTTACCCTGAACGCCCTTTCTATCTATGCTGCGAGAGAGCCCAGGATGGGTTGACTCCTTCCTATGATGTCATTTAGCTGAGTCTGCACTGAGATATAAAAGCCAGCCCCCGGAAGAGACCCAGCTTTGGCGAAGATACTTGACAGACTGAAAGGTGTCTCTGAAAGCACAAATGAATACAGAAATATGACTTACCCTCTCTGCATGAATCAAGGGAGGGCCTGGGCTCTCTCGCAGCATAGATAGAATGGTAACTTCTACCAATGCCCATTCTCCTCCATGCTGCATCGAGAGCCCAGGATGGGACATACCAAAGCTTGCATTTCACCGGGCGGGTCCTCGTCCGGCTCATCACACCGACTGTTGAACCACTTGTTGAAGCACCCGTCTTCCGAAGTTGCAGTTGCCGAGGCAAAGACATCCAGACGGTAGTATCTGATGAAAGGAGATGGAGATGTCCATGTGGCCACATGACAGATCTCCTCCAAGGGTGCTTGGGTCGCCCAGGCAGCCGAAGTGGCCGCGTTTCTGGTAGAGTGCGCCATCAGACCTCGAGGAACCGGAAGGGCCGCAGCTTTGTAGGCCTGTTCAATGCAAGATCTGACCCACCTGCTAATAGTAGGAGAAGAGGCCTTGTGCCCCAAGTGAGAAGGGAAAAGGAAACAAAATGGCTTCTGACTTCCTGAAGGAGGAAGTGCACTTAATGGATATACTAAGAGCCCTGAGGAGTGGAGAAGAGATCCATCTCCAGCGTTCCGAATCTGAGGGAAAGGACCTGAATAGAGACAGAGGAATGGACCATTCTGCCTGGTCGACTAGGCTCCTGCTGAGCCAGTCGGCCTGGGAGTTGTTGATCCCGGAGAAGTGGTCCGCCGAGATCGACAACAGGTGTTTCTCTGCCCATAACCCCAACCGTAGAGCCTCTCCCATGAGGGCTCTGGACCTCATCCCCCCTTGCTGGTTGACATGAGCCATGGTGGCCATGTTGTCCATAAGGACTAGAACATGAGAGCCGGTCACTGAGTGCCTGAAATGCTTGAGAGCTAGAAAAATGGCTCTGAGCTCTAGCCAATTTTTGGGAAGGTCCTTCTCCGACCTGGACCAAGGTCCTGAGCTATCTGGCCCTGCATATGGGAAACCCAACCCAGGAGGCTGACATCGGTGGTTATCACTAGCCTGTCTGGGACCCTGAAAGGAGTCCCTTCCAGATTAACGGGGAACGCCACCAATTGAGAGATCTTCGTATTTGTGGTGGGAGCGGGACCTTGATGGATGAGTGGCTGGTTCCTGCCCGTTGGTAGGGAAACAGGAACCATTGGTGTGGACGGGAGTGGAAAAATCCGTGGCTCTAGAGATATGACAGGGTAATTTGCAGATCCCGATGGGCTGCATGGATGGAGGAGGACAGAATCAAAATGTTGTCCAAGTAGCATTGGATCCTCGCTGGAACAGAAAGCAGAGATGCCATCAATGCTGCCAGAACCTTCGTGAAGACCCTTGAAGCCGATGAGAGGCCGAAGGGAAGTGCTTGATATTGGTAATGGGTATTCTGATAACAGAAACGGAGAAACTGGCAATGATGAGGCCAAATGGGGATGTGGAGGAAGCCTCCATGAGATCAATGGAAGAGAGGAGATCGCCCTCCCGAACGCTCTCTAAAATAGAATGCAGAGTCTGCATTTTAAATTGCCTGTATTTTACAAATTGGTTGAGAAATTTTAGATCCAGGATGGTTCGCTACCTCCCCTGAGGCTTTGGGAACGATGAAAAGGCGAGAGTAAGCCCACATCCCCGTTGAGAGGGGGGAACAGGTTTGAATAGCTCGGATTTCAAGAAGTAGTTGAATGGCCTGATTCATGAGGTCTTGCCTTGAAATGTCCCGAGAGACAGGAGAGATCAAAAAAAAATTGGGGGGTGGCATTAGGAAGTCCAATTGTAATCCTGACCTAATAGTGCTGAGCACGCAGGCATCCGCCCTGACTCCTCCCATTTGGAGGCAAAGAAGGCTAGGCGACCTTGGATGGGTGGGGAGAACGAGGGATTACTTAGAGCGATGGAAGGAATGGCCCCCACCTTCCCGAAAGGGCTGTTTACCAGTATAAGGAGCTGGGCAATAGTCGGCTCTCTTCCCAGAGGAAGAGAGAATTTTATGTTTATCTCTGGTTTCGATGAGATAAGGTTCCAGAGCATCGCCAAAAAGCTTATTGCCCGCAAATGGAACTGAAGCCAGCTTCCATTTACGGTGTGACTCCGCCTGCCAATTTCTGAGCCATAACAGTCTTCTTGCTCCTACTGAAGATGCCATGGCCCTAAATGCAAATTTGGTGGAATTGAGAGTGGCATCTGCAGTGAATTCCACCGCTGCGATAATCTTATTAAGACCTTGGTGAGACCGAAGGTCAGATGTAGGCAATCTAATCTGGCGTTGGTGCAGCCACTGTATGGATGCCCACGTGAGAGTGCCAGTAGATGAGAGCGAGGCCAGAACCGGAATGTCAACAGAAGGCACTGCCAGCGTATTGTCCAGGGTTGCGCTGACATAGAAACGCTTATCCAGAGAAGATGGGCGAGGACCTGCCGAAGGTGAAGCGCACTGTTCCTTGACCATGTCCAGGAACAAAGTGGGAGAAGGCAAAACCCCTGCATGCACTACAGGCTTGGAGAAAAGTGAGTCTCCCTGGCTAGAGGGAATTCCTTGTGGCTTGGGAGCCACTTCCTCTGGCGACAGCTTGGCAGTGACCAAGGCCTAGCTGAGTAATGGCCTGAAGAGAGAAGGATTGAAGATCAATGCAGAGGATGTCTGCTCTGGGCGAGAGTCCTCTCCCTCTGAAAGATTTTGGTCAAAGGTCTCGCCCTCTTCATGCTCTGAACGAGAGGAGTAACTGTGTTCAGATGGTGAAGCCCTTCCCTCCTCATCAACCACCTCCCATTCTGGTAGAGAAGAATGAACCCTGAGGTCCTGGGGCCTGTGTAAATCAGGGTGATGAGGCAAGGAACTTATAGATTGAGAAAGGAGAAGGGCCTGAACCCTTTCCAGAGGTCGAAGGATTTGCTTGAAGCCTTCAGCCAATCCCTGCCTAATGGCCAAAGAGACAACATCTTGGATATCCCCTGGTCTTTGCTCAAAGGTAGAGGCAGAAGGCAGAAGGCCGCTGCTGTGGGAGTGAAGGTGGCTTCAGGCCTAGATTGAGAAGAGGTTAGATTGCTGGAGGGAGGGGGAGGAGCATAGGGCCCAGAAGTCTGGGAAATAAGGCCCAGATCTGCTCAGATCCTGAGGATCATATTGTACTGCAAAAGCCTCAGGAGATCAGGATGGAGGATGGAAAGGCTCATAGATAACTTCTCCCCTGGGAGGGCTTAGCTGGGGCCCATGGGTATCACCTGAAACCTGCTGTAGTTGCACTCCCTTCTGTTGAATAGTTCTGTTGAACTGCCTCTCTAGAGCTGCATGTCTGTGCTTTTCTGCCCTCAACTCAGCCTGAGTTGCCTTCTTAGGGGCTAGAGCCTTAGCTCTGATTTTAGCAGCCACCTCCCTCTGGACTGATTGGGTGCGTTACCTATGACTTTTTCTCTTATTGGGTTTAAGAGACTGTTCCACTGGGGGGGGAAACTCTGCCTGACCCTTATCTTGCTCCATTTGAAGAATAAAGGTTCTTGCGATGGAAAGAAACTGTAAATTTTTTGTATTAAGCCCCTTGGGGTATAAATTGGCCCCTGGGCTTACAAAATGGCCTCTCACCTCGTGGTGGAAGGCTTCAATACAAGATGGCCACTGGCTATGGGAAACAGGCTCCGAGATCGAAGAATCTCTCCTTAGGCTATAAAGAGTGTGAAGTCTATAAAGTCTATAAAGAGTGTGAAGTCTCCTTAGGCTATAAAAAGTGTGAAGTCAGCAAAGGGAAGGGCAGCTGCTGGCCACATGATCAGCTGGCTGATGCTGGTATCGGTTTGTCATTCGCTTTTTACGACCGCTTAAACCGCAGGCGTGGGGGAGGTCTACAGACGCTGCCCAACTTGCCTGAACAGCACTCTGGCAATACTGCTCCCAACGCTGCAGGAGAGAGAGAGAGCCCTGCTCTCTTGGAAGAGCAGCTCCTGGCAGATCCTGGGAGCTGCTGAAGCGAGGAAAAAAGGTACTGGACATCGCTAGTGAGTGCTATCTACAGAACCTCAGCTGGCTGAAGCTGTTATCGGTTTGCTGATCGTTTTTTACGACTGCTCAAACCACAGGAGTGGGGGAGGTCTACAGATGCTGCCCAACTTGCCTGAACAGCGCTCTGGCAATGCTGCTCCCAACGTTGCAGGAGAGAGAGAGAGAGCCCTGCTCTCCTGGAAGAGCAGCTGCCCAGATCCTGGGAGCTGCTTGAAACGAAAAACGGTACTGAAGATCGCTGTTGAGTGTTATCACACAGAAGCTTTCAGAGACACAGCTACTGACTGAAAGGAGCTGAGTCAAAAGCTGGGTCTCTTCCGGGGGCTGGCTTTTATATCTTAGTGCAGACTTAGCTAAATGATGTCATAGGAAGGAGTCAACCCATCCTGGGCTCTCGATGCAGCATGGAGGAGATTTATGTTCTTCCCATTCTGGTATGACCCTGAGGGTCCCATTCTGCCAGCCTGCCGGTACTCCCCAGCCAACCCTACCTCAGGCATCTGAGCTGCTTTCACATCTGTTCACTGTCCACTGTTATTGAGGCATTGCAGATTTGAACCTCTGTTCCAAAACAACCAATCAATGCTTGCCCACCAAGCCTTGCTGCAAGCCAATTTGGCACAGCAATGGGAGAAGAAGCAACTTATGACCGTCTCCTGGCTTCTCTATTAACTTTGCTTTTAGGAAGCTTGCAGAGAGTGTCAGAAATAATTCCTTCTCCTTAGCTGATCTGCTGAACCACTTTTACTGGAGAGAGGGAGGACAAAGGAAGATGTAGACTTCAGGGAAAACTGCACCCCCATTTCTCCACTGAGCTGAAGGAAAAGTCCAGGATGGGTAGTCTCTAGTCTCCTAGCTCTGCAGACTGAGTTGAAAAACTGAGGACACACCCCCTGGTAACGGTCCCCAGTTCTTCACTCGGTCTCAGCATGTTCAGACCACTCTTTAAGGGTTCTGAATAGTTAGGATTGGAGAAGAATATTCACCCCCTGGATTAAACTTTTTTTCTCAGAGAAGCTTAGATCAGGTTTGACAGCTAGCTGGCTTGCCAGTTTAGCACTTTCATTTTTTTGCGCCTTTTTTCTGGTTTGCATTTTTTTGCTTATTATTTTATTTTTTAACTTTCCTTGCTGGTGGACTGTTTTTTTTCTGGTTTTTTGTTAAAAATTTGGGTGGAGGTGACCCTGAGAGCCCGTGTGGCCCATGCTGGGGGCAGGAGTCGGTGTCTTATTCAACTTGCCTTCTCCCAATCCACTTTCTCTTGCCTGGGATGAGCCACAACTGCTGCTAAGCGCTTCTGTCCCTTTTCGGTGGCGGCGGCCATTTCTTATATTTTGGGACAATCTTTCATTTCGTCTCCAGGATTGTCCCTTGGGGGAGGTTCTGTCCGTCTCCAAGGGCCTGCTTCCTCCAGGGAGCAAGGAAACTTACTCACTGACTACTGACACCCACTAGTCAGCAGATATTTGCCCACTACTGTTAGGAGATTTCACACTTTAGTCTTGATTCCAAAGGAGCCAATTGGCAATAACATACTGGGGCTTGCCACCTGCCAATTGGGTGCAGAGGGAGGCAGGAGAGTGGGTGGGGATACAGCTGTCTAGTGCATGAAAATCAGAAGTCCAGGCAGTTCAAATGAATATAGGTTTATTGTATGTTAATCCTCTACAGGAATTTGAACTACTAACAGACAAAGCAAATTGGTGGTAGATAAGAATCAGTGGAATTCAAGGCGGACTGGGCTTAGATCTCTTGTTTGCATGATGACCAATGGTGCGTTTGATCCCTCCCTTGGACTTAGCCCTGTCATCTCCTACAACAGCCCTCCTATCTTTCTTTGAATCATGCAACCTCAGGGTTCCTGAGAAATGTAGTCCAAAGGTGCAGTGATGCTGAAGCAACCACAACTTTTCTAAATTTCATTCCCATAATGAAATTTGCTCTGGCATTCTGTAAGTTAGCCGATTTGAGTTCCCTGGTTCCATAATTGTTGCCCTGTACTTCCTAGTTTTGCCAATTGAAGGTTACAAATAAGAATTTTAGTATAGGTAGACATTGACTTATGTCCACAATTGGGACCAAAACTTTCATCGCTGAGCAGTCTGGTTGGTAAATGAGTCACATCTGATTTTATGAACTTTTTTTTTACCCTGGCTGTTTAGTGAATCACCATGTTATTAAGCAAATCACTTAACCATTAAGTGAGTTCAGCTCTCCCTTTGACTTTGCTTGGCAGAAGTCCCCTGTGAAAATCACAAATGGTGATCATGTGACTCTTGCAAATGTTGTAAACACATGCCGGCTACCATGTGTCCAAATTTTGATCATGTGACCTCAGGGATGCTGCAACAGCCATAAGCGTGCAGACCAGTTTTAAGTCACTGTTTTCAGCACTGTTGTAACCGAATAGACGAAAAAGACTGTAAGTTAATATTCATAGTGGCAAAAAATCAGAAGAAATCTGCTAGCACTTTTTCCAGCTGACAAGTACAGGTAGTCCTTGACTTAGAACAGTTCATTTAATGATTGTTCGAAGTTACAATGTCACTGAAAAAGTGACTGACGACCATTTTTAACACTTATGTTGGCAGCATCCCCATAGTCACGTGATTTACATTTGGATGCTTGACAACTAGTTCATATTTATGATGGTTGCACAGTCCGTGGATCATATGATCCCCTTTTGCCACATTCTGACAAGCAAAGTCAATGGGGAAGCCAGATTCACTTAACAACTGTGTTATTTAATTTAACAACTACAGAGATTCACTGTTATGGTTAGCCGGCAGCAGGTGCGGACGGCTGAGGAGAGCGAGGACTCAGATGATGGGCCAGGATCATTAGGGAGTGAACTGCTGCCTTCAGAGATTGTGGAGGCTGGCAGCAGTGATGAGGAGTTTCCCGAGGAGCCTGTGCCAAGTCCGCGTGCATGCAGGATTGCTTGTAGGAAAAAGCAGCTACAACAGCACGGGCAACTCAGGAGTAAGGCTGCAAGGTAATGGCCCCTCCATCAAGAAGATAAAAGCCAACTGTGAAACAAACGTACTTTGCAGAAGGCAAAGACATTTTGAAACTCCAGCCTCGTGGACATTCCAGTATCCTGAGTTTGTATTTGAACATTCTTTTATTGCAAATTATTTCTTGTCTGTTATCTTTTTGACAAGTCTCACACAGTTTGGCACAGGTGTGGGATCCGACCGGTGTAACTACTGGTTTGGTGATTTTACATTTTGTATGCGCATGTTTATCGTCGCCATCTAGCTGCCTGGACAGCTGAGTGGCGCTGCGCGCAGGTGCTCAGTGGTTGAAAAAGCACTTTTTTCCTGCTTTTTCAACCACAGCTGTGTTGTGCAAAAAAATGCAGGAAATAAAGGTCAGGTAAGACCCTGGGCAGGCGAGTGGGCCAAAACAGCAGCAGACATAGAATCAGTTCTATGTATGCTCTCTGTTTGCTACTTTTCAGAGCAACCGGTTCTATAGAAGTGGACAGAACCGGTAGCATCTCAACACTGTTTTGGCAAGGCTTGTGCTTATCACAGCTAATTATTTTGCAAAAGCATTACAAGGTTTCTGTTCCTTTTGGATTGTGTTTGATTTGTTGGAAAAGGGTGTGGATCAGAACATTCACTTAACTAATGTGTCAAGAAAAGTCGTAAAACGGGGCAAAACTCACTTAGCAACATAAATTTTGGGCTCAATTGTGATCGTAAGTCAAGGACTACCTGTAGTATTGAAAATTATTGGAAATATTAGACTGAATATCAAAAGGTTGCAAGCAATTTCAGAATGGGTTTCTAACATGTTGGAACTATTAATTGGTAACCTCTGTCTCAAATATAACCAATGTCTGCATTTCCAACCTCTCTCTTCTCTTTCTGCCTCACTTCACCCCAATTTAAATCCTAATCTAGTCACTTCATGAATCTGATGAAAAGAGCTGCAGCTCATGAAAACTCGGGTGTTTTAATACATTTATTATATGGAAAAGAAGCTTCCAGACACCGTCTGATTTTATGATTAGCATTTGAACTCTGCAGGATTCTTTCTCTTCTCCAACCCTCAACTCCTCTTTTTTATTTTTTCCTAAGAAGCTTAATACAGCTTAAACAAAGCACTGAACTGCAACCATTCACTATTTTTACTTTCTAAAAACTCCTGAGGTCTGTATGAGTCTGACTTATTCTTACAAAAAATGATGATAGATGCTGGTGCTTTGCTTTAGTTTACGGCATTAAAAAATCTTACTTATTTATTTTCTTATTTATTCATTTATCCATTTATTGTTTAAACAGGTTGGGCAGAGAGAAGAAAATTTATTTTTAATTTATTTTAAAAATTTTAAAAATTTATTTTAAAAATTTAAAAATTTTAATTTATTTTAAAAATTTATTTTTAAGCTTTACAAAGTTCATTCTGCAATTATTTTTAAAAGAAAATATAGCAAAGTTCTAGAAAATAAAACAATATATTTGAATTCATATTAAGATACAGGTCATCAAAAAAGAGAGAATAATAATTGTCAACTGCTTTGAGGTTCCTGATGTTGTGTTTGGATATATTTGAATTTCCCAGATCTTTGTTCTGTTTACCACTATGAGATCATGGAAGAAACTCTGATCGCACACACACACTTTATTTGGATGTAAGATTACAGATTTCTTGACATGTATTCGTCTTCCTAGTAATGCATATCTTCCCTGTTATATATGTTTCTATAATGACATGTAACCTCTGAACAAAAACAGAATATGAAAACTTTATAGATTGTTTCCTTTTACTGATACATTTTTGCTGGAAGTATTTTAACTAAAATATTTGATAGGCACAGTAGTTTCTTGGCGAATAAAACAGTTCCAGATATAAAACCATAAAGAACCGAATAAAAAGCTCTTTTGGTGATGGGACTTGAACACCTTTGATTCTTCAAGTGTTTGTTAACTCTCTGAATATACAACATAATCTAAACTACTAGGCATACATTAATGATCATGTTATTTTCTTTTCCTTCAGTTGAGAAACATTTAAATTGCAAGATTTATTTCGAGTGTCTGAATGAGGAAGTCTGGTATTTATTTTCAGTATGTTGTGTCTTGAAACTAGGCTAAGTTGGAATATTTTCCAAAGCTGCTTGCAGGCTTCAGTTATTTGTTTCTAACTCTTAAATTCTTATACTGTTAATTAAAATGGTCTGTCATTGGGAAGTGGGTTTGTTATCTTTGCCTCTTTTTTTATTATATTTCTGTAACTGATATTTCTTTGATCAATGCAAATCACTCGCATCACAATTCAGTGTAATCTATCAGATCTTTTAAATCCCTTAACATAAGGGATAAATAAACAATTTTAATGTTTTTGTAGAGATATGTCACATAATTGAGAAATCAAGGCAATCAATTTCTGGTTAGTTTCACAATTCCTGGTGGCATGAATTGTACTATAGTAGAACTAACTAATGCAGATAGAGATGAGATCTCTTTATGCAAGCTTTTAAAGAAGAGTCTAGATCCATTTAAAGTGCTCAAGTACAGGCAGTCCTTGTTTAATAACCAGTCACTTAAGGGAAGTTTGAAATCAAGAGGGAAACCCCCCCCCCAAGCCTGTTATGGCCCAGTATGGAGTTGCAACTGCTGCATAGCCCCTGTGGTCACATGACCACATTTTGGGAGCTTGGCAACTGCCTCACTTTTACAACTGGGATTAGTGGATTTGCTTAATGACCACGATGCTTAATGACCACCGTGTTTGCTTAATGACTGTGGTGTTCACTTAAAAATCACTTGCAACATAAGTCATAAAATTGAGTCCGATCACCTAGATGCCTCGACTTATAATGATTGGCAATTCAGGCTCCATTATGGTAGTAGATCTTCCCAGCTCCCTAAATTTCAGTACTTTGCTTGAATACTGCAAAATGGTTTTTTGTTTTTACATTTTTCACCTAAGATCAGGAGTGCCAAACTTATGGCCCATGGACCGGATACATCAAGTGCTGCTAAGCCCACCCCCATTTTAGCGAAGAGGAAAAAAGTTGTGATACATCATGTGAAGACAATGTGATGACAAAAGTTTGACACCCCTGACCTAGATGGTATTACCTAAATAGATTATTTTGTATTTGGTGCTCTTTTTCATGTCCCCAAGGTTCTTTCCCCTTCCTTTGACAGCATCAGTGCCTCTTTTGGAAGGTCAAAGGTGATCTATGGCTGACTCCTCAAATGTTGTCCTCCCTATCATTGCTGCAATCTATTTTCCAGTTTCTTAGGCAGGAGTTGTCTTATTGCTTGCAAGGATAGAACAGGGGGATCAAAAAGCTTTAATGTGGCTAATTAAAAATGGGAACAAATACTTTTGATTTCTTTTCAGTTGTGCTATAGACTGGTCTACAATTCTGAAATGTGACAGCTTAGGAAATCAGAGTTACATAATTGAAGCTAGGCATAGGAGGAGGAAAGGATGAACAAATAGATTAATGACTCATTCTTGGATTCATGCTTGGACTGAAAGCATGCTATTTTGGGTCGAAATGTTTGAGCTTGGCATAAATATAGCAATAGCATCAGAGTGGATTTTGTAGAATTTGGGGATGTCAAAATAGTATAAAATTCAGTATCATAATTCAGCTTATGGTTTCAGACCATTTACTGCGTTTCACCTCAGTTTTGTTCTTTGTGCTCTCATTATATTTAGTTTCAGTTTAGATACTTCATCCGATATATATATATATATATATATATATATATATATATATATATATATATATATATATATATATATATATATATATATATATGATTGTCTCAGTCTGAGAAGGAGCCCTTTTTTGTTTGCTCTTCCCCTTGCATACATGCTTTCAGTATATCTGTTCTGACTTGTTAAACTGTAGTCTCAGGTGTTATCTAAACTATTTGCTTAATTGTTGCTTATAAGTGGTGATATTAAATCAGAATATGATGAAACTGCCTATTGAACTTGTCTTGGTCTCCAATTAGTTTTGACTTGCTAACAAAATTATGAATTGACCTTGTTGCTTGGATATGTAGATCAGGCACAGCCAGAAAGTAGAGTCATGCTTTAACCTTATATAATGAATTCTTTCTTTAGGTTTTGCAAGTGGACATTTTTACAAGGAAAAAATATAATCTGGTGTAAGAAGGGAATTGGTGGCAGAATCTGATAGTTTAATTGGTAATAACTCACATATAAAATAGGGGATTCTATTTTATAGTACTATCTAAGGTGGGCTGTAATTTATTGTCTTCTAAACGTATCAGATTTATATATTTGCATATACAAATAAGAGGTACAACAGACAAAATCAGTAAAATACTACACAGGCATCACATCAAGACTGCCTTCAAAACAGACAGAAAAATAGCAGCTATCCTAAGAAACCCCAAAGATAAAATTGATCTGGAAAACCGAGGCATATATGAAGTCCCCTGTGCATCATGCCCTGCCATATACATAGGACAGACCAATAGAAGAATAAGTACCCGCCTTGATGAACACAAAAATGCAGTAAAAAAGCTGGAACACACTTCCTCACTAGTCCAACACATGAAAGCCACAGGTCATAGCATCAACTTCAATGGCACCAAAACCCTAGCCACTATAGAAAACCCCAGCCACAGAATTATGAGAGAAGCCATAGAGATTGAAAAAAGACCGGAAAGCATGAATAGAAGAGATGACTCCATCAGACTGTCAATTATTTGGAAGCCTGCATTCACAAACAAAAAAATCGCCACACCACAAGCCAAGCAAACACCTGGGCACCTCCAGCTCAAACACACCCCAGCCAGCCACCCAGATGAAACCTAGCTTCCTAATAAATGATAGCCGGCCATTCACCCTGCACTAAAAGCCCCCCCAATACACGAAACACAATGTTGCCAGCTAATCAAGACAAAAAAAACGCTACAAAACACACAGAAGATATTAGAAACACCAATCAAGCAGAACACAGCTAACTCCAAGATCAATAAATACAGACCAAGACTTCCAACCAATCAGGATGAAGAAAAAACCATTCTGCCACAGCAGTAAGCTAGCACCAAATTTAAAACAGAAACGACTGTGAAAGCCTGACACACAGACGAACCCAGTACACAAGCCTGATGATGGCAGATGAGATTCTGCCGAAACATCGCTACAACTTTAAAAGCACAACTATAATGATGTGGGGAAATACCCAAACAAAGCTGAATACCATACATATAAATACCCGTGAGAACTTAAGAAAGCATATATATAAAGAATTATAGGTTCAAAATATTAACTTCATTCTTTTTATTTAAGGATACTATACATTAAGCTGTGGTTTTTTTTTGTTTTTGTTTTGGTAAAGCTATTAACACAAGCTATGGCTCAGACTACCTGTTTCAGTATTATTAAATGAAACTTTTTTCTCTTGATATTTATGTATTTCTAAGTATTTACCAGAGGCTGTTTAGTTGACCTCAAAGGATCGTATGTTGATTATTTAAGAAGAACATAAGAACAAATAGTAATATATTCAACATGAAGGTGACATTTTGGCTGCTGTAAAGCCTGCAATAGTTTGTGCTTTTGAAATTAAATCATTCGATGGGTGTTAAAAATGTACAAAACATAATAGGCTACTTTGCATGAGCATTCTTGGATGGCTTCATTCATTGTCTGTTTTGACTAACCTTCTCTTTTTTAGAATGTACAGATGATTGGGTATTGTACTATTGAGCCTGTATAATTCAGATTAAATTGGTTATTTCCTGCTGCAAATAGGAATGCATATAATTGTGAAAAAGAAACTAAAAAAAAATGAGCTCCCCTCATCAAACAGAAATCAGCCACGACAATTGGGGTAACTGATTTCCCTATTTGTACAAATCTTGATTATAACTTCAATGTTATTAATTGTTTTATGGTTTTCATTTTTAAAACTTTATTTTTTAAAATTATGTGCATAATTATTACCTGGGAGGCATTATAGCCGCCTGTTCCTGTTTCCTTAAAGCAAGGTGATCTAAGAAGAGTTTGAGCCTGTTGAACCTGAGGAAGTGATGTCTCAACTGCTAGCTCAGCCACTTGTTTATTAGCCCTTCCTGACTAATTAAGGCCTCATAGGAGGAGATGTGTTAGTGGGTCTGCACTCCTGCCAGCTCTTAAAGAGGTGGTGATGTGCCCCCTCCTCAAAAGAACCATTGGTTGACCAAGCTAGCCTGAAAAGTTTTCATCCTGTCTCCAATCACCCCTTTCTAAGGAAGGTAGTGGAGAGAGTGGTTGCATGGCAGCTTCAGAGAACTCTGGGTATAGCAGATTATCTAGGCCCCTCTTGGTAGAGATTCAGAACAGGGTTTGGGACTGAGATGGCATTGATCTTGCTCATGGATGACCTCTGGTAGGAGAAGGATGGAGGTAGTGCATCTGTTCTGGCTGTTCTCGACCTTTCAATGGCATTGATGCCAGAGATCATGTATCCTTCTGGGCTGACTCTGGGAACTGTGGATGTGCAGCATTGAATTGTACTGGTTCTCCTTCTTCCTCTGGGACCGGTTCCAAGCCACTGTTGATAGAGGGAGAGAGATCTATCCTGTAGCCCCTACTTTGTAGGGTCTCTCAAGCTCTGTTCTCTTTCCTCTTCTATTTAACATTTACATGAAGCCGCTGGTTGAGGTGATCTATCGGTCTGGGATACGATGTCATTAGTATGCAGATGACACCCTGCTTTATATCTTTACCCCAAGCTCCTTGAATTATGCCATGGATGTCTGTCCCAGTGTCTGAAGGCTGTTGGACTAGATGGGACAAAATGGTCTCTGACTCAACCCTAGCAAGATGGAGTGGCTGTGGGTATTTGGACTCTCCACAGACAAGGTTCTTCCATGTTTAGTTCTTATGGGGTTGCACTGCCCCAAACAGACCTGGTATGCAATCTGTGAGCCGTCGTAGATTTGTAACTCCTGCTTGAAGAACAGGTGACAGCTGTGGCAAGGAGAGCCTTTGCATACCTCTGGATGATGCACCAATTGCACCCATACCTGGATCAGGAGGCCCTGTCATAGTAACTCATGCCCTTGTAATCTTCAGGTTAGACTACTGTAACACTATATGGAACTGTCCTTGAAGACCATTCAGAAACTCCCAACTCATGCAGATTGCAGCTGTGAGGGGAGTAAATGGTGCCAGATAAACGGCACACATAATACCAGTCCTGCATAAGCTGCTGCTGGTTACCAGTGTGTTTCTGGGTGCAATTCAAGGTGCTGGTAAATTACCTATGAAACCCTACATGCTTTGAGACCAGGGTGTCTGAGGGATTGCCTTTTTTCAGGAGTCTACTCATCCAACTAGGTCAAGCAAATTCAAATTCAAATTATTTTATTGCAGGTCACAAACAAAACAGAGGAGAAAACAGTTTTCAATTATCCAGAACACCCAAAAACAAATAAGGAGGAATGATACATAGAAAAAATATGCTAAAAAGCTTCCTTCTTATTATTTAAAACTAACTTAAAATTTAGAATTATAGAGCCCTTGATAAATCTGAGGAAGGTATAGGACAGTAGCTGACTTTTTTTAAAAATGACTGATGGGTAATGCTGAGGCAAAGCCTTTCCCTACTCAAACAAGTTCAATTGCTCTTCATCAAATTTTGTATGCCACCATACTGAACCTGGCAATCTGATATGTTATTTCAGGAGTAATATCAGAAAGTAAGAATTACTTATATTGCTAGCCATTATATCCTGTTTACTAGCTAGGAATGAGGGAATTGGAGTATTTCAGGATGCAGTGTAAAACTGACAGTACAAAAGAACACGTTCAATAATTTCTACTTGTCCTGAGACACAAGGGACACGTATAAAGGGTACGATATCTTTTTGTATCTTCTAACCAGAATGGCTGAATGTAGTACATTACATCAGGCTAAGGTCAAGGCCTTTCTCTGGTTGGGAACTAGGTCCAGCAGAATGGGCATGCTGCAGATCCTATCAGCCAAAGAATGTCAGCTGGTGGGGACCAGAAGCTGTGGTTTGGCTCTATGGAACATCTTTCCTTCAGAGATCAGACTGGCCCCAACTCTGTTAGCTGTTTTGTAAGGCCTTAAAGAAACTGGCTATGTTCCCCAGCCTGGGGTGCTGAATGTGGCCAAGAGCCCTGTTTCCTGGCTATATTGTTAATGGGCCAAATATCTTGCTCTTATGTCTGTTGAATTGGATGTTCTCCAGCACGACGATTGGAGAATCCATGGATGGGTTGACACATGATTTTCTGCCTGGAGACTGAGTCCAACTGTTTGTGCCACACCCTTCATCAACTGTCACTCTCCCCAGTTCACTCGTAGTCTTGCCCTAGAAGGTTGTGGTAAAAGATTGGCTCGTAGTTCTCCGGATAGAAAGAGTCTGTGGTTAAAGCTGACTTCTTGTAGTTCAGGTTAGCTTCGTAGCATTTTAAAATGCTATGGAGTCAATTTTTTTTCCTTTTCCTTTTTCTTCTCTGCTTCTTGGTCTTCGTTGTTATTTCCCTGTAGCCACTGCTTGCTGCCAGCCTCGCATAACGCTAAAGGGAATAGTTTTCCCCTGCGGGGGCAGCCGCCACACGCCTGGGACACTCTGAGCCCAGCTGTCTTTTTTTTCCTTTTAAGTCAAGCTGCTTCTCAGCTGTTTTTTGTGGACTTTTTCTTTCACGGTAACAGCGCGGCTTAGCGGTTCCTGGCAAGCCACTTTTTTAGCTTGCTGTCTTGATTGACAAGTCTCCTTGGGGTCTCTAGTCTGTTTTGCCTTTTGTGATTCTTTTGTTTTTTGACTGAGCTCTGAGAGAAGCGTGGTTATAGGGGTCTCTGTGCTTGCTGCCGCTTTGCCCATTGCATCTTAGCCCTAGTTTTTGAAGGGAGGCAGCACTGCCATTTTTTTCTGCAGCCCTTTTAACTGGCTGCAGGCAGAACAGCTACTCCTTTCTGGGCTAAGGGAGCTGTCAAGATGGCTGATCAGATTCTGATGGCTAACAGCATGGCTGGGCAGGGAGATTCTTCAGCTGCTCCCAGAAAGACCAGATCCAGGAAAGGCAGATCAGCCAGTCAAGATGCAGCTGACAAGATTAGAGCCAAGGCAATCAACTCTAGGAAGCCGACTAGAGCTGAGGAAAAAGATGCAGACAGGAGAATGAAGGCTCTGGAAAAACAAATGTCCAGAACTCAAAAGAAGACTCAACAGGAAAGTATTCCAGCTTCTGTCTTAACTGAAACTGGCTCCTCCCCACCAGCCAGCCTCCCAACCTACTGTTGCAGTTCCTTTGAACTGGTCCCCAGAGGGCGATAGGGATTTTTTTTTCCTGGTTTTCCAACTGAAAGTTTGCAACCTACAGAGCAGTTTCCTTTTAACTGCCTAGCAACAGGGATTGAGCCTCAGGTTAGGGGGAGGGTTTTTACTCCTGAGGCGACCTTTACACCCACCACTGTACAGCCTCCGCCCTGTAGAGCAAGGTCTATCTGAGGAACTCAAATTCCTCATTTCTCAGGCTCAAGGTGTAGCCAATACTCTTCACCTCGGAAGCCGTGCTGCTTCTGTTACGTCTGAGCTCCCTGCTCAGATGTCACATCACTACATGTATCCTAGGGAAGCTGAGCAGGTTCATAGGGCCACCTCTCCTACCCATTCCCTCAGAAGCAGACCTTCTGTTATAGAGGAACCTGACCAAGTGGAACAGGGCTTCTCTGATGATGACTTGGACTTGGTACCAGATCCTCCCCCATTTACTGGGCTGTTTCGCCCAGCATTGTTTAAGTCCCTCCTTCATAAGGCCAGAGCCACAGCCCAAATTGGGACTAGTCTGCCCACAGTGTCAGGTCCTTCGGTGCCTCTGGTATCTGATAAGGCTGTACTTTCTGAACCTGTGGTTATACAGGAGGACATCCCCTGCCCCAGGCTTTTTACTGAGGTAGTTCATAAGCAGTGGCCAACTGGGCACCTTCCCCAAGATGGGAGGAAATGACAGGAGGCATTTTAATATGGCTCCCTCTTTGTCTAACTCCTTAGAGTTGCCTTCGGTGGATGATCCATTAGTCTTCCTAGTTTCTCCTTCAGCTGTCTCTGGGGACATTGCTGAGGCCATGAAAGCTGAGGACAGGAAGGCAGAATTAAATTTCCGCCACACTCACCTTGCCAACGCCTGGGCAATTAAGGCAGCCACTGCCACCTCCTTTTTTGTTAGGACATCCTTACTTTGGCTTAAGGAGTTGCAGGTGAGGATTCCCTCAGAGGAGACATGCATACACCAAGCTGGTGGCAGCAGCCGAGTTTTCAGCGGATTCCTCCCTTCATGCTGATCGTTTCTCTTCTAGGGCCCTCGCCTCTAACATTGCTTCTTGCTTCCTTTTATGGCTCCGCCAATGGCAGGTGAATGCAAAGACAAAATGGAGTTTGGCTTCTGCGCCTTACAAGGGGTCCCAACTCTTTGGAGAGGCCTTGAACCCATTTCCTACCGAAAACAAAGACAAGCGTAAGTTCTTGTCCGCTATCACGAGAAGGGCAGATAGGAGAGCTTCTCCCTATGGTTGTTGGTTTCCCTTTCATCCACAACACACGGGCACCAACCACTCCCAATTTCATCATAGCTTCCCTCCCAGATCTGACCGTCAGAATAGGTCTTCCTTCAGGGAGAGATTCAGGCAACAACAACCTCAGGCCAAGCGGGCCTTTCGTGGGGGTGGGGGGTGCCCCTTTCATCACTTCAAGTGACTGCCAGAGCTCTGCCCCTATTGGCGGGCGTCTAACCTTGTTTGCCCACCAGTGGGAGAAGATTACTTCAGACTTGTGGGTTCCGAACACTCTAAGATTCGGCCTAACTCTGGAATTTTTCTCCATTCCTCCAAGGCATTTTGTCCATTGCCCCACCTCCAGGAACACCACCAAGAGAGATCTCATGGACAAGGTGATCCAACACCTCCTGGAAATCCAGGCCATCGAGCCAGTCCCAGAAGATCAACGGGGGCACAGATTCTACTTGATTGTCTTCCTCGTTCCAAAGGCCTCGGGGGATGGAGACCAATTTTGGACCTCAAAAGGTTAAACATCCATTTGACGTACAAGAGGTTCAAAATGCACTCTCTGCAGTCAATCTTGGATGGCATCAGAGAGGGCAACCTCCTGTCATTGATCGATTTGACGGAGGCTTATCTTCACATTCCCATCCATCCCCGGCACCGATGGTACCTCAGTTTCTGTTACTCGGATCTGCACTTACAGTACAGAGCTCTACCGTTCGGTTTAGCCTCAGCTCCCAGGTCATTCACAAAGATCCTCGCGGCACTGGCGGCACATCTCAGATCCATCCCGGTGCATCTCCAGTGCTACCTGGACGATATTCTTATTCAATCATCCTCGCCCCAGCTTGCTCAGCAGGATCTGGAGACTACAATCCATGTTCTACAGGAACACGGATTCTCCATAAAATTTTCAGAAAAGTCATCTGACACCTACCTCTCGACTGCTCCATCTAGGAGCAGTGATAGACACCAGGCTGTGTGAGGTCTATCTATCCCAGGAATGACAGGACAGTATCAAGTCCTTGGTCACTCAAATCAGGATGGAACGTTTGGTTCCATTGGCAGTTCTGTCTCAACTCCTGGGAAAGATGGTCTCATGCATAGCCATTGTTCCTTGCGCTTGATTGCACCTCAGAACTTTGCAATGGTTCCTTCTACCATTCCAGAGGAAAAGGAGCAGCAATTCCAACGCCAAGGTCAGGGTTCCATTAGAGATGCTCAGATCCCTCAGGTGATGGATGTCCCCAGCAATAGCCGGGGGACACTATTCAAGGAGCCCAGCAGTCTGACCTTGACCTCAGATGCCAGGGTCTTCGGATGGGGAGTCCATCTCCAGCAGCAGCTGGCTCAAGGACAGTGGTCTCAGGCAGACCTGATGAACAACATCAACTGGCTGGAGCTCCGAGCCATCCACCTTGCCCTTCATCACTTCGAAGCCACAGTAGAGGGACAACACCTATTCATCTTGACAGACAATGTGGCTGCAAAAGCGCATATCAACCACCAGGGAGACACCCACTCGAGGTCTCTCATGTGTCAGGCGGACTACCTATTTCTCTGGGCAGAGACTCACCTGAGTTCCATCAAGGCGGAACACATCTCGGGGTTGGCAAACCTGCAGGCAGACTTTTTCAGCCGGAGCACGGTGGACCACTCGGACATCTTTCAGGAACTGTACAGGAGTTTCGGCCATCCAATCCTGGATTTATTCACCACCCCGACGAACTCTCAACTGCCCAGATACCTCACGAGGTTTCCAAGCCCTGGAGCAGAGGGAGTCAACGCCCTCCGCTGTGCATGGCCCAGAGGCCTGTTGTATGCATTTTTTCCTGTCCCCATTATACCCAGAGTAATCAGGAAACTTCTTGTGGAGCAGGCTGAGCTCTTGTTGATCGCACCCCATTGGCCCAGACGGCCATGGTTTACAGACCTCGTCAGTCTCTCTGTGTTTCAGCCTTGGAGAATCCCTCAAGACAGGATCTCTCTCAGCCAGGGGTTCTTGGTCCATCCAGAGCCTCAGTGGCTCCAGTTGACCGCCTGGCGGCTTCTGACGAGGGACAACTTTTCAAGGAGGGTGATACAGATGATTCAGGCTTCCAGAAGGCCTTCCACCAACAGAATTTACAATTCTACTTGGAAGGCATTCTGTAGTTGGTGTGTCAGGTCAGATCTGGATCCCACAGCAGTTTCCATCCCTCAGATCCTGGACTTTTTGCAAGAGGGTCTGGATAAAGGGTTAGCCCCTAATACTATCCGAAGACAAGTAGTAGCCTTGTCTTCAGTATTGACTTATGGGGACCTAGACTCCATAGCGCACCATCCGGTGCTGCGCTCCTTTTTGAGGGGGTGGTCAATTTAAAGCCACCTGTTCTTCACAAGTATCCAACCTGGGACTTAGCTAAGATTTTATACGTGCTTACCTTACTACCCTTCGAACCTCTCAGGTTTACTAGTCTGTGGTTTTTGTCTTTTAAGGTCACCTTTTTAGTCGCCATCACATCGGCCAGACGAATCTCGGAATTGGCTGCTCTCTCTGTGAGAGAGGAACTCTGTACTTTCCACGCAGACAGGGTGGTTCTCCATCTGGATCCCTCCGTCCCCAAAATCAACTTCTGGTTCCACCGGGCCCAGGAGATAGTGTTGCCAAATTTCTGTCCAGGTCCTTCCTATCCGCTGGAACAGAGATGGCATTCTCTGGACACGAGAGACTTACACAGGTACATAAAACGGACTTTGCCTCACCGAAAATCTGAATCACTGTTTCAACCTTCCTCTCTGGGTTCAAAGGACACTTCATCGACCATAGGCCGCTGGATAAGGGTGTGTATTGCAAAGGCCTATGAGACACAGTTGATTCCGGTCCCCAGACAATTAGCCGCCCACTCTGTGCAAAGCGCCACAACCATGGCTGCATGGGTGACGCAGGCTTTAATTGAGATCTGCAGGGCGGCGACATGGTCATCACCATCTCCCTTTGTGTGCCACTATAAGTTGGACACCTTTGCCTCAGCTGATGCTGCCTTTGGGAGGAAGGTGCTTCAGAGAGTGCATGTAGCTAGGGGGACTCAGGATCATAATCCCCGCCCATAGGGACACCAGGCTTTGGTATGTCCCATCCATGGATTCTCCAATCGTCGTGCTGGAGAAAGAGCATTGTCTTACCTGAACGCTTCTCATCACAACGATGGAGAATACATTCCCTCCCTGGGATGTAGTCAGGTCCTTCGTCTAGCGAGGACAACCGGAGGAGCCAATGCAACAGAAGAGTCCTACAGAGTGCCGCGCCTTCATCGTGAACTGGGGAGAATGACAGTTGATGAAGGGTGTGGCAGAAACAGTTGGACTCAGTCTCCGGGCAGAAAGGCATGTGTCAGCCCATCCATGGATTCTCCATCGTCGTGATGAGAAGAAGCATTCAGGTAAGACAATGCTCTTTTTAATGTTTTCACTGGTTTTACTGTTTTTATTGTTTTAATTTAAAAAAAATCATTGAAATATATTTTCTGAATTGTAAGCCACCCAGTTATTCATTAAGATGGGTGGCCTCAGAAATTGAATGAATGAATGAATGAATGAAAGACAGAAGGAAGGAAGGAAGGAAGGAAGGAAGGAAGGAAAGAAAGAAAGAAGAAAGAAAGAAAGAAAGAAAGAAAGAAAGAAAGAAAGAAAGAAAGAAAGAAAGAAGCGTTTTCCTAGAACTGTGTGGCTAGTGTGTGATCCCAAAAAAAGATAGGACGCTTGGGTAGCTTGATCCAAAGTACCTTTCCAATTTGAGTTCTAAGAGCTGCATATCCCTAAATACAATATACTTTGATTTTTTTTCAGCAAAGCATTTGACAAAGTATTCAATGGCATGCTGATCAGCAAGCTAATTAAAAGTGGGCTAGATAGCATGACAATCAATAGATGTTTAGATCCCCTAGTGTACTTAAAAATCTTTAGGAAAGAGGAACTGCCTGATGTTAAGCTAGGTGCTAATTTTATAATATATGATTCCTATGCAGTGAAATGGGGATACATTTATGCCCCCATTTTATATGTTTTATAACAGTAGTATGAAACAGAACAATAAATGGTTGATTTTGAATACAGAACCAAGAAATGTTAGTGCGATGAAGTTATAGCTATGTAACTAATGTAAATGATTAATTTGAGTGATTAATCATAAAAATTTAAAAAGTACATGTGGAGGATAACCAAAGGAAAGCAGAAGACATGAAAGATATGATTTAAAATCTATCTGATATGCATTGCTTTTATTGTATGGTTCAGTCAGTGATAAATGAGGGACAGTGTATGTTTACCTTGTCTAAAATGTCAAAATACCTTGAGCTAGCACAGTGCATTCAGAAACAGAATGCTGGATCAAATGCCATGCCTTATTTTGATCCAGAGATGTAATACTGAAGGTTCTTACAAATGAATGCAGTTGTATCATTTAAACCTCCAAAATCCTCCATAAACCCCCTTCCATCCATAGCTTCTCAGAAATTTTGTAGTAATGTTTATTATTTTATTACTATAAGTAGATGAATTATTTCTTATTCTCCATAAAGTTTTGTAAATAAGCAACACACAAAGAATTCCTAGATTTAGAGTATGGAAATTGTTTAATTGACTGTAGTTGAATATGATTATAACTTATTCTTGGTCCATTCAATCCGAGGTCCTTAAATTTCTTGAGCATGAAAAACTTCTTAAATAAATCTTCAGCCAAATTGTAATATCAGGTTAGTATCAAGACCTGTCTTAATGTTTAGAGAGGAGTCAGAATGCACTCTGAAAATCAGACTCACTTATAAAAACTGTAAGATGACAAAGGAGATCATGAAAATAGTGCTTTAATAATGCGAGATATATCATCATCCTCAAAAAATTCACTAAGATATATTTTTATTCAACAGAGATAGTAGAAATGCAGAACAAAACCACATATTTTGACAAGATAAGAACTTGATTTTGTTTTATGATCCAGATTGTGTATGCTTGGCATTATATGTTCTATTTTGAACAGGAACACAACTGCTCTTAGTTACTGAAAGTGTTAGAATGATGTGTCCTGTCTTCAACATTAAAGGGATAGTTATTGCAGAAAACACTGGCAAACTGCTCTGAATACAAGAGTTGTGTACTTTGGTAACATTACCTCATTTCTTTCAAGGAAAATTGTTTTCTTAGCTGATAGACTAAAAGGGTTAGGGTAATATATGAAAATATGTTGTAAGCATTAATAACTTGTAATGTTGCTATGTCTATTATAATAAAAATGTGAAAAAGAAAAAAAATACCTGTCTTTGTTGCCAATCCTAATAGTTTTACCATTTCTTTTTTGCTGATCTATTGGACAGAGTTCAATACCATAGAGCAGTGGTGTCAAACTCCATTTCATTGAGGGCCGCATCAGGGTTGTGTTTGACCTTTGGGGGGGCTGGGGGCAGCATGGCCAGGGTAGGCATGGCCAGCTCGATGTCACTCATGTCAGGGGGCACCTATGGTGGCACGAGTGCTTTGCCCATGAAAACAGGTTCTTGAGGTCTGTTTTCGGCCACAGTGGCTTCCTGCAACCCTCTGCCAGAGAAAACGGAGCTCCAAGGCACCGGAGGCTGGTCCTTTGCTGTTTCCCTGAGGGTCGGATCCAGCCTGCGGGTCTTGAGTTTGACACCGCTGCCATACTGCAAGGGGAATCTCGCTCCATAAAGAAGGCTGAAAAAGGTTTTGACATTGCTTTTAGTTGGAGGAAATACCTTTTTTCAATTTAGTTTCTGCCTTGCTTGAGAGAGCAACTAATACTGATTTGATCTACCAAGTTTTGGCAGATCTTCACCTCATCCATCCATTTCCAATCACTCTTCTTGGGAGTAAAGTTCATCTGAATATAAAAATGTCATTGGTGTTAACAGTAATTTAAACTTGTATACAGCTTTTCGCTGGGCTTCTGATAATTACCTTTAAGTTGCCTTAACAGAAACATCAGTTTTGAACATCTGAATTTCGAATAAAATAATAGTGTACCCTTTTATATATTTGTATATTTTTAAATATTTCCAACAAGTTATGTATTAATTTTTTAAGAACAGTCTGTTTTATATAGTGCTTCTAGTGGCTGGCCTACAGTAAATCTGAAGCAGGGCTACCAAGATGGTAAATGACTGGTGACTAAATCCTATGAGGAATGGCTAAAAGACCTAGTTACGTTATATTACGAGAAGCTGGAAAGGGGATATGATATGATAGCTGTGCTCAAGTTGAATCTAGAAGGTTCAGACGTAATGTATTCTCGTTTGCTCCAGAGGTAATGGGATTAAAGCTCAAGGATGTAGATACAGAAGAAACATTAGCAAGATCTTGACAGTGAGAGTTATCAATCAGGGGAAACCAGATGGAGTGATTCTTTCCCTTCACTGGAGGTTTTCAAAAGAGGTTGAACTTGAAATAACCTCTTAGGTTATTTCTGACTCTATGTTTCTGTAATTCAGTAGTTCAGAATAAATAAGATATTAATAGAAACTGCGACTGTAACTTTCTGTAACACATTAATAGTCCACCTTCACTATAGGATTTAATAATATACCTTGTAGAAGTTGTGACATAAAACAAATTAAACTGCATGTGAAACCTTATAAGGGATATAGAAAAAGAACTTGTCAGTGTCTTTGCCTATCTTGTTTTAACAATAGACTTATTCAGTGTTGTTATAAAGCAGCTGATACAAAAGCTACCTTATGCTGAGCAATGGATTATAAAAACTAATTTTGCATGTTTTCTTATTTTTTAAATATCCCATTAAGAGTTATTAATAATTAATAACTTAATTAATTATTAAATTAACTTAATTTATTAATGAAATTAAATTAATTTCATTAATACAACCCAAATTTATGTTAGAAAATAGTAGTTTAAGATGGATTAAAAAAAATCAAGTAGGATCTAATGGGATCCTCTTGAACATATAAAAAGCCATGCTGTTCCTCCGTAGGTATTTCTTATTTTACTTTCTGCCTCAGTTGGTCTCAATTGAAAACCTATAAGCTTGGCATGTTTCTCCCTATATCATGAGGCATTTTCATGAAAATTTGGAGGATTTTGGTGGGGAGCTTCATGATCGGATATGGTGTGTGTGCAATGGCTATTGCATATCTGTCCAATTTTGTATATGCACTATTGATTTTGTTTAACATATCTTTTTCATACAGGCATGATATTCTTCCGATTAAAATCGGAATTCCGATTTTTTGGGGAATCGCCCCCCCCTTTCCGCCCACCCCTTCTTCTCCTCCTTCCCCTCCCCTCGGAGGCCCCGAGTCAGGAGTTGCTGGCGCGGCTCCGCGCGGCTCCAGTCGCGTTGCCTCAGGAAGGGAAAGGAAAAAAGGAAGAGCCGCGGCAGCGCTTTGCAACGGCAGCAGCGGCTCCTGGTTTTGCCTTTCCCTTCCCGAGGCAACGTGGGACTGGAGCCGCGTGGAGCTGCGTCGGCGGTAGGAACTCCTGACAGCCCCAGCCGGATACCTGAGCGGAGCCCGGGCGGTGCGAACGGAGGCCGCTGAGCGGCAGGAAAAGGGAGCTGGGCCAGCCACAGACCAGTGCAACACGCTACCGCCCGGCCCTGGCGAGGGAAAGCAGCGGGCGCTCCCCGGGCGCGTGGTGGGGGGTCTCTTTTGGCCGGCCCCGATTTTTTTTTCAGAGCGGAATATCATGCCTGTTCATATATTTAACAACAACTGATAATATGTAAAAAAAAATATATAGCTGCCTTGTACTGATTAGGCCACTCTTTATTTAGCTCAGTATCTTCTATGCTAAAATGGAAGCACCCACTAGAGTTTCATTTGGCAGTTAGAAAAGAATAGAATAACAGAATTGGAAGGGACCTTGAAGGTCATCTAGTCCAACCCGTTGCTCAAGCAAGTCTTTCCTATTTTTTTTCTGGAGAGTTAGAATTTAAACCTGAAAAAGTCTACATACAAAGCAGAGACTCTGTTTCAAAGCTGTTCCTTTAATGCAGATATATTCATGTATATTAGGGCAATGATTAATGGGTCCAGAGTTTGTTGACTGGAACCTCCTCCCCCATATCCATGGCTGAGCTTATCACTACTTCAAACTTCAATTTCAGCTTTAGCCTCAGTCTCATGTCTGCCTTGTAATAGTTTGGAATGTACTTTTGGGAGACAAACAATATAAGTTGAATAAATATTTCCTCTTTCCTTCTTCAATTAAGAATTGCTACTTGATCAAATTTGGATTCCAGTTCTCACCCCAAGTGATGCTCTTTAGTAACTTCTAACACCTTCACATCTTGACAATAGTGTTCTTTACACAAGAAAAACTAATTCTTGGGCAGCTATATATCAAATCACCTTAACATGAAGAAGACCACCACAGAACAGGAGGTAAGAGAAAAGAAAACATCTGTGTATTCACCAGAAGCAGCGCTCGTCCTTTGTAAATTGTATTTGTAGTATAATTTTGGACTGCATCTTGAATCTCCTGTTCCAGTCTAGCATATCAAGAGGCTGAGTAACAAACACACATATACCACAAATAGGCACAATAATAACATTTACCTTGTATGGCTTTCCTAACTATCACGATCATGTTTCAGACACTGGCCTGCTTTTTAATGTTTACAAACTGAAAAAACCCTTGAGGAAAAATATTTTAATTATTTCTAAAATATATACATTAGAAATACTATGAATTCCTGCTTTTGTTCCTTTGCCCCAGCTCAGCAATATAAATAATCTGATATTGAGGAAAGCAGTAACTACAGTATATATGTCATTCTTTACAGTTCATTCATTAGCTAAGGATGCCGAAAAGCAACACTAATTTTTAAGTCACTGTATCATTTATTTATTTCATCAATCAATCTTGCCATTATTATTTTTTATAATTAATTCAAGAGGATGAACATATCTGATACTCCTCCTTCCTCCTAATTTCCCCCAAACAACAACTCTGTGAGGTGAGTTGGGTCAAGAGAAAGTGAATGGCCCAAAGGCCTCCAGCCAGCTATATGATTGGTATTAGATTTTAAAAGGAAAGCTACGAATGGGAAAATTATAGCTCCTTAGAGGAGAAAAAGAGTCCAATCTGTTTTATCAGAAGCTCTGATATAGACCCTACAATTCTGGATCCTGCTGGGTAGCAACTGTAAATGTTACATTGCAAATGGTCAAGCAGAGTATAATTTGAGTAAGACTCTAGCAAATATTAATTTATAATAAGACAAATCAATGGAATATTTTAAAGCATCCTACCAATCCCTATATACAGATCTGGTTTTCCAGTGTTCTTATTTTGTAATGTGATATTGAGTATTCAGAATTTTTCATATTACTCCTGGATTCCATGTGTTCATTTAGCTGCTGTGATCTGCTAAAATAATTTGGGCGATACCTCTCCTAGGAATAAAATTATTATATAAAATATTAGATGACTATTGGAAATGATAAGCTGGCACAGCCCTAGTAAATTAAAGATGAAGCCTCCAACAAAAGGAAAGTCAATGGGAAAACCCAGGCACACACATCCTGTGCTATTTCTTCTTCCATTTCTTGTCTACCTAAGTTTATTAAAATCAGCTTCCCATCATGGATATAAATATGGGAGCAGTGCCACAGCATGTGCAGGCCAGCTAGTATGGGCAAAAGTTTACAGTGAAAAAAATTGTAAAATATTTTCATCAGAGCCATATTGGAAAATATGGAAATTTAATAAGGGAATACCAGTAAAATATTATGACAATGACAATACAATGGTGATGAACAAAAACAAAGTAAAGATTAATCCCTCTAGAAATCATAAATATTCCTCATGTATACTAGGGCAGAAAGAATAGCTTCTCTCGGCTCCGTTATGTTCCCTATGATACCTATTTATACCATCCCTATTAATGCCTTGGGGTGGGGGAATATCTATTTATTTTTAACCTGTTCTTAAGACGTTGTTTGTCATCATAATCATCTCTTAGTAGGTGTTGCAATGAATGGTAAAGAAGTCTATAGAGATTCTCAGTCATCCCAAAGGTGCTTTTTCAGGAGGCAACTGGAATTTCTTGTTTTTTCTTTTGAAGAGTTTCACTTCTCATCCAAGAAGCTTTTTCATCTCTGACAGGAGAGTGGGGAATGGAAGGATTTATATTCCTTGCAGACAGCTGGTCATTTGCGTCCTTTTAGTGTGTCGTTGAAGCACTTGGAGGTTTATCTCAGGGTCACCTGAGTAGTACTGTGAGAATTTAGCTATACAATTTGGGATGAGCACCCTTTGAATGGTGTGGAAGTAGGAATGGATTTCCAGAGGAAAAAAATGCAAACTACAGGAATCAGGAGCACCACTCAAGTAACCCTGAGGACACAGATAAACCTCCAAGTGCTTCAATGACCCTCTAAATAAAAGGGTGCAGATTATCAGGTATCTGCAAGGAATATAAATTCTTCCAATTCTCCACTGTCCTGTAAGAGCTGAGGAAGCTTCTTGGATGAGAAGCAAAACATCTTCAAAAGAAAAAACAAAGTCCAGTTGCCTCCTTAAAATGGACCTTTGAAAGTGGCAAAGAAATTACTGTAACAAAATAAAACCCAGGAAGTTAAGCCCTGATACTTCTTTGTGTAGAAATTCTTCCTTGCTCTGTTCAAGCAGCACAGTTGCTATGTGAATGGTTGCAGCCTCATTTTTTGATCAACGTGGGCTCTACCTCCCTGCCAGCCTTTTCTAGGCAAACTTGCTGGGTCTGTTTTTAGCCCAGCTGATCTGAGGAGGAAGGAGTGCACTGCTGGAGTAACTCAGTATAATCTTTATGGGTTGAAGTATTTTGAATCCCAATTCCAACCCTTCAATATTAGAATTAGTTCTAGATTTCAGTATTAGTTCTAGATTTTGAAGTAGACTTGGACCTGACAGGCAGTGAATTGTGTTAACACAATTTGGAAAGTTCATAGCTGAACTGAAATTTGAATTAGGAATTTTTTTCTTCAAAGAGACAGTCTTCTTGGGTTTTCTGTTTTAAAATAATGCATTGCACACCTCCTGTGGTGACAGGTTTCCTATAGTTCCATTCCATTGCGTTTTATTTATTTATTTATTTTGTACTGGAAGCCCGTGTTTTCTGATTATCTCATTAGCCTAATGCATCTAATAAAGCACATTTTAAAAAATAAACTAGTCCATATTTGAAATGCGATAAGATGTGAGGTGTTATTATATTTTGAACTGTTGAGCTTTCCATTTAGGAAAAAGAGTTCACCAGTTGTTAAACTTTACCTTTGAGAATTAAGGAACTTTCTTTTATAGCAAGGTCAATTCCACTATTTTTAGGTTTTTCCATCTAGCAAAATTTGATCTCAGTACTGTCTGAAAATTTCAGCAAATTATTCCAAATGTATCACCTTTAAATAATCATAGAAATTAAGAACTACCTTTTTGCCCTTGCCTCTTTTTATTTTGTATTCTGGTCTGTTTTTATTCTATGCTGCCTTTGATTGGGGATTAGATATTAAGATTATATGTAAATGAAGTATCTTCAGCATTGTTCTAAAGATCATTTTAAAGCTTAAATTGAGAACTAGGAGTCTGTCAACAGGGTGCAGTCACTGTGTACCATTTGAGTGAGACAGTGATATACTACATAAAGACTGCTGCTAGAAAAATGAATTTTTCAAAGTACCTTTTATTGGAAGAAGAAGAAGAAGAAGAAGAAGAAGAAGAAGAAGAAGAAGAAGAAGAAGAAGAAGAAGAAGAAGAAGAAGAAGAAGAAGAAGAAGAAGAGGAGGAGGAGGAGGAGGAGGAGGAGGAGGAGGAGGAGGAGGAGGAGGAGGAGGAGGAGGAGGAGGAGGAGGAGGAGGAGGGGGGAGGAGGAGGAGGAGGAGGAGGAAGAAGAAGAAGAAGAAGAAGAAGGAAGAAGAAGAAGAAGAAGAAGAAGAAGAAGAAGAAGAAGAAGAAGAAGAAGAAGAAGAAGAAGAAGAAGAAGAAGAAGAAGAAGAAGAAGAAGAAGAAGAAGAAGAAGAAGAAGAAGAAGAAATAGTAGATTTTCTCTTATAGAGGTAGTCCGCAACTTATAACAGTTTGATTAGTGACTTTTCAAAGATACAATGGAACTGAAAAAAGTGACTTATGATCATTTGTCACACTTAGGACCATTGCAGCATCCATTGCAGGTAGTTGAGGATTACCTGTATTAAGAAGTCAATACATATCATGTATGTATTAAAAGTACTTTCTTGTTCTATTACAAACTTTAAAGAATGCTTAATCAAACTTGTTGTACTCCTAGCACAGTTTGATATATGTAAGTTATTCTTGACTGAAAACCACAACGAAGGTCAAAGTTTTTGTTGCTAAGCAAGACAGTTGTTAAGTGAATTTTGCCCCATTTTAATCCTTTCTTGCTATCGTTGTTAAGTGAATCACTGCAGTTATTAAATTAGTAATATGGTTGTTAAGTGAATTTTGATTAATTGTTTCTCTGTTTAGGTAAAAAAATCTTAAACAATAACCCAGTGAAGCACAGGTTATCCAGATTTTTAAAAATAAAGTTTGCATGGTTTGTTTTAGTATTTCATGGAAATGTGAAAGCAAAAAAAGCTTTCCCATTCCTTCTGGAAAGTTAGCAGGGATCACCAGAAATCTTCCCTTCCCTTCCCTTCCCTTCCCTTCCCTTCCCTCCCCTTCCCTTCCCTTCCCTTCCCTTCCCTTAGATAAATGGTTCCTGTTTGGGGTGGGGTGGGATGGGCTGAGAAATGAGGAATTGCAAGACTGGCTGGGAAACTGTCATGGAATGTTGAAATGAAGACCAGTCCAGCAGCAGCCAGGAGCATTGAAACAATCAAAACATATCCAAATTTCATTCCCTTGGGAATCATGGCACATGGAGTTTGGCCATGTTCTGCATGTTAGCCAATTTGAGATACTTGCATTAAAAATGCTTGGCATATGATGCATTATTTTGCCCAGTTAAAGGTCACGACAACAAGAGTTTTAGTAATATAGATAACAGAAAAAAAAGGAACCATATCCTTATTTCTGTGAGCCAACTTCATTGGTATATTTTTCAATGAATAGGTTTTTGCATTAATAATGCTTTGGCTAATTGGCATTGTAGTAACAGTATCTTGTAGCACAAAGTAGTTAATGTCATTAAATATTCTCCTGAGAGCCGTTCGGATCATTCAGAGAGTGGGAGGTGCTTCAGTCTACGTCGTTGATGGCTGAGCTCAATCACTGAGGAACGCTCCGCCCTCCATCACGTGGCTCTCTTGCGTTCCCCAGTTTGCGCTCAGCCGTCGTCAAGTTAGGCTGTGCATTTCTCACTCCTTGGCCGATCCAAGACTTGCTCTCAGGTTTGGAAATATTTATAGAGAAAAACAAGCTATTTTCCTTAGCCTTCTGGCGCAGGACTGGGGATTTAAGGGGAGCGCGTTTCTTTCGCCCCCAGGGGGGTTGTAGAACGGGCGACTTTCGTGCTTCGGCGCTAATCCCCCCCCCCCCAATTTGATCTCTTGCCTGCCGTTTCTCTCGCTGCTCTTGCAGCAGCTTTACTGATCGCACTGATAAGTGCTGCTGGTATTCCCCCCCACCGCAAACGCCGCTCGCCCTAAGAAGGGGCGAAAACTTACTGCTTGGCTTCCTCGGCCTCTTTTAAGGCCGGAGAAGTAAAAAACTTCATTGCCCTGAGCAGCCCGGGACTTTAGCAACGTGGGCGATCGCCTCTAGGGCGCCCCCACGTGGCGGGCGCCATCTTTAAAAAAAATAAAATAAAAAGATTGAGGCCTCATAGCGCTGCGAAGTAACCGGCCCTAGCACAGGCCTCTCAGCCTGTAGGGCCTTTGCTAATTGGTACAATTTAGTAATTGTTGGCTTCCCGCAGCAGGCTCAGGGCAAGTGATTGCAGCCTATCCCTCCCGGTTGTTGCCTGGGAGCTCCAGCTGCCAGAGGCCTCTCTTCCAGCCTCAGGCGTTTAATTCGGATAATTGGCAATCTTTCATTAATAGAGTAATAATAATAATATTAATAATTACAATTATAATAATTATAATAATAATAATATTAATAATAATCATATATTACTAATAATAATATTAGAACAAGAATATTAACAATAGTTCTAATTCTAATAGACATTGGAATATCTGCCTGTATCCAGGTCTAGATATTTCCTCATATATAGGTTTATATTTATACTCACATATAGATAGACCTGAGTGAGTTTATTCCTGTAATTTTTTTCTTATTGATATTGTACCTTAGCATTCCAAGTCTCATTGGATTGTTATCCTGCTTGTGCAGATAAGTATTAAGAATTATTTCAACATCTATATTACAGAATTTATACATCTAAATTCCAAAAGGGGGTGTGGGCCAGCTGAAAGGACACCCGACCTTTGTTGTAGGTCGAACCCTTGGCGAGCCAACCGCCTTTAACTGTATTACTGTCCTTTCTTGTACAATGGCAGATGACATTCCCACCAAAGGCCCTTCTTTGAAGGCCAAATCCAAATCCTACCACCTGTGCAAACAGGCTAAGGAAACTCCTAAGGAAACACCTAAGGAAACACCTAAGGAGACCTCTAAGGCTTCTCAGAGAGACGCCCTACGACGTCACAGGGCTCTCGAGAGGGAATTTGACAGGCGGTCCAGAGAGACACAACCGGTACTTCCAGCGCCCTCCGCTCCTTCTACCTCCAGACCCCCCCCCTCCAGATTGTTTTTCCGTCTCCAGGCGCAGCCCATCCCAGGGACACCAGGCTCCCGGCCCATCAACCAGACAGCCTCCTGAAGCTACTTTCACGCCCACGGCCGCTGGTCTCGCCAGGAGGAGGCCCCTCATCCGAGATCCCTGCGCACATACAGGCATTGATGGAACGGGCCATTCGCCAGGGGATAGCAGAGGGCCTTCAACAGATGTCCAGGTCTACTCCCCCTCACTGGCGCCCGAACACGACCCACCATCAATGAGGTCCTCGCCTAGATCAGACCCTACTCGTGGTCAGGTACCTTCTCAAGGAGGCAGTCCTCTCCCAGAAAGGGACCCGGAGGAGGATATAGAGTATCTAGACCAATTTGGGGGAAGAGGAAATGGAATGGGGGTCTATGCAACAAGAGGAGCCCCTATCGGAGGTAGATCCTATGGAGGGGACATGTCCGAGGATGAGGGTCTCACCCCGGACCAACCCACTGTTGCGGGCCTGTTCAAGCCCCACATGTTTAAATCCCTTTTATTCAAAGCCAGGAACATCTCTGGCCTGTCGGTGCAAACCTCCTCAGCTCTCCCCTCCCGGCAGAAGGTCAGGAGGACGCCATCTTTAGTCAACCCGTGGTGGAGGCGGAGGTAATCCCGTCTCCACCCCTATTTCATGACCTGGTCTCAAATCAACTGAATTCTACTAGGGCCCCTCCCGCCCCATCCAGCCTGGACAGGAGGTTCTTTAACCTCGAGTCGAGTTTCTGTGACTTACTCAACACCCCCGAGGTGGATGAGCCCATTGTTGGGTTGGCCTCCTCGTCCTCCCCCAGTGACCCCCTAGAGGCTCTGAAACCCGAGGACAAGAGGTCCGAGCTCGCCCTACGTAGAGCTCACCAAGCGGACTCCTGGGCCATTAGATCAGCCACTGCGGCTTCTTTCTTCACCAGATCCTCGATCCGGTGGCTTCGGCAACTGAAGCAACATGTTCCCCCCTCCAACACAAGGGCTCACCAGGACATAGCAAAACTGACGGCCGCGGCGGAATTTTCCGCTGACGCCACCTTCCATGCGGTCAAATTCTCTGCCCGGGCAATAACGTCCCATGTCACTGCTCGCCGCCTGCTCTGGCTTAAACACTGGCAGGCGGACGTTAAAAACAAAGTTAAGCTGGCTACTGCCCCCATAAAAGGGGACAAACTATTTGGCACGGCTCTGGACCCCTTGCTATCTGAAACCCGAGCAAGAGAAAATTTCTCCCTCCTCTGTTTCGGAGGTCAGAGTCTAGAGGCCCCAGCCATTTCGGAGAGGCTCCTCCCGCCCTTTCTACCAGTCTCCCTTCCCGCCAAGGTACTCGAGACCCCCCCTCCTCCCGACCGTTCCAGCCCCAGGATCGAACCGATCCGGCCGATAGGAACAGGAGGGGCAGCGGCTACAGGCACCCTTTCAGGGGCTCAGGAGGAGGCCCTTCCGGCGTAGATAGATCCCGTCCCTCCCTCCCATCGGCGGACGCCTCAAGCACTTTGCCGACCGATGGGACTCTTCCACCTCTGATACCTGGGTCCGTGATACCATCAGACTCGGCCTCACGCTCGAATTCAAGAGCGCCCCCTGACTTCTTTCTGGCGTCCCCCCTCAAGGGACCCCATCAAACGCAACCTAATGGATTCAGCAATCCATCATCTTCTCCAAATACAGGCCATTCAACCCGTCCCACCCTCCCAGCGGGGGCAGGGGTTCTACTCCCACCTTTTTGTAGTCCCCAAATCCTCCGGAGGATGGAGGGCCATCTTGGACCTTAAACGCCTTAACCGTTATCTGGTCTATCGCAGGTTCAAGATGCACACCCTGCAGTCCATCCTCCTCAGCATCCGCCAAGGGGACTGGCTATCCTCCATAGACCTCTCCGAGGCCTACCTCCACATTCCAATCCGACCCTCCCATTTCAAATTCCACAGGTTCTGCTACAACCACCGCCACTTCCAATATGTTGCCCTTCCCTTTGGGCTAGCCTCTGCCCCGAGGACCTTCACTAAAGTCCTCGCGGCCCTGGTGGCTCATCTCAGGAATCTCCCGGTCCGCCTCCATTGCTACCTGGATGACATCCTCATCCTCTCTCCCTCCAGACCCCAAGCAGAGAGGGACATCAGGGTTACTATCTTGGCCCTCCAAGACCATGGTTTCCTAGTTAATTGGCAAAAGAGCCAACTATCCCCATCTACAAGGATCTCCCACTTGGGGGCTGTCATTGACTCAGTGCAGGGTAAGGTGTTCCTCTCCCCGAGAGATTCCTTAGTATCCAGGAAGCCGTCAGGCATATCAGACGCTCCAGGAAGGTTACAATTTTAGAATTGTCCAAATTACTGGGTAAAATGGTTTCTTGTATCTCCATTGTTCCATGGGCCCGTTTACACGCTAGACCCCTACAATGGTTCCTGCTCCCATTCCAGCGGACCGGCAGAAGCAACTCAAAGGCCACAGTCAAGGTACCTCCAAAAGTCCTTACATCTCTCCTCTGGTGGACCAGCCCCACCATCAACAAGGGTCACTTCATCAAGGAGCCCCACCGCCTCACCCTTACCACAGATGCCAGCCTGTCCGGATGGGGCGCTCACATCCTCTCGCTCTCAACTCAGGGCACATGGTCTCAGGTAGAACGGGGTGCAGTATAAACTGGCTGGAGCTCCACGCCATCTTCCTGGCCCTGCGCAGTTTCTCCCCAAGTGCGCGGGCGGCATGTCCTCATACTCACGGACAACGTCACCGCCAAGGCTCATGTCAACCGTCAGGGGGGCACACAGTCCATCCGCTTGATGAGGGAGGCCGAACGCCTCTGCCGTTGGGCAGAGCGCAGTCTCCTCTCCCTCAGAGCCGAACACATCTCAGGGGACTCAAACACCCAAGCGGATTGGCTAAGCAGGACCACGGTGGACCAGTCCGAATGGCGCATCCACCCGTCACTATTCAGGGAAGCGACCAGAATGTTCGGTCTCCCGTTAGTAGACCTCTTCGCCTCAACACGCAACTCCCCAGGTTTTTCTCCAGGTACCCCTCCCACGGGCCGAGAATCACGACGCCCTCCGTTGCCCCTGGCCCACAGGGCTCCTCTATGCCTTCCCGCCTCTAGCCCTGGTTCCCAGAGTTCTCCAGAAGCTCATCTCCGAGAGGGCAGAGCTGATCCTAGTAGCACCCTTCTGGCCCAGGCGCCCCTGGTTTGCGGACCTCCGCAACTTATCGGTGGCCCCTCCCTGGAGAATCCCCCGACCAGGATATCCCTCTCCCAGGGGCCCCTTCAACACCCAGACCCTCAGTGGCTCCAGTTAGCCGTTTGGAGGTTGAGCGGGAACGCTTAAGGAAAGAACGGTTTTCCGACCAAGTTATTGAGACCATTTTAGCCGCCAGGCGGCCTTCAACAACCCGCATATACAACGCAACTTGGAAGGGATTCTGCAGTGGTGTCATGGTCTCCAGATCAACCCGCTGTCACCTTCCATAGCTCAGGTCTTGGAGTTCCTCCAAGAGGGCCTGAGGAAAGGGCTTTCCCCCAACACCCTAAGGCGTCAGGTCGCAGCGCTATCCACAGTCATTGACTGTGATAACCTGGGTTCCCTTTCCCACCACCCCGTATTCGGGCATTCCTCAGGGGGCCACCAACCTGTGTCCCCCAACCATACACCGATACCCTACCTGGGACCTTAACAAGGTCCTGGTGTCTCTGACTAAGCAACCCTTTGAGCCTCTCAGGGAAGCCTCTCTCCAATTCCTCACATTCAAAGTGGTATTCCTGGTAGCTATTACTTCGGCCCGCCGCATATCGGAGTTAGCAGCCTTGTCGGTAAGGAAGGACCTTTGCATATTTCATGCCGATAGGGTGGTCCTCCGACCGGACCCTACCTTCCTGCCCAAGGTTAACTCGACCTTTCACAGGGCTCAAGAACTCATACTCCCGAACTTCTGTCCCAATCCCTCGCGGGAAAGGGAGAAGCTTTGGCACTCACTGGACGTAAGACGGGCCCTACGCATTTACATTAAGCGTACCCAACCCTTCCAGAGGTCAGAATCTCTCTTCCTTTCCTTCCAGCCCAAATCCTTAGGCCACAAAGTGTCCCCGTCAACCATCGGCCGCTGGATTAGGGCTACCATTTCCAAGGCTTATTTGTCCCAGGCACTGCCGGTACCCAGGGGATCACAGCACACTCCACCAGAAGTGCAGCCACCTCGGCGGCTTGGGCCACCCAGGCTCCAATTTCTGATATTTGTCGGGCAGCCACTTGGGCATCCCCTCTCCTTTCATTAGACACTATAAGATTGACACCTTTGCCTCGGCGGAGGCTTCGCTTGGTAGGCGAGTCCTCCAGCGAGTCTTCAGGGAACCTCGGAGATTGCAGGACCAGACGGGGTCCCTCCCGTAGGACAGCCAAGCTTTGGTATGTCCCACTCTCTGGATGATCCGAACGGCTCTCAGGAGAATGGGCGTTGGTTCTTACCTGACACGCCATTTCTCTGGAGCCGTGAGGATCATCCAGCCCCACCCTTTAATTGCCGTCTGGTGGGGCCTTGTTTCGGCCAATGACCTATTTAGCATAGGGAGAGCAGAGCAACGTCCTTCTCTTCACCTTCGTCTTCACGCAAACTGGGGAACGCAAGAGAGCCACGTGATGGAGGGCGGAGCGTTCCTCAGTGATTGAGCTCAGCCATCAACGACGTAGACTGAAGCACCTCCCACTCTCTGGATGATCCTCACGGCTCCAGAGAAATGGCGTGTCAGGTAAGAACCAACGCCCATTTTCAGCACAGGGTCTTCCTAGGCAAATTGATGGCATAATTACATTGCAAAACAAAATAATAATAATGGCAAACAATGTAAGATAGGACAGCACTGTTGTTAGGGTAAGACTGTCAGCTTTAAAAAAAATATATTTCAAGGTATCTCTATTGCATAGTGATCTAGTTTCCTGTAAGATGTTTTTTTATTTCAGCCTGTAACAATTACTATAATGAACAGGTAGAATTAGAGTTACTAACCCTTATTTAAATGTTCTTGTCCTTTAACTATATTTGAAAGAAAGACAAAGGAGCTTAGTATAATACAGAGAAGATGGACTAATTTTCTGTTATTAACAATTGAACCATGTAATTTACAAAGGCAATATTCATTGTACATTTTTCTTCTGGGAAAGTTATTCTTGTCCAAGGTGACATAAGGTATCTTTTTATTTAAGAGTTTAGTGTAATGCTAATATTGTTTCATGTTTATGCTATACAAATGCTACACAAAATTCGACTTAAAAAAAAAAGATATTGGTACAGTTTATTCGGCAAAGTAAAATGCTTGTGGGTTTTTGATATATTTCTTTGTCCTCATATATCCTGAGCTTTTCTCATTCCCTTTATCTTGGGTTTTTTTTTTTTTTTTTTGTACTTCCTGTCTCTCCCTGGCAATTTTTAGTCCTATAAAAATATGTGCTTCTTTCGAAATGGAGTTGTATGAGAAACAAATATTGCCAACTGAATTTCTGCTTTAAGATTTGAGTTTTGTTATAAAAAGTCATGCATATGAGACATTACATGCCACATAAAAAGCATAAGCTGATGCTCTAATACACGGCTGACATGTGCTTTTTGCACAACCAGGATACTTAATTTTGGTTTTTCTATTGAAAAGCTTGCCCTTTAGTGATTTTCTGTCCTTTTAAATAGCAGTTGTCTAGTTCTTTAATGTTGATCTGCCATCTAGTGGTATACATGGGAGTCACCATTTGTTTTTCTTTAAAAAATTCCTGATGTTGTGTGTATTAATTATTTTTAAATCTAATTTTATTAGAACAACTTTATATAACATTGCAAAGAAAAATATCAGCAAGAAATGCCACCCATAATTATCCACAATTAATCTGTGGGCTGGAGGTTTTTAAGAAGAGATTAGACAACATTTGTCTGGAATAGTATAAGGTCTCCTGCTTGAGCAGAGGTTTGGACTAGAAGATCTCTAAGATATTTTCCAACTTGTTATTCTGTATTCTATCTATGTTTCCAATCAAAATATTTGAAATATGAGTGAAATAAATCAGGTGTTCTCTTCCAAGTAGCAGAAATCTAGGATTCTCTTCAGAAATGGTTGCCTGTTGCTGGGGATTTTGGTCAGTTTCCCAAAGAATTTCTGTCCTTCATTTTACCAATTAAGTTTCAGATTGTCTATATTGTTTATCTGAAAACTGAACCTACATACATATTTAAGAGTTCAAAGGTCATAGAAATGTGTATCATAGCACATTGATAAAACTGAAGTTTGAAAAAGTCACTGACTTCTTTCAATGGTTTTATGCACGAGGAAGTTGATTCTGCATTAAAAATGACAATCATTCTCTATGATTCTCATCAATCTTTTTTCAATGAATGAGAATTCTTTTTTTAAATTATGTGGTAAGACTTTAAACCACGGGGTTTTCGGGCTAATAGATAATAGTCTGAGACTGCAGGCCTGCTTAGCATATACATTAATGTCTCAAAATCTCTTTCTCTCTCTTTCCTCTCCACTTCTAAATATAGATATCAGATTGCTAAGATTATGTAATTTTCTTCGCATTGCAATTCAGTTTTCCTAAACAGTAAATTTAAAATTTTCACCTAGACTGGACTGGAAATGTATTGTCCCTGTCAATAAGAAGCTCATACGAAGACTAATGTTGGCAGATTTCATTAAGCCACCATTTATATTGTGGGATAGAAGTATTCTTCCATGAATAAGCAATTACCTTTTTTTGGCACAGTTGAGGCACAATATGTTCAAAGTTCTTCATAGATTAAAAGATTCCAAACTTTTTGGATATATTTTAACAAAAAGTTAACATGTTACCTTTAATTTCCTTCAAACAATTTTAAAGAGAGATTGATATTCTTTAGTACTTATATAATGGGATAGAGTTATATAATACCACTGTTTGACCATAGTATTAATATCTAACCCATAATATAAATATCAAAGTACCATATCAACCTATCTTTAAAGTTTGGTAGATTTCATACATACACATACACAAACTGACTTCAGTTTCTGAACTGATGGACTCAGACTAATTCCTAATGTGATGTGGCCTTACACAAGTTTTTCATATGTTAGATGATTCATAGATTCATGAACTCTATGAAAGAAGGATCAAATGTTAGTGCCTTTATCCATTAAAATGTGGATTATGTAGCAGTTGAACTTACTTGAAGCTCTGGTAACATTCAGTAGCGAAAATGGAAAGGGCAACAGTTGGATGGGTACCTGGATAATGAAGATCTTGTTTGGTAACTCACACTTTCATCACTTTGCAAGTGCATCCCTTGAAGGCTGCGGTACATACAAAATGCTCAGTTACTAGGGGCCTGTCTGTGTGTGCGTGTGCCACTGCCCAAAGTACACTACTTGTGTTTTGAATCTGTGGCAGAGTGTGATGCCCTTATTGAGACAGAGAGCGTATCTGTTAGGCAATTTCTGAATTTCTGCTATATGAGGAGGAGGAACAGGAGGAGGAAGAGGAGGAAGCAGCCACTAAGTTTTCTCCATAGCTGTTTTTATATATTTTTACCATGGATAGTTTACATGTTTGATACATTGTGGATGCTTTATTATTGATTGCCATTGTAAACCACCATGACCCTATATCCATTGATACCTATGTTAAATTTCTTTACATTTTTCATAGTCCTCAAGATGTCCCTAGTCTTGGGGACATCAAGTAAACTGATTATTCAGGAAAACAGAAAGTTGAAGAAAAGAAAAAAGATTGAAAGTTGAGTTTTAAAACATCAGTGGATGAATAACCTGAAAGTACATGATCATTAGTCCTTCACAATTATGTCATTCTGGATTGTTTTTTTCTGAATGGTTCACCTTTTCTTCTTAAGTAAAATTTTAAACTTGATTACTGTATTCCTTGATGGTTTCAGCTGCTGATGCATGGTCAGAATGAGTGGATTAGGAGAGAACATCTTGGACAGTATGAACAGTGATTCAAGAAAACGCAAACCATGTGATATTGCAGGACCAGGGTAAAGTATTTCCAAGTTTTTAAAATAGTGTTACTATAGAACATTTACAAATAATGTATGGTAATTTCAGAATTTAAAATTGAGTTAATATTTAGATTAAAGTTCAATTGATAGCATACTTAAAATGTTGAAATGAGGTAAACTCATACTATTGCAAGAAAAAAAAATTAGGAGGAGGAAGAGATTATTAAGTATATATATAAATCAGGTAAATGTTTAATTCAATAGAGTAGGACCAGGCAGTCATTTTTCTATCAAGGACTTGATTCTTCAAGGATAATCTGTTGGGATTATATACTAGAGAGTTGAAGCAAACTGAGAGTTGAAAAAAAACCAATAATCCACCTGACCTCTCCTCCGCTCCCCGTCCCCTCTCCTCCTCCCTTCATTTGCATTCTTGTAATGTTTTTTTTTATTCAACTTTGAAAAACATTGTTGTAAATTCCTACTCAGAAATAAATTTTCCTCAAAAACAGTGTAACATTCAGCCTTTTGACATCCAGTTGGGAAATATCAGTGTGGCTATGGGTGAGGGTGGTAGTCATTTCCAAAGGGTTAAATATGACTTACTGAGGTGAAGTTATTTAATACATTTATACTTTGGGTATACTTTGGCTAGGGTAATAAAATCAGAACCACTTTTAATTTAGCAGTTCGATTAATACATTTTATAAAAGGAAATCATATGACCAGAAGCCTTAACCTGATAAAACCTCTGTATTTTTTCTCTCTTTAAGACTTGTATGCAGTGGAGAGAAGCGGAGACGTGAGCAGGAAAGTAAATATATTGAAGAATTGGCTGAGCTGATATCTGCTAATTTGAGCGATATTGATCATTTCAATGTCAAACCAGATAAATGTGCAATTTTAAAGGAAACAGTTCGACAGATACGTCAAATAAAGGAACAAGGCAAGACTGATTCTTAATCTGTATAAAAATTTCTTTTTATCTAAAAATCATGTTCTAGTAGACACGAGTCTGATTTTAGCTTTTAAAACAAGAAATACATTTTGTTTTCTGTAAAATAAAATGCTTAGGCTAATATTAACAACATGGATACCACAAATAAAATAACTGAAGGATTGACTAATATTTTACTAAAAGAATCATAAATTTACATTTATTATATTGTGTTAGAGTCAATAAAATAACAGATTGGTTAGATCCAAGTCATTTTATTTACTTGCTTAGCATATGGCATATCATACATGGACTAGCATGTGATAGAAGAGCAAAGTCATACTGCCATAGAATCAAAGGCTTGGAGGAACCATTTAAATAATTTCCACAATCATTGTTATGAAGGGAAAAAGTAAAGAACATGAAATAGGTCATGGAAGAAATATGTATATGGCTCTCTCCTCAAGCTATCATAACATGGACTTATTTTACAGACCCCTCACATCCTGGAGATAAACTGTTTCAACTCCTACCCTCAAAACAATGCTATAGAGCACTGCACACCAGAACAACTAGACAGACACAAGGACAGTTTTTCCCTGAATGCCATCATTCTGCTAAACAAATAATTTCATCAGCACTGTCCAACTATTTACAAAGTTTGCACTACTATTACTATTAATCTTCTCATCACTCCTTATCACCCCCTCCCACTTGTGACAGTATGACTGTAACTTTGTTGCTTGTATCCTTACGATTTATATTGACTGTTTCCTAGTATGATTTGATTGTTTATTGTACCCTATAACTATTATTAAGTGTGGTACCTGATGATTCTTGTCTCTTGACGAATGTATCTTTTCTTTTATGTACACTGAGCCAAAGACAAATTCCTTGTGTGTCCAATCACACTTGGCCAATAAAGAATTCTATTCTATTCTATTACCAATGGTTAACTAACAGAAACAGAGGTTAGAAACTTAAATGTTTAAGAGAATGATTAACTATACAATGAAGGTTTACTAGTAAGGATAAGCTAATATTACCATTACTATGTAATAATTATATATATATGTATATATATATGTATATATATATATGGCCTTCAGCTTTGTTCGGGTATTTTCCCATGTCATAGTAGTGGTGCTTTTAAAGTTGTAGCAACGTTTCAGCAGAATCTCATGTGCCATCATCAGGCTTACCAAGTTACCAACATCCTATGCACAAGCAAACCACCCAAAAGCAACTTGCAGCAAAATGAAATTAAAGCGCTACAAACCCTGAAAAGAGACAGCAGCATAATCATCCTCCCAGCAGATAAAGGGAATGCCACTGTAGTAATGGACAGAAAAGACTATGAAACAAAATTAACAGACCTACTCCAAGACTCCACATACAAACCCATAAACACAGACCCAACCACATATCTGGAAAAATTAACCAAGAAGAAAATTATAACCAGCCACATAAGCAAAGAGATCCAACACACGATCATACCCAGAGAGAAATCTTCCAGATGCCCCAAACTATACGGCCTCCCAAAAATACACAAAGAAGGCATACCTCTCAGACCCATAGTCAGCTCCAGAGGAGCACCACTACAAAACCTAGCTAAACACCTAGCAAAAGAGCTACAGCCCCATGCTGAAACAGCAGCTTCTCATGTAAAAAACTCATACCGCTTCTTGGAAATGATCAAAGATCTACACGTGGAGCAAGAAGATCTGCTTGTAAGTTTTGATGTGGTTTCACTATTCACTCAAGTCCCGATAAAAGAGACCCTTGAAATCATCAAAAATAAATACCAACCAGCTAAACACCTCATGGAACTAACAGAACACTGCTTAACCAACACATATTTCATATACAAAGATACAAACAAATAGAAGGAGCTCCCATGGGATCACCACTGTCACCTGTCATTGCAAACCTGTTCATGGAAGAATTCGAATCCAGAGCCCTGGCCAATGCCATCCTCAAACCCAAACTATGGTTAAGATACATCGATGACACATTCGTGATTTGGCCCATGGACAAGAAAACCTAAACAATTTCCTAACACACCTAAACAGCGCACACCCCAAAATCAAGTTCACCATGGAAACAGAAACAAACAAACAACTACCATTCCTAGATGTACTAATCTACAAAAAAACAGATGGCACACTAGGACACACCATATACCAGAAGAAAACACACACCAACCGCTACCTCAACGCCCAATCCCACCACCACCCAGCACAGATAAACTCCGTGGCTAAAACTCTAATTACTAGAACCAAACGCCTGGCAGACAAGACACACATTAAGACTGAATTATGCACCCTGACTAAAATATTGACAGCCAACGGCTTCCACAAAAGCAAAATCGCCAACTTGATCCACAAAAACACACTGAGACATAATAGAGACCCAGAAGATGAACAGACCCATGGAACAGCTGTCCTGCCCTACATAAGAGGCACTACAGACAAAATTAGTAAGATACTATATAGACACCACATCAAGACTGCCTTCAAAACAGACAGAAAAATAGCAGCCATCCTCAGAAACCCCAAAGACAAAATTGACCTGGAAAACCAAGGCATATACGAAGTCCCCTGTGCATCATGCCCAGCCACATACATTGGACAGACCAATAGAAGAATAAGCACCCGCCTGGATGAACACAAAAATGCAGTCAAAAAGCTGGAACACACTTCCTCACTAGTCCAACACATGGAAGCCACAGGTCATAGCATCAACTTCAATGGCACCAAAACCCTAGCCACTATAGAAAACCCTAGCCACAGAATCATCAGAGAAGCCATAGAGATTGAAAAAAGACCAGAAAGCATGAATAGAAGAGATGATTCCACCAGGCTGTCAATCATTTGGAAGCCTGCACTCACAAACAAAAAAATCTCCACACCACAAGCAAGGCAAACACCTGCGCACAAACAGATCCCCCCTGATACCTCCAGCTCAAACACATCCCAACCAGGCACCCAGATGAAACCCAGCTTCCTAACTAATGATAGCCGTCCATTTACCCGAAGCCAAGCTGCACTAAAGGCCTCCAATAAAGTAACACAATGCTGCCAGCCAATCAAGATACAAAAAGAGCCAAAAAACAGACAGAAGATATTAGAGACACCAATCAAGCAGAACACAGCAAACTCCGAGACCAATAAACACAGACCAAGACTCCCAACCAATCAGGATGAAGAAAAAACCATTCTGGCACAGCAATAGGCTGCCCCAAATTTAAATCTGAAACCACTGTAAAAGTCTGATTCACAGACGGACACAATACAGAAGCCTGATGATGGCAGATGAGATTCTGCTGAAACGTTGCTACAACTTTAAAAGCACCACTGCTATGACGTGGGAAAATACCCGAACAAAGCTGAAGGCCATACATGTAAGTACCCGCGAAAACTTAAGAAAACAAATATCAAACCTCTACGGGGAGGGATTAAATAGCCAGATCAAAACCTACGAGAAACTGGAAATTAAAAGAGCAGGAATACTATGTGACCTCCAATTCCTACGCAGCTGCAGAGACAACAATACTACACCAACCTGCTTCAAATTAACATTTCATCAAAGCACAGCAGCCACTAAACGTATCCTGAAAAGAACTGAAATGGCTCTACTAAGGAACGAGCTCCACAGTAAGAGATTCCAATTAGATCAGTTAAACAAAGATTTGCTAGCACTACACCTGGAATTGAGCAGCAAAATCCACCCTCTACTTTGGGACAAGATAAAACAACTCACAACTTGGAGATCTGAATCTGCAAGCACTTACAAACAGGAAAAGCTCTTGAAAAAATTAAAGAAATTAGAACATGACAAGAAAACCCCCAACAACTCACAACAACACCTGAAACAATTAGTGTACAATGTTTCCAACAGGGAACTCACCAAAACAGAAACAGAAGTCCTAACCAAAGGATTCAACTATGCTATAGCACCCCAAAAAATCCCCACAGAATCCATCATATGTGCAGTAGAATCCAGCCTAACTAAATTAAATACAGATGAAGCTGATAAAATAAGACACCAAGTTACCAACATCCTATGCACAAGCAAACCACCCAAAAGTAACTTGTAGCAAAATGAAATTAAAGCGCTACAAACCCTGAAAAGAGACAGCAGCATAATCATCCTCCCAGCAGATAAAGGGAATGCCACTGTAGTAATGGACAGAAAAGACTATGAAACAAAATTGACAGACCTACTCCAAGACTCCACATACAAACCCATAAACACAGACCCAACCACATATCTGGAAAAATTAACCAAGAAGAAAATTATAACCAGCCACATAAGCAAAGAGATCCAACACACGATCATACCCAGAGAGAAATCTTCCAGATGCCCCAAACTATACGGCCTCCCAAAAATACACAAAGAAGGCATACCTCTCAGACCCATAGTCAGCTCCAGAGGAGCACCACTACAAAACCTAGCTAAACACCTAGCAAAAGAGCTACAGCCCCATGCTGAAACAGCAGCTTCTCATGTAAAAAACTCATACCACTTCTTGGAAATGATCAAAGATCTACACGTGGAGCAAGAAGATCTGCTTGTAAGTTTTGACGTGGTTTCACTATTCACTCAAGTCCCGATAAAAGAGACCCTTGAAATCATCAAAAATAAATACCAACCAGCTAAACACCTCATGGAACTAACAGAACACTGCTTAACCAACACATATTTCATATACAAAGGACAAAGATACAAACAAATAGAAGGAGCTCCCATGGGATCACCACTGTCACCTGTCATTGCAAACCTGTTCATGGAAGAATTCGAATCCAGAGTCCTGGCCAATGCCATCCTCAAACCCAAACTATGGTTAAGATACATCGATGACACATTCGTGATTTGGCCCCATGGACAAGAAAACCTAAACAATTTCCTAACACACCTAAACAGCGCACACCCCAAAATCAAGTTCACCATGGAAACAGAAACAAACAAACAACTACCATTCCTAGATGTACTAATCTACAAAAAAACAGATGGCACACTAGGACACACCATATACCAGAAGAAAACACACACCGTCCTTCCGGTTTGCTAGCTTTCGGCGGCGGCAGGGATTTGCCACTGTGCGATCCCTGCTGCGTTCACTGCCAAGGTTCCCCCGATCCATTTGGATCTGGGGGATACAGCTGCGCTGTAGAGGCAGCGGAAGATAGGGGGATCCGGCAAGGGGTTTGGGGTACCGCAAACCCCTCCCCAGCCGGCTAAACTCCCTTTTCCGAGGCGGAGGAACGGCGGTCAGCAATGGCCGCCACGAAGAAAGCTGCAGCCGGGTAAGCAAGAGCAGGAGGGAGAGAGCTGAAAGAGAAGTGAAAGTTGCTTCTGGCTGGGACAAGACCTGAGAAAGTTATTTGGAACCTTGAAAGCTGTTAAGTATCTATTGTTCCTTGCGAGAGTTACAAGCTGCGAATACCCTAAAGGGAAAAGTTTTTTTTTCTTTGTTCGACTCTCCTTCCTAAAGTGACACCGGGAAAAAAAATCTTTTTGGCTGTGAGTGGGAAGGGAGAGTGAAAAAAATCTGAGCAAAATTTGAAAATAAGGAGAAGATTGCCTAGAATTGCAAAGAGTTTAAAAACTTCCAAAAAATATATTTGAAAAGGATTTGTGATTACTTTAACCCCAGAAAGAGAAAGTCAAGAAGAAGAAGGTATCTAAAAGAAACAGTCTGTTTGGATTGTTTGGTGATTTTGGAACCTTTGGAAATTATTTCTGATTAAATCATCTGGGTGGTTGTTTGGAAAAACTTTTTCTCTACACAATGGCATCATCTATGGATGAATTGGAACTTATATATCAAAAATTTGAAAGAGAAAAACAAGGAGGTGAAGATGGACTTGGCACTATTTTCCAATACTTAGAAATGGCGATTTATATTTATGTGAAGCAGAATGAGGATGATGGGGATAAAGAAGAAGGAGAAGCCATCTTTGATGAGAAAAGGACTTTGATTGGAGAAGGGAAAAAGCGGAGGTCTTTAAGATCTGGAAAACAGCCCAAAAAGAGAAGAATAAGGTGGAAAAGGGACATTATGTTAAGAAACAACAGAAAGGGGGAAAGCAGAATAAAAGGGAGGTGGGGAGACAAGGGGTTAAAGAGGACTAGGAGAAGAAGAAGCAAGGGAGAAAGGATGGTGGGGAGCAAGATATTAAGAAGCAAAAGTTTTTCAGAGATAATGGATAAGTCTTATTGTTAATGGGATTCTAGAAGGTACATAAGATTGCATTTTTATATCTGTATTTAGAAGTAATTATAGAAAATTAGAAATAATATGTAGTTTAAAAGGTGATAAAATGTTTAACATAAACAAGTGAAATTTTTGTTAAGAAAAAGGGAGTATTGTAATGAAATATGATCCAAGATTATGATGTGGGGGGGGGGGGGTAATAATCGTGGAAAGCATAAGTGTTCCCACAAAGGCATGACATTCAATTGAAATGGATAAAATGTTTAAGATATAAATGATTGTTAATATTAATAATTAGAAGATGGTATATTAGCAAACCTTTTGTGAAATGAGATTTGAAGTAGAAGAAGGAGGAACATTTCAATGAAATATTGAGCTATAATATGTGATGGGGGGAGAATAATTTTGAAAAATAGGGCTCTCATAAAAGCATGTGATTTAATTGAAAAGTAATGAGTTAAATATCTAAGATATGAATGAATATCAATATTAATGAATAGATTTGTATTATTTTTGATAATATAGTATAATTTTAGAATGTACCAGACAGAATACCAATGTAGGTTATGTATTTTATATTAAGTACTATAAATATAGAGGAAAAAGACAAAGGCATCATACTCCATATAGTGTATAGGAGAAGTACTTCTTCTTTTTTTTAAAAGAAGAAAAATAAATGATTGGCTGGAATAGAACAGACAAAGAATAATAAATATTACGATATGAATTGAGAGGAGATAAAAAAATAAAAATGAAATAAAATTGAGAAAATTTAAAGGAGAGGAGAAGTTATATAGAAAATTGAAAATGTTAAGAAGATATGAAATGGTATGTAAAATGAATATGAAATTGAACTTGTGTCTGTACCAAGAGTTTTAACCCGGGACTAAGCAACTTTCAGAAAAGAGATTTTTTATACTTTTATGTTTTGTGTTTATGTGTATTTATGTATTGTTTGTCTTGAAAAATAAAACTTGTTTAAAAAAAAGAAAAAAAAGAAAACACACACCAACCGCTACCTCAACGCCCAATCCCACCACCACCCAGCACAGATAAACTCCGTGGCTAAAACACTAATTACTAGAACCAAACGCCTGGCAGACAAGACACACATTAAGACTGAACTATGCACCCTGACTAAAATATTGACAGCCAACGGCTTCCACAAAAGCAAAATCGCCAACTTGATCCACAAAAACACACTGAGACATAATAGAGACCCAGAAGATGAACAGACCCATGGAACAGCTGTCCTGCCCTACATAAGAGGCACTAAAGACAAAATTAGTAAGATACTATATAGACACCACATCAAGACTGCCTTCAAAACAGACAGAAAAATAGCAGCCATCCTCAGAAACCCCAAAGACAAAATTGACCTGGAAAACCAAGGCATATATGAAGTCCCCTGTGCATCATGCCCGGCCACATACATTGGACAGACCAATAGAAGAATAAGCACCCGCCTGGATGAACACAAAAATGCAGTCAAAAAGCTGGAACACACTTCCTCACTAGTCCAACACATGGAAGCCACAGGTCATAGCATCAACTTCAATGGCACCAAAACCCTAGCCACTATAGAAAACCCTAGCCACAGAATCATCAGAGAAGCCATAGAGATTGAAAAAAGACCAGAAAGCATGAATAGAAGAGATGATTCCACCAGGCTGTCAATCATTTGGAAGCCTGCACTCACAAACAAAAAAATCTCCACACCACAAGCCAGGCAAACACCTGGGCACAAACAGATCCCCCCTGATACCTCCAGCTCAAACACATCCCAACCAGGAACCCAGATGAAACCCAGCTTCCTAACTAATGATAGCCGTCCATTTACCCGAAGCCAAGCTTTACTAAAGGCCTCCAATAAAGTAACACAATGCTGCCAGCCAATCAAGATACAAAAAGAGCCAAAAAACAGACAGAAGATATTAGAGACACCAATCAAGCAGAACACAGCAAACTCCGAGACCAATAAACACAGACCAAGACTCCCAACCAATCAGGATGAAGAAAAAACCATTCTGGCACAGCAATAGGCTGCCCCAAATTTAAATCTGAAACCACTGTAAAAGTCTGACTCACAGACGGACACAATACAGAAGCCTGATGATGGCAGATGAGATTCTGCTGAAACGTTCAGCTTTGTTCGGGTATTTTCCCACGTCATTATAGTTGTGCTTTTAAAGTTGTAGCAACGTTTTGGCAGAATCTCATCTGCCATCATCAGGCTTCTGTATTGTGTTCGTCTGTGAGTCAGACTTTTACAGTTGTTTCAGTTTTAAATTTGGGGCTAGCCTACTGCTATGCCAGAATGGTTTTTTCTTCATCCTGATTGGTTGGGAGTCTTGGTCTGTGTTTATTGGTCTTGGAGTTTGCTGTGTCCTGCTTGATTGGTGTTTCTAATATCCATCAAATTGATAGGTATCACTTTGATGGGAAGATAACAGTCCATGACATCATGCTGGCCACATGACCATAGAAATGTCTTCAGACAGCACTGGCCTTGAAATGGAGATGAGTACCGTTCATTATAGTTGACAACAACTAGCAGAATAAAATCCACAGGGAGTCCTTTCTCTTTTACTTGATTATCAAAAAATGTCATGGTTAAGCTGCGTTTATATTTTCTGTGTCACTGAGGAAGCTTTCCTTCTTTAGTATGGAATAAAGATGTATGTTTCAGTACTGTTTTTTTCAGCTGTTAAAATTCTCATTAAACATTTTAAAGAATTTTAATAATAAACAGTAACTATTAAATCTGTATGTATCCAGTGACTTGCTTACATATATAGTATTACTGTTTTCAAGGCTTGCTTTTCAATTTCAGGAAAAACAGCATCTACTGATGATGATGTTCAGAAGGCAGATGTATCTTCAACTGGACAGGGTGTTATTGATAAGGATTCACTGGGACCACTCCTCTTACAGGCAAGTATATAGGTTAATTAGTGTTAATACTGTTAGGATATGTCTATGGAGATTCTCAGTCATCCAGGTCATGGTTGTCTCAAAGGTGCTTTTTCAAGAGGAAACTCCACCATCCAGTCAGAGCTGAAGAAGCTTGTTGGGTGAGAAGTGAAATGTCTTCAAAGAAAAAACAGAAAGTCCAATTGCCTCTTGAAAAAGCACCTTTGGGGCATACTTTTTGTATAGCTTAATTATGTGGAATCATTAGCACAGCAGAAATCTCTATATTTGTTACTATGTTTGTAGTTGAAAAATAGCCATGTTCAGAAGATTATTTCAACTCTCAATATTTTTACAGTTCAAAAACTGTAAAAATTGAGATTCCTTCTCCATTCTTACTGTAGAAAATGAAAATGTGCCCTTTTCCTAGTGAGATGTCTACATGATATGTTGGACTGTAATACATGTAATTCTGAGTTAGGATGACATTTGGTCCTCCTTTTTGGAATGTATTGGAGGACATCAGGTTTGGAAATGAGAGATTGAATTGGGCATTGCTTTTAATAATAATTTTTCAAGAGCAAAATCAATACTATACTGTTCCCACTTAGATTTTAATTCTTAGTACCCCTATTTGGAAATAATTCAATTGATTTTAGTGGAGTGCTTCTAAATAAATAAGTATAGGATTATTTACATGTATATATGCATACATATCCATCATGTTATTCCTGTTCAGAGTGAGCATTGTTCCAAAGAACCCAGGAAAAAGGTAGGAAATAGTAATGACAATGAACATAGATTCAATTTAGCAGCTACTACAATTGTTGGCTGAGCAGGTAAAAAATAGCCAGGGAAATGGGCCCCTTGTCAGTCGGCATGAGTTATCACCAGCTTATCAGGTACTTAGGATTCGAGGACTTGGCAGCACAAGGAAACAACAGCTAGCCAATGACTTAAAAACTGGCCACCAACAATCAACAACCAAAAAGCCACACACAACCAGGCACCACATAAAAACTATGCGTAATATAGTCCAAAGCACATACTCTGGTGGGAGAGAAGTTCCTGAGGATGACTGACCCAGGTTGGATCCTGTAAGACATATTAAGCCAAAGAAATATTTTATTTTTTATTTATTTAGTTTTGCATTTTGAGCTACCCACCTCTCTTTATTTCATCTAAATGAAAAGATAGGTTCAGGAAAAGAATAGAAACAATATATCACAAAACAATTTATTGTATAAGATGGTTCTGAACTTAACAAATGGTCACTTAATAACTTCAAATTACAACAGACCTCCCCAAAGCTACTTATGATCTGGATTCAAAATTCTGACAGCCCCTGTGGTTTCACATGACCACATGACTTTGGTTTTTTTTGCTGAAAACCGGTGTTTACTTCAGTTTCTGGCAAAAAAAGCCCACCCGTAGCAGACAATGGATTTGTTTAATGACCAACACATTCACTTAATTGCAGTGATTCACTGTGCAAAAAAGGTCATAAAATCAGGTAACAACAGCACAATTTAGGGCCACAATTCTGGGCTCAATTACATCAGTAAGTTGCGGACTACCTGTACATCTTCATTCCTTTTTTGTTTTTATAGATATTGTTCCTGTCATCACATCCACATACTGCTTTGTATATTGCTCTTTGTTCATTAAACTTTTCATCTTCCTCTTTATGAAGACCTCATCAATTCCATCTGTCCATTACTTTCTACATCATCCCATACCTCTCAAAGCCTTTATGTATATTTTACAATTTGATCCTTATTCATTCTCTATGTATGACCCAATCTCCTGTATCACATTCATTCAGAATGCTACACAATTTTTCCTCCAATCTCCAGTTTTCCATTGTCACCATTTACTGGAGTGTCTTTATCATCTGTGGATTCTGGCTTTCATATGCATCCATGATAAGTTACTGATATTTCATAACATATCTTTTCATTCTTTCATTCATAATTAAATCTACATATTCACTTCCCTACAGATATTCTCACACAAGATCAAGCCATTCAACTCAGTTGCATTCTTTCCTCTTTTTCTTCATTTCACAGATATAAAACATTTTTTCTTTAATGTATTAATTCCTTGCCCTTTTAGGCTTATTTCTTTTACATTGCATAATACAGCCTTTTGTATGGCATGGATGTCACCAGATTGGCCCAGAGATACTGACCTCTGCTGCCTATTATCCCTTTGATTAATCAAGGCTTTCGTGTAATTTTTCAAATAAGAGAAAGACAGTATAGACTAGATTTTCAGATGTAATCATTTTCATGCCAGAGTGCAGCATTCCTGATAAAAATAAGGACAATACTGGTACTATTTTGGCACATTTTGGTCGGCATCGTACAAGGATAATGAAAGTCCAGTTTTACTCCAAGGATGCTTCTTCTAATCTATCCAAGTTAGTATCAAGAGACTATGTTGTAACTTAGCCAATATAATTTTGCTCACATCCTGTTAACTAGATGGCATATGCTGTGTATAGACACAATGCAGGTTTAAGATTATAAGTGATTACTATAGACGTTGTGTTGCTAAGTATAGGATTATAAAATACTGATAGCAATATTTGTAGTTGAACTTGGTTGAACTGTGGGTTTCTTTGTACTCTCTGAGCTTGGTTGTTTTCTTGCAGATGTTTCATTACCAAATTAGGTAACATCATCAACAACATATTGATGTTTATTTCAGTACATAATAACTGTTAATATATATGTGTGTTTAAATGCTTCAATACTACCTTTACATAACTTTATTTCTAGGCATTAGATGGCTTCTTATTTGTAGTAAATAGGGATGGAAACATTGTATTTGTATCTGAAAATGTTACTCAGTATTTGCAATATAAGCAAGAGGACCTGGTTAATACAAGTGTTTACAGTATCTTACATGAAGAAGATCGGAAAGATTTTCTTAAAAATTTACCCAAATCTGCAGGTAAGGAAGATTTTCATAATCACTTGGTATGTCAAATGTGACTTTTTCTAAAAAACAAACAAACAAACTTTTATGTTTAACTTTAAACTACAATATTAACTTTAAAGTATTTCTTTAAATTTTCATTCACATTGTACCTTAATATGAACTTTTTTCAACAAAATTCAGTATTTAGCCAAATTATTCTTGAGTCTTTGTAACTTCTTGAAAAAGATGGTTTATGTAATTTAAATTATTATCCCATATATACACATTTTCTCAGCCCACCTCACAGGATTGTTGTGAGATTAAAATTAGTGGATTCCTTCATGTAAAATGCCTTGAGCTGTTATAGAAAAAACAAAGTATATATGCAGTAAGTAAACAAACTCTATTCTCTGTTAATGGAATTTGAAGTATTACCGTTCATTTTAAAAAAAACATACTATTGTATGTATTCTGTTAAAATATCGACTTTCATTTTTACCAAATTTTGCTGAGCAGAATATCAATCAAAAAAATTTTCATAATAGAAGTCTGTTATAGAAGTCCATCTTAATGTTTTAAGTAAATTTTGTTAAATCTCAATGTTAATCATAATAAAATATTAAGTATGAAAAGAAGCAAAATCAGTTGTGGCTAATATTATTAGTTCTATTAGAGTTAAGTTTTCATACAGTATATTACTCTAATTCCCAGACATGATTCACTTGATGGCAAAGACACCTTGACTTAAATCTCCTGCACCATAATGATCCCAGCAAAATAGTGGCAGTGCATATCTTAATATGCTTGCAAATTAGCATTGTTGTGTATGATTGACAGTACTGATAACATTTAGGCAATCCAGAATAGAAATGGGAATAGTTGGACTGAGACTACTGCTCAATTGTTTTTCCAGCTTTCACTGTTCAAGTGCAAGAAAACTAGTTTGGTCTAGTGCAGGGGTGTCAAACTAGCATTGTCACATGACATATTGTGACTTTCTCCCTTCACTAAAATGGTGGGCCAATGTGTGACGCATCTGGCCCGTGAGCCATGAGTTTGATACCCCTGGTCTAATAGTTAAGGCATCAGGCTAGAAAGTAGGAGAGTGTGAGTTCTAGTTCCACCTTCGCCATGAAAGCCAGCTGGATGACCTTGGACTAGTCATTTTGGTTTTTGCCTGCCTGATACATGATATCCCATGCATTAAATTAATTTTTTTTCTTTTGTGGATAATTATTAGCAATATATAAATGTTACATACAATAGCATGCCCTAACCCTAACCCTCCTCAGTTCTAAATAGCCAGTGTAGCTGGATAAATATAGAATTAAGGTCATCATTCTTTTTCTAACAACTTAATGAGAAGTTCTATTACTTTTTTTTTAGTGAATGGAGTTTCTTGGACCAATGAAGCACCGAGACAGAAAAGTCACACATTTAATTGTCGCATGATGGTAAAACCATTAAATGAACTTCTAGAAGATATAGGAAACAGCCAAGAATTGCATCAAAGATTTGAAACCATGCAGTGTTTTGCTTTATCACAACCAAGAGCTATGCTAGAAGAAGGAGAAGGTAATGGCAAATCATCCACTTATTTAAATGTATTCCATTCATTTAAACTGCAGCATATCTCACGTATTGAATAACTAGAATTTTACATCATTTTAAATATGTCATAAAATATTTTGTATTGCAGATTTGCAGTCCTGTATGATATGTGTTGCGCGTCGTATCTCTACAGTAGAGAGGGTATTTTCCCCAAACACAGAGAGTTTTGTTACTAGGCATGATCTGTCAGGTGAGAATTCTACATGAAAAACTGATCAAATATAGTGTTTAATGCAAACTACAGGAATAACACGGTTTGTGTTACTAATTGCTCTCAAGCGTATTATTTATTTATGAATTCATTCAATTTATATAGCTGCCCATCTGACATACATGAGTCTGGGTGGCACACAACTTTAAAATAAATAAAAAGTGCAATTGTTAAACTAAACTAAAATAAAATAAAAATAAAATGAGAGCTACTTTGGTGTAGTAGTTGAGCCATCAGGTTAGAAAATAGGAGAGTCTGCATTTTATTCCTGTCTTAGGCACAAAGCTAATTGGGTGGCATTGGACCAGTCACTGTTCCTTAAGCCTAGGAAAGAGGCAATGGGAAACCACCTCTGAAATCTTGCCAAAAAATATAAAGCAACAGTGATGGTGGGGGCCAACCTAATCTTACAAAAGATGATGTTTCAGAGGGCAGGTGCAATGGCAGAAAAGGCACTTTTTCACGCCCTGCTAAGCACCCACCTCTCAGCCAACAATACTCAGCGTGTGCCTCCTGGTGGATTAGATTGAGACAACCATGATGAGATTGTCATATAAGTAACCTGGCCCAAGTCATATATAAGGCTATAAAAGTGGCTAACCAGCGTCTTGAATTGTGCCCAGAAACAAACTGGTAACCAATGCACATCACAGAGCAATTATGTCATATGTGCCAACTAATTGGCACCATTAATTGCCCTCACTGCTGCATTCTGCACAAGGCTGGAGCTTACAAGGAAATTATTATTTCAGAATATTTTTCTTGTGCTTCCGGCTTGCAGTATTTGCCAGTTGCTTTCTGGTTGAACTGAAATTGTTTCAAATCTTAAATGATTTAGGACTCATTGAAGGAACTATGGAACTGTCTGTCTGGTTATATGAACTAGTTCACCTTAAGCCCACAGGGAGATGACTTTGTTCTATATTAGAATATATATATTCTAAATTATGAAATATATTTTCTCCAGAACTGCAACTGGCCTCCATTCTTTTAGATTAATAAAAAGTATGAATAATTTTTATTTGGTATATATTCTCTACTTATTTCCAGTATTTTATTCTATTAAGATTCTATGCTTTTGTTTTTTTAATAACAACATAATGTTTCTATAAATTCTATATTTCTATAGATTCTACTAACACAGCATTCAGTTAATTAAGTATAAATATATCAAGGTAATTCCCAATAGTTTCTTTTTCTATTTGGCAGGTAAACTTGTTAACATAGATACAAATTCTTTAAGGTCTATGAAACCTGGATTTGAAGATACAATCCGCCGTTGCATTCAGAGATTTTTATGCCAAAATGAAGGCCAGCCCTGGTCAAACAAGCGTCACTATCAGGAAGGTAAAACCTGGAATTTGAAAGCCATTGAGGACTTAATTTTAAAAATGAAGGGGGGATATTTATTTTTACGGCTGATTTGAAACACATACAGTGAATCATTTTCTTGGAAGTTCTAATTGGGGTATGTATTTTCATATAAAAATAAGGTATTAACTGATGTCCAATTATGTCAGGTTTAATAAAATCATGACTCCTCCAATTCAGAGTCTCTATTTCTGCAGTTAATGATTAATGAAACCTGGGAAAAATAGGATTAGCTCCAGGGGTGGGATTCAAATTTTTTAACAACCAGTTCTGTGGCCTTGGCTTAGTTGGTGGGCGTGGCTTGGTCATGGCTTGGTGGTCATGTGACTGGGTGGGCATGGCTTGGTGGTCATGTTACTGGCTGGGCGTGGCCAACTCAACATCACTCACATCGAGGCATGTATCTCCTCGCCTGGCCTCGTGACTGGGGATGCTGCAACAGTCATAAGTGCGAAAAATGGTCATAAGTCACTTTTTTCAGTGCCATTGTAACTTTGAATGGTCACTCCACACAAGCAAAGTACCAGCAAAGGAGGAGAAAAAAATTCCAGAGAAGTTCCAGAGACAGGAAGTCTAGTCCTGCCAAGATTGTAATAAGGATTAATGGAGAGGCAGTTTCTGTAAGCAACAGCAGAATGTTTCCTTCCTGCTTTCCTTACAGGATTAGGCCAGTGATTTCTCCTAACAACTGGTTCTCCAAACTTCTTAGAATGTTAACAACCGGTTCTACTGAATAGATGCAAACTGGTAGAATCCTACCCCTGATTAGCTCTGTTACCTTTTGACTTTATATGTTGCCATTTTCCCCCCTCCAGTGTACAGATTCATACACAGTAGCTATATAGATTTGTTGTTGTTGTCTTTCATGTGTATGTATTTTAGACAAAAGTTAGTAGATACCAAAGTTGATCTTTTAAAATGTCTATCTTCCTTTGCAAGCCACTATTTGTGTAACATGGAATATGAACAGGAAGGTGCTCTTCTAATAAAAATCTGTTTTTCCTAAATAGCTTATATGCAAGGCATTGCTGAAACTCCACTCTACCGGTTCTCTTTAGCTGATGGAACAATAGTGACAGCACAAACAAAAAGTAAATTATTCCGAAATCCAGTTACCAATGACCGTCATGGGTTTATCTCTACCCACTTTCTTCAAAGGTAAAATTGCAATTATATTTTAGGATTTCCAAAATGTACGCTTTTATTAAATGCTTATTTGAGCAAAATTTGAGATATTAACATTGATATGTGACATGTTTATATAGCCTGGTGACTATTTCAGATTTAGATAATGGTTTTCATGGAGTAAGACTGGTTTTCTCTTTTGTAAGCCAGGACAGAAAACAACATAACTAAATAAATTGTGCTAGAGAATTCACTATTTCTTTTTAACATATTGCCTGAATGGCAAAAAATGAGATGGTATCTTATTTCAGAGTACAGCTCATGATTACTCTTATGCAGGTGTTTTTTATTGAAAATGTCTACCCTTGAGTTATATATTTGGCTGTAACCTAGTTGTTAGTTCAGCAATATGGATAGGTAACCAACTGAGTTTGTTCATACCTTATGATTTTAAAAATTAGCAGTTGAATTTATGGGAAATAGTTTCGCTTCATGGCAAAATAAGTAATGCTACTTATTACCTTCCAAACGAATTATTTTTTTGTTAAGTTTTGCTTAAAGATAATAAAATGGTAATCCTATATATTATTTAAATGAGAATAAATGTTGGGGCTTCTGCAGTATCTGAGGCTCAGATGAGCTAATCTCAAGAGGATAGGAATGAAGAAGAAAATATGTTTACTTTTCTTCCTTAACCATTTTTTGGAAACAACTCCCTGAAATTACTGGCTTAGATAATTTGTCATTTGTGGCATAGAGTATAATCAGAGTTTGGTTTTAGAGGAAGTAATTGAAGTGACACAGCGTAGTTTAGGATTTGTGTGGGGAAAAAAGGGTGACGGAGACTCTTCCTTAATAATTCCCAGAGTTTATGTTTTATGATGCAAGTAGTTGCTTTGGTTTGGCAATATTTCTCTATAGGTGAGGAACAATAGGAGGAAACTGCTTAGAAGACTGTCTAATCATGTCTTTCTTAGTTTTTGAAGCCTGGCATATACCACCAAAGCAATTAAATAAGTTACAGGTAGTTCTTGTGTAACATTGGCAGTTGGGACTGGAATTTCCATCATTAAGTGATGCAGTCATACAGCATCATGAGATCATATGGCCACATTGCTTAGTCCTGGCTGCTGTTGTAATCTGTGGACTACATGGCTCATCAGGGGAAATGTGACATGGCTATGACCTGGGAAGAGGTGGGAACCCAGGCAAGCAGAGTGGAAAGTAGGACTAACAGGAGGGCACAGCACAGACAGTGAAAGCCAGAGAGGCAGGCTGGTGCTAGAGAAAATGGGCAATAGATCTTTTTCCATTTTAAAAAATTAATCACATTAATGATTTCTTAGTTGTAATTAGTTTTTTACTGAATTAATACCAGCGTGTTTGTCCTTTTCTGTTATACTGTCTTAACAATTGTTTCAATTAAACAATAAATAATGCTGAAAAACAATCTATTATCTTTTGCACCAAGTAGTAACTACTAACTTTAACAACTTTCCTCCTGCCGGCAGGATCATTCTAATCACATCAGACACCGCCCACCCTCCCAAGCAATGCAATGATTATCAACATTTAATCAAATTTCAGTTTTAAAAAGGATAGGAAAGAACCTGGTCAATTTTTGGGAGTTATGCCATGATTTTTCAAACCTTTTTTCTTTTATTAATCTTGAGATTTTGATTTATATTGTTTGTAGGTGTATTTTTCTTCTCTGTGTTTAATGTAACACAATTGAAAAGTGGATTTGGAGTCTGATTTTATTGTATTCCTTTGTTCAATTTTTCAGAGAACAAAATGGATATCGACCAAATCCTAATACAATGGCACAGAACATAAGAGCTTCTACAACTATGAGCACCAATTCATGCAGTGGTGTTCTGAATATGATGCCTGGGCAAAATGTACCTCTTCAAAACAGAAACTATGGCATGGGAGATCCTAACATAATGGGGCAGATGAGTGGTGCTAGGTATGGGGGTCCAGGAAATATGGGATCAATGAACTCTGGGCAAGGAATGCAGTCTTTTCCTTATCAAAATAATTATGGATTAAATATCAGTAGTCCACCACATGGCAGCCCAAACTTGAATGCCAGTCAGCCGAATATAATGATATCACCTAGGAATCGTGGGAGTCCAAAAGTGAATTCACACCACTTTTCTCCCATACCAGGTAAAGATGGTTTTCTAAGTAATATTTCATTTCAATATAAAATACCCATTTATTTACAGAAGATTCCTTTTTTATTTGTGTTTATAAAATTTCCTTTAAACATATTCCCTGTAATTAAACATAAACCTTGACTCAGTTTAGTCAAATTAATTATATCATTATTCTCCTGTGAGAAATATTGCATGGAAAATAGTTCCGCTTTGTTTTCTTTTTCCTGAGACATTTTGAATATTTATGAACTATTTTTTTTTATTCAAGTATGAACTATTTTTATAGGTGTACACTCTCCAATGGGACCGGTCAGCAATTCAAGCAGCAACAATTTTTCAAGCAGTTCGCTTAGTGCTCTTCAGGCCATTAGTGAGGGAGTTGGAACAACACTCCTATCCACCCTTTCTTCACCAGGTCCTAAACTGGACAGTTCTCCAAATATGAATGCTCCTCCACAAAGCAAAATGGGGAGCCAGGATTCAAAAAGCCCCCCTGGCATGTTTTGTGAACAGAATCAAGTGGAGAGCTCTATGTGCCAGTCAAACAGCAGGGACTCAAATAGTCATAAAGAGAGCAAAGAGGAGAGCCTTGAAGGTGCTGATCAGAGGGGACCAGCTGAAAGCAAAGGACACAAAAAACTTCTTCAATTGCTAACTTGTTCCTCAGAGGAGAGAGGACATCCAACACTTTCCAATTCACCCTTGGATTCCAGCTGCAAAGAATCTTCTAACAGTGCTACAAGTCCTTCATCTGGTGTTTCGTCTTCTACATCTGGAGGAGTTTCTTCATCAAATATGCAAGAGAAGCATAAGATTTTACATAAGTTGCTACGAAATGGTAATTCTCCAGCAGAGGTAGCAAAAATCACAGCTGAAGCGACTGGTAAAGATCCATTTCATGATTCCAACACAGTTTCCTGTGGAGAAGTAGTGAAACAGGAACAAATGAGTCCTAAAAAGAAAGAGAATCATGCCCTGCTTAGATATTTGCTTGATAAGGATGATGGAAAAGAGCCACTTTTAAAAGATGTTAAACCTAAAATTGAAACTCTGGATACCAAGATGGGACAGTGTTGTAGTTCGGCCATACCTACATCAAGTAATGAAAAGGAGATGAAAATAAAGACAGAACCCAGAGAAGAGGTAGAGTATGATTATTCAAGTGTTAAGCAGTATTTCCATTAAAAAAGCCTTTACTCTTAGTTTCATTCCACAAGCTTATTTGTTAAGCAGGGTTTTGTTAAAAATCCCAACAGTCTACGGACAAGTAAAACTCCAGAGGGAGTTGTGTTACATCAGGGTGTCAAACTCAAGGCCCGTGGGCTGGATGTGGCCTGCAATATGGTCAGATCCAGCCCTCAGGGCCATCCTGGAAAATGTAAGGTGCTGGCCTATGTCAGTTGGGCCTGGTCTACCCAATGCGAAGAGGAAACGTCTGCCCAGCATGGCTTCAGCCCAGTCTACCCAATGCAAAGAGGAAACATGCCAGCAGGTTGGAGAGTGGTGTCAAGTTGGCCATGCCCACCCAACTGGCCACGCCCACTCAGCCCCCCAAGGTCAATAACAGCCTGATGTGGCCCTCAATGAAATTGAGTTTGACATCTCTGTCTTACTTTGTTCTTAATTCAATTATATAATAGAAATTGTCTTTTAAAAAGATTTTTACAAGGCTAGTTCCAAGTGAGACTGATTCTGAAGAGGGATTCCTTTCGGTAGGAGAAAAGCTGAAATATCTCTTTTAAGTAGATTCCACCTTTAAGATTTAAAGAAGAAATAGTTAATATTTTAAAAGATTGAATATTTTAATAAATATTTTAAAATGATTCTATTAGGTTAAGTAAATGAAAGAATGAACAACTGAGCAATCACTTTCCTTTTTTCTGAGTTATCCTTTAAATGGATTGTGTGTATGTGCTTACAGAATAGTTATTTTTATTCTTCCTAGACAAAAATGTATTCTGTTTATTTTGTCTATTTGTTTTTGTTGATTTAAAAGCTAATGCTAAGTCTCAGAGGCATATGTTTTGAGTCCATATTAGCTTATGAAATCCATTCTAGAAATTTTAAAAACTAAATTCATTATTTAAAATATTTTCCAGATAAGTGGCGAGTTGGTGGATAATTTAGATGCAATTTTGGGTGATCTAAATAGTTCAGATTTTTGCCATAATCCTGTACCTACAAATGGAGTTAGTATGGGAAATAAGCTACCTCTGTGCCAAGGAAATACACCAATGGGTAAGGAATTATTTGTGCTCTGATTTTATTTCACAAAATAGTTTATATTTATAAATCAGTAAAATCAGTACAGTAGTTCATTTTTATTGTTAGGTTTTTTTCCTTTTTTGTATATTAGATTGTATTTTCTTGACCTTTATAGAATTGAACCTGTAGCTAGTTAACACAAAGTGTACAGAGAAAGAGAAATACTATATTAATTTAATTTCACATTGGAATATAAGTTTTTTTCTGGAACATTTCACTATATGTAATAATTTCTTTAATAATAATAATTGAACACACAGATATTTTTTACAGATGTTGCATTTACAATTCTCTTTTAATTTTTCAATAGGTGTCAGAAGTCCCCAGTCTAGGCAATTCATCCGCCCTCCTTTCAACAGAGCCATATCTTTAGATAGTCCTATATCGGTGGATTCTGTCTCATCAGTGAGAAGTGCTAGTTCATATTCATTGTTACAGAAGCAAAATATGATGGCGGAGAGACCAAGAATGATTGAAAATCAAGAAAATTTTGGAGCCAATATGGGTTTGTTTGTAATTCCCTTCTTTACCTTAATTAGGATCCCAACATTTTAATAAACTGTATCTGTATGATGAAAAGATGATTTGCAATCCTCCAACAAACAAGTATTTCAAATGTAGGTTGGTATGGTTTGCAAATTTGAAGTTTGAAATCACAAATGATTGACATGACTGTTCTGTACTTTAGTGCCTAGAACATTTGATGTATAGGTGCAGAGTGAAAAGATGGATTCTATAGGTTTGAAGCTTGCATGTTGCATTTTAAACAATTACAACTATGAATCACAGTTTAGGATATTTGAAATGCCACCCCCTCTTTTAAAAAGTTTGGCTTTTCTGAGGAAATCTCTGCCTAGCTCACAAAATGTTTCTACACAAGAGTTTCCTGACTTTAATATGTTGTTGCTGGTAGTAATCCAGAGGCAGAAAAGCCACTGTGTAGTCTTTCTCAAATCTGAGTTTTCATTAAATTGTAGTTTCAGCATATACCAGGTTGGGTGGGTGGGGGAAATACCTTAATATGTGCAATACTTTCAGTTTTGACCTAGAATTATAATCTGAATGTGAGGAGGAGCAGAAATACCATCTATAATTAAGTGGAATGTATTCCATATTTTTCAGTAATGAAAGTAAAATGCTTTAAATATGTTAATTCTTCCAGGGATATGTAACAGAAATGTTTCAGTGAATCAGCATTCAGCAAGCGATTGGAGTCTACAAAATTCAAAACTGAACAGAATGGAGTCTACAGCTTCTGGTTCAATGGCAAGGGCTGGGTCAGACTGCAGTTCTTCTCTTGCCCGGTCTTCCATGGGAGGATCCATGCCTGGTTTGCCCATGAGGTCAAATAGTATTCCTGGCACCAGATCAATGCTCCAACAGGAAATGATCCATATGAGTGAGTTATGATAATTGTTATTTACTGAAACCTTAGTATTTCAGATCTTAGGCACAGCCTTAAGCCCCCTTCTTTTTCTTTCCCTTTCATATTTTTCCCAGCTATTAATCGGCATTTGCATGTTTTTATACTTTACTGGGAAATTAATACTCATTTCTTTTTGGATAAGACTTTTGAGACTTGTTATGATTCAGATCTAAATCATTTTGTGCATGAAGCATGCTGCCATAATAATCAATCTTGTAATGTCCATGTTCAAAGGAATATAGCTTCTATTATTTATTAATCACCGTAGTGCTATTTTTAACATTGAAAAATTGCTGTTCAATATTTGTAGTTTCTGCAAATGAAAAAAAATGTGTATTTTGTTTCCTTTTTTAATAGGGTCAAATGAGATTAATGTAGGAATGGGAGGCAATCCTTATGCACATCCAGGACCATCTAATCAAACAAATGTATGGCCCGACAGTATAGTCTCCATGGAACAAGCAGCTCAAGGTTTGCAAGACAGGTAATAATTACTAGTTGGCTGATTATTTTATTGTTTGGTCACAGTCAAATAAGTAAAATATTTTGGTCAAACCAAAAAACATCAAATATTGCTAATAAAATATGTTATATTGATATCAGATTGACTATGACTATAACCACCTCTTCTACATCAGTGTTTGGAGTTTGAACCATCCTATGAAAGGCTGTCTGTGAAATCTAATTAATATTATTTGTTCATTGACTGGATTGTATTCTCTTTACTATATCTTTACTGAGTTTGAAAGTAGTGCCATTCATTCATTGTGTTTTGTGTTCTGGGTAGAAAACAGTATGATTTTCTGGTGGAAAGTATCCCATTCCAGTTCATTTCAATTTGCTAATACCTAAGATGCCAGTGTTTAATTGACTGATGCCTAAGTGGGTAGTTAATTTCATCCTTCACCTGGTTGAGCTTTCTCATATTCATGCATTTTTAACTTTTCATGTTCCAACTGTAATTCTGTCTTTGCCATTTCGGATTTTCTTTCCTGTATGTTAACATCAGCAACTAAATATCTAGAAAGCTTTTATCTAGCCTCATCATACACACAATTAGTACTCTAAAAGATTCTCAGCTTTTCCTCTATGGTGCCCTCTGACCTGAGGAATCCATCATCTTGTCCTATGTGGTCAATCATTTTATCTTATACATCTATCTAGTTTTCTTGGTAAAATGGGTTGGGGCCAAATTATTTGAAGGACTGCTTTTCCCCAGTTACATCTACCCAACCCACCAAAGCCAGAAGGCCAGGTATATTATGTGTCCTATCAGGGTAGTAGATTTAATAGGAACCAGAAGAAGACTCTTCTCTGTGGCGGTTCCCTCCTTCTGAAGTATCATTCTTTCCGAGATAAATTAACACCCCACCCTCTGAAGACATGGTTCTTTTGGTGGGCCTAAGGTCCCTAGATTGCCCCGGAGCTGATCAAGTGCCTAGCTTGATCGTGCTTGCTGCTACTTCAGGGATGGGAATGGAGAGGGTTAGAAGATTTTTATATTGCAGAATTTTAATGATGTAAGCCTCCCGTATATGTGATAGGAACCAAAATAAATGTTTTTAATAAATAAATAAAATACAGAAATGGTGTATCCTTGCTTTCGCTTTCATCTTCCATACCTTCCAGAAGTCCCCCCGCCCCCATGAAACATAGCAGAGCTTAGGGCAGCTGGCTAGCTAACAAGAATTAAAAGCATCGGATAGGAAGGAAAACGTTTGAAAGTATAGGGCAGAGAAGAATATACTATTTTGTTTTGAAGTATAACACACCTACAATAAAATAAAATGGAATGAGCAAAGCTCCATTATAGTTCAATAAACTTCAGCTTTTTAAAGTTCATTTGTTATCCTGAGAAACACAGAAGTTTTTTTAAGGGAATATGTTCAGTATGGTTGGCCTCAGAAAAGTTAACATTAAATCATAAGCACAAAAAAGAATCTGAAATGTGATTCAGTGGGACAACTGGATATGCCAATTTTGCCTACATTTACAGTATAATACTTACGTTTGAATCAATGGGTTGGTTTAGAACAGGGGTGTCAAACTGGATCCAACCCTTGGGCTGGACCCGTCTCTCGGGGTGCTTAGATCCGGCCCTCGGGGCTGCCCTGGAAATAGCGAAGGACCTGCCTGTGGTGCCTCTGCCAGCAAAAATGGAGCTTGCTAGGGCCACACATGGCCCTCCTGAGCTCCGTTTTCGCTGGCAGAGGATTGCAGGAGGCCATCGCAGCTGAAAACTGAGGTCAGGAGGCCGTTGCTTGCCATGCCCACCCTGCTCCCCCAAGGTCAAACACAACCCTCATGTGGCCCTCAATGAAATCGAGTTTGACAGCCCTGGTTTAAAGAGACCCTTTTTTCAGATTCAGGATGACAAAATTCTTGTATTTTGGTACTAGCGTCTTTACTCCCTTCATCTTAGATTTTTCTCAAGGGCTCTTCAGAATTAATTTTAGCAGAGAAGTTCTTGCTTTCAATATATAAAATCCTGCTCATTTTCAATGTTTGTCTTTCTAGGCAGTTAGTTAGAAATTCCTTGGATGACCTGTTATATAATACTCCAAATGTAGATGGGCAAAGTGATGAAAGAGCTCTACTAGATCAGCTGCATGCATTGTTAAGCAATACTGATGTTACTAGCCTTGAAGAAATTGATAGAGCCTTAGGAATTCCTGATCTTGTAAACCAAGTAAGTAAATGATCCTCTTAAACGCTTTATTTTCTGGCTAGCTGAATATAGTGTAAACTATAAGGATGCTACTGAATTAGTCCTGCTACAGTTTTTTTCCTGCACTATTATAGATTACAGATTCTTCTATGAGAATTGATTTTAGATTGTATACACCTGTTATACCTCACCTTCTCCCCAAACTGAGCACAGTTTAAGCTCAGTTTATCGTTGCTCAGTGAGAATTTTTTTCAGTTTTAAGTATACATTATAAGTATAAGGTTAATTAAACTATTAATAACAAATGATACAAAATACTGCACAAGATACTGTAGTGCCACAATTAAAACCTGGAAAATCATAGTGAGACAAATGCTCCATTTAATAATTAAAGACATTCTTTCATCTAAAATTGTTTTGTTCCTAGTACTTCCTTCAATGCTCCATTGTCTATTGTACATAATTGTAATTAGATATGTACATACTTTTTCTATATTAGCAAATGTGCTGCAATACCATTGCATTAATTACTGTTAAATGAATGATGCAGATTGCTAGTTGAATGACAGATGCTGTTAATATAATTTGAATGGAAGGAGGCAGTGGAGCTAAGGAATGAGATTTTTAGATTATGTTCCAAGATTACCTTTTGATAGAAGTGCCAGAAGAAGTGGCAAGTTATGCCCTTCCCCCAATAGTCATTATCTCCGGGTATATTCTCTTTTTCTCTCCCTCCCTCTCTCACACACAGAATAAAATTGTTCACTATGTGTCTATTAATATATGCAATATATTGTTGCAGAGAGTGAACTAAGTTCCCTATTCTTTATTTTAATGTACCGTATATGCCGGCGTATAAGGCGACCCGGCGTATAAGACGACCCCCCAACATTTCCACTCAAAATATAGTTTGTTATATACTCGCCCCTCTTCCGCACGCCTTCCACTTTTGCACTTTTTTTTTTTTGAGGCACTTTTGTGCACTGTGGAAACGAATCCCGTGAAGCCGAAGGAGCAGCCAGCCTTCTCCCAGCTCCCAAGGAAGCGAGGCTCGCACCGCCCAAGCTCCGCTGAGGTATCCGGCTGGGGCTGTCAGGAGTTGTTACCGCTGGTGCAGCTCCGCGGCTCCAGTCCCGCGTTGCCTCGGGAAGGGAAAGGCAAAAAGGAAGAGCCGCGGCGGCGCTTTGCAATGGCAGCAGCGGCTCCTGGTTTTGCCTTTCCCTTCCCGAGGCAATGCGGGACTGGAGCTGCGCGGAGCCGCGCCAGCGGTAACAACTCCTGACAGCCCCAGCCGGATACCTCAGCGGAGCTCGGGCGGTGCGAGCCTCGTTTCCTTGGGAGCTGGGAGAAGGCTGGCTGCTCCTTTCGGCTTCACGGGATTCGTTTCCACGGTGCGCAAAAGTGCCTCAGCTGCGGGCAGCCGCAGTGCTTCCCAATTACTATTTTCCGGCATATAAGATGACCCGGCGTATAAGACGACCCCCCCAATTGGAGGCATGTTTTTCAGGGCAAAAAAGTCGTCTTATACGCCGGCAAATACGGTATATAACATAACTTTTATTTTTAAAAGTGCACTTTTTAAGCGAAGTCTCACTTCAAATGAATGTTATAAAAATACATACAGTTTGAACGTATCTCACTTATTTTAAGTGGTCTAGGGCTCACTACATTTTTTTTTAACTCAGGTTTGAACACTGAAATAACATGCTGGCTCTATCAGTCTTTTGCATCTTAATTTTCTAATACTGGCTGTAACCATCAATATCTTAGGCAAATCCTCTTCACTCACTACTCATCGTTATTGTGAAATAGTAGGAATCAGAGGAACCATTTAAACCAAGCCGTTGATATAAATGCATTATTCCAACTAGAAGCAATGCATTAACACGTAGTACCCTTCTGGCACTATATACAGTACAATTACATACTTGATACATAGTTCCCTATTCTTTTGAAGGGACAAGCTTTGGAATCCAAACATGAAGCATTTCATGGCCAAGATTCTGCAGTCATGATTGATCAGAAGCCTCCAATATATGGACAACCCTACCATGGGCCAGGAGCAGGAATGCCCGGTGGTTTTAGTGGCAGCATTCAGGGCCAACAGGCAGCCTTTAACTCGATGATGAATCAGATGAACCAGCAGAACAATTTTCCAATGCAAGCCATGCATCCCAGAGCAAATGTTATGAGACCGCGAACCAATGCACCAAAGCAGCTCCGTATGCAACTCCAGCAGAGGCTTCAAGGACAGCAGGTAATATGTTCTGAAAAAGCAGGATTGTGCCAAAGTGTAACGTTTGGATTTTTTTCCTTCCTATTGGAATGTTTAATAGTAATAATTCAACCTTCATCGCTGTGCTAATCTGCTTGCTTGTTTGTCTGGTGTATTCCTTGCATATCTGACTGCTGAACAGGATGTTGATTGCTGGAAAAGATTGTCAAAAATCAACAGTAAAAAAACTAAGAAAGAAACAAAAAGGCCTTCCAGCAGCTTTCTAGCAACCAACTCCCAGATAAGCAGGAATTAACACTAGACAAACAATCTAGCAGTAGGCAATATCCTAATTAAGGAACTACTAAGGAGAAAACCTCACCCCCTCCAAATACTGGCAGGGCAAGCTACTGTATATAAGCAGAGAGCAAACCCCCATTCACTAGCAGAGGGTTTGGCAACCGGTCATAAGTAAAAATGAGATTGCCAAGTGCCAAGGTCACAATCATTAGTCCATGAAGGCACTGCAATGGCAATTTTGAGCAGCGGTGATAAGTTGTTTCATTCAGCACCAACATCATTTTGGTTGCTGAACAAAAACGATCATAATTCGACTACATGTGTGATACATTTTAATATAGATCTTTTACAATATATTGCTTCCTTTTTCTTAAGTTTTTGAATCAGGCTTGTCAAACGCTTGATATGAAAATGGAAAATACCAATCCTGGTGGTGCATCGGTGATGAGACCTGTTCTACCTCCCCAGATGGGATCACAAGTGAGTCATTAAGGCCATTATGTGTTAGAAATAAAACTGTACAAGGGCCTCCCATGTCCTGCTTTACTTACATTTTTGTTCCTCTCCATGTAATCACATTCCCATATTCTGTATTTGGACATCCTAGAGCTTACATAGGTATATTTTAGTTTATAACAACACGGAAGTGGGACACTACTCCATGATGGATGGACTTGTCAGTCAAGGCTCCAGCCCTGGATTTTCCAGATGATCATCTATTACTGGAGTGTCAAACTCAAGGTCCGCAGGCCAGATCTGGCCCATGGGTTGCTTAAATCTGGCCCGCAGGACTTCCGTGGCCTGGAAATAGCAAAGGACTGACCGCGGTGCCTCTCCCGTAGCCCGTTTTTGGTCTCCACAGCCTCCTGCAATACTCTGCCAGCCAAAAATAGGCCAGGCGGATGCCCTGTGAGGCCTCCGTGTGGCCCATATTGGCCAGCAGGGGGAGTCCTTCCTGTCTTCCGCTCCTCTGCCAGCCTGTGGAGAACTACAATGCTGATCCGGCCCTTGAAGAAATCCAGTTTGACAACCCCTGATCTATTATTTCAGATTATTCTGTCCAGAGTTTGGGCTAACCTAATACTGCTCTCTTCTGCATGGATTGTGTGATTTTGGCTGCACAAATAGAGCGGACAGACAATGAGTTGAAATATTGTATACTAGATCAGGGGTCTCCAACCTTAGCAACTTTAAGACTTGTGGACTCCCAGAATTTCTCAGCCAGATTCTGGGAATTGAAGTCCACAAATCTTAAAGTTGTTAAGGTTGGAGACCCCTGTACTAGATCATGATATGGGTTTTCACTGTAGAATTGATGTACATGTTCCATCAGAGTTTTAATTTATTAAATAAGTATTACAACACACTTAAGTATTTTTATGGTGAATGGCTTCTTCCCTGTCCTCTTGTTTTGGTGTTAACAGCAAGGCTTCCTTAATGCTCAGATGGTGGCACAACGCAACAGGGAGTTAATAAGTCATCATCTCAGACAGCAAAGAATGGCCATGATGATGCAGCAGCAACAGCAACAACCTCCAGCCTTCAGTCCTCCCCCGAATGTGACCGCCTCAGGAAACATTGATGGTGCTGTTACAGGCTCTCTGATGGCTCCTGTCCCACCCCAACAATTTCCGTACTCTTCAAATTATGGTACTCATTTCACTGGTTCAGCTTTCTTCTTCTTTCTTCTGGACCTAAATGTTGGTATAAATGAAGTACCTGTGATCTTAAGGACGAAAGCTTAATATAAATAAATATAAGCAGGAAGGAGATTGGTAATTTTCAAATGATCTAAAATAGAATTGTCAGAGAGAGGCTTAAGATTAGATGGCATTTATCTTTACTTTGCAATTATGTTGATTGCAGGGCTTTGATTTCAGTTACTGCTCATTTATTTCTTAATTGCTCAAAATGTTTTTCTTCTGCCAGTGAAATGGTTCCAGAGCAATACACGTATCTTAAATGTGTTGCTTTGGTTTCCTATGTTCAAATTATTTCTCCTGCATTCCAACAATTTAAATTTTTCAGAATGAGTTCAAATTAGTTTGTCTGATCACATTGATTGATTATGTACCATCAAGTCATTTTTGACTTCTAGCAACCACATAGATATGCTAGGTGAATATACGTTCTATGTTCATATCTATTTGCAACATGCGGAATTGAAGAAAGTATATCAGTTTGGTTAATATCAAAATCCATAAGAGAAGAGGGAGTCTTGACCTTTTAACACTGACATAAAACTAAAAATGCAGTTATCTTGAGTATTAGGGCTCTTCAAAATAATGCTTTCTTCTATTATACCATTAGGTACTTTATTTAGTGAGGATTTGACTAAATCAGATGAAGAGAAATTTTGAAAAACATTTTCTGTAAGTTCTAATAGAAGCAAAGGGTGCAATTTTCAAATTGCATGTTGCTGCAAATCTTTTACCTACTAAAGGAATAATACATTGTGGATTAGATACAATTAGATTGTGACTTAGCAATAGCACAATGAACATACAAACATGCATGCATGCATACATACATACATACCAGTAGGGGAACAATGTCTGCAGTTCAGTAGCTAGTTTTATACGATCAAAGATTTGTTAAAACTGAGTGAAATTCAAGACAAATATAAGAAATCCTTTCTAGGGTCCATCTTGTAAACTACATGCTGAACTAATTAATACCAAGATTGGTGTTGTTAAAGACATCATAAAGCATTCCTTTCTTAAACAAAAGTTTATTGAATTAGAAATAATGACCAAACTGTCCTTTTCAAGGAATGAGCCAGCAACCTGATCCTGCCTTCAGCAGGGTATCAAGTCCTCCTAATGCCATGATGGCTCAAAGAGTTGGACCCTCACAAAACTCAATATTGCCACATCCCCAGGCTTCACCAATGTACCCAACACCAGAGATGAAGGGATGGCCTTCAGGAAACATTGCCAGGAGCAGGTGAGAGAAAATTTTTTGGCATTTTCAAATGACAATGACAGCACCAATGTAGGTTTTCAATTACAAGGGAAAATAATAGGAAGAAACCTTTCTCTTTCCTGCTTTTCTACTTTTGCTTCAGATTTTAGTTTAACTGCTACTTGATGTATCAACTGTCAGTAGATCCTAAAAAATACAGCTAAAAAAATGGGAATTTTCTGAAAAAAGTGCTCCAATTGCTCAATCCTTCCAGTGAGGTTCCACTCATTTCCTTGGATATACTGCTCTCTGCATGGTAGAGAGGCTATAGACCATGTGGCCTATTTAATGTAACAGGTGCTACAAAGGACAGAATTTCTTGTAAGAGAGAATTTCAGATTACAGGTCAAATTAAGAACTTCTGTGATCTTTGCTCTTGAAATAGTCATTTGTTTCATTCTCTTGATTTCATCAGTGATTAATTACTGTACACACTGCTTGCAGAAGGCACTGTTGGCTTTGATACTTTTGATATTTTTAATGCCAATATATGACCAAATAAACTTTTTATCTCAATCTTAACCTGAACATGTTACTCTGTTAGATATAAATTAGGTTATTCCCATTTATATTTAATAGGTAAAGTGTTGTATTCAGATAAACATTAGAGTATTTGATTTTAAAGATGTAGAACTTAGATATTGCAGACCTTAGAAGTATAAGAAAAATAGAAATTAAAATTAGAGACCGTTGCTATGCATGTTATACTTGTTTATCTTGAATGATGTCTGCCATTTTGAAAGCCACTTCGATATTGATGATATTGCTACCATCTCCTATCATGTCTTGTAAAATTGTAATTACTGTATTCAATAATTTATCTTTTTTTTGTATTCTTATGTCCCGTAGTTCTTTTCCACAGCAGCATTTCAGTCACCCAGGGAATCCTGCAAGTTACAATATGATGCATATGAACAGTAGTGGAGGCCACATGGCCCAAATGAATATCAATACTATGCCTCTGTCAGGAATGGCCATGGGTCCTGATCAGGTAAGTGACATTCAATTTCTACAGATCACCAGCTATGATCAGCTCCTTGAAGTACTTTTAAGGTAGAAATCTGTGGAGATTCTCATGGTTATCCCAAAGGTGCTTTTTCCAAAAGGCAACTGGACTAACTTGGTTTTTCTCCTTTGAAAACATTTTGCTCCTCCCATGAGCTGTTCAGAGCATCCAGAAGTGGGGGAGGTGCTTCAGTCTCTTCTGGAAAGTCTGGGCTTAAAACTCCGGGACGCTCCTCCTCCTCCATGGGATACCTCCCCAGCGTCCCCCAGTTTTAGCTCAGCCTTCCTGGTAAGAGGTTGTGCACTCCCTGACTGGAACAGTTTTCTGATTCAGCTAGTCAAAATTCAGGTTTGCTCTTGGGTTAATTCAGCATGTAAATTTTCCCCCAATTAATTTGGCGATTTCAAGGCTTGTGGCTCTATTAGGTCATCCCCCCGATCAGTTTGAGAGCAGTTCTTTGTGGCTGGCAGAGCCTGCCACTCCGCAGGCAGCCTGAGAAGGCAATTAGCTTATCTAATCCCCCGATCGTCTTATCTCTGCAATCTTGGCGGAGCGCTCGGAGCCGCGGCTCACTTCTCCTTGCCGTTTCGACCGACAGGATCATTTATCTGACAATTTAGAGAGTCAGCAGCAGCGGCTTGTTAAACTGCTCAGGCAATTAACATCGGAGATTCTGCCTTCCCACCATTTTCAACGTCTGGCTTCAAGTTTGCGCCTAAATATCACAGGCACCATTCTCCGCTGGTTTCCCTTCTTGGAGACCGGGGCAAGTACCTTCCCACTCCACTTCCCTGGCATTATTTCTCTTTTATCTTGCTGGTGTTGGATAAGCAGGCTAGTCCTTAAACAGGAATTTTTCCTTTTGCAATTGCTTTTGGATCATTACATTGGAGTGAAGCCGCAAGTGCCATTTCAAACAGCGGGACGTTTTTGACAGGAAAGGATCCATCCAGGCCCTGTATAGCTGGTTTCCCTTGTTGGGGAACAGGGATCCAGAATATTTATTGCTTGGAGCGCTTGGGGGTTTCTCTTGTTGGGGACCCTTAGATACTGTTTCCCATATACATAGTTTTACATGTAGATTTGGGCACATATATGTATATGTGCATATATATGTGTGTGTGTGTGTGTGTGTGTGTATGTGTGTGTATATAGATATATAGATATATATAGACTTACACTCCTGGAGAAGCGTTCTACTTTCAACCACAGGGGTAGGCATCACCCCTAAGTAGTAGTAGTAGTAGTAATAATAATAATAATAATAATAATAATAATAATAATAATAATAATAATAATAATAATAATTTTAAAAAAAATTAAAGTTAGTGGCACGAGAATCAGTCCTCCACAATGGAAGGTGACAACGTCTTCCGCTCCAAGACAAATAAGTCCCGAGATAAGTCAGTGGGCCCCAAAAAGGCCTCTAAGGCGGCGGATAAGGATGCCCATAGATGGCACCAAGCCTTGGAAAGGCAGTTGCAGAAACGGGCCAGGGAGATGGACAAGATGGCTATGACACAACAATCAGATCAGGGCCCAAATACATTGTTGGGGCTCTTGGACTTATCCCACCAGCCCAGACAGGCTATTTCTGGACAGCTTCCCATAGGCATATCTCCTCCAATGAGCACTGCCCGGCGAATCCCAGAGGCAACTTTCACCCCTACGGCCACTGGTTTAAGACAGTAGGAGGGATTACCTGAGACTATTCCCATCGAAATGAGGCAATGGATGGAGATGGCCATACAAAAGTGCATTGCAGCTAGAGTTCAGCAATCCATCCAAACCAGACACTTTTCGGCTACTTTGGAAGCGGGATCCCTGTCTGCTCGATCCTTTGCGCATATGGGACATCATCAAACTCAGGTATTCCCCAATATTCCTGACATACCAGTCCAGGGTCTTCGGGAGGAGGTGGAATTAGATGACAAGGATGTTCCCATGGAGGTGGGGTCAATCCATCAGATGGAGTTGGGGTTGTCAGAGGCTGACCCACTAGAACAAGGAATGTCGGATGACGAAGGCCTCATTCCGGACCAACCTACCTTTTCTGGCCTTTTTCGTCCGCACCTCTTTAAATCTTTACTGTTCAAAGCAAAGAACACCGCTAAACTAGGCACATCAAGCCCTCATACATTGTCAACAGGGTGTCAGGACGAATCCGAGGATCTAATATTCTCATAACCGGCTAATGAGGCAGAAACTATTCCTGTCCCTCGTATGTTTGCTGAATTAGTACAAAATCAATGGGCACCAGCAGCATCCTACCCAGCCCCAACAGGGTACGATAAACGATATTATTATTTGGCACCAGAGTTTTCAAATTTTCTCAAAACGCCGGAGGTGGATGAGCCCATTGTGGCACTGGCCTCTTCTTCAACCTTTCCCAACGAGGCCGAGGAAGCCCTGAGACTGGAGGAAAAGAGAGCAGAGTTGGCACTCTGTAGGGCACATGTTTCTGACGCCTAGGCCATAAGGGCAGCTACAGCGGCGTCCTTTTTTACACGGTCCTCCCTCCGATGGCTCTTCCACTTGAGGGATATATTGCCGGCGTCAAATGTCAGAGCCCACCAGGACATTGCTAAGATTATTGCAGCAGTGGAATTCTCCGCCGACGCCACATTTAATGCAGTGAAATTCTCGTCTAGAGCAATAGCATCTCACGTACTGGCAGGCGGATACCAAGCATAAATGCAAGCTGGCATCAGCCCCAATATCGGGGGATAAATTATTTGGCAGTGTCTTGGAGCCCCTGCTTATTGAGAATAGAAACAAGAAAAAAGTGCTTCCCCCTCTTTTTTGGAGGTCTGAAAACAGAACGCCCCAGTCGTTTCGAAGGGGCTCCTTTCGGCCCTACTATCAAGGCCCATACGTTCCCAGATTGCAGGGAACATCAGGCTACAGGCCCAGTTTTAGACAGGATAGGTCGGAATCTTCCGATAGAGGTCAGCGGGGAGGCCAAAACAGAAGAAAACCCAGAGGTACCGGAGGCCAATTTTTTCATCGCCCCAAGTGAGTCCTTGACAGCAGCTCCCATTGGAGGGTGGCTAAAATTGTTTGCTGATCAATGGGACAGCTCCACCTCTGATGCGTGGGTCAGGGACTCTGTTAGGTTTGGTTTGGCGCTAGAGTTTCAATCCTCCCCCCCCCCCCGAACTTTTTCATTAGGAGCCCTAGGTCCACGGACCACATTAAGAGAGCGTTGATGCAGGAGGTTATCAATCATCTTCTGCATATCCGGGCCATTAGAGAGGTCCCATCTGAACAACGGGGTCAAGGCTGTTACTCTCTATTGTTTGTGGTCCCAAAGAGTTCGGGGGGCTGGAGGGCAATTCTGGACCTCAAACGTCTGAACAGATCATTGGTTTATTGAAAATTCAAGATGACTACTCTCCAGTCCATTCTGCTCAGCATCAGAGAGAACAATGTCCTGACCTCTATAGATCTGACAGAGGCTTATCTACATATACCAGTTAGACCTGCTCACTACAAATATCTTAGATTTTGCTATTGTGATCGGCACTACGTATATATCGCCCTGCCATTCGGTCTGGCTTCGGTCCCTAGGACTTTTACCAAGGTCCTAGCGGCTTTGGCTGCCTCCCTCAGGGTCAAATCTATTCGTTTACAATGTTATCTGGATGATATTTTAATTTTGTCATCTTCCAGACATCAAGCAAATTTGGATACCAAGATTAATCTGGAGACCCTTCAAGGTCACGGCTTTTCCATAAATTGGGATAAAAGCCATTTGATCCCTTCAACTAGGTTAGTTCATTTAGGGGCAGTGATAGATACCATGGAGGGCAAGGTTTTTCTCTCTCAGGACAGGTTGAATAGTATGCAGTCTTTGGCCAGAGAGATCAGAGCCTTAAAGAGGGTTTCCCTGGCAGTTCTGTCTCGACTGTTAGGGAAACTGACTTGTATTTCCATTGTGCCTTGGGCTCGATTCCATTCTAGAGATCTGCAATGGTTCCTGCTACCTTTCCAGCGATCCGGAAGAGCCACTTCCAACGTCCGGATAAAGGTACCGCACAATGTTCTCTGATCGCTCCGCTGGTGGTCGGAAAACACGATAAACAAGGGGTGTCCTTTCAAGGAACCTTGTAGGGCAACAATCACAACTGATGCCAGCCTGGTAGGATGGGGAGCTCACTTCCAATCCCACACTGCACAGGGAAGTTGGACTATTTCCGAACAATCACAAAACACCAACCTGTTGGAGCTGCGAGCAGTTCACCTGGCCTTATGCAGTTTTCTACCCCTTTTCCAATCACGCCACGTTCTGGTCTTGACAGAAAATATCACAACCAAGGCCCACGTAAACAGACAGGGGGGGTACCCACTCCAAACTTCTGATGCTGGAGACGGCCAGGTTGTTCAAGTGGGCCAAGGCCAATCTATTGTCGCTCAAGGCAGAGCACATAGCAGGGGCCTTAAACACACAAGCGGACTGGCTCAGCAGGGCCGCGATAGATCAGACAGAGTGGCGCCTACACCCGTCTTTCTTCCAGTAAGCAGTGCGGAGGTTTGGGCAACCAGTGATCGATCTATTTGCCTCTCCCCTCGACGCCCAATTGCCCTGGTATATTTCAAGGTACCCGACTCAGGGGGCGGAGGCCGTCAACGCCCTGCGATGTCAGTGGCCTCCCGGACTTCTGTATGCGTTTCCTCCACTCCCTATAATACCCAGGTTGGTCCAGAAGTCATTGGAGGAACGAGCGGAATTGATATTGGTCGCCCCTTACTGGCCCAGGCGAACTTGGTTCACGGACTTACAGGACCTGTCGAGAGAACAACCTTGGAAAATTCCACCGTCAAGGGTTTCCCTCTCGCAAGGGCTGGTGCTTCACCCGGATCCACAATGGCTCAGCCAAGCCGTATGGGGGTTGAGCGGAGCCGTTTAAGGACCCGACAGATTTCAGAGGATGCCATTGCCACCATACAAGCATCCAGACGGTCCTCTACAAATCGTATATACGAGGCCACGTGGTCCGCTGGTGCCGGGGGTCTAAGATCAACCCAACCGCCCCATCAATAGGACAATTATTGGACTTTTTACAGGAGGGGTTGACCAAGGGCCTATCTCCAAATACTTTACGCAGACAGGTGGCGGCCTTAGCCTCGGTGATATCCTGGGGTGACCTTCATTCCATAGCGCACCATCCACATGTCCGCAGCTTTCTTAAGGGTGCTGCAAACTTACGACCTCCTGTAATTCACTGCTATCCCACTTGGGAGCTCAACAAGGTGTTAACCGCACTTACAACTGGCCCGTTCGAGCCTTTAAGAACCGCTAGTCTCAAATTCCTGACATATAAGGTGGTCTTCTTAATTGCGATCACATCAGCAAGGAGGATTTCCGAATTGGCAGCATTGTCGATGAGAAAGGACCTGTGCGTGTTTCATGCGGACAGAGTGGTTCTCAGATTGGATCCATCGTTCACCCCTAAAGTAAATTCAGTCTTCCACAGAGCGCAGGAGTTGGTGCTTCCAAATTTTTGTCCGAAACCATCTCATAGACTGGAGCATCAATGGCATCAACTTGACGTTCGAAGGGCGTTAAGCATCTATCTAGACCGCACGGCGGCATTTCGAAAATCTGAGGCTCTATTCCTATCCTTCAACCCATCCACTTTAGGACACAAGGTGTCGTTGACGACCATTGGTAGATGGTTGAGAGCCACCATAGCTAAAAGTTACGAATGCCAGTCCATCTCAGTTCCTAAGGGCATTACAGCCCACTTGACAAGGAGTGCGGCAACATTAGCAGCATGGGCCACACGGGCTTCCATAGATGAAATTTGCAGAGCGGCAACTTGGGCTTCACCATCACCCTTTGTCAGAAATTATAAAATTGATGTCTATGCCTCAGCAGACGCTTCATTTGGCAGAAGAGTCCTGCAGAGGGTCCACAGAGTTTAGGAGTGGATTTCAATCCAGACGGAGTCCCTCCCTAAGGACAGGCCAAGCTTTGGTATGTCCCACTTCTGGATGCTCTGAACAGCTCATGGGAGAAAGGGCGTTGGTACTTACCTGATACGCCCGTTCTCTGTGAGCTGTGAAGAGCATCCAGCCCCACCCATTTCTTTCTGTCTGGTGGGGTTCCGTTCCGGTCAGGGATCTAGATTAGGTGATGAGTTCCGGACTTTGACACTCAGTCTTCGCAAAACTGGAGGACGCTGAGGAGGTGTCCTGTGGAGGAGGAGGAGCGTCCCGGAGTTTTAAGACCAGCCTTTCCAGAAGAGACTGAAGCACCTCCCCCACTTCTGGATGCTCTTCAGAGCTCACAGAGAACGGGCGTATCAGGTAAGTACCAACGCCCTTTCTCATCCAAGAAGACATCTCATCTTGGATAAGAAGCAAAACATTTTCTTTTTTTTTCTTTTTTTAATAGATTTTTATTATATTTTCCACAAATACAAATCTCATTCACATTTTTAACAACACATTGGCATCTATAAATATATATCTTATAAATCTTATTACATATCTTTTCTTTATATACATCAACACATATCTATTGTATCTATCTGTAGTTGCTTCTATCTTATATACCTTATACTCTATGTGTCTACCATATTATTCTCTTAAGGCCTCTTATATTGGTTACATTAATCTATTCTTCTTACATTTTGTACCCATTCTCTAACCATTAATACCATTTATGTCATATTGCATAATATTCGGAGTTCTCCTAAGAAGCAAAACATTTTCAAAGGAAAAAAGCCAAGAAAGTCCCAGTACCTTTGGGACTATTTTTAAGGTTGATATTCTCAATATTTTCAGGTCGAATTCATAAATTAGATATACTTGGTCTGCTTGGTCTTTTTCTTGTATATTTCCTTTTTTTCTCACATATTTTCAATTCTATATTATTTTAATAGATTGTCATTAGCTTTCTGCAAGATGAAGAATTTGTAATTCTTTGTCGTTCCAGGATTGTAACTCTGGGATCCTGTTCTTGGGAATATAAGAGTTCAAATGTAACTGACATCTTTCTATCAAAATTCATTCTGTAGTGTTCCAATATACTTAATCCCTAGAATTGCAATATTACTTTCACTATATTCTAGTGTTTCTTATATTTTTCTATTGTTCTTTTTTGCAGAAATACTGCTGACATATCCTGCCAGGATCCCTTAACAGGCTGATGCCATAGATGTTGGTAAACTGTATTACAGAAAAGTGCACGAGTGTCATGTCAAACATGTAGCCTTATGGGGAAAAAAACCCACTCCCCCTTTCCATGAAGATCTCCTAAGTGACTTTATAAGTTATGAAGTTTGGATGTGATTGATAGAATCAAAACGTTACTGTATAATGTTATAAAATGGTCAAATATTACTTTGGCATTCTACAATTGGAACATGGCAACAACTTTTGAGTAGGTGTAATGGGCAGATAGTTTGTAGATTAATTCTGTTTATGGTAGCTATTCAAAGCCCACAACCACAGGCAGACCAAAGTGCCTGGAGAAATCTTAGTAATAATCTTGAATTACATAGTAAGAGCCTCTAACAGAATGTAGTTCTTGGGCTTGATGACAAAGCACTCAACTGTCATGCTGCTGTTAAGGTTGCTTCCATATGTTGGAATTTGGATGTGCATATTTCAGCTCATACCAGTCACAGAATCCAAATCATGCCAAAAGGTTTCACGGAGATATGTATAATTATGACAGAGATCTCCACCCTGATGTGCAGGATTGTGCACTTTACAAAATGGTATATGGAAATGCAATATGGTTAAGAATGATTGGATGGAGCCCTCCCCCTTATAAGATCATTCTAAATTGCTGTTACATACTGTGTTTCTAATCATGGTAATAGAAGCAATAATCACAGTTCCTGAACTTCACATAAAACTCAAAAAAGACATTGGAGTTTGAAAAAAAAAAACTTTGTGAATATGTTTTGTAAATATCCTGAGATGTTGTACGATAAATATATGACTTTTGTAGGTCACTAACTCATTTTTGCAGAGTTTGTGAAGCTATTTAACAAAAGATAATTTCTGTAAACTCAACTTAGTTAGAGTCGTCCAAATAGGATTTTTTAAAATTATTATTTAAATGGTTTTGGAGCTGGGTAACTATAGCCCTTGTTGTCTCTTGGTTTCTGACAATTTATTTAGAAAATTATGTACTGGCTTTTTAAGATATTTTGAGCATATTTTAGTGGTCTTAAATTTTTCTCTATACCTTAAGTGTGCACTTTGTAACTTTTTTTTAAATAGAGAGCAATTTGATGACAAAAAGGCTCATTTTAGCTGTTAACAGTTCGTTGAATTTTTAATATAATCTGCTTTTTCAACAAAAGAGCCTCTGCTCCAGGCCACTTGGCTAACTTTTAAAGAAATTCAGTGTTACTCAGAACATGTTTTTGTGTGTATTAAATGTCTTCTGTCATCTGGAGGCCAAATCTCTTCTGTAACTTACCCAGAATCTTTTATGAATGGCAATTAATTATATTACACCTTATTGCAATATGGGCAATAAATAAATTTATTTTTATGCATTACCCTTCATATCATTATCTACAATTTAAGGCTAGAAATGCCATAGTTTTTCTTTCAATTTATGGCAAATAAATGAAAGTCTGTGTATTGCCTTTTTTTCCAGGAAAATAACTAGTGATTCAGAATGAACTATTTCAAAAGGTAGATTAAAGTATCTGAAGCAGTGTAGTGTGTAGTTTCATTATTCCTATTACATTTTCCAATTAGTTCTTCCTGAATATGTAAACTGATGGTTTTCATTACAGTATTTGATTTGTATTGGAAATTTATTTTAATTTTTGCAGAAGCTTTGCAATTTTATTCTGATACAATTACTTTGCTCCCTCAACTCCAAGGCTGCTGTATTTTGAGCACACACTGAACTTACTGCCTTTTTATATTGTTCACCCAGTGATTGTATTTCATTTTCTTAAAGTTGTCTTTTAAATATTTGAGTTTTGATCCAGAGTTATGTGTGTTCTGATGTGCATATTTCCCTTCAAATGACCAGATGCTTCCTGACTCTTTGACTTTTTCTGAAATTGTCAGTTAATCTGTAAGTTAATGAATTATATTAATGTTTAAATTGTAATAGCTTTGAGTAATTATTTAAAGCGTAATTTAGATGAAACTCCACATCTCATTACATATTAAAACCTTAATAGTAAATAAATTGAGAAAATATGTTGCACACATATCTGGGCATTCAAGGTGCCTCTAAATTGAGGCTTGTTGTGTTGTGGATCTTATTACAGTAAAATAAAAAGCTTTTTAGAAGCCATTTTAACTGCAAAGTGCAACTTCATGGTAAAAAGCTAAAAAGCAGATGTGTGCAAAACTTTATGAATCCCTAACTAGTTTCAAGTTTGAAAGGGGCTGTTCTGATATCCTGGGAAGCATTCTGAGTAATGTGAGAACTCTTCCTATGAAGTTGGAACAGTTGGTAAAAATTCAATTTTTATAAGCCTTGAGGATTTTGGTAACAGCTGTGAGTTTAGTTGCTTTGTAAAGTTTGGTCTCTCATCTGACAAAGTTTCTGTTTTCTCCTTTTTTAATTCTGGTTTCATTATTATTATATTTTCAAATTAATTTTTCCTGAATATGAGTATTCCTGACTATTTCTAACATCTGATAGTATTTGTTGTCCACTGATTCTTTTTCCTCTTGCTACTTCTTTGATTCCAACAATTTCAAATTTAATTTTATTAAGTTGAAAAACAATCATACATTCATTTTGAATTACTACTAAGAAGAATAGTCTTAAGTATTGTTAATTCAAAGTATCAATTTTCAGCTGCAATTGGGGCTGGAATTTTGGTCAGAAGTCACCATGGTCACAAGACACACCCGTGACTGGACCTGATTTTATAACAATAGTTAAGCAAATCACAGGGTTATAAATCTGAATCATGCAGTTTTAAAGTGAACCACACAATAATAACAGGTCAGAAACCAGCAGACTGCTGGAAACTGGCAAAAAATTGCATACTGTGGTCACATGAAAATGGGGTATTGCAGTCATAAATGTGAACTAGTTGCTAAGTACCTGAAATGTAGTCATCATCACTAGCACTGATGATGTTGCCTTGTTTGGGTAATGAAACATCTGCAAAAAAACGAACAAGCTCTGAGGGTACCAAGGACCCCTTATTTCAACCCTGAGCTACAAAAATTCTCCTTTAAAAGCATCCTGCTGCTGGATGTTTAGTAGCTGTACTGCTGATCGTACAGCATTTGGATGGTTTATTATCGCAAAAAGATTAGAAGGTACTGGTGTCTTTTAAAATTGTGTCTGTAATAAGCCCCTTCTCATCCCATCCAATTTGTTTGCCAGAGTGCATCTTTTCTCTTTGTGTTTGGTTAACCAATTTAGCTACTTTCTACCTACACTTTTTTCTTTATGCTTTCTACTTTAGTAAAATCTTTTTCAGATAAAAACATTCAGTTGCACAAACTAGCATAGACAATTTAGTAGTCGATTGCCATGTGGCAGCCTTCAAATGAGAGCAATATTTGTTATCTCGAGAAAAGTATACAGTATTTAAAATTAATTCTGGAATTAGTTTACACTTGTACAATTGATCTTTACATCACACAAAGCCTCCTGTGAGCGCTGGCATTTTAAACAAAGGGTTTAATTTGGGATGTGGTCTTGTTTATATTGTTTTAATTTGTTTTGTTTGAATGTGGATAATAATGCAAATAAATGTTTCTATTTGAAACTGAACTTTGGTGGCATGATTAAATCACAAATTGTAAACACTATATACTTTCACTTACATTTTTACTCCTGAATTAGATTCTGTCCTGGCAAACTGACTAATGTAAGTTAAACTTCCAAAAATCAGGTGACATACGGAGTTTGGTATAATGCATAAAGGAAACATTTTTCATTCTGAAAAAAACTGAATATAATTACCGTAGTTGATAGCATATAGTGGCATAATTGCCTGCAACACATTTGATACTAGATGAAAGTTTCAACATAATGGTTCCATAGAATGCTTCCATACCTACACCACACTTATTATTCCATAATGTGATCTGTAAATATAAAACAGCCAGCACAGATCAAGTTCTGTGGTTGCCACTTAAAGCTAACATTGGTTATATGTATCCTTTACTCATATTTAAACTGAAACTCCTTTTCTCTATGCAGTTGTTTGAAAAACCAGTCAAAATGATTTAAACTTAGATTGTAAGCCACGTGACAAACTTCAGTGTAAATTGTGATATTTTAGCTATCTCCCATATACTTCTATGTAAATAATGGATGTAAATTGAACAAACGATTTCCTACACAGGTTTTATCTAGCATAAGGTAGGAAGTAGGTTAAATTTTGTGCTGAAGCTTTCAACTTAGTAAAGTTTGCAATGTCATCTGTCTTGAAATAGGTGATGTTGTGCACTCTTTGGGAAGCCATCACTTGATCTAACCATCGTAGATCACAATACTCCTGTCACCAAATTCTCTTTAAGAAAGTAAAGAAAGTGGTAGGGTGGCAACTAAAAGGGTTTCTTGATAACGATTATTTGGATCCCTTCTATTCTGGGTTCAGTTTTGAGAATGAGATGAAAGGTGCATTTCTGAGATTTGGAGGACTCTCACTTTTTCTTACTGGATCTCATAGCTGTGTATGATATAAAATTATGATATCCATTTGAGCTGCTTACACGGGCTCAGGATTGGGGACAACGTGTGACAGAATTTTTTTCCCTTCAATGGGTAATTCCAATTGCTGGTGGGAGAGAAAGGGTCAAGCCCTTCACTATTTCTATTTTGGGTTTTAAAAAGCCCAGTCTTTTAGTTTCCTCAATGTGCCATGTGTGAAAGCTCTGATATTACGAATTACCTGGGAAAGATAATCTGTAATGTTTTGGTGAGGCACTGGTACTATGCTAATGAGGCCCAACTCTGTATCTCCACTCATGACTTTACAGGAGTTGTAGAAATTTTGACTTTTGAGAAGCTGACCAGCACAGAAAAAGCCCAGAATGAATCCTGCTAAGAGAAGTCCTGTTTCTGCAAAGGCCTTCTGGTATCAGGACACCGGCTGTCCCCTGAAGAAGAATGTGTACAATTTGGGGGGGGGGGTTGGGTTCCTCCTGGAATCTCAGTGTCACCTCACCTCATCAAAGCAATAGGTGCAGGTTATGGGAGGAGAACCTTCTTTGTCTTCCATTAATTTGGCAGTTGTACTCTTCTCTGGATCAGGATGTGCTAACTGGCAGCTCTATTCTAATGAAAGTACTTTGAGATTATGGTTGTCTTGGAGTTACTGACTGGAATGGATAATCTCTGGAACGCTGACACTAACTATAATTCCTTGTGCCCTTGTTATCTTCCACTTGCATTGTTACAGTTCACAACATGAATCTACTCCGCAAGACAATTTGGGAGCTGGAGCAGAATGCCTTCGCTTGCTTTGCTCACTGGTAAAAGATGATACAGAAGAATTATGTAACTATTACCAGTGCTGTCTGACTTCTAGGTCTTATTTACTAGTTACCTATAAAGCTTTATGGATGAGAGCCATGACTCCAGAAGTATACGCCATTATGTTCAGGCTGAGAAAGCATGCTAAGTGTTCTCCTCCTTACTAGGAAATTGGGGCTAGTAGAAGGATCTCCTTTCTCTGGAGCAGCTGGCTACTGGATGGCACCTCATGAAGAAGTGCTTCCTAAAAGCTCTGGAGAAAACAAGGGTTAGGGATCATTACGCTTTTATTACTGTGGCTTTATGTATTTTTTCATAGTTGTAACCATCTAGAATTGTGCTGAGGGTTTTGTGTATGTATGCATTATAAAAACAAAGAGGTAGTCCTTGCTTAACCTCTCTAAGTGGAGCTAGGAACTTTACTAAGCAAAGCTTTACTAAGTGAGAATTCATGTGATGCATAGCACATCCGAGGCTCCTAGTCTGGGTCTTCCTGCAGGATTGCAGTGCTTTCAATGTGCAGCTCTTTTGCAATCCCTTTCTTGCCAATCAATCTCTCTGAGGAAAGGGGGGCAGAAAAATAAAACCCTCTTAGGTCAGCCACCAAACAATATATACTGGCTGTAATGGTGACCATGTAGCCGAGCGGTGCTGCCTCAGAAGGTTGTACTGGTCATAAATAGGCCACAATTTTTTTCAGTACCACTGTAACTTCAATGAATGATTGGTAGGCAAACACTGTGATTATATAAATAAAATATAAAACAATTTCTCAATGGTGGAAGGTGAAATATATATATATATTAGAAAAACAATGAAGGAAATTGAAGTTCTGCTTTTGATTTGTTCAAGTAACGGAATGAGAGAAATTTGTATGAGACTGAATTTGGAAACAGTTCAATTTTTAAAAAGTCAGGTCTTACTGGGAAATGTTCTTTCCCATTCTCTCCCATCCAACCAGTTGTGTTTGTAAATTTTCAGAAATGTATTTCTTCTAATATACAGGTTATACAAATTCATATTTTGGAATGAATTAGAAAAGTTGCTTGTATATTGATCACAGAATTATCTTTTTAAAAAAGCTCCAAGTATAAAAGTAAACAAGTGCTTTTTATAGTAATAATTTTGGTTTTTTTTAACATACAATATAACCACAAAGACTTAATACAAATCCAACTTTGTTAAAATTCAAGACATACATTAACTGCTTTTAATTTTGCAGTGTTTTTTTTTTAAAAAAAGATCAATTCTAAAGTTTAATTATGCAGTGAAGTGACATTTTTAGAAATGATATTGGGGCATGCCAATATTTCAGTAACAAATCTGGATTGGATTTCTTTTGAAATGGAACACTGAGTATTTACAATACAATGCTGGAAAGGTGGTTTCTCTGAGTGAGGGTTTATTTTCTGTTTCTTCTCTTAACCTCAAGGAAGATGTGAAAACTGTTGCATTTTGTAGTATACAAACAAGTGATAATATTACAGTGCTGAATTGGTGCTTCTTTTCAGTAATATCCTTTGCGGATCCTAGAATCCCTTAACAGACTTTTTAAAATCAGTGCTTCAAAGTTTAATTTGTCCAAGCCTGAAAAAAAAAGTGTTATTCTTTATTTGTCATTCCAATGCCTTAATTTAAAGAAAATATAAAATTGTCTTCTGTTGAAATCTGATCTTCTGTGCTTTTGCCTTTCAGGATTCTACAGGTTGCAATATTTCTCTGCAGTCCTCTTTTGGAATAGTATCTCAGGTGATTGACTGAAATAAAATAGCTTGTGAAGCAAGTGAGGTATAATCCAAAGCAAATGCGAGTAAACTAGTGGGATACAGGTTCTTGACAACAGTAGTCTCCAGAAGATAACTGCATCATTTTGGACTGCATAAAAATGCAAATATTCTATTCACCTTAGCATCAAAGTTCATCCAGTCTTCCAGGCTAAGATTATGATCCAGTCTGAAATCATACATACTTTATTAAGTCTGTACAAGAATTCAAGTTCCGGCCAGTTTATGTCCTCACTGAGGTCTAGCAGTTGTAGGAAATTACCCCTCCCAACCTTCCCAAAGTTGCCCTCTGTGAAATAGAAATAAAAGATATATCATTAGTTCATTGTCATTGTAATCAATTGGTCTATGAAACAGAAATCTAATTTTATCCAGGTCACACAAGGAACCACAGGGGCTACATGTGGAACCTTCTATAAAAGTAGAGATTGTCATCTCCTTTACTTGGCAACTGAATTTTTAGAAGGAATTTGACATCTATATTAAGAGCTGTAGTAGAGCAGTGGTTAAAATTCAGTATTGCAGGCTAATTTTGCCTACAACCAGGAGTTCAATATTGAACGGTTCAAAGTTGACTCAAGCCTTCCATCCTTCAGAGGTCAGTAAAATGAGGACCTAGATTGTTGGGGGCAAGGTGCTGACATTGTATGTATTGTTTCAACTCCTTCCCTCAAAACGATGCTGTAGAGCACTGCATAGCAGAACAACTAGACACAAGGACAGTTTTTTCCTGAACGCCATCACTTTGCTAAACAAATAATTCCCTCAACATGTCCAACTATTTACAAAGTCTTCCTTACTATTACTATTAATCTTCTCATCACTCCTTATCGCCCATCCCCTCCCACTTGTGACTGTATGACTGCAACTTTGTCGCTTGTATCCTTATGATTTATACTGTTTCCTAGTATGATTTGATTGTAACCTATGACTATTATTAAGTGTGGTACCTGATGATTCTTGACTCTTGATGAATGTATCTTTTCTTTTATCTACACTGAGAGCATATGCACCAAAGACAAACTCCTTGTGTGTCCAATCACACTTAGCCAATAAAGTATTCTATTCTATTCTATTCTATTCTATTCTATTCTATTCTATTCTATTCTATTCTATTCTGACAGTATATCATAGGGAAACAATTTTTGAGGGAGGTAAGAAGGTAGGAAAAGGAACGAAGGAAGGAAAGGAAAGGAAAGGAAAGGAAAGGAAAGGAAAGGAAAAATCAGTTGCATGAGGGTCTCATTTAATGATCTGCAACGATTTACTTTACAGTAACTAGGGCCTGCTAGAATTGCTGTTGCTAAAATGTGTGTTCAATAATATTCTGCTTTACAAATGCATCGTAATGTAATGGAAATTCCAAACCCAATTGCCATTGTTAACTAGGGACTAGCTGTACCTGTAATCTGATATTTAATTTTGGGCTTAAGTTTGAGCTCCAGCTTTTGCTTTAGATTTGCACAGCTGGATGGCAGTTGACACATTTACCTAATGCACTCTACATAGGTAGTCCTTGACTTATGACCATGAGCCCCAAATTTCTGTTTCTAAGCAAGGAAGCTGAATTTTGCCCAATTTTATGACTTTTTTGCCATCATTGAGCAAATCTAACTTCCCCCGTTGATTTTGCTTGGAAGTCAGCTGGGAATGTTACAAATGGTGATCACATGATCCCGGGACATGCAACTGTCATAAATACAGGCCAGTTGCTAAGCATCTGAATTTTGATCTTGAGAATGTAGGGATGCTGCAACAGTTGTGCGAAAAATAGTTATAAGTCATTTTTTCTGTGCCACTCTAACTTTGAAGGTCACTACTTCTATACAGGTTGCATAAGGCAGCATTCCACTCTGATTAACAGGGAGAGAATTCAGAAAAAAAAATCCTCTTCTAAATATTGGAGCTCCATGATACAGTAATTCAGTTTTGACGGTTCCATCATATTAGTATTGAACTCAGTAAACCTTTTGCTAGAGGCTCCAAATATTAGATGAGGTCCATCATTCTGTCAACCTTCTCTCTGTGAAGATGGACTAAAAACAGGATATATGAAGTTGTAAATATGTACTGTGTGCAAGAAATAAATAAAAAAGAACAAGAAACAAAACCTAATGATTTACACGAATAAATTCCAACTTACAGGGACTTGGAAGATGAAGATTTTTTCATTTCTGGCCATTTTCGACGTTGAAACTGCCTAATTTTTGAGACACAATAGGACAGAAAAATTAGTCACATACCTTAACGAAGGAAAGAAGGAAGGGAAAGAATCCTTGGGTAGGCTATAAAATATTGAACATTTCTCACATTAAAGTACCAAAAGAAATCCAATATTTTGCTCTCCTTATCATAACCTAATTCTATATGCCTATGGATTATTTCAGTATTTAGTATAGATTTACTTCTGAGGATGGGGAAACTTATCGTTAGTAGTATTACCTGTATTGTTCATAGCTTCCATCTTTAAGACCTAAATGAAGAAAATAATACTAATTAACAAGAGTTTATGGAAGCGGGGGGGGGGAAGCATATTGTAAAAGTAAAATAGACTATCAAAAGTTTGTTTTAAAGACAGTGGCACTTTCCAAACACAGAAGTTTGAGAGAACAAAATCATAGCAGCTACATTTAGAATGAGGCAGCTCAATGCTAAATTAAGAATATATATATATTCAATTTATATTCCCATAATAAATCCAAAGCTGGTTCACATTTATTATGCTCCTATTGCAGCTTGATACAGAGGCAAATCAATGGAATATTGAAGTTAAGCCATTCTCTGCATTTTTTAAACTGCTATTCCACAAAGCTACATATGGTTAATAACTAGCATTTTATCACTTGAAACTAAGTTCCCAATTTCTGTATTCCTATTTATCTTACCGGTGTAATACCTATGATAAATTCTACAATTTATTTATAGATTCATACTACACCTTTCTTAATTAGAACTGGTGGAATTAACGAAAACATTTTCCATAACATCTATATGAAGTTAAGTATGTAATTAAAACCTATCCCTGATTTAGATTTCCTGTTTAAACTACTTAAAGGTATATACAAGTGACTTGAAATAGTGCCATTCAAATTATTTAAGCACACTCCGCTTACCAAAGTGAAATAAAAACTGAACTTACCAAGTTCCATATTTCGGGTCCTTGGGTTGCACTGTTTATGGCCTTTGCAACTTCTCAGTTCCATGAGCTGCACATGCAGTTGGTTGAGAACATCTCTATGCAGTGTGTTTACTGCATTAATTAGCTGCACATAGACACAGTTTTTAAATTATAGCAGGTATACCCCAGAAATTGGATACAGGCACTTGGATTTCTAATGCCCAGTTGTAGATTCCAAGCTTAGACTTCTACTGCCCTTTCCTTGTTCTGCAGAGATGAGGTTTTGGTGGAGGAAAAAGAAGTGATGAAGGCAGCTGTAGAACTGAACTTCATCCTCACCTCATGAGGATGCTAATATTATAAGCTTTAAGTTATAACATTGTCACAGGCCTTTTTTACGTGTATCCAAGTCAGTGGCTCCAAAACAAAAGACAACTAATCTGGTCCCTCGTCAACTTACACAATCACTCAAAGGCTGATACTACCTTCTACTCCACTCTTTCTTACTTTCTACTGCACTTCCTATTGCTCTTCCAACTATTACTCTTTGTGAATCTATTCCTACTGCTGGAAAACTTCTCAGCCCAGTTTTTATAGCCAACCGTTGCTGGGCTGGCTAAGGAGAGGCCTTAAAGGGATAAGAGGTGTTGGCCATTTTATAGGCAGCCTGTCATCTCACAAACATCAATACAAATTAACTACAAGTTCAGCATGGAGAATAAATTGTAGGACCTGCAATCTGAAGACATCTAAAAAGCATGAGATGCAAAAAGGTTGGTATATATGAAAAGGTTTCCTGCAGCCAACCCTGGTGGAGTTATAGTTGACCAACCGCAAAATGTAGTGTGCCAACTGATGTTATTGTCATGAAAAATGGTAAATCCAGGGCAGACTCTGTTTTTTTGTGTGTGTATGGGTCATGGAAAGTTGATCATAGGCAAGCTTTGAACCTTTGGGTTTTTTTTTTAATTACCTGGTAAGGGTCGGTGTTCAGGTCAAAGTACTCAAGGAAGCCAGTTGCAAATTCACAGAACAGAAAGTTGTGTGTCTCATTGATCGTCCTCATACACCAGTATGTGTTGTTGTTTGCACTGGTACAGGCACAGAAAGGACCCACTGCAAATAAAATGTTAATATTTGACAACAGTTGTAAAGTACTTTCTAAATAATTTTAAATGCTTTACATGCACGGAGATATATCTTACATGTCCACAAGGGGGCAGTCTGCCAGTGCTGATTGTCATGTGTGAAGCATGTCAGGCCTGGCATGCTACATGTGTCATTATTTTTTATTCTTTTGAGCAGCTTCCTGAGTTTCTTCTTTCGCCTCTGTTCTCGGAGGAGCCATAGCTTATCCTTCTCCTGAAAGGTTTTCCTGAACGCAAAGATCAAGAATTCATAATAAGTAAAAAATTGTCTCATAGATAAAACCAACTGCTTTATAACAGTAACAGTCTGGCAGTAAGGCACAAGGCTATCATGGACAATCTGAGAAGGGATTCACCTCTCATCTCATTCAGTTTTTACATAACAACAGCGAAGTTAATTTTAGGACGCTAACTTTATCTTCTTATTTTTTGGTGTTGAGTGAGTTTTGAATTCTGGTAAGTGCCTGCAGTTTTCTTGGCAAGGTATTTTTTGGAAGTGATTTGCCATTGCCTGCTTCTTAGGGCTGAGAGAGAGGCTGGTCCAAGGCCAACTGCTGGCTTTGTGTTTAAGGTGGGACTAGAACTCGTAATCTCCTGATTTCTAGTCAGATGCCTTAATTCTATACTAAACTGGGCTCTTAACTTTACTTACTCCTGTTTGTCAGGACTAAGTTTGTTTGCCCTGTTTGTCACCTGGCCATTATTTTGCTTATGTGTGTAAAATAGCCTCCCAGCCAATAATCTAAAATTATTGAGGTAGAACTGAGGTGATAAATGTGTGGCCATGACAGAAAATTTTCAAACAAACACCATGCATAACAACATTCACCCCAAGTCTGAGACAGATTATGCACTGCTACTTTACTCTGGATATATTTCCTTTTTAAAAAATACTTCTCAAATGTGTTTTTTTTAAAAGTCTATGTGTAATAGAGTTATAGAGTCATATTAAATCCAAGTCCCTGTGGGACTCTCCACGAAAGCATATATGACAAGTGGCTGTTTATTCCCTGCTTGCCTTGAAGATGTTCCATAAGAGGAATCCACCACTTTTTATTTGATACATTAAGTATTAAAGAGTCGGAACTGAAGAAGCTTCTTGGATGAGAAGTGAAACGTGTTCAAGAAAAGACAAAGTCCAGTTGCCTTGAGAAATAGTACCTTTGGGACAACCATGACCTGGATGACAGAGAATCTCTACAGACATTATTAAAGCTTAGCCTCCATGTTCCTATCTATGCTATCTAGCTAATATAATCATACAGTTTTTTTATTTCTGTATTTCAGGCTCTATAAAGATAAGACACTTTTTCTGAAATGCTGAATTGGTTCAGTTCAAAATTACGTTATCTCATTCTGCACAATATTGTCTTCTTCAAATCTGATATTGTAGATGAAAGAAATCAACCAGTTAGTCTGAAAGTCTCAGTATATTTATGGCCAAAGGAGCACGGTTCTTTATAAGAATCTCAAATAATAGTAAACCATGGCCACATAGCAGATTGCATTCATAATTTTCTCAGACTTCTTGATTAGCAAGACAGAACTACTTTAAAAATGATGTCGTTTAAGATGTACTTACTTGAAAGGATGGAGATCAGATCCTTTGTGTTTCAGTTTGCCTTTGTGTTTTGATTGCAAGCTGAAAAACAAATATCCCAGTTCTACAATTATCTAAAACACAATTCTTTATTTTATTTTGTTCTATATTTTTATACTTGTGCTCTTCCACTCTAAAGCTAGGGGCAGTTTATAAAACTGAGAAAATGAGGATACTGATGTAAAACACAGACCTTTGTTTTAGTTTGCTAGAAGTTACTTGGCTTTGTTTCCATGTAATAAAGAGAAAATAAACAACAGATTCTAAAACAAAGAGAATCTCTATATTGCATCACTTTAAGCTACAGTTTAAGAGTCTCTTGTAACTGTCTAATTGAAAGGAGGAGGAAGAGGAGGAGGCAGGCAAGCAAACTAACTAGATTCTACTTTTCTACTTCGCAGGGCTACTTTTTATATAGGGATTTATTGGTTTTAAAGTAAAAAAAATGACATGGACATTGACATGAAAGAGAAGCTGGATGGTAAATTACTTTCCTACTCTAGCTGGCAGGCTGAATCTCAACATGATCAAATGGAAGAGCTCCACTGTCCAGATCATGCAATATTTCCCATTCTGACCTTTATTAGAGGTAGACTATTACAAATCTTAGGATTGCACTAAAACTTACAAGAACTGAAATGTAGTATGTGGATTTGGAAAGAAGGCAGACACTGAGTGTGAGGATACAACGGTTGGAAACAAATGGACCAAACATTTATTATATTGTAAACCAGGAGGTGGGTCTGATGTCCTGCTTGCTAGATGACATCAGATAAATAGTAGAACTAGTTGGGCCTAAAACAGAGACTGATGTGCTTTTTTGCACTGGCAGGAGCAGCTCCTACCATGAATTGGAAAAGCAGCCCAGGATGCTGAGCAAAAGAGGAGACATAATTACAGAAGTCACTAAGGAAATGTCCCTGACCAGAGAAATATACTGAGAGCAGAAGCAATGTCTCATGCTTTCCTCCTGAAAACTAATCTATTTTTCTACGGTGTTTGGCAGCGGGGGCAACAAATATCACATCTTTTATACTTCTTTTGTATGGTTTTTTCCATGCACGGAACAGGAAGTTTTGGAGCTTCTTTGGCCATGGTGCTAAGTAGGGATGTCCAAATAGTCAACTCTGAGCTTGGAAATTATTTTTAGATCCGATGTGAATCTTATTCACTCTTAAAGAAGCTGCAACTTTTCCTGTTTATTTAGTAGTTTCACAGTGGCAGAAAAATACAAATCTGAGTACAGAAGATCTTAAGAAGGGGGCAACAGGTCCCACAAGCTTCTTCAAGGTACCACTGAAAAATACATCCCACCTACCCATCTGAGATTTGAAATAACTTCCCCACCTCAGAGGTGAATACTGCAGATCTCTGTTCCTGAGTTTAGACAATGAATGGGAAACTGGCCACAACAGCATCTTGACTGAAGGGGATTTTGGCCAACTTTGTGCTAAATATTTGCTCTCTATTTACCCTAATTAGAAACAGACAAGGGCTGCGTAATGCCAGCTTGAATTCAGCTTGACAGCAGAGAATTTGCTTTTACAATTTCTTTCAAAGGAGTGGAGAATTTTGAATACATTTTCATGGGCAGTGTTTTTGTATTTATTGACTTAAGCACAGGGTAAGTGTTTGAATATCTTGTTTTTCATAGTACTAACTATAGTCTCTACAGCAGGCAACCAGTTAGTTCCCTGGTTTCCATTACTTCACTGAGTTACCAAAAGATGTGATCATAAGAATCCCCATTCAGAGGCTTTTTCCCAGTGGGAAATCTAAGCAACCAGGGAGACTTCAAAGTAACTGAAAGATGTGTAACAGAAAACAGCATATCAGCAGGTATTTCTACCTCTTCCAATAATGAATTTCAGTTTCAAGATAATTTAAAAGCACTGGGTATAAATCCTAGAGGCCCTGTGTATTCCAGAGAGGTTGAAGATCTTTAATTTGTACTTTCCAAGGTTAGAAAATTTCAAACTTGGAAAGAACTCCCAAAAGAGAGTAGGCTGTTAGCTATGTCAAGATAAGAGGAACTGGCCTGAAATGTTATTTTTGTTTTTAATAGAAGAGTGTGATGAGACACGAATGTTTCTTGGTTTTCTTTTCTGCTTTGCTGGACTGGACACAATAAGGCACCAGCATTTTCAAGGCATTGGAGTATCTGACTTTAATAAGAGGATGGCTGTGTTTGCTAAATAGTCTTGTGTCTTAAATCCCTCTGCCTAAATTCATAACCACTTCCTGCTTATTGCAGTTTCTGACTCTAAAAGAAAGTACCTTATCTTGTTACAATCACATTCCTCCGGTCGCTTCTTCTTTAGATGACCTCTTACCTCTCGCAGGTTTTTAATTTTGTTTTGTAGAGTTTCAATCTAATAATAAAAAATAAGAACAAATGGATGGATGCAAAATTGACTGATTTGATTTCTATCATTCAACTTGTCTAGATACTAGCCATTAAATTCCTTTCTTCAAAACATCTCTGTATCCCAATTATTCTGCGTTAACATTTTTTTTTAAAAGAAGAGTTTATGCTAAAATGCCAAACTTTAGCCAGAAACACAGATGATTACTACAATTACCATGCATTGCATTATCTACACAGTTCACTGGTGGGAATTTGGAATAAGCAGTAAGGACATTTTTTAGCAAGGAATATAACTTGACTTTTGGAGGAAGAATACCTAACTGCTGTAATTATAGCAGAGGTGAAAGAAAAAAAATTATCCACCGCTTTCCTTTATTTACAAGAAAACCTTAGCAGGCAATGAGATAGAGCCAAGGCAAGGCAATTTATACTAGCATGTACAAGTAAACTGAATTTTTTTTGGAATGAATGTAGTTTTTTCCAGACTATAAGATGACTCATTTTTTTTTATTTTTTTTTTAAGTTAGGGGTTATTTTAATTGATGGTCAACAAGTAATTCCCATGCATCATGTATCACGAAAGTTCAATGATCTATGGGAAATTTAATTTAAAAAGCCTGGGGGAAATGATGTGCATTTCTGTCAATCTCTTAATTGTCAAAGAGTTGTAGGTACTGTATGTTTATATGTGCACTTTGAGGGCAAGAGGGAAATAGGAAAAACAGGCCAGTTATGAGTCTTTAACATACTGTTATTGCTGTTACTGTTATTGCATAATGTTATGTCCAGTTAGTCTGAAACTTCTTATCCACATGTTCCCTGTGCTGCCCTTTTAGTGCACTATGTAATTAAGGATATTAAATTAGCTTCAACGTGCCGTTTTATTTTCAGAAGGATTTGGGATTGAGCAGAGGCCTCCACAAACAGAAATATTTTTCACATCCTCTGGCTTCCTTAACCCCTAAAATCATATTTAGAGGATTAAGATTCCTTCGGGCAATGCAGAATGTGGCAAAAGGAAAAACTGATGATTATGCCTTCATGAAGGAAAACTGGGTTAAGAAGATGTTCACCTTTGAATAAAAGGGAATAAAAGGGAACTTTTATATGCAGCCTAGTTTGGTCAACATAATTGCCTGAACCACCGGCTGCTAAACCGATCTTCAAAAAGCAACTCTGTTCTAAGACATTCTCATTTCAAAGTCGACCCAGACATCAGCCAAAGCTGGTATCAGACTATTTAACATTCGGCCTTCATTAAACACTGATATTGTGCCTGTTGAGAATAAAACCTGACAAAAAAGTTCACTCACGGTTCCTTGGAATTTGGAAATGTGATTCAAATGGTGATTCACATGGTCAGAAAACACTAACCTCGTGGTCTATATGAAGCTTATGGTCCTTCCAGGCTTGCAATGATTTATATAAGTCTGTGTCACATTGAACAGTGTCATTTTCTAAAATGTAGCATCTGTTCAAAAAAAGGAAAAGGTCATTATCCTGGAGGCAGTGACTAGCTGTTGGAAACAGACAGCATTACATTCATGAAAATCGTTTTTTGAACTAGCTTAGCTGATGTGACTCCAGGAAAGAAACAGGGGCAACTCCCCTACTGCAACCAAGAGTAAGCAATGTGCGCAATGGAAACTGAACTTTGTTGTTGGACTGAAATGTCAGTAGAGAAAAACCAAGTGTGCTGTCTTGGAGGAAAAAATTACTATAAATATTTTTTTGGGGAAAAAAAGTAAAAGCTTGCTAATGGTTGAGAAGCCTAAGTATAAACACAAACGCTGGCAATTAGACGTGTGTGATCTTGAGTATGGATTGTCCGATATAACCAGTCAGCTTTCTAGAATGTAGACAAACATTTAACAAAATATATTAGGCAACCCTTGTTCTTAGGTATAGCCATCCTGCAGGTGGTCCTCTACTTATGCCCATTCGTTTAGTAGCAGTTTGAAGCTACAACAGCACTGAAAAAAAAAACGCCTCTCACAACCTCTCACTTATAATTGTCGTGGCATTCCTGCACAATCTGGTGCTTGGCAACCAGCCTGCATTTACAGCAGTGGCAGCATCCCAGCATAATGCAAATGCCATGTGATCTTCCCAGCCAACTTCCAATAAGCCAAGTCAATGGGAGAAGCCAAATTTGCTTAATGAAAAAGGTCATAAAATTGGTCACCTGATGACTCACTTATTAACTGCATCACTTATCATTACGTAGCCATGGTGGCGCAGTGGGTAGAATGCAGTACTGCAGGATACTTCTGCTGCCTGCCAGCTGCCTGCAATTTGGCAGTTCAAATCTCACCAGGCTCATGGTTGACTTAGCCTTCCATCCTTCCAAGGTGGGTAAATGAGGACCCAAATTGTTGGGGGCAATAGGCAGACTCTGTAAACCGCTTTGAGAGGGCTGTATGTAAGTCTAAATGCTATTGCTGTCACAGTAAGTTAAGGAAATATATATCTAGCTCATTGGGTTAAGCCCAATGTTTTGCTTGTATCATCATCATCTTAGTCATTGTCTATCCACTGCAGGATGAAAACTTCTTCTGCCTTGGGACACCCTTCTGGACATATACATGTCCGACGACATAGCCCATGACTTCATTTACCCACATAAGCCCCTAATCAAGGCCCCGATCATTGAAGGAGGTTTACTTGTTTATTCCCATATATTAAGGCAGAAAAGAAGCATGGACTCTTCCTCTCTTCCTTCAAACATGTTTTTTTCATTTCATTACCAGGCTAGGTAATATACATCAAACAACAGAATGTCCTGGTTGTTTATATGTAGCCTTGATTGAGGTATGGTTTCTTCCTTGATTAGGGTATCTTTCTTACTTAACAGATCAACAGAATTGGAAGGGACCTTGTAGGTATTCTAGTCTGACCACCCCCTCCCATCCAAGCAGGAGACCCTACACCACTTCTGATGAATGGCAGTCCAATCTCTTTTTGAAAGTCTCAAGTGATGGCGATCCCACAACTTCTGAAGACAAACTATTCCATTGATTGATTGTTCTCACTCTCGGAAAATTTCTCCTTATTTCTAGGTTGAATCTCTTCTTGATCAGTTTTCTTTGTCTGGCCTTTGGGTGCTTTGGAAAATAGCTTGACCCCCTCCTCTCTGTGGCAGCCCCTCAAAAATTGGAACACTGCTGTTATGTCTCCCTGGTCCTTTTCTTCACTAGACTAGTCATTACAATAATAGAACACCAACAACCCAACAGTTCAATCCTGAGCTACCTATATTCTTTACCACTATATCTGTAACTTGCAATTTTCTCTCCTTTCTTGTCTATGATGCAAGGTACTAATGTTCCCAATAGATAAAATGATCCTGATACATAGAGCTATATATGTTTTGTATATACATATAATGTTGCATATATATATTCAAGTATATACATAATAAAAACCACAACCTACTAATTAATCTCTTCAAAGACTTACCGGTGTGTCACTTTTATTAAGTTTGGTGCTGTGTTCTCTAAAATACTGCCAGTGCCACTGTATTCCTCCATATCCTTAGCATCATCAACTTCTCTTCCTCCTTCTGATTCTTGACTATTTTGGGGCTTTTTTGTGACATTCCATAGTAAAACAGGTTGATAGCCATCCTCCAAATCCAAATTATATACTTTGCCATCAAGCTCAACAGACACTGAGCGAATCGAACGACTTCGAATGTAGCTTGTTTTGTATTCTACATGAGAAATAAACAACACAATTTATGTCTATTTAGCAGGTCAGATATGGATTGACAGAAAGTTTATTGCTAAAAAAATTGGCTGGGTTAGAAAGGATTGGAAGAATTCTTTATTTTCAAAAATAATTACTTTTTTCAGACAGTGGTCTAATTCTATAAAAAATAATCAATTCCTATATACATAAATTTTATTATAAAGTTAATACTACAAGGATAAACCTTACGGGAAAAAATACCTTTTATTATAATGGGGGCACATCATTTGCTTAGTTATATTTTTCACATGTTATGGTTTTAATTTTTGACAATATACTTTTGAATATACTGTTGACATTTATTGAAAATTTATTGAATTTTTTTATTGTAACTTACTAAAAAAGACCAGCTAAAACTGAATTAATGGATGGATGAATAGATATAAAAGTCAAAGGAAATGAAACTGCAAAAATGTATCTTGTTTTATATGACAGCTGAGGATAATTTATTTTATTAGCCTTAGTAGGTTTTAGAAAAACTAAATTAACTTTGGATTTGCTTTTCTTGGCATAAATTACCTTCCAGCTAAGTATGAGACTGTAGAGTTACAGAGCTGATACCTTGCAATATTCATTGCTGTAGGATTATGAGTTGGCCTACAGAAGATCTTGAATGAAGATTTTATATGGCTTAAATTTAAGGAAGTAGTCAAGTAGTTTTTAGTGTATGTTCTTATAGAATTTATTTTTACTGAAATGGTTTATTTCTACATTTTTGCCATGTGGTGGCAGCAAAAGTTCAGAAATCTAGAAAAGAAGTGAAAATAAATGATGTTCAATGTGAATGTTTCATGCAATCTAAAGAGCCACAGAAGGACTTTTATTAATGTTTCATGGTGGCTTTTGCTTTTCTTTGAAACTACTTTCCCATCTAGAGAATTCTGAAAAACAGCAATTGAAGACTATTACTCCATATTTCTCATCTCTAGTTCTCTATTTCAACTTTTTTTCCCTATTAAGCCAGCAAAATCCCTGCTCTTTAAACCACAGTTTCAAGCTTTGTTGAATTCTATTTCTCTTGCTTTCCCTTTCACAACTTACCCATTTGAGTGAAACTCTAGATGGCAATTCCTCTTCCCTCTGGTCATGAAACCCCAGGAACTTCTCCAATTCGAAATTCTCCCTTTCAATTCCCATAAATTGTCAGCAGTTTTAAGCTCATTTAAAGATGGCTTATTGGAAACCTCACGGGAGACTTTACCCTGGCTTCTTAGGCTCAGCAGCATTGAGTAGGATAAGAGTATTGATTCATATAGAAATATATATGTCCACTATTTCTTATTTGAGTTCCATTTCTAATAATCCATAAGAAAGAACCACAATCTGCACTGTTTGCACAGCATTTAGGAGTGATGGGCCTGTTGCGTTATTCATAGTATTTACAGAGTACAACAGAATTATTCACTGACTTGGAATTCTAAATCTCCACCTGAGGCTTAGCCAGGTGAATCATAGCTTTAGGGGAAAATTAGGTTCTAATTTAGGAACATTTGACTAAAATGAGGAAACTCCCTTCTCTTTTAATACTAAGAGGAAATTCTAAGAAGTTACACCCAAAAAGAAGAAACTAAAAAGAGACATTCTCAGCAAGAATTGGTTTCCTTTGTCATGAGGCGTGTGTTTCCATTTGCTGGCATCAAAAAACACACCCCGTTGTAAAATCTGAATAGAATGTAACATTTATAAATGCTAAACAATGTTCAAACAACAACCAACCAATTATCAAAAACAAATCTGTTGTACTGTTTGCCTTTTAAATAATATTTTTAATACAAACAACATAGGAAGTGGTGTTTTTCAATGAAATTCAATGAAGCAAATGCCCTTATTTTTTAAAATTTTGACTGATGCTGTGGGTGCTCAAAGATTTGTGAACTCTTCTGAATTTTCAATGTTTCTGCATAAATATGATTTAAAATATGATCTGTTTACCACACAATTCCTAAAACCAGACAAAGAGAACCAATTAAACACATGGGTCAAAACAGCTTATATATAGCTAGCTCGTCAGAGATAGAGACCTAAATAAAGATAAATGAAAAATAAATCACCTTTGGGAACTTTCCATGACTTTTTAGACCCTAAATTGATAAGTGTGTATTTCTATAAACTAAAAAAGGGCTCATTAACTCTCATACAGATCGGTTGTTTGGCAGCAGAATAGGGAAAGGATGGGATGATTCTGTACTGTGTTACAATATTGCACTGCAGCACCTGGGATTTCTGTAGTAATTGCAGAGAAATGAAGTAATGTTTTCTTAGAAAACCATAAACTTTTACTTACATAAGTGCGCTAGCATTCAACTTGTTATTATCTGTTTTTAAACTCTCACCATTCACAACTGAATACTGGTTTCTACCTGCTCAATTAGTGTTTATATCTGAGTGCGCTGACAAATAATATTTTTCTCATGAAATATCATACATGAACAATGAGAAATGAAGCCCATGCAGAGATATTTCATCCCAGGTTGCTGCCAGAACCCTTTTTCTTCTTGTGTAAAACAGAGGAAAAATGGGCTGCCATTTTTGGACAATGAACAAAAGGTGGAGATAATCTTTTTTCACTAGTTTTCATCAAGAAGTAAAAGCTCAATTCTTAACGTACTGACATAATATCCTAGAATATGAAAAAGTCTCACTGCATGTTGGGCAAACCAATCCTATCCTGGGATTGCTTCACGGATGGAGGCTACCCTCTTCACTGAAAGCAGATGTATCATAAAAGTCTATGGAGATTCTGTCAGAGTATATTCATGAACTGGAATAGAGCATGGTAACAAGGTCAGCCAATGAATAGGTATAGCAACTAAGTCAGCCAATGAGGACTGTTTTGGAAACTGAAACTAGAATTAGCCTAGGCTGGAAACTGAAACTAAAAGTAGCCGAGGTGTGGCTCTATATTAAGCTCTGCAGCTATGTTGAGCTCTGAGTCTGTCTATTGAAAATGAAACTGCTTCTCTCCTCTGCTGTGCATAATGCTTGCCTGCTGAACTAAAGTGAAACTGATGTCTGTTTCTGTGCTGCTTGTTTTTCTTTGAGTTTACTTCCATGTTGGAGAAATCTACAACTGGTCTGTAAAATTTACTTATTATGTTTGTGAAGCATCAGCCATCTGTGGTTTTTTTTTCTGGCGCTGAATTAACACTGCAAAACTTTGAATAGATTCTCAGATCATGGTTGTCCCAAAGGTGCTTTTTCAAAAGGCAAGTGGACTTCGTTTTTACTCAAAAATGTTTTGCTTCTCATTCAAGAAGCTTCTTCAGTTCTGAGGTGAACTGAAGAAGCTGCTTGGATGAGATGTGAAACATCTTCGAGGAACAACAAAGAAAGTCCTCTTGCCTTTTTAAAAATCACCTTTTAAACAGATATATTGTAATAGGGCTTTTCTGTAAGTGTAAGAAAGGAAATCAGAAGGCACCCATAATTGCCAATGGCATGCCAAATCCCAGAGAACTACTGGCAGGCCAATTCAGTATCCTATTTCAGGGCGGGAGAGAAACAAATACCTCGAGGATTCATGAAATACTATTTTATTTTATGTAGGGTATATTATTAGCAACTGGAAAACTCATCCAATTTTCTCTCTGTCCCACCTTATACTAAACAAAATGAAGTCTTCAGAGTTTTTTTTAACAAGCTGCCTTCAATCTCTGGACTGTGTAATCTCTTCTCCATGCCTCCTATTAATGGCTTGCACCTTCTTTCCCACTTTAATCTACCTTTCTTTCTCCAACGTCAGCTCTAATGTTTTTTACACCTAAGCAATTTCTTATGGATGGCCCATATTGCTATTCTCCTTTTAGCTATCAGGATCTAAATATACCTGCTCCTCTCTTTTTGTACTTTGCTACTTATATAATAGATTTTCAGGGAATAGAGCTGACATTTTAATGAAGACTGCACAGTTGTAGGTGAAGAACCTATCTTTCAATAATGTTAGTTAAAGCAGTGGTCCCCAACCTTTTTTGTACCAGGGACCGGTTTCAAGCAGAAACATTTTTTCAAGGACCCGGGGGAGAGAATCGAGTTTGGTAGTTTGCTTGCAGACGTTTCATTACCTGACTAGGTAACATCTGATGTTGTTACCTAGTCGGGTAATAAAACGTCTGCCAGCAAACCACCAAGTTCAGGGAGCGCCTCGGCCCTGCCTCCCTCAGCCCCATCCCTCAGGTGTCTCCCTCCCTCCCTCCCTCAGGTGTCTGCCTCGTTCCTCTCTCAGTCACTCTATCGCTCCTCCACCAGCCCAGGAAGAAACTGCTTCAAAGAAGCGGGGGTGGGGTGGCTTTTCCTGTCGCCACAGCTTCCCCGAAGCGCCCGTTTCACCCCCACCCCGCCCGCCCGCCCGCTCGCGGTTCAATCCACAGTGCTCCGTTCTGCCTGCCTGCCTGCCTGCCTTCTTCGTTTCGGAGCAGCTTCGCTGATAAAAAGAGGCGAATAGTTATTATTCTCAGCCGAAGCTGCTCCTAAACAACCAGACAGGCAGGCAGGCAGAACGGAGCACTGTGGATTGAACCGCGAGCAGCGGGCGGGCGGGTGGGGTGAAACGGGCGCTCGGGAAGCTGTGGCGACAGGAAAAGCCACCCCCCCCCGGCTTCTTTGAAGCAGTTTCTTCCTGGGCTGGTGGAGGAGCGAGAAAGCGACTGAGAGAGCTGAGCCAGAGAGCAGGACAGGCTTCGGTTGCTTCCTCCCTCCCCTTCTTTCATTTGTGTCCTTGATCCCGATCCCAGCAGCATTCACCGAAGGCGAAGAAAGCCGCCATTTTTTTTAATTTTTTTTTCTTTGCGGCCCGGTGCAAAGTGCTCCACGGCCCGGTACCGGTCCGCGGCCCGGTGGTTGGGGACCCCTGAGTTAAAGCACAGGGTTTAGATGAGTGCCCCAGCTGCAGTAGGAAAAACAGAACTATTTCTATATTAACAATTTAAAAATGGTTTTAGGTACATACAGGACACAATTGCTGTGAGCTTAGGAATCCTGTACATTTCAAACAGAGGGGGAAGACTGTATGGTATCTTAAAATACATTTAAAATTGATTTATTTTGTCATTATTTTGGATTCTGAAATTTTATACAAGGTGTATAATAAATGTGAAAATAGTAAACATTGCTTAAACATTATGTGGGATATAGAGCAGCAAAGTCCTCAACTTTTGTCTAAAAGTAGATGAAGTCTATGAAAAAAAAAAGCTATAAGGTAAAGACATCTAGAAATCTACATTTCCTGGGCTGTGTATTGTGGTGAAATATTATCTAATGCCTTCAGATAAATTAGAAAAGTGATGATGGCATTAATGCAGCCATTTTTAAAGGCCACACATAAATCTGGATAATTTTTATATGTATATATTCCAATATTCTGTTCAGCTACATGATTGGGGTAAGTCTGAGTTTCCAGAACTGTTATTAAACCCTGGTAAGACATTCCTGTAAGGATATTTCTATGATGGGTAAAATGTGATTGTGGTTGATAAAATGTACTGAATTTTATTTGATTCTCCTTCCATGGTATACTGAGATTACTTTCATTTATTATTTGCATGCATTATTACTCAAAATAGCTATAATTCACACATGCATTTTGTTCCTTTCTTTATAAAATAACTCAATTTATGGTGCATAATGTATTTTAATGTATGTTTTAAAAGGATATGCATCCTCAATGTTTCTGTTATGGCCAATTTTATGTCTGGATCCAATCCCTGTTCTCTTTTCCTTAAAATTCCTGCTGGGATATTTTTAAAAAAGAAGAATGATGAAAAGGGTATTCATAGAAATAAATATAATCTGATGTCAATGTAAATTCATTTGTAATTATTTTGCCATCAAAGTCTACATTATTGAGCATCAGACGATATACATGTTTAAGCTGTGATTTCACTCAGATTGGAATAATAAAAATGGCAATTAACATCACAGATTCACCACAAGGGTTTTTGTTTGTTTGTTTTTGCAATATACAGAGGAAACACTCGTACATCCATGCACAATTTGTAATTTTGTCTCTTTTCCAAAGAGCTTATGGGACCTTATGTTGAAATGAAACTCCAGAAATGCAATAGCAGAATAAGCATACGTGAATATCAGCAATATATTTGTTATTTCCATATAATTAAATTTTGGGGCCCTGGGAAATCTTAAAGCTTTTAGGCTTAATTATATCCAAATTCTGTGAGTATAAAATATAGTTTGCATTACAAACAGAATTACACCATGTAGACTAGAAGGTGAGAGGACAGAAAATAATAGCATATTTAATATGCTCTGTTACTCTTTAGATGATCTTCAGAAAGCGAGGAATTTCTACCTCCAACTTCTAAGTGAAAAACAGGAAATCTAACTTGTGAAAATTTGATGTTGTCTTAGGAACAGTGGAAGAGGAAGATCATTAAAGGCAAGTTCAGTCCTAGATATATCTAGGTAGGATGAGAATACTGTCTAACTCAAACCTACATTTTCTACAGATGACTCATGAGTATAAACAGCTTCCTATGCTCCAAATAAATTTACTCCATTTACCTTTGTCATCTTCAAAATTCTGAATGTTTAACCTCATCTTGGTGCCCATACAATACAAAATAGGCTGTAATCCTTATGCTTAATCCTATGGCTGAGTGATCTGCAGTTATACAAGCCATTTCTGGTAAGCCAAGCCACTTACTGTTGTGCATAAAGCAGCTTGTTGCATCTAAAGTCACAGATGCAGTTTGGTCTCAAACCATGACACATTCTCTGAGTTTCCAGTTTCCACATGCAGAGCAGAGTGGATAATATCCACTCTTCCTCCTCTTAGTTGTATTTGCTTGTGAGAGAAATGACAAAAATGACAAGGGAGAAAAATTCCCCTTCAGCACCAAAGCATGACATTTATGTATTGGAAAATGTTTTGTCCCAGACAAAACATTAACTACCTTGAAGAAAAACATCTGGATCATGTACAGCAAATGAACTAACTACTGTGCATTTATTATGTGAACAGATGATTATTTGGAAAGGCCCTCAGGTTTCTGATACTGAAGACTAAGAGACATAATTACACAACCTAATTAGGATGCCACAGGGATTTGAAAAATTGCTAATAAATTTTTTGTGGAGTTCTTTATCTGGTTTAAATCTTATAAGTGGAGTTCAGATATCTTCACCATAATGCAGCAATTTCATTGTTTCTGTATCATGTTATGCTAAAAGTTATATTTGGGGTTATAATTTGTAAACAATTTAACTGAACCACAAGCTTAAGCATTATTTAAAGATGGATCTCTTTTGTCATGCATTCTCGGCAGTTACAATAACTGGCGATTGTACCTGAGAACCAGGAATTTTATTCACCTAAAAATTAGCTTAGTAGTTACTAATAAGCTTGCAAGGCAAATATAAAGGAAGAAAATCGATTTAAACTCCTTGTTTGAAGCTTGTGCCAGGTCATTACTGAGAAAGTCTAATCTGCTAAATAATTAAAGCTCTGTACTTGTGAAGCGAGACGAAAGCAACTTTACAGACGAATAATAATTCTGAGCTGCTGTTGAGCTCTTTTAATCTATAATTAAACTATGCACACTTCAAATGCATGTCTGTGCGTTTATGTGTGGATTTTCAGCTGACTCAAGTTAAAGAAAGGCCTGTAGAATAGGTTATGCCACAAAGCTCCTGAGCCTTGCCAAAGAAAATCAGCAGTTTTTGGAGCCAGCTCCACTTTAATGTGAAAAGAAAACGTTATATGTGGGAGCAACAGTTTTGGGAACAACATCTACCTGTGCTCTTATTATGAATAAATAATGCTCTAATACCCTGAGAACTAGTCAAATGCAGAACTCAGGGCTATTGTAGTTTCTAAAAAGGAATAATGGATATTTCCACTGACTACTTTTGAGATGTACAGGTACATATAAATAGTTATTAATCCAGCATTTATCTTGTGAATACCCTGAGAACTAGTCAAATGCAGGTGCTTAAATAATCACCCACTCAGTTGGTATTTATTTAAACACTCTGATAAATGCTGGACTAACTTGGCCAGACAAGTTACTGTATATAAACAGGGAGCAAACACCACACTCACTATACTGATAATGTTATCTAGCTTGGTAATGAAGTGTCTGCAAGTAAACAACCAAGTGTCAGCCCTAAAGCCATTTTTAAGCTGGAGCCATTTTGGGAGCATCTTCAGGGCTGCCGCAGCAAGGCCAGTTGGAACTGTGAGAACCTAAGGGGGGAGATAGAGATAGCTGGGGAAGTGTAGCCAAAACAACATTCTTTCCTGTGGGAGCCAAGGATGCTCTACCAGGTGTTGGAGAGACATGGATCAAAGCTAGCCAGGATGGATAGCTGGGGCCTGGTTGGACCATGTGACGGGTGTGTGACCTGAGGGGAAGAACTCTGGGATTTTGATTTGGGTGGGAAAAACCTCAGGTCCTTCAGAGTTGGGTTTTTCCCAGATGTGCCAATATGACATGCCTAATAAATCTATACTTTGAGGAACATGCCTGCCTTGAAGTTTTGATTGTGTTGGGTGTGTTAACTGGAACCCTGACACCAAGTTCAGAAAGCTCCAAGGACTCCACAGTTCAACCCTGACCTATAAATTTCTATTAGATTACAAGAGCTGAGAGTGGGAGCACTAGAGGAGATGTTGGCAATTTAAGATCCAACAATCCGTAACTGAAGATTGACTACTGTACATAACTCTTAACTATGGTGGCTGAGTGGTTAAGATGTTGGCCTTGTCAATCAGAAGGCTGAGCACTGCCCCCATTTAGCTTGAAGGTAAATGTGGACTGGGTAGGGCTACTTGCTTAATGAATTTAATTGTTTTATAATCCATAAACATTTATTGTTTTCTTTCTCTTTTCCCTTTCCTTTCCGTTTCTATTGCAATAGATGTTTCCTCTCCATTTGATTCCCCCCCCCTCATTTTCTGTGGTTGTGCTGGAGAGAGGAGAAAGCATATTTATGCCTACTGTGAAAAAGACAATATTTGGTTTATGCCGACAGAGGATCTATTAATTTATAAATGGAATATGGTATTTTACTGAGAATTAATTTTAGCATTCATTATTATTCAGTTAATTTGAATTTGTCAAATTATAAGTCTATGTTTAAATATAAAGTAAACTTCTCCCTATTCCTAAGCAAGCAAGCAAAGCTGATACTCAACTGTGTCCTCATTTATCTACTTCTAATTAGTTCTGGATTCCTCCATTAAATGTGTTGGAAACATCCCATGTATGTTCATATTTGTTTTTGCATTTTTACATAAAAACTGCATCATGCTTATAATGCAGAAATGTTGTTTTTTAAAGATTCTTGTGGTTAAAATATTTCAAGCATGTACACAATAAATAACAGTCACAATCATATGGCAGCATGAGCAGACTTTATCTGATCTTTAAAAAAAAAATTAAACAGTGTCAGACCTGATTAACACCCAGACTAGAGACAATCAGGAAATCATGGTGTAGGATGACAGACTGGAAGCCAAAAGCACCTCCGGGAAGAGAGCAACAGCAGACCATTTTTACATTGTTTATGTAGCCATTAAGAGGCAAATTCAGCTTTAATGAGATGTTACTTTTATCTAGATCTACAACAGATACCTTGGCTTGAATCCAATTGTGACTATCTTCCCAAATTAAATCAGTATAGATTCTTCTTTTAGCACCCTATGAAATCTTCTGTTGAATTTTGAAGGTTCTCTAGAGCAGGGGTCACCAACTCCCGGGCCGTGGCCTGTTCAGAACCAGGCTGCGGAAGTGATGGGCAAGAGTGCACACAGCTCCACTTGCACACAGAATAGGCATGTGCATGCAGCTCCATTTGTATGAGGGGAGGGTGCGTGCGCCTGCTGCTAGCGCAAATGAAGCTGTGTGTGCCCGCCACGCGCAAGGAACCATCCCGTCTCCCCCCTCCCACTGGTCTGCCGAAAGCTGAAAAGGTTGGAGACCGTTGCTCTAGAGAGCAAGAGGAGAAAGAAAGGGCAGGGAAGATCCACTGCAAAAGTCAACATTCATATGTGCAACATTGGATCCCTGTTTCAAAGCTATTGATTTCTATATCTATATGAGACTGCTCATTCATTGAAATCTATGAGAGATTTTCTCCTCTATCAAGGTGTGTCTGGTGGGGACTTTGGAAAAGACATTTACTATGGTCAATGCACTGCTAACAGCCTTTCATAACCATGCAAACTTCTTTTTGATTGCTGGGTGGGTTATTTGTAAGCTCTTGAAAAATGAATTGTAATTTACTTTATTCATTACTCTCCCAAGTTTTAGTTATTTTGTATTGTTGAAACATTTTTAAGCTGCTTTGAGATTTTTTTTAGTACAAGCTTTACTTAATTTCTTAAATATATAGATTTAAACAGGTTAGTTATTCGTTTTTTCCCCGCCATCACAGACCCCCCCCCCCCCCAAGAATTTCACTTACTCTTCTTAGAGAATAATTTCTTTCGTCGTCCAATGGGACTGAGCTTGTATTCATTCTCATCACAGCTGCAGTCCTCATTATTCTTGCTGTAATACTTGGGCAGGAGATTGGAGATTCCTTTACTACTGTCTGGAGCCATAAGGCTAGCTAGGCCTTTGCATTTATGCAACTTCAACTTCCCATTGGCATCTTCCACACACTGCCATTTCTGGAAAAGCAATAAAAAAAAGAAATAATAAAATAGTAAAGAACATATTCCTTCCATATATTTTTATATTTGAAATTAGTTGGTATTATCAACAAGCTGGAAACATAGGATAGTGGGGAAGATCATGCTTGAAAGTGGACTTCCTTATTATTTGTGTACCTATGGTCCAGATCTTGTGAAGTTTTTTGCAGTCAATCAAAAATAGTAATACAACAGATATGTTCCTTTCTCAAGCAGCAACTTTCTAGAAGTGACATCAGAGCAAAATAAGCACTGTCCTAGAATATAGTGCTTCTTGTTCAATTAAATAGCCTGAGATATAGAGAGTTGTGCTTTCCTATTTGGTTTCCTCTTTTTTAATCTACTAATTATGAGCAGAGAGGTGTCAGGTCTGCCATCTTCGGCTTGGTGCCCCGCTGCCCTCCTGTCATCAAAGACTAGGAGAGAAGGAGCAAGGGAGAAGGAGGACAAATGGTCAATGAACATGTATGGGGATGTGATGGAAAATAGGAAGGTGGGACAAAGACCCTGACAAAGACCAGGAAAGCAGAGAATCAGTTTGTGCCAGCACACAAGGATATGCTTCTGAGATTGGAATATGGACTATCCCAAACAACTCAGCAATCTCCAAACACCTATGCAGCTGAATATGGCTGAATGCGACTGAAGATGAATTAGTCATGGGGCAAGGGCTGAGATGAGGGGGAAAAATTGTAACATTTTGTTGGAAGTTACGATCCCCCTCTCTTCTAGGAAAAGAAAAGAAATTAGAAGGGGAAGGAAAATTCCCCTAAAAGAAAGGAGAGGTGAAAACACAAGCAGGGTCAGCTCCATTAGCTCCCATTTGCATGGGACACACATTAGCTAAGATCCTTTCCCATAGAAATCAAATAGATGGCAAGCTATAAAAAACTTGTGAAAAGCAAACCAAAAGGCATGACAGGAAACTGAGGATATTGCAACCTACTGCAACAAGCAGCTACAAAGTGAACAAGCAGCTACTATAAATCAATTACTCCTACCAAGATCCCAGGAAGAGATCCCAATCTAAAGAGACAGGAACTCATCACACAAGCAGAAATCAAAGACTTCAAGGATTCACACTTACAAAATCAAAGGATCTGAAGAGTATAAGAAAGGGGTCTTCTTACTAGATTAATCTCAGGAACACTGTAGGATTTATTCTTATTTGCCTTCCTATTAATAGGCTGATTCTGGCTTCCAATGCAGCTGACCAAATGATTTTGCAGTAAAATCTCCCAGCTGGGAAATTTGAATCCACAAAGGAAAGAACTTTGCCTTTTTCCTTAAAGGGCAAGGCTTCCTTTTCCTTTCCACAATTTTGCGCAGAAAATTTAATTCTAGCCTGACTTTACTGCAGCCAGCAGCCTTTAGTAAAAGAACCTAACATTTTATCAAAATAGAGTTGAGAGTCTTTCTTTCCTAAGAGACCTGACATGAGGAACAGTTGGTGGGTCTCATAAAACAGGAACACTGATCCCAGCGATCATGGAAACCAGTGCAAGATTTATAGAGCCAAAATGTACACAAGTGCTATAAATGTTTACATGCACGAATGCATACACATGCACACACTCGTACATCAACACATGTTGAAGGAAAACTCAAACAGTCAGAAACTAAAAAAGGAGTCTAAATGACAGTAAAGAACCACAACCAAACCTTGTTTTTCAAAACAGACAAGACTTTTCTTGCTGTTTGGTTCAAAAACTGAAGTCTGGAAGTATGAATAAAAGGGAAAAAAATCCCATTGAACAACCTCTGCCTGGAGCAACTAATGAGGAAAGATGCCAATGATTATAGAAGAAAATGAACAAAGCATCACTAAGATAGAACTCATCAGCAATTGCAGTTGTTCTACTGTGAAGCAAGAACAATGATGCCATCTAGTTATTTTATTCAACAAGTATGAGCTCGTAAAATTTTCTGGAGACAATTCATGGTTTGTAATGAAAAAAGATTAAGAAACCAAAGATAGTTGGGGGAGGAGGGTTATAAAATACTTACAATTGCTTAATTTTTATTTTAAAAATCAAAATAACACTGCGATAATAAAACTCTGGGATGCTTCTTCAAAATGGATATTATATCAAACAAAAATAGCAAGAGAAAAGCTTGGTGTTTTTTTTTTTAACTCCATTTACTGCTGCTATAAGCACAGTATAATTTTAGAATGGTAGAAAATTTAAGTTCACAATAAAAATGAAAACTTTCAGAGATTTTATAAATCTTCTAGATTGGATCTGCATTAAATGGTAGTGATAGTTATTCTGCACCTCCTATTGAAAGACACCAGAACTTCGATGATCCAATAACAAAAGAGAGTGATAATTCAGAAATGGTAAATCCCCTTTCAGCCATCCTACTCCCAGTACACAGGCTGCAGAATAGAACTGATAGAATATGCAACTTTATGTTGTAACGATAGTCATCAGCTTGGAAAGCTTTATAAAGGATTAAATAAATTTATGGAGGATGAAGTTTTTGTTATCATCATCAAGTAATAATCGCAATAGCTGTACAGTGCAACTAATCATTGTAATAGCTACATAAGCTTTCTAGAGGCTGTTGGGGAATATCTTTTGGCTTCACATAATGTGGAAATACAATAGTGGACTAGATAATATTTGGTCTTATCCAACCCAGCTCTTTATATTTTTCTATTACCATCTGAGAGGACTCAATTTAACATGCTTGAAATCACACCTGATGAATAGGGTTTGCAAGGGAAAACAGATTGTCTGATTCTGTTCTTAGCATCTTGTAAAAATGATACATTGGTCTCCTCTATATGCAAAGGACTCCAGATAATCTTAACCAGTCTGTTCTCCCAGTCAGGGTGGAGAATATTTTATCAATTTTATTGCCACAGCATTCTTCTGAACATGGATGCACCCACTGTGTTCGGTTACATTCATTCTTTGCTTTTCACCACCATCAGTGTCATTTCCTGAAATCCTTTAGAAAATTAAGATAACCTCATCATTCGAGACTCAGGACAAGCTGCTTAGGGGCAATTTCATCTAATGCCCTAGTCACCTCTGAACTCCAGAGTGCAACCAGATATGCAATGGCACTATTAATGTGAATGTGCCCAAGTGCCCTCAGGAAATCATCTGGATCCATTAGACACCAGGTTTGGACAATCTTATTTGGCTCTCACCTCTGCAGAGGATAAGCAAAATGATGACCAACTTATGCACCAGTCATACACAGAGGGCTGATGACACTCTTTCATCTTCAGATAATAGTGCCTTACTGCTCCAAGGTAAATATATATTTGCATATGTGTGTGTGTGTTTGTGTGTGTACATATATAGCTTTTGGCTTCTCGGTTTCTTTTCAATTAAGAGGGTAAGCTGTTACTATCCAGACCACCAATAAAATGTAAAAATACAACCAGGAAAAAGATTTTTCATTGTTTGATTGACATTTAATTATGAAAAGTAATATCATAGTATAGAGCAAATGTGGCAGCTGTCTCTCGGATGTAGCTTACATTCCATTTATTAATATGCAATATTTAAGGCAAATAAACCTGAAAGAACTGCCTCCTGTGCTAGAGCCCCAATGAATTCCTGTCATAAATAGTATGAATGACAGAACCCAGCATATTAACTTAATAGTTGTTTAGTGCTGCTAAACAGGCACAACAACCAGAAGGTTATAATTTAAGGAAATAGTCAATTGGATCTTGACAAGGGCAGGGAGAAAGGCCAGATGGTGCAGCTCATAAATAGAGATTATGTCAATTGGTTTGTTCCACTGATTAAATTGAACTCTACTTTCAGCTCTATTAAACAATATTTTAGTACAGTATAAAATACAAATAAATGCACCAAAAGAGAATTTAGATTACTATCCCAAAGGGCAAGGAATAATTTGGTTTGTATTAGTTAGCATGCTCATGTTGCAAATAAAATAACTGTGACCTTTCTATTATTGGATGTAGCTCACTTCTCTTACTCACTTGATGCTCAGATATATCCTTAGAAAAATATCAGTGAAAAACCTGCATGGAGACTTATATAAGTTTCTGTGTTTTTAATATGTGGAACATTAGATTACTCATTTTCTTCTGACAACAGAATTTATCTGAAAAACAGTGCAACCTGAATTTAGACTGGGGTGGAAAATTCATCTCTTTGGTATGAGGCCACACAAAGTCTTTCTTCCAAGTAGATTGAGGCCAACAAGATAACATTATTTAGTAAGATCCTCTAAGCAAAACATAGAATTTAATTACAGTACTTTATTACACTTATAGAAGAGATAAAAAGAATTGGTGTGATTTAATTACTTATAATCCAAATCTCAATTTTTTATAGTTTGTACATGTACATCCATTCCAATAAGCTGCTTTTCATTATCTTCAGAAAATTATAGCAGTTCTTGTTTACAGAAGAGCCACATTTTTTTTCTCCAATTGGAGATAATCCAATAATCTTAATCTATTCTAATTTGGGAAAAGGGATTTATTAAGCTTTCATTCTTGTAATATATTTCCCTATGATTTCCCATGATCATTTTTTCCTACTGATTCCAAATTCAAGTTCTAGGTCAAGAAAAAATTACCTCAGGATTATAATGAAAGATTTAATAAAAAAAATATTCTAATTTGCTCACAATTTAAATGCCTTTCTCTGTTTTGTATATAGGAGAGAAATATCAAATTGGAAATCCCATGCTTATCATCAAGCATTTACTTCCAATTATTATACTAATTAAAAATCAATTCGGAGGAATTTAATTGGGAAATAATGTATGTAAATGGATTGAAACAAACCCTGCACTAGTTTTATGACTAATTCAACCAGAATACAATTGAATTCCAAAGGAAAAAATCTATTCTGACTTAACATCATATTGTATAATAATGTTTAAAGCTATAGATCTACTGTCTACTGAACAAAAAATAGTCCAAATTAGATTTATCATAGTAAATGCAAAAGAGAAAAAAAATGGAGTTGAGTAAGGAGAAATTTAGAGTGTGATACAAGCAGTGAATAGATTAGAAATATTTTATATTTGACAGGGATGAGGGAAGCAGTAGAGAAGAAATAAACATGTTAGATTCACAGGATTCAATTGACCATCAGTGGAATTTATTGATTGATTGATGTCCTGCCTTTATTCTTTTTAAAAACAACTCAAGATGGCAAATATATCTAATAGTTTTCTTCCTCCTATTTTCCCTCTTACAAATCTGATAGCGACTGGTTCAAGATCATCAAACTTGCTTGTCATGCCTAAGGTGGGATGAGAACTTCTGGTCTCCTGGTTTCTAGCCTGGGACCTTAACAACTAGACCGAACTGGCTCTCAATTTTTGGAAGAACTTTAATCAAAGAACTTTAATCCAAGTAATTTTTGGAAGTACTTTAATCAAAGATCACTTTGTTTGATTTTGGTCACCTGGATACAAAAAAGGCGTTGAGGCTCTAGAAAAGAGTACAGAGAAGAGCAACAAAGATAATTAGGGGACTGGATAATAAAGCATGCAGTGAATGGCTGTTGGAACTGGGTATATCTACTCTAGAAAAGAGAAAGAAGAAGGGCAACATGATAGTAATCTTCCAATTATTTCAGGGAGAAGATGAAGTCACAGAGACGAAGGGGTCAATCTATTCTCCAAAGCAGGACAAGAAGTAATGGTTGGAAGCTTATCAGAGATCCAACCTAGAACTAAGGAGAAATTTCTTGACAATGAGCACAATTTCAGAAGTTGTAGATGTCAATCATTGGAGGTTTTAATAAGAGAATGGACAACTTTTGCCTATAATGGCATAAAATCACTTGCTTGAGCAGGTGGGGATTGAATCAGAATACCTCTGAAGTTCCTTCCAATTTGTTATACTGTTACTATTATTAATGGAGATAGGTCTGGATAGTGAATGTTTCTTCTAGCAGTCGCCTAATTGAGCCTGATCTAATGGCACCAAAATAACATATGTTGGATATGATATAATAAAAGATTGCTAACCAATTCTATGACTACTTTCTGAAAAGAAAATCATTCTAACTGAACACATCTCACTTCTAGATGCACACCCAGAACAAAAATAGCAACCACAGAAGCTAAAATCCACTAGGCTGAAAAGGCCTGATCTATAGCAATTCTATATGTTTCTACAGTGCTCAAATGGATACAAGCATAGTGATCACTGTAATAACAATAACTGGAAACATTAATCACACGTATTCTAATATGAGGTATTAAATTGCCATATCAAAATTGAGGGAAACTGGGTCCCTTAATTTGAACATAGTCTCAAAATGGCACAATACCACAGCTATTTAGCGTCAAGGTTCATGATTATTTGTCTTCTTCTGTTTGTATGTGGGTATATTTCTGTGTGTTGTTTATGTGCACACAAGCTACTTCTTGCATGCATTTGCTAGCTGAGAATAAATATTATGATATGATAGGCTATAACTGTCTTACAATTCTGTACAAATACTTTTATCAAAACAGATCCGCTGGCATTTAACATTCCACAAAACTGATTTTGGGGTGGGGATTAAAATCTAATCAAAGAGGCAAATCTCCAAAGTGCAGTGAACATTTTATTGGAGGAAAACAGGAAAAAATACTTAAAAATGCTTGACATAGTTTGAGTAAAACCGTCATTCTCAAGAGGAATATTCATCGTATTTTTTATTCTGGAAAATCATGCCCTCTCTTTAGATTTCTCAGAACATAATAAATGGCTTGTTACACACACACACACACACACACTGTTGATGGGAAGAATGTCAATAGTTGAATGAATCCAGCTAGAGCTGCCCACAAATTACAAAAAAGCTTAGAGTGAGCACCAGAGATTTCTAAAGGATAAATCAAAGCTATCTGTTATTACCTTGAATCACAGTTACAGGAATTATTAGGACCAATGGGATTTACTGGAACTTCTGATCTCATACAGAAAAAAATCTTGATTTGATTTACTGAAAACCTTTCATGTTTTTTTAAATAAAACTATTGATTATAATCAGCCACTCATTAGTACAAGTAGTCCTTGTTCACAACCACAATTAGAATTGGCATCTTGTTCATTAAGCGAAGTGAAATTGGTTTTAAATAATGGAAAACTAATCATAGGAAGAGAAAAAAAATGTTCAATAGTATTTTATCTAGAGCAGGGGTGTCAAATTCACGTCATTACAGCAGCGTCACGTATCAAGACTTTCCCCCCTTCACTAAACGGGGCATGGGCGTGGCCAGCGCGTAACGCACCCGGCCCATCTCTAGATCCTAGCTCTGATCTAGAGGTAGTCCTTGTTTAACAAACACAATTGGAACTGGCAGTGAAGTGAAGCAGTTACTAAGTGAAACTGCAACGGTGCTTATGATCTTACTTTAGCTTTTCTTTGCAGACCTGTGAAGGTTGTAAATGTGAGGATTGGTTGTAAACTTACTTTTTCTTCACTATCATAACTATGAATGATCACTAACTCGGAGTACCTTTTTCTTGTAAGTTGCACTCATAGAAATTGCTTAAATATTTCCTAGAAAAATATACTACTCTTAATGATTTGTCAGTTGACTTCAATTTTCATTGGAAGTTTTGGGTGATGATATTTAGTGAGTGGGTATAAGGAAGTTTCACTGCATTGATGACTATTATGAAAAATAAGAGAGGTTATGTACAATGAGACAACTTATAAGAGTAATGGGACAGGATGGGAATTGAAACAGGAGGGTTGAATTCTGTGGCTCATTCCTCCTATTAGATAATAACAGGACAATAGTAAGATTGTCTCATTTCCATGAATGTATGTGTTTCCTATTTGGATTTAAGATAGCAAGACAAAATAATATTAGCAGTCACTGCAGCAGAACTTGTAAATGAAGCTCTTCAACAATTATAAGAATGAAAAGCAGAAGGAAGGAGGAATGTGGGGGGTCATGAAGGCAGGATAGGCTGGATTAAGCTTGCAGCCCAGAGTTATTTACACCTGATTTCAAAATTGCTTCTGTTCCACTAAGAGTACTTTGTATTTGTAGTTTTAGTATTCAAGCCCAGTTAAGAAAGTTTGCACAATGGCATGACTTTGTCTTTCATAAAGTTTGATGTATTTGTCTAACACTGTCTGGCTCTGATCATGCCCCAATTTTGGGGCACAGAAAATGCTACAAGACAACAAAAAGAAAGTATCACCAATGCACTGGGCATGAGTTTGGGTAGACTCAGGGAGACAGTGGAGGACGGGGGGAGTGGGGTGGGCGGCTGGTGTGCTCTGGTCCCTGGGGATCACAAAGAGTCAGACACGAATTAGTGACTGAACAACAACAAAACAGAAAGAAAGAATAAGTAGATGTAATTTTGGAGAGTGGTTTCTTCTTATTTCATTATTTCATGATTTATGGCCCTAGCTCTGCTGGCCTTTCATAAAGCTTTAAAGAATGACATGTTCACTTTAACTTTAGTATGCTACCTAGGATTACATTGGTGAGTGAAGCAGCTACAAAAATTATTTAGATAAATAAATAATAAAATTACTCTTACCAGACAAAATTCTCTTCTAAAAGTTTTCAATTGAACAGATGTATCTGAACAAACAAATCTGTATAAACATTACAATGCTATATAAATCTCACGAAATACTAGAATTGCCTCCCACAGTCTGCTGTTCCCAAGTGTGTTGGTATTAAAATTCACATGATGCTCAGCTAGCCATGTTTCTAAGAACCTGCCACACAGCAGCACTGTTAGTGAAATTGGTTTCTTTTTTTTTTAAAGGACATTGTTATCTCATACACATTATGCTGCAATATTTGTATGATAGGCTTCACAGCAGTGAAAACAAAAATATTTGTGAAAGACTGCTATTAAATAATTTTAAGACATATAATTCATACATGAATTAAAAAGTTATTCTTCTGGATATTAGGAAATAATATCTATTTCAGTTATCACCACTTTAAATGACGTAAATTATTTTAGTTATTAAATTTTTCATCTTAGGCAGGGGTGGGATTCAAATTTCTTAACAACCAGTTCTGTGGGCGTAGCCTAATTTGTGAGTGTGGCTTGGTGGTCATGTGACTGGCTGGGCATGGCTTGTATGTAAATATTGTAAATATTTATGTAAATATTGAATTTTTTATAAAAAAGAGCAACTTTTACCCAAAATCAGGCAAATCAGCAGGTAGGCAGACTGAGTTGCTCATAGAATCACAGATTCACTCACAGATCTATCTTTCTGCAATCTTCTACCTGAGTCTGCACTGAAAAATAGAAGCTTCAGTCCTAAGGAAGGTTCAGCTCTGCTTTTAGATTAGCTAGAAAGCAAGAAATCCAATGATTTCCTGCTTTCTAGCTAATCTAAATCTCCTGGCACAGCACAACAGCTGACGGTTGGGGGGGGGGGGAAGAAAAAGAAAAATAGCAACTTACCAAAGGCAGGCAAGTTTGATGGCACGCATGCCAGGTAAGGAGTGAGTGGGCGGGGAGGGGCCAGCCAGTGGCGTGATTTGCTGGTTCTCCAGACTGTGCAAAATTGTAACAACTGGTTCTATAGAACCGGTGCGACCAGGTAGAATCCCATCCCTGATCTTAGGCTATAAATCAGGATCTTTAGGCTCCTGAATCCAGTAAATATCTATATATATACAAGCAAAATACCACTCACATATCATCACAAAATCTCCAGAACCGTAAAGCCTACACACTTGAAATTTGGCACATATGTTTCTCTTGGCTTCTACGTTGCTCTCTAAGAAAGGATTTTTCAAAATGACCATCAGAGCATTAGTATTTCATACGTTATTATTAACATCAGGGGTGGGTTTCTACCGGTTCTGTCCACCTCTGTAGAACCAGTAGCTCTGAAGAGCAGCAGACATAGAACCGGTTCTATGTCTGCTGATGTTTTTGCCCACCTGCCCACCCGGGCTCTTAACTGATCTTTATTTCCTGATTTTTCAACTTCAGCTGCCGAATGAGGCACAGCTGCAGTTAAAGAAAAGGCAGGAAAAGAGGGCTGTTTCAAAGGCTGCTTCTCTGCATGCAGTGTGCTGATGACAATTTACAGGCTCGCGCCTTGTTTAGCACCAGAAATTCTGGTCCCAACTGTGATTGTAAGTCTAGGACTGTAATGATCTCAAACCTGATCATATATTTATCTTTGTATCCACAGAAACAAGAGACCAAAACAGATACAGAGTAATTAATATAACATATGAACACTTAAGTAGCACCTGGATGGAAGATGATCCCTATAGAGCACAGGTGAGCAACTCATGAGCCATATGCAACTACTTCTACCCTGATTTACCCTGATTTACCTGTATCCATCTGAAATGCCCCTGAAAGGTTATTCCATGTAAAAATAAAGAATGATATGAACATTCCCAAACTGGCTTTAGGTACAAAAATGTATCATCAGAAACTACATGATCAATGTACATATAGGAGTTATTTATAAATGTCTGAATAAATGAACAGAACACCCTGATTAGCAAGTGTTCTGTATACAAAGGATTTCGAATAGGATTTAGAATTCAGTCTGAGAAGACACAACATTAGATTATGGAATTCAGAGTTTAGCTTAGTATAAAAACAGTCTTGCATATCAACAGCTGGCATTTGGCACATATTTTTAAGACAGCGGATGAGATAACACTATATATTGAAAGAACAGTAACACTCATTCATTAAAAAATACCTACCGTTCACAGCTTTGGCTCATTTTGTATAAATATACTGTAAAAACAGTTTTCGTCTCCTGACACATGTTTTCCCCGCCTAGACATTTATTGTCTAGACAGAGCAAAAGGTGTAGGACAGTGACTCAATGAAGGATGGGAATGGTCACTATTTGGAAATGTGCTCTGACTAATCAAGTCGATGCCTGCAAGTTCTGTTATGTTCTGTTGCTCCGTTTTATCCTATGCTGTGGTGCCCAAACCAATTCATGCTGAAATGCTTCAAACCATTCTTTGGTTCCTTGACAACAAACACACAGGCGGCAGCAATTTCATCATTTCTTCTCTACTAGCAGTACAGCCAATGGAATTTATGGGTAGCTATTCATTTTCTGTAGACTCTGCAGCAAGACTTTATTACCTCTTTCAAAACAAGAAAGAGAAAGGGCAAAAGGTATGTATAATGTTGTTTGGAAAGCTGCTTACTTCAAGCAGCCTGTAATAACCAGGGGATAAAGTAGAGCTAAAATAACCATTTACAAAGAGTCATCTGAAGGATTAGTCATGGTCTTTAAAATATTTTTCTAGACCTTGCTGCAGAACAGAAAACTGCAGGAAAGGGGAAAAGCTAATGAGATGGTTTTTTTCTTTGGTCCATAAAAGTACCAACATAGAGAGATGGTAGAAAAAACAATGGCACCAGTTTAGAGTATAAAGAACTTTAAAAGTGGTATTTTGAGCTAGTGATGGTGCTCTTGCATCTTTTTAATATTTAGTTGTGTCATAAAATGAAAAAATAAATCAGCTTTTATTTCTTTATAAGAAATAAAATTTTATTTCTTTTGCATTGCCTAATTTCTGAAGAAATATTTATAAAAAAAGAGATGATCCAACTTTTTTTTGAAGGGGGGGGGCGGCTTCAAGTCAGTGTTGACTCCTGCTGATTGCCTAGACACCTCCCTGCAGTTTTCTTGGCAAAATTTTCAGGGGTAAATCTGGAGCAGAGGTGATCCCCAGGAAAGGATGAACTTTCACAGAATGGTTGGATTGGTACTGCTGTAGTCTTAGAGCCCTGAGGGTGAACCTATGGCACGCATGCTGGAAGTGGCACACAGAGCCATTTCTGCCAGCACACAAGCCATCACCTGGAAGAGATGTACTGCGCATGCGTGCGTGCCTCCCAACAGCCAGCTTTGCATTGCATTATGGGTGCAGGCACGCAGGCACTTTCAGCACCGACCATGAAAAGGTTAGCCATTTGTCATGCCCTTGTTCAGAGTCGGACTCTGAGGGAGAGGAGGAACAGCTGACAGGGAGTGGAGGTGTGGCTCCGGAGATTGTGGAGGAGGCTGGGGAAGGGCAGAGGCTGGCTGGGCAGTCAGAGGAAGAACCAGGCCCACCCCCTCCTAGGACATGCAGGGAGGAACGGAGGAGGAAACAACTTGGCTTATGAGAGAGGAATCGGCCATGATCCCCCTCATTGGTTGCAGCTGGGGAGAATAGTATATAAGAGAGACAGTTAAAACACAGCATTGCCAGAAGCAAAGCGTGTTTTATTTTGGGCTTAAGTTATCTTGTTGGCATCCTTCCAACAGAATGTGCCTTGTTATCTCCTTGAAGTTGATAATTACTTATCCTGGTCCGTTGTGGAATTTCCTTCATTGTAGTTTGTTTTGGGTTTTTTATTTCACCTCTATCTGCTCATTAAGTTCGGACTGTATTGCTTTCTTTTGAATAAGTTTTATCTCCAACTGAGAATTATTGAACAGTGGGGCCAAGTTGGAGGCATTTAAGGACATTTATTTATATTTTGGATTTTGTTACATTTGTGTTACGCTCCGGGTCATCACACCATTATTGTCTTACAGAAAAATAGAACTTTCTCAAGAAAGCTGGAATATTCTAGGAATGAACAGTACAACTTTTGCACGTTTTTTAGAGAAATTTCCTGACAGCTAGAAGAATTAACCAGTGGAATGGCTTGCTTTCAGAAGATGTGGGTGGTGCTCCATTACTGGACACTTTTAAGAAGAGATTGGATAATCATTTAACTGAAATGGTATAGGGTCTCCTGCTTCACCAGGGGGTTGGACTAGAAGATCTCTAAGGTCCCGTACAACTCTGTTATTCTTTTTTTTAAAGAGACAAAGCAATAGTCTCACATGCATACTCTTCACCATCTCTGGAATTTCCAAATAAAAAATTATATGAAAGTTTGTTTATCTGAAGGAAAATTTTAAAAAGAGAGGGAATATTTCTTAGCGTTCACTCAAATTCCACACCCTGCTCTCTCGAATACATTTCCTGCTACTGAAACATAAGCAGAAGGAAAAATTATTCTGCTAATTCTGCCAGTTGCCACCTGGAAAATCAAAAGAAGGGATTTTTAAACCTTTGTTATGATACTTCAATCTCAAGATGCAGGACACCTGAATACTTTTGACAAATGGTTTCTCACCTGTCCAAGTTGTTCACAAGCAGTTTGATATTCAGCTCGCTGGCAGAGATCTTTCACTCGTTGATATTTGGGCAAAAAATTTTCTTCTTGGGCATCCATTTTTTCATTGTCTCTTTTGTGCAACAGCTTACTGGAAAAAAAAAGATGCTTTTTTGCTTATGGAAATACCTTTAAAAGGTTAAAAAATAATGAAATTGACACAACCCAATTAACAAATTTGGATTAATGTATATCTACTATTTCAGTGGTTCTCAACCAGTGGTCTGTGGACCTCTAAGGGGCCCACAATGTCATCACAGGGGCTCCGCGAAGGCTTGAAGAAATGTTATGATTTAAATCTTGAGTCAAGTTTTGGGAATCCATGGCCACAAAAGGCATTTAAAGGGAGTCCGTGGTGAAGGAAAGTTTGAGAGACACTTGTACTATATAAGGCAAATTTTCTGCTAGATAAAGCCATCAGATAACATTAGCTACTTGATTATTCATATTCTTATTTCTTGATCTCACTGCTTCACTTGCATGCTTCTTAGCACACTATATAAAATAAAGCTGAATTCCGTGACTTGAATGAAAAATAGTTCTCTTATTTTTTGTAATATATAACTTAAAAAAACTATACCATTTATAATGGTTTGTCAGAAAAGTACACTGAAATCTACCAATCACAGTCATGAATTGGATTGAATTCTGTATTCATTATTAAAAGTTTTTGCCTCTTTTCTATTCATGGAATCACTGTTCTTGTACATACTAATCAGTATTGCATATATAATGCATTTTCATGAATGATAGCATAGGGAACAGATACTTTTGTCAGGTATCGATATACTGTTAGGACAAATTTAATAATCAGTTGAATGCAGTAGAAATATGGTATTTAGATAATGCACCTGATAAAATCAGAAGGCATGGTACTAAGAGTGAATAGGTGATAAATGATTTTGGACTGAACACAAAAATGATTTATTATCATGAAAAAGCACACTGCTGTAGTATGGACACATAAGGGGAAAGGATGAAAACTGAACATAAAACAAATATCTGAAGGAAAATTAAATGGCTTGAAAATAAAAGTATACTAAAAAAGTGTTGGTTGCCTGGAACTGCTGAGATTCTCGAAAAAGAAAAGTGCAATTGAAATAATAAAAGGCAATTACAGATTGTCCTTGGTTAACAACCACTTGTTCAGCAATTGGTCAACTGATGATGGTGCTGAACAAATAGGATTTATGACCAGTCCTTAAAGTTGGCGGCCAGAAGTGCCAGAACCACCATTACTAAGCAGTGTGGTCATGTCTGATGCCATGCTTTAGGATTGGGCTGCTTAATGAGGGAAATTACAGCCCCAATTATTGTCATTAACTGAGGACAACCTGTGTGAAGTAATATAAGGACAGGGTGGAAGCAAGGATAATTTGTGAACATAGAAAATTATGATTTGGTGTAAATTAGATCAAGCTATAAAGACAGTCCTGTACTTACGACCACAATTAAACTCAAATTTATTCTGAACTTATATAAAAAAAGCTCTGTATAATTCCTTGCCAATATTGAGGGACTGATTCTGAGCTGTAGTCTTCCTAGAGCAGGGGTGTCAAACTCTTACATGTTGGCCACCTCCACATCTGTTTTAGTGAAGGGGGAAAAAGTTGCAATACGTCACTTGACAACGTATTGTCGCGGTTTTGACACCCGTCTCCTAGAGAATATCTAAAAACCAAGGTTATCTATATATACAGGTAGTCCTCAACTTATGGCCATAGTTGAGCCCAAAATTTCTGTTGCTAAGTGAGACATTTGTTAAGTGAGCTTTACTCCATTTTACAACCTTTCTTGCCACAGTTGTTAAATGAATCACTGCAGTTGTTAAGTTAGTAACACGGCTGTTAAATGAATCCATTTGTTCCCCATTGACTTTGTCAGAAGGTTACAAAAATTGAACACATGATCCTGGGACTCTGCTATTATCATAAATATGAGCCTGTTGTCAAGCGTCTGAAGTTTGATCTAGTAACTATGGGGATGCTGCAGTGGTTGTAAGTGTGAAAAATGGTCCTAAGTCACTTTTTTCAGTGCTTCTATAACTTTGAACGGTCACTAAGTGAACTGTTGTAAGTCGAGGACTACGTGTATTTTCTTTTCCTTTTGCTTATCTCATGCTTTTAGTTCCTTTGATTTACTACTAGTACTACTCATTCCTCTGCTGTGCTTTTACGTAATGCAGCTGCCTCCCAAGGGAATAGCATGATGGCTAAGTATGAATTTATGAAGAACCCATATCAGTGGCTATTGACTATAACAGTTTAATCTAGCCTGATGTTTTAGAGACAATGTGATTCTAGGAAGCAACTATTGAAGAACTAAAATACAGGAAGAATGCATATAAGCCTCCTCTGGAAATCCCACAGAAACATCTGGATGGTTATACAGGAAACAACTAGATGGTATGATTCAGTCTCTAGCTTTTACAATAGACTGAATTCATTAACTATGGCAGAGAACTATCTATCACATTAAAAACAATTATCTGAGATATTATGTTGATCATATTCAACTGTATATACGTGTTCTTACTGTATAACAGTTCCAGCAAAAATTAATCTACCAATAAATACATTTTTGTTATTAAAGCAACTTCCCCCCAAAACCATAATATTGCTGAAGAAATTACATAATTTAAGATAAACAACTGGCTTCAACTGCAATAATTCTAGCAACTTATGCTTCAAGCAATGAAGTCTCTAAAAAAATAAAACAAAGCACATTTCAAAACTACTTACCCTCGCTCCACCAAAAATGAATCTCTCCAAACCTTCATTTTCTTTTTCGAATGGAATCTGGAAAAACTGAAGCATAGGTTTGAATCATATTTAACTATGATTAGTATAAACTTGTTGTTTTAACTCTGTTTAAGATCCCAAATGTTTCACTGAAACCTATTTTAGTTATCTAAAGACTCAGAAATGTATAATTGTTTATCAGCATTTTATTCAGACAGGCTAGAACAGGTTTAGCAAACTTTTACAGATCTTGGTTAGAAGCAGCTAATCTAGCATTATGGCATAATACCTGATCTGGTATTATAACAGAATTTGGATAAAAATGCTCCAAATCTTGCCAGATTGTTAAAGCCAATGAAATTTTGATGAACTTATTGGAAGATTCTATGAAATCCTATCTGATAAACTATTTTGTAAGATTTTGACTGTTTTCTCTAAAATCCCCATATATACTGAAATCTTGGTGTGCAAGATTTCTATTGTTTAAAAAATCTTGATGTGCAAGATTTCTATTGTTGAAAAAAATTATGTGTAATTATGAAGGTTGGGAATACTACTTTGAAATCAACAGGACCTTGGTAACCATATGTGCCTCATTATTAATCTTTGGATAACAGCAACAGCTATTCGGGTTAGGCAAATATTAGCCTATTGATGATTAAGACAAACCACTTCCAAACATTGTTTATTACAAATAGTTTCTGCCTGCCTGCCTATTGTCTGACCATCTGTCCATCCATCCATCCATCCCAAATATTTATTGTGGACATTAGTTTCAGTTTCAGATTCTTTGTATCTCTCCCACTACTTGTTAGATCTATAGAACACCCATTATCCAGACACTATAGAATAGTGAAGCATATTGATAGGAATAGAAAATTTCAGAATAGGATCACTTTGATTATAGGTATAAAAAAGGATGAAAACCTCATTTAATTGATCTTGGTTATTCCACTTAGAGTGGTATCAAATTGAGAAAAAGAGAAACTGCTTCCCACCCATGCCCCCAGACCACATAAAAATTCTCAATCCCCCCCCCTGCATCAGGATAAGATTAAAAATAGCAGAGATACTAACAGGCAGTATTTCTTATATGTGTGTGTCTTCTTTCCCCTAACAATTTCTATATAACACAAATAGCACCGATTAAAAAAAAAACACAAGGGAAATTTGAAATCTGTAATATATGGAAATACTTTCCCTGAAAGATTCATAGAATATTTTCCCAATGTACAAAAAACAGAACCAAATGTACCATAATGCTCTATTTAATAATCAAAACCAGTGTTCCCATAATTTGCTGAAAGAACAGTGAACTGCAGGATATGTAAGTCTACTGCATATGTTTTCCACCCTTACCTATTGACCAGTCTTTCAGAATCCAGCAGTTTTAGTATGGATTTCCCATCCATGTCAGGTGGAATGTCCAGGCCAGCAATATCTAGAATTGTAGGAGCAAGATCGATGTTCAATACAATGTGAGGATTCCTGAAAAGAAATATATATACACAATCTTTACAAAACAGCTGGAACAATAATCCCAGCCTAATCTGTAACAGATACAGTATTACACCATGTACTCTTCTGAGGATCCAAGTGTTTATCAATTTGGGGTAAAAACTAGTAATACAGGTAGCCCTTGACCACAATTGAGCCCAAAATTTCTGCTAAGTGAGTTTTGCCCCATTTTACCAACTCTCTTGCCTCATTGTTAATAAGTGAATCACTGCAGTTGATAAGTTAATAACCCGGTTGTTAAGTGAATCTGGCTTCCCCACTGACTTTGCTCCTCAGAAGGTCACAAAAAGTGATCACATGACCTTGGGACACAACAAGAATATGAGAATATGAACCAGTTGCTAAGCATCTGAGTTTTGATCACACAATCATTGGAATGCTGCAAAGGTATAAGTCCCTTTTCTCAGTGTTACATTGTAACTTTGAACGGTCACTGAATGAACTGTTTTAAGTCGAGGACTACCTGTAATTTAGAATTTATATTACATCTGAGAGTGTCATGCTTAAGTTACAATAGCTTGTAACCCTTACAACCATTTTGTTAACATTATTTATTGATAGGTTTGTCCATAAAATGATGATATATATATATGAAATCTTGTGCTATATTATTAATTGTACACAATCTAGAAATGCTAGGTTTTGCTTCTTCCATTTTTGTAAGGACGATATAGTTGGCTAGTTTTAAGCTTGTCAAAAATATATTTGGAAGATAATATTTGTAGCTCAGAGCTGAACTTGGTGCTCTCTAAGCCTGGTTGTTTTCTTGCAGATGTTTCAATACCAAACTAGGTAACATTATCATGCTAAAATGGAGTGGGGTTTGTTCTCATTTAACATACTAGTGCTTACCATATTAGTGTTGGTGGTTGAGACCTTGGTAGTTGGAACTAGACAAACAAGCTAATAGTAAACAACAGCCTAATCATATACCAAGATCTCTCCAACCAACACTGATACCGTCCCTCAGACCCATGCATTATGTATCAAGTTTTCAATGCATTGAAGCTAAGGTGATTATCTAGCCCTTACAGGGCAATTCAGATATAGATATAAAATATTACAGATTGAGGGGGAAGGAAGACAGTTAAAAATGAGATTAAAAAGAGCTCATTTTCCTAGGCCACCAAGTTGATTTCATGGAAGAGGCAAGATTAAAAACAACAGGAATTGATTCATATATCATTTTTAATCATTATATTACAATAGCTCCAGCTAAGATGCTTATTGAAACAATCAAGAAGTGCAAATCAAGAAACTAAGCCTTGGAAAAATAATTACAGGGATCTTGGAGGACAAGAACATACTTGCCATAATTTACAGAAAGAAATTACAATTCAAAGATAGTGCCATATGGTTAGTTTTCTGCTCTTTTGCAAATTTCCAGTTTAGAAACACAGCAAGATAGCAATATGCTAATTTGCAACAATGAATGAATCCATTTGTAAATTACTGGATTTGAAAACAAACAAGGACAAGAATCAAAGATAATACATTTGTTTATTTGCTTGACAAGTGCAGCTCAATTTTAATTACCAGTTAATGCAGTGTAACATTTCAGGATAGAAGTAATGAATGTATGGTAATGAGGCTTCACTACAGCAATGACCGTTAAATCAGGGATGATAAGTGGGGGGCAGTCAGCAATTAATTTAGGTAGATGCAACCGGTGTTAGCAAAAATATCGCTGTGGATGTTTCTCTCTGTATGGAAATAAGGACACCAATTGAGCATCTGACAAATCACCTTGTCGAGTGTGTACAAGTTCCCTTTTTTACCATTTTCTCTAATGGGATGAACTCTGATTTACTGGGTCATTTTGACTGATCTATGTGAGTGTTACAAAAAATGAATTTTGATTCTAAGAAGACACTTAAATGAAGGCTCCTCTGCAACACAGATTGCAGGCAATCTAAAATGCTACACTCTCAATATGTTCTGAAGAATCAGACTATTGTCAAGGTTAACAATACGTTGCAATGGACACTCCTTTAATTGGTTCTAGAACGCACAAATGATGTCTTTTATAAAACATAAAAGAGGCAATCTTTACTATTCCTCTCTCCTCCTATGCCTTCTGAAAAACTGATCTCAAGAACTGAGGAATTGTTGGCAGCAGCATGATGCAGGGGAAATTGGTGGAAACAAAATTCCTGTCTCTTCCTCCAGTCAAAGGCTGCGTTGCGGCCTTTAAATCTCTTAATGCTAGGGTTGTCAAACTGTTGTTTGGGAAATTTAACCAAACCCAATGGGGGTTGCAAGTTTCCTGGGGGATTTAGGCTGAAATTTGATTACCACGGGTGACAGGTAAGCTTATTTCTTGTCTATCCTAGACCCAAAACCATTGATTTTGTTTGCAACATAATTATCTGGGTTCTTCATGGGTGGGAACAGGTTTTCTTGGTGTCACTAAAGTTGAGAACTTTGCATTAACTTATGAACTTTAAAATACTTGTATGAGTCAGAAATATCTTGACATAGGGTTTTGTTAATTTTGAATTAGTCAAGAGGGCTTGGAATTCAGTATACAAGATTGCTCCCATTGATTAAGAAAGAGCTCCAGGGAAGCTAAACATTTAAATCAACTGTTTAAAATGAGGTGTGTTTGCTTACACCTGCCTTCCCTAAGCTGGTGTTGTTTAGACTTTTTGATCTATAACTCTCATCAGATTTGATTATTCAGAGAATTGTGGCCCAAAAACATTTGGAGTCCTTGGCCTGAAGAAGGCAGATCTCACAAAATGCTCAGTCAGAAGCCCTTGTCTAGGTCAAGCTCAACAAATTATTCCAATCAAATGTTTGTGCTCTTTCTCTCTCCACCCCCCCACCCCCATTGAACAATTATTGCTTATCAATGTGGCTGATACTATTTCAATCCCTGGATAAGGTTCCTTACTACACATAATATATTGGCTAATACAGATACTGGCTAAGATATTGGCTAAGAGGAGAGTATCAGTGATCTTTGAGGTATGTTGAACTTCTTCCAACATACCTCAAGATCAAGAATGAAGCCATCTTCTTGGCTTTGTCATTGGCCCAAAATAAGTCGTTATTGGTACATGTTTCTGTTAGTAGCTGACATACAAGCAGATGGGCTGGGTTCCCCCAGATTGTGCATAGTGCATTGTTATGCACTAAAAGTCTCCACTTGAGCATATTGGTTTTACATTTAGGCACTCCAACTCTCAACCTGTTCAGAGTCCTCCAGGTAGTATAAGGGAGGTTAGAGCCTTCAGCCCTCACTTCATTTAATGTTATTCCTTACTCAATGGTCTTCTTCCTCCACCTTTTAATTCAATTTTGTTCTTGTGTACACTCAAGAATGTTTTTTCTTGCCATAAAGCTGTTCCTAGGTCTGAGTCGGCAGGCTTGGGACATATGTATGTTCAGAAGGTGTTGAGGATCAATCTTTTGCTTAGATCGCTCAGCATCGGCTGCTACTTAATTTAAATTGGACTTAACTTTCATGATATTCAATAAGAAGAGTCATTGGATCAGAGTTTGAAAAAATTAGCACCATCCTATTATGTTGTAGGCATACTATTATTTTGTTGTTTTTGAGCTGGTTTTTTACCTGATGAAATTCATTTCAATTGAAAAAAATTTATGAACAGCCAGTGTAGATATATTATGGATAGAATTGTTGCTGTTTGGCTATATTTTTCTTTCTTTATATTAAAAAGAGAAAAAGTACAAGTGTTACTTGTTTTAATTCATGCATACTGGCATATATTCATACACACACATATGTACACACAATTTTATGGTAAAAATAATTGCTACATTGCAAAAATTAAGCACTAAAATACTTTGCAAATTCAGATCATCCTATAATTGATGTGAAATTCTCTCCTCTCTGTCTCTCTATCTCACTTGTAATCAGAACACAAAGGAAATATTACATAATTCTGCTACTTTACACAATCATTTTCTGATGATTCCTGTCTACTAGAAGAGTTAACTTTTTACAGTATTTTTATTTAGAAATCTGTTTTTCACAGTCTATTACCCCAAGGATGAAAAATTTAACACTCATTTCATCCCAGAAATATCAAAATTTCTTCACAGTTTTCAGAATCTTAGGCTTTTATTTTTCACCTAGCATTTCGATGTATAAAGAAAGAATTTTGGAAAATTTTATTTAACCTACATGTGTAATCAAACTAATTAAATACTTTACAAAATAGGTTTTCAGAACACAACTATCCTTTGGCTTGAAAAGCATTCTAAATTTTGAATACTTGAAGCCAAGGAATGAGCTTTGTAGCAGCATCTGTTTCAGGTCATGTTAATTTACGATTATTGTATTTTTACTCTTACAGAGAAAACTTGGTAAGTGTCCTACCTCAAGCAACAAAAGGTTTTGGATTGGAATTTCTAAACTTTATTTCAAATTTAAAACATCTCTTTTGAAGCACGAAAACTTTTGATTTGAAGCTTGAATGGATATTTCAAGCATGCTAGACTATTGCAAGAATACTCTACCTGACTCTATGGTTTCTTCCTCAAACCCCAAAAACTTTAACCTTAGACTGTCTACTATTGACCTCACCCCTTTCCTAAGAGGTCTGTAGGGGGGCGTGCATAATACCATCCCTGTCCTATTGATTCTTTTATTTTTCTTATATGTACCCATTTCATGTATTCATAACTATGTATATACTTATACCTATTATCTTGTAAGAGATTGACAAATAAAAATAAACAAATAAATAAATAAAATAAAAGATGTTTGAGACAGTCCATTATGCACTCAAAACAGCATTTTATCAAAGTGCGGTGTTTCAAATTCAGTATGGTTTGATTTGAAATGTACGATGTCTTATTTTACTGTCTTAGGGTATCATTTATTAATAAGAAGTCAAGGTGGCTTAAAACAATTCTTAAACAATTAAACAAAATATTTTTTTTACCATTTTGCTACCTAGGGGACCAAATGCTCCTCCTTGGGGAGAGTACTCTACGCAGGAGAAGGCCTCTTCCTTGCACCAGGCAAATGAGCTTTAGGAAGCAAAGGCATCTTAAAAAGGCCCTCTCCTAATGATTTAAGTAATCAGGCCCAGTTAATAGTGGAAATGGCTCCTTAGACCAATGTTTTTCAACTGTGGCAGCTTTCAGATGATGGACTTCAACTCCTACAATTTCCCAGCCGGCATGGATGCTGACTGAAGAATTCTAGGAGTTGAAGTCCACCCACCTGAAAACTGCCTAGGTTAAGAAATACTGCCTTTAAAAAATCAGAACCTCACCACTTGAAAGGTTAAATTGGGCTTGGTCAGCAGGCTTATCTTTCAGTGTAGGCATCATGTGATTCCTCTACTTTATATTGGTTATAAATGTAAAATGTAAAAACTACCAGTTGTAATTTCCAGTAATCAAGATGGATTGTAACCAAGACATAGATAGCTACTGCAAAGTAAATTTGCAAAACATTCCTAGTCATAGCCATGATCTGCAAATCCTGTGGAAACTGGGGTCAAGGAGAACTCCCAAATTATAGATCTGCTTTTTGTGGAAAAGTACAAGCTCAATTAAAACAGGTTTCACTTAAACCCTAACCTTCACTGAACATCTTGGCCTAATTACATATTTTAAGTGGAAATATGAGGGTGGGGGAAATGTATCATTTAAATATGTGCTTGGAAAAAATGAAATCTGATGAATAGATCTGACACTGAACATGTGCAAAGTGAATGGATGAAAAACAGAGTCATTTATCCCTATGTGGATGGAGAAGAAAATTAGTCTGGAAGACTGCTATGCTTTGCACATTCAGATATTCTTTAATAGAGGATAAAATTGCAGTGTAAAGGTTTTAAAATCTGGGGGGAAATATATTGTCCACAATTCTGTTATTCCTTCCACATACTACTGACTTATTAAGAACAGACCTATAACAGAATTTAGAGAAACTGGCACTAGGAAAGTCAGCTGAAGAATATTCAGTACAGTGCTGCAACTCCTTTTCCTGGTTACCACTCTTGGAAAAATAACCTTTTTTTTGAGGAAAAGGTAGCCCAGGGGAAGAGGAATGGCAGCTTCAAGACTGTATAGTGACAGAAGTAATCGTCACAACTGGATAAAATTCAGAGGGGATACATAACAAAGAGGTCATCTATGATAGGAGAATTGAATAAGGAAATATATTATCTTTCATCTTATTAAAGACAGGTGTTTTGAATATTGCTTGAAAGCCAGCAAATATTCATTTTATGGAGACCTATCCTACATCCAATAAGAAGTAAAGTAGGAAGTAATGTTGACACACATACAGATTTTTCCTTATAACATTTTGATGCCTGACTGCCTTATATATCTTTGGATATTCAATATGAAGATCTTTACCAGGATCCCTGGCTTCTTTACTGAGTTTCCTGACTGCTGAAGCCCTAATCACATTCAACCGAAAACAAAAATCTTTGTAGGTGCCTATCCTGATTCCACACATTCAAGCAGAAGTACATTGCTCAATGCAGAATTAACCAGGAGATTCAGTTCACTCCCATGGAGCCATCAAGCCCATTAACTTACAAGGATCCAGCCTCCACATTTGGACCACGTATGTAGAAAGGAACTCTGATGTCAAATTCATATGGCATGGATTTTCCTTTCACCAATCCAAATTGCCCAATATGATAGCCATGGTCTGCTGTGTATATTACGTAGGTATTTTCCAGTTCACCTGTTTCAACTAATGTATTATAAATCTGAAAAATGAAATAAATACATTAATGAATAAAATAAATACATTAATAGAGACACTATGTCTTAGACTGAAAAAAAGACCCCCAATAATCCCATTGTTATTATGTTATATGTAAATAACACTGAATATGTAAAATTATTCCATTGGTATTAAAAGGATTTGATTCTTAAAAATTCTTTACTACCCCCCCTCCCTTTTTTTTTCCTGGCAGGTTCTCTTTAAAGAAAAAATGTTAGACAATCAAGGCAACAAATCCTTGCATTGTTATCTGCACAATTAGCTTTCAACCAAATTAAACTATAAACTAGGAATGAAGATAGAGGCAATAACTGGTCCTTTCTTATTGTTTACTTTATTGTTCTATTATTTTACTTCTGTTAACACTTTTCATTTTTCTTCATTTTTATTACTCTAAGCCAGGGGTGGGATACTACCGGTTCGGCCCGGTTCTGTAGAACCTGTAGCTGCGAAGAGCAGCTGACACCAAACCGGTTCGGTGTTTGGCCCACCCACCTGCCTGGGCTCTAGGCTATCCTTTATTCCCTGCTTTTCCCTCCTCAGCTGCTTTGTGCGGCACAGCTGAGGTTGAAAAAGCAGGAAACAAGAGGATTTTCAAACGCTACCCACTGGAGCATAGCGCTTGTCAGCTGTCCAGGCGGCACAGCTGATGATTTCTTGCAAATGCTGCACACATTATTGTCCCCAGTTCGGAGAACCAGAAAATCGCTCCACTGGCTGGCCCTCCCCTCCCTGCCCACTCACTTCTTACCTGGCATGCGAGCCATCCAACTTGCTGGTTTGGTAAGTTGCTATTTTTCCTCCCCCGACCAATAGCTGTTCTGCTCTGCCAGGAGATTTAGATTAGCTAGAAAGCAGGAAATCCTTGGATTTCTTGCTTTCTAGCTAATCTAAAAGCAGAGCTGAACCTTCCTTAGGACTGAAGCTTTTCAGTGCAGACTCAGATAACCAATTGCAGAAAGATAGATCTCTAAATTAATCTCTGATTCTGTGAGCAATTCAATCTGCCTGCCTGCTTTGCCTGCTTTTGGGTAAAAGTTGCTCCTTTTTTAATAAAAAACCAATATTTACATGAATATTTATAATATTTACATACAAGCCACGCCCACCCAGTCACATGACCACCAAGCCACACCTATAAGTTAGGCCACACCCACAGAACCGGTTGTTAAGAAATTTGAATCCCACCCTACTCTAAGTCTTCTAAAGAGTAGCCCCGCAGTGAGGTAGATGGCAAATAAATTTGGTAAATAAATAAGAGCAGAGGGTATCTTTTCAAGACTAAGCTCTGATCAGCCTCTATCTAGAACACTGGATCTGTGGAATTGTTGGACAACCTTTGGCTTACTACTGGGAGTAGGTTATTGTCTAGCTCTTCTGGAACATGCCATATCATGGAACGCTATCATGCTGCAGGATACTCTGTCACTTAACAAACCATGTAACAATTTACATTCCCCCCACCTCAAAATGCACATTTATTTTAAATACTTCAAGCAGGAGCAATGAATTAAAATGAACATGCACCAAATCTGAAACAGCATAAAATTGTAATTATAGGCACCAACATAAGCCAATTTCTTAATGAAATCCACAGGCCAAGGATTACTCTTCTGTTTGACCAAAGTATGTTCTTAAATCCTTTAAAAACACTTAAGGAGGCAAGTTTAACTGTTCTGTGTCCTCCCAAAAGTGCTTTTTCAGGCAACTGGACTTTCTTGTTTTTTCCTTTTTGAAGACCCTGAGAAACCCTGAGGACACAGATAAACCTCCAAGTGCTTCAAGGAGCCTCTTAAAGGATGCAAATGACATCTGTCTGCAAGGAATATAAATCCTTCCATTTCCCACTATCCTGTCAGAGCTGAAGAAGCTTCTTGGATGAGAAGTGAGACATCTTCAAAAGAAAAAAAAAAGCAAGGAAGTCCAGTTGCCTCCTGAAAAAGCACTTTTGGGACAACCATGACCTGGATGACTGAGAATCTCTACAGACTTGTTCTGTGTCCTATTACTCGAAATTGGAAAAAAAAAATAGAAGGGTTTCACATTCATGGTACTGAATATGAAATCTCTTTTCTACTATGCTTAATTGTAGCCAGAGATAATCAAATTAGGAGCAAACTGTATGATTCCCACAACCATCACTGTACAAAGCAGTTTTTTCTGCCTTGTCTTATATCCTTCTGAGCTTTTAGTCCTTAACTCCTATAATAGGGCTGAGATCCAAAATGGATTACTGGTTTTCTCAGTTCATAATGTTTTGGTTATTTAAAAGGTCAGCTATCCTCAACTGAGATGGACTATATACACAAATCCAATTGTTATGATTTATTGTATCAATAACTACATGTTATGGAATTATGCATTCTTAGGTGAAACATTTTTCTTCAAACTGTGTTTCTGATTTTTATAAAAGGCTGTTCCTTTAGCTAACGAGGAATGCTAACTATAGCCTTTTTATGATGACCCAGATATCTTCATTTTTTAATACAGAAAAGCAGGTCAAAGCATAACTATTTTTGGAGTCCATCTGTGATAAAGTAGAAGGCTAAGTCTGACTGACTGATACGATTTTAAAATGTATCACCCTTATTTGTAAGAATGTATTTTATGTCAACAAATTTGCTAGGGATTATTTTAAGGCTAAATGGCCACTATGATAAATTGCAAAACTACTATATCCTCAAATGTATACAGTAGCATTGACAAAAAGATTATAACATCCTAGAACAGACCACAAATCAGTGATAATGAAATCACAATTAGCCTCAATGTAATCCTAATCTTACTGTCATGGAATAACTGTGTTATACTTAATCTTAAACAAATTACAAGAAGGTCAAATAGGCAGCAGTAAATTATTTTTCCTCCCTATTTCTCTGGCAGCTTTATAAACTTGAGAACAAGACCATTGATTTTCACATAAGATACCAACTAAGGCTTCCAGGAAAGAAATGGCAAACTGAAGATGGCTCTGCTAAAACTGGAGCTGGCAACCAAGTCAGAATAGAGAGTGAGTAGCAAGTAGATCAATTCTTTATAATTCCCCTCTGGCAAGAACCCGACCTGAGACCTCCCACAAGTGAATGTGTATCCACATTCATACACTGCTTGAGATATTTGTGGTCTTCCTATAGACACCTTCAGAAAAAAACTCCTACATATTGTTAACACATTGTTCAGAAAACAAAGTATTTAAAAGCTTTGAGGTGCAAGATCAGTTTTCTTTCTTTTAGAGCAAGGAAGTTAAGAAATTTTCCTTCTGGAACTACTGGATCTCTTCCTTGTGTCTGTGTGACTAGGAATATAATTGTGGGAAACAGTCTAGGTTCCAGCTTTAGTTATTTAGGGGTATTTCCAGATGTTTGCTGAGTAACTGCTACTCAATGCGTGTCAATATCAAAACACCTTTTATTTCCTGGCATTTCACCTCAAAGGACTGAAATACTCATCAAGAGCTATTAAAGTTCAGAACACTAATTCAGACTACTTTTCTTATTCCATTTTTACGTGTATCTCTGACTACAATTATAATGGGTACTAGGAAATATTTGCTATTGTAACTATTTTATCATTTAGTACCTTTGATCTTCCTAGAGCAATGCAATGTTATAAACCGAAAGAAGAAACTTGAATTTCTGCAGTTGTGAAAACCTTGGTTTAGTTCTCAAAGCTTGGCTTGCTTCTTGAATGGTCCAGAAAGATAGGACCTACATCTAAGACTTGAGGAATTAGCTTGTAAATCTTACCGCCTCCATAGAATCATCCACAGACATGAGTGTCTGAAGTCGCTTCTGCTGTAACATATTGGTGAATTCCATGTGAATAGGCTTCATGGGACCTGTATATCTCATTATCCAGTGTTTGTCTGGGTTTGGAGCGTAATTATAACTGGGTGTGCTAGAGAGACAGAAATAATTAACAGCCAGTAAAATAAACATAATATGCCGCCGACCCTAATATGCAAATATTTTGGAGAACGCATTGTGACTTGAAAAAGACTTGCAAAAGCACCATGTCAATATTCAATGTAGAATGGAGATTAAAGTCAGCATCAGTTGAAAATTTTAAACTCCAGTTTTAAATCCTCATAGATATTTTTTCATTTTATTTTATTTTGTCAAGCGATTCTAAGATAACAGGTATAAGTATAAACATAGTTATGAATACATGAAATGGATACTTATAAGAAAAAGAACACAATAGGACAGGGACGGTGGGCACGTTGGTGCGCTTATGCATGCCCCCTACAGACATCTTAGGAAAGGGGTGAGGTCAACAGTAGACAATCTAAGGTTAAAGTTTTTGGGGTTTGGGGAAGAAACCACAGAGTCAGGTAGAGTATTCCAGACATTGACCACTCTGTTGCTGAAGTCGTATTTCCTGCAATCAAGTTTGGTGCGGTTTACCTTGAGTTTGTAGCTATTGTGTGCTCTTGTATTGTTATGGTTGAAACCGAAGTATTCATTGACAGGTAGGACATTGCAATATATAATTTTATGTACTATACTTAGATCTGACCGAAGGCGACGTAGTTCTAGGTTGTCTAGGTCTAAAATTTCAAGTCTGGTGGCATAAGGTATTCTGCAATGAGTAGAGGAGTGGAGAACTCTTCTTGTGAAATATTTCTGGACATTTTCAACTGTGTTAATATCAGATACGTAATGCGGGTTCCAGACTGATGAGCTGTATTCAAGTATTGGTCTAGCAAATGTTTTGTATGCTCTAGTTAGTAGTGTGATATTACTGGAGAAAAAGCTACGCAGGATTAGGTTAACAACTCTTAATGCCTTTTTGGCTATGTAGTTACAGTGGGCTCTAGCACTTAGATCATTAGAGAGGAGTACTCCAAGGTCCTTGACAGAGTTTGGATCATCAACAAGGTCTTGACTATTCAGCTTGTATTTTATTTTCTGATTATTTTTGCCAATATGTAAGAGTATTTATTTGTTGAGATTTGAAGTTGCCATTTGTTTGACCATTCTGATACATGGTCGAGGTCTTTTTGAAGGGTAGAAGTATTGTCTGTGCTATTGAACAGCTTTACATCATCAGCGAAAAGAACACAGTTGCTCTTAATATGATCACAGAAGTCATTATGTAGAGTATGAAGAGAGTTGGTCCTAGAACACTGCCTTGGGGGACACTACTGTTGACAGGTACAGAATTTGATAGGACTCTCCCAATTTTGACCATTTGTTGTCTGTTTAACAGGAATGCTTCTGTCCAATTATGCAGGTGTCCAGAGATACCATAAGAGTTTAGTTTTAGGAGTAGTTTGTCGTGTACCACTGAGTCAGAGGCTTTACAGAAGTCTATGTAGATTGCGTCTATTGCTTTGTCCTGATCAAGTTGTGTAGTCCATATGTTTTTGCAGTGTAAGAGTTGCAGATTACAGGATAGTTTTTTTCTGAAACCATATTGTTTATTAGAGAGTAGGTTGTTTGTCTCTAAGTGGAGGATAATGGATTGGTTAATAATTGATTCCATGACTTTACAGGTGAGGCAGCATAAAGAGATTGGTCTATAATTTTCAACTAGGCTGGGGTCTCCCTTTTTGAAGATGGGGATGACCGTGGCTAGTGGCCATAGGCTTGGCAAGGAGCTGATCCTGAAGGATTTTTCAAAGATTATGCTTAGAGGTTTGGCTATGGCAGTGGATAGCTTTTTAAAGAAGTAGGTACATATTCTCTCCGGTCCAATAGATAAATAATAAAACCAAGAGATGGTTTTAGATTGTGTAGTGCTTTTCAACATTGTCTTCTGTAAAATCAATATCTATTAGATCATTGTAGTTGTCTGGGCATGATCCATTGCTGGTTACAAATACTGAGCCAAAGAATGTGTTAAAGAGGTTGGCTTTAATGGTGTCATCGTTGCAGTCTTTATCATTAGGTCCTTTCAGGGGTGGGATGGACCTTGAGTCTTTTAGTTTGTTCATTCCTAAAGAAGCCCCTCATTTCTATTCATTTACATCTAGAGTCATTCTGTGAGGGAGATGGGAGGTAATTAAACATGATATATAAATAAGATAAAATAAATAAAAATACCCTTGGGCTATTGGGCAGAGATGGGAAACAATCTTTCTTTTGAATTTTCTATTACCCTCAGGAGTAATTTGTGAGCAGGGAAAACATTCTTCCCTTTTTTTCTTTTAACATCTCATCTGTCTGTCAGTGGTGTCTATAAGAATGTACCATTTTATTTATTTATTGTACAAATTTATACGGCTGCCCACCTCCCAGGTGATTCCTTATTATTATGACAAACTGTTTAGCCAAAGTAATGAAAGCAATGTTGCCAGTCAAGCTCTGTTCCTTTGCAGTGTGTATGTAGTATTGCAGTTTACACACACACACACACACACACACACACACACACACACGGAATTTGAATAGTAGCAATACAATGCTGCTGTCATTAGTTCCCTTTTCTGTTACTTTTCTCTCAGGAGCAACAGTTATTGTCAGCCTTAGGAAGAAGACCAGATCAGAAGATTTTCCCTAGGAAAGAACACTAGAACTCTATGTTGAAATAGGCTATAGCAGGGGTGTCAAGCTCAGTTTCATTGAGGGCCGCATCAGGGCTGTGGTTGAACTCAGGGAGGCAGGGTGGGCGTGGCTGACTGGGCAGGCGTGGCCAACTTGACACCACTCCCCAAACTGCTGGCATGTTTGCTCTTCACATTGGGTAGACTGGGCCGAAGCCACGCTGGACCAATCTTTCCTCTTCGCACTGGGTAGACCAGGACAGCCCAGTGGGCTGGATCCACCCAGCCTGTAGGCCTTGAGTTTAGGCTATAGTAACATATTGTCACTCTGCCTGTGTTATCCCTTCTGATACTCTAGGAAGTCAGGGAGAAACTATTCTGGAAGGTTTGCTTCTATAGCTATGGACAGGTATCTTTTCTTTTCTTTTCAACCAATGGTCTGAACTGATTTCCCACATTTTGAAAGGTTTTGAAATGAGTCCAACACCCAGGCCCACAAGCACCTGCAGTATGATTACCTATGTTACACAGGGGTCAATCAGAAAAGCCTGTTTTTTACAATATAATTCTGCTCTCCTTGAGGAAGAAAAAGTAGGATCCACCCAATGTTTGGACTACTGCAACATGCTCTACACATGGCTACCCTTGAAAAAGTATCTGGAAGCTTGGTAGTGGTAGGAATGAGGCCACACACAACAATTCTGGGCACCCACAAAACAGTGCATGTGACACCTCTGCTGTGTGAGCTGTATTGGGTGCCTGCCTGCGTCCAATATACAAACCCTTTTTACAATATTTGGTAGTTTAATATTTAGCAGAATATGACTGCATAAGTAGTTACCAGGAAAACAAGCTATATTAAATTCTTATTCTTATTTCAAAATGAGCCAGACCTGAATGAGTTTTTGTAAACCATGTTTTAATCCTTTAAACTGTATATTTTCCAATACCTCCAGCTTGCACAAGTGCCATGTAATGATTTCCCCTAAATGCCTAGCAAAATTTGCATCCTACCCAATGACAGAGGCAAGAAAGAAGAAGACAGGTGCATCTGGAAGAACAAGCTTGGATGCCTGGCACAGTAGAATATTAGAGACTATCCTGGCCAAGCATCAAGGACTTCAAGACTAAAGTAGAAATATTTTAAGTAGTCCTGGTGAACTCCCTAGGACTTTGTGCAGGCATGCCTGAAAAAGACCTAGAGGAATAAATGCCAGCCTTCCAATTTTTCTAAGCCCAGATTTCTGGAAAGAAACAGTCAAGACTTGTAATGACTATGATTCCAGGTGCTATTTTTGTGTATCTTGAGAGCTTGAGCTTTATTGATATATCAGGATTACATGCAAATATCCTATGCATTTATTGTTTGAATAGAGGTGGTACGCAAAATGTTTAGAACTCTGGTTTTCCAGCATCCTGAATGGACTTAGCAAATTGTTTAATGGTGTTTTAGCAAATGGAATGCTTTGATATAGGTTTTCTGATTCAAATAGTATTCAGAGAAAAGGAAGGGAGATTTCTTTTTTTCCAGGGAGAAAAGGTTGCTTATTATTCTCTTACATGGCTAATGTTCCCTCTGATTTCAGAATGTGGCAGAATAAGGACAGAGCTGCTTTGAAAATGCTGTTGGTTATGGAAACTGTTGCTATGTAATGCCCTGAATGAATCTAAAATACTTGGTAAATTCCTTTTCCTATATGCTTTGTGATTTCCTGGCTCATCTGAAGCCTCCTGCTGCTTAATCCATCCAAAGTCTACAATCTTCTTTGATTACTACAAATGCAATCCTCTTATGCTTAAAAGATTTGTCCATGTTATTTCCAAATACACAACATATAACAACTTTGGAATTTGAACAAAAATAACCACTTCAAATCCATTCAGACATTTGAAGTGGTAAGATTGGGAAGAAATCCTTTGCTCTGCAAATCCTGTACAAATTCGCTATATTTGATCTTGGAGAAGCAGCCAAACTACACAGTTTCCATCTGCAGCTCTAAGAATCTTATAAAAACTATTCAATTATGGTGAGAAAATATTTTTAGAGAAGTCAAGAAATTAAATAAAACTTCATGCAAAAATTGAAATGAGGATTTATTTTTATATTAAAGTTATGACTACATATTCCAATGCAGACACTTGTTACTTTCAGTAAAATAGTTATCTTTCAATATGCTTTAAGAAATCTTCTCAATATGTACTCACACATTTCCTCCCAACTAATTTTTCAGTGAATTCTTTATTGGAATTTTGAATCTTTAGCTATTTATTAAAATATGATATCCTCCAAATAATACACACGCTTACATACTATACCCCAACACCTCAACTACAAAATAAAAAACAATATATGCAATTAGCAAGGGGAAATTTCTGTCACTGTGTTCACCCAACACACCTAACCAGTTAAAGGTGGATTTGCACATTTTAAGCTTCATTTGGGTAACTTTGATTTGATGGTTTGTAGGTTAATGTATTTTCAAACCAAGTCTGTTTGTGATCAATAGGCCATACTTCTAGATAACCATATTTAAGATTACAGTTTAAATCTCTGCCCTATCCTATCTTTTACTATTAACCTATGTATCTATTTTTCCCAATCATTTTTCAGTCCTTGACAGTATTTCTGCCATACCAAAAGGAAACTCTGCATAACTACACATTATACTCAACAAATAGTTGCAGAGTTTTAAAAGTTGGAAAATATACCGAGCTATTCTGTTTTTGCAGTTAGGATAAAGTAATGACAAGAAACAAATCTGCTAATTATTTCCCAGGAATGTATTTAATTTATAATAAATATAGATTATAATTACTTTATTCTGGAATTGCATAAAATTGATGTGTATTATTTATGTATACTTACATGTGTTGGGAAGCATTGGGGAAGAGATGAGAATAGTGAGGGGCGGAATCTTCTGGACCATGTGGAGCTGCGTGACTAAGAACCATCAGAACTGGTCGATGGGGATACATCTTCTTTGAAATTCGGAAAAAACTAATACTGTCATTGGTGATCAAATCAGTCAGATAGTCCTGAAAGGATGAAATGAAGATAAGAAGCACAACAGTGGTTAGAATGTAGTATTACAGTCTAATTCTGACCACAGTCTGGAGTTTGATCCTGACAAGGCTTGAGGTTAACTAAACCTTCCATCCTTCTGAGGTCAGTAAAATCAAGACTCAGATTGTTGGGGATAATATGTGGAGTCTATAAACCACTTAGAGAGTGCTGTAAAGTACTATGAAATGGTATATAAGTGCTACTTAAGAGAAGCAAAATCAAACTGTAAAATTATCATTTAAGAAACTATCAAGAGTTATTTTCAGTGCTTGTACAGTACATATACACTATTGCTCTATTTCAAATGTATTTTCTTAAGTACATTGTCCTGAGTAGATCCATTATGTTGCTTGAAAACCATCTGTTTTTCCACAAGGTTCTTGGCCATTTCTGTTCTTTCTCACTTGCGTACTAGGGGTCAAATTAAGAATATTATGCCATATTTGGGAGGGACAGTGGAAAACAGAACAGATGGAGAAAGCTATAAAGGAACGTATAGTCATGGTATTTTCAGCTTTGATACAGCTGTTATGACAGCAAGGAAACAGGCAACTGTCTTGTCACCTTAACATTATAGAGAATATGTTACACTCATAAGACCTACCAAAACAGAAGGGCCTATGCTGGGAAACTCACTTCTTTAGTAAAAATATTAAATATGAGTGCTGGATATAAAACTGTGACGTAAAATTATAGGTGAGCTTAACTTTGCACTGTAAAAATATAAAAATTGAAAAGGATCATGGTTCAATGTTGAAATCCATTTTTAAATTTAAGAAACTGCAAATCATATTGTGGTATCTCATGGATGTTTGGAAAAGACACCTTCCTGAAATTTTGGACCAGCTGTCACCGGGCAACACTGATCATTTTCTAACACCTTTTAGTAGTACTGTCTAGATATGGTGGACCACAATTCTAATAATTCTCTCTCTAATCCAATACATCCTAGATGGCATCAGGCAGAGAAGATTTATTAATCACATTTATTTACTGATCCATAATATAAAACTGTCTGGAAAGCATTATAACCCTATTTAAATGCCAAATAATACAATCTAAATGTGATGTATAACAATAAGGCTCTTAAAACAAAAAGCCTAAATTTACAGCCATACTTTAAAAAAAAATGAGTCTGAGGTTATATGCAATGTATAAAGGGGCCTTGGAACTGAAAAGACCTCAAGAATACTGCCAAGTAAATCACTCAAAGGAGACTGTTCCATATCCAAAAATGTTCTTCTATCTGGTAATAACCTACCTTGGTTCATTTGATTGGCTCTAAATAATGAAGCAGAGATTCTGAAGATTTTAAAGAATAAAAACAAACAGAAGAAAAGGTAACGTCATCTCAAACCATTTAGGTTTTTAAATATTAAAATTGGCATTTTAAATTGAGCTCAGTAATAGATTGGGAAACAAGAGAGTTGCATTAGGAGATGGATTTTTAAATAGGTAGACAGATTCTTATTTTCTTTTGAAAGTAGAGATAGTTTTAAAAATAGCTTGTGATGCACCCAAGAGAGTTGCTATTAAAAGAAAAAAGGTCTCTTTACATGATAGAGAAACAGCTGTTTTTAAAGCACTCCTTTATTAATTTAGCATTCTTGGCTAAAACTTAGATTTGTTCACTCTATTATATCTGAATATGCCTACAAGAACATAGCCTGTTTTGCTACTCTTAATGAATAATAAAAGAACGCAATGTCATATGAATATTACATTCTAAATAGCTTTACTTTTAATAGATCACTGTAATTAAGAGATTATATCACAAATGTACTCTTGATCTCATTTTCATAGCCCTGTAACTAAATATTGAATTTAGGGATTAGTGACAGATTTAGAATTGACCAACAGCAGCATCTCGGAACCATGGAAGCAATGATTTTGCAATAAAAGAATTATAGGCATACAGCAGTACAGAATATAACCCTGTATGTTAATTAAAGTAGAGAATACCAGCCAAAACAGTATGAGTCAAGCTACAATCAAATCTATTTCTCAGCTGGTAAGCATATTGGAATGTTTACCATCTCAGGAATTGCCTGCTGTCACTAAATAAATTTTAAATCATATATCCCTCCAGAAGTAAAATGATAATGCACAGCCTAAGAGCGGGTTTATGGATTACAGTTTATATTACCCGCAGTGGCTCTCAGCTATAAAACAAATACTTTAATTAGACTAAATCCATAACATATCTGGGCTAATCTCACAGTTAGGGTCAAGGGGGACAAATTAAAATAAATCAATAGGACCTACCCTAGCGTAGTCAGATCCGTGCTTTTCCTTCACTCCATTTCTACAGAGCGTGTAGTTGTAAAAACGAGAGTTCTTAAGTAATCCAACCCATTCTTTCCAGCCAGGAGGCACATAGGAACCATTATATTCATTTAGGTACTTCCCAAAGAAAGCTGGAAGCAGAGGATGACAAGGTAGGTAAAGAGACGGCAATATATAAACATGTCTCAGATATCACCTGCAAGGTTTTTTTGCAACAGATTTCATACAACCCAAAAATATGAAATGGTGTGTTAATATGTACTTTCTATAGGGGTAAAACAGAATATGAAATATACATTGATCTGGCCACCATAATACTGTATATAATAATGTTTGAGACAGTCACTGATCTATTGTTGAGAGGGAAGTTATATTAGGTTACACTCAGTATGATAAAAGCTGAAAGTCTTTGTTTCTTTTCCCTTTTTCTTTTACTCTCTCTCTCTCTTTTCTTTTGTACTTTTTAAACTTTTTTCTCACTTTCCCTTTATTATTTAGTTTAGTTTGTATTCGTTTTTGCTATGTCTATAAAAAACTTCAATTCAAATTATTATTTACAAAGTCACTAATATGTTATTAATAACTTTAAATGCTTTAAACCTGCCAATTTTTGACAGTATTTTAGTTGGTTATCATTTATAAAATATAAAAATAAATAACAGAAAAAATACTTCAGAAAATATAAAAATATTTAAAAAACTTTTTGACAGAGGCCTTTCGATAAAAAGAAAAGAAAAGAAAGAAAGAACAGAATGTTTTTATTGATTTCAGAAAGCTGGTCTCTTTTGTAAATGACTTCCAGATTTTAGATACAATCATTGAAAGTGTTCTGTTCCTGATCCTAATAAGAAGGATCTCACTGGTTCTTGGGATTTACAAGAGGGTGGTGTGGTGTGACTGTGAGAAGGTGGAGTCACATATTGTGGCTTTTACATGCACTCACTTTGTCTAATGAAAGGGCAGTTGTGATTTTGGGTCATTGCATAGATTGGTTTAAAGATTTTACATAGTTGACTTCTAGTTCATGCATAGACAGAGATACACTAATACATTCCAGTTCCATCAATGCAACCATTAATGTCAGACTTCCTTTAATTAGTCCTCTCCACAGTCCTTACAAAATAACAACAAAATTAAACAACTGTGATTAAAGCAGAGGCACACATAACTGTATTTAAGAAAGGACTGTGGAACCTGAGATGGTCTCCCAAGATAGATTGCTTTCTGAGCCACTTTTCATGTTTAGAGAGCAAAATGCAACGTACAATGTGTGGGTAAATGAACAATGAAGCACTTTTCCTGGCCTGAAATCTAGGGAATAATGGATTAAGATACTGGTTCTTATCCAGAGAAACAGACACACAAACATCTAAAGGTTTTTGTGCCTTGTCATTATGTGTAATGGTATATGGGAATGACCTTGGGAGTGGTGGTAGGAGGAAGAGATGCTGCCAAAGAACAATCAGATAAGACAGGGCATAGTCCACAACTGCATAACGGGGCCAAGGAAAGAAACTTAAGACAGGAACCTCCCTAACTTCTCAGGATGTAAAAGAGACAGTGGGAGATGTCTGTGGAGATTCTCAGTCAATCCAGGTCATAGTTATCTCAAAGGTACTTTTTAAAAAGGGAACTGGACTGGGGTTTGTTTGTTTTTTTGGCTTCTCTTCCAAGAAGCTTCATTGGTTCTGGCAGTATAATGGGGGCTATGGAGGGATTAGTCCTGACAGAATGGGGGTGGATGGGTTGGAAGCATCATATTTCATTCCAGTCATCTGGTCTAAGCTCTTTCCCTAAGAGCTCTTGAGAAGACAACGCCCCCCCCCCCCAGTAGCCTCAAGAGCTTCCAACCTCCCCCCCCCCAATTCTGTCAGAACTAATCCGTCCATTGCCCTCACTACAGTACCAGAACTGATGAAGCTTCATGGACGGGAAGCAAAATGTCTTCTTCCTCCTCAAGGAAAAAACAGTCCAGTTGCCTTTTGAAAAAGCGTCTTTGAGACAGATGGTGGGAGATTTGTACTATCAGATTTCCAAGACTGATTTCAAGCGTCCCAGTACCCCAGACAGGAAACATGACCAGATGAGCTAATTCTGCTTTACTGTAAGATTACATTAACAGAATCCTGCAAGTTTGTTTGAAGACATTTATTTTACTCTAGAGACTTTGTTTTTTTTATTTTCTTTTGACTCAACTTACATAAAATCTCTAGTTCACAAGGTCTACTAATTAGTACAAGATAAGAATCTCCACTCTGATGATTAATCTCATTTCCACGGACAGGATGTTTCTTCTTTCCTTAACTATTTTCTTTTGTTACTTATCCAGAATAACTGTTTGTCTTAAGAATATTTCATGACTTGATACATACTTGATGAGTTCAAAGTCTAGCTTTATATGTCATGATACGGTTCTTTCTCACTGTCTTCTGAGTTGCTGGAACCAATAGTTGGTAGTCACACAAGGTATGTGTGCAAACTAGGTTTAAGATCTTAGAATGTGTAATTTGAGTCCATTTTCAATTCTCCTTTTAAAATGCAATTGTTCCTAAGAGTTTTGTGTCTGTTGTGCTTTCTTTTTCAGGCAGTTTGCCAAATGCAAAATATGCATTGTGCATGAACATTATACATATTGTTGTTATACTCTTGAGCTTTTTGATTGCCAAATGCAAGCAATGTGCGGTATGCAATGTTTTTCATTAGAAAAATGTCACCATTATGTTGTCCACTGGATACTGTTGAAATATGTTTTGTGAATTTACTTATGTTTTCTTATTGCCATGAGATCTAAGAGACAACCATTGTATGTGCCAGAATATGTGCCAAAGAAATGTTATTTTGGATTTTTACAAAACAGGATCCTATCCTATGCTATTCCATCTTATCCTATCCCACTCATCCCATTCATTTATACTGATATAATCTATAGCAAAAAAAGGAAAACAAAGTATGTGAAAGTTACTCAGTTTTTAAATATTCATGGGTATCTATCAAGAGGTAAATTACAAAATATGCGTTACAGCTTTGCAATGCAAACACATCTCTTGTGAAATTGTGATATCGCAATTAATTGCAAAAGGCCAATTTTGAGTCATGATATCCCATTAGTTTTGTTATGTTGGCATCATTGTTGCTAATTGCAGATGCTTATATCCACACAGAACTATAGTCATACATCAAAAAATAAACCCAAGCTTTTGTTATATAATTCAGTATCACATTAACATATTTACATATTATTATTCTTCCCAAAATCTTTTTTTTTTAAACAAGTTTTATTAATTTTTTTCAAAACACACAAGTCGTCATTATCCATTACATATTTAAACCTTTTTCCATTATAAATTTAACAAGTCAGATAAACTATAATTCTGTTTTAAACCATTTCCATATAAACATACAAAAACCTCTTATCCATTTTCTCTTTCTTTCTCTTTACTCTTATTCCATTTTATTATTATTATTTCATCTATTTCTTTCTGACTTAGTTACCATTATTCTCATTCTATATTTCTGCAAGGTTTCATTAATTCCTCCCCCCAAAAAAAACATATATACACAACACACAAAACATAAAAAAAGATCTTTTTGGAAAGTAAGTTGGACCAAGGTATTTCTTTCTTCATGGACTTCAACTGTATTCATACTCATCTTACATATCATTACTTATTTTATTTACCATTCTAAATCTTCTATATTAACTTCTCCCCATATTTCACTCTTTTTAATTCTATCTTAATTAATCATCTTAATTTGAGTCATTATATTTGTATCTTTTGTCCATTCTTTATTGTACCTTTGTCTCATTCCTTATAAAAAAAAAAGAAATTTCTCCTGAAATCACTAATCAGAGTATGATGCCTTTCTAAAGCTGGTTTGAAAGAAGCCTTCCTTTTTTTTAGAAATGGCGCTTATTAACTATCAACAAACATTGCAGCAGATGAAGACAGCAGAAGAAGAAGAAGGAGAGGAAACCATCTTTAATAAATCTCAGAACTCGACCAAGAGGGAAGGAAGAGGGAAGAGAAGAGAAATAAAGGACTTAAGATTTAAAAAAACATTTAAGAAAGGGAAAAACAAGGTGCAAAATCAATATAAGGATGGTAAACAAAAGGGAAGAGGAATACGACAGAGAAGGGAAGCCAGTAAGGCAGAGGCTAGAAGGGGGGGTAGAAAGGTTTGTTGGGAGAAGAAAGAAAGGGAAAAGGTGGAGAAAAGCTACAAAGTTTTGAAATTAAATGGGAAAAAAGGAATTTTTTTTAGGGATAAAGGATAAGTATAATTTCTTCAAAGAGATTTTGCAAGGTACATAAGATGATATGGTAGTATTGTATTAGAAATAGAAAACTTAAATGGCTTAAGAGTTGATAAGAGATTAAAATGTTGAAATGTTAATAATGATTGGTTTTAAAATATAATATGAGGGGAGATTTAGAATATTGAGCTTTAATTAAAGAGTTTAATAAGATTATGGGATTGATGTTATTATAAAATTTTCATTATAGTATTTGTTTTTAATATTTAGATCTATTGTTTAACTATGTATTTAATTATTTTGGATGTATTATTCAGTTAGAATGTACCAAGCAAAATCGGATTGGGTATTCTAAAGATTAATTTGATTAATTTAGTCGGGAGATAGAAAGGCATCATATTCTTCCCAAAATCTTATTAACATTACAGCATGTATTAGAACAAAATTGGGTAAATATAGAACAAGTCCAAATCATGTTTCTCTACTTCCTCACATATAATATCCTTCCTAATCTGTTGCTTGCCTTTTATCGAAGCTCTATGAGAGCATTTTATCTTATTGCCTCTGTGTGTGGTTTAGGAGTTGTACAGAGGCGGAGAAAGGGGCACTCCAAAGAGTGATAAAAAGGGCACAAAAGATCAGCGGATGTCCTCTTCCCTCATTGGAGGATTTGTACAACATGGGATGCAGAAGGAAGATACAAAAGATCTTGAGAGACCCTTTGCATCCAGGCCACCCGATGTTTGAGATCCTACCATCAGGAAGACGATATAGAGTGCTGAAAGCCAAGACAAGTAGATTTCAACATAGCTTTTACCCAAGTGCTGTGATCAGGTTAAATGCAGAGTTATAAATCTGGTGGTCTTAACACATATATCCTGGTTGTACAGTTTTTAAATTGTTATTTGCTTTAATTTGTTTTATATTGTTATTTGTATACATCTTTTGGTGTTGTTTAGTTGTATGTTGCGAAAGAGCACCTTATTTTGTTGTTCTCAGGTTCCTGAGCACAATGACAATAAATTTATCTTATCTTATCTTAATCTGCTTATGTGTTCACAGAACTGATAGTCTTAGTCTTACATCTAGTTACTAGACTCTGTTCTTTGATGTAAAAGTATACTTAACTAACATAGGTAATTTTTGACATGACAAGTTGTTTAGCAACTATTGAAAGTTAGACATAAAAAAGGTACTTATGATCTGGATTTGTACTTCTAGTGGTCTAGCCACTCTTTGTGCTCATGTGATCATATTTTGGATGATTGGCATCCAATCTGCACTAATGGCCATTTTCAGCATCCCATGGTCATGTACTGTGATTTATGATTTTTTATTTCTGGTTTCCAGCAAAAAAACCACCCATTGCAGAAAATGGCATCACTTAACAACTGTGGCATTTGCTTAATGCGTGCTTCAAAAAATATTGTAAAATCATATCAGTCATGTGATAACTTGTTAAATGACTAGACTCTTATAATCTAATTAAGAAAAACCTCCCATCCATTAAAAGTCTGACTTTTCTAACCACAAACATGCTATTCTCCCAGAAGTTGTTTTCCAATTCAACTATGACATTTTAAAGTAGCGTCTTTCTTGAGAAAGTTTTGAAAGAAAGAAAATCTGTTCTGTTAAAAATCTTGGTTGATATTTCTGTTTGAGAAATACAACTTTCAAGATTTGTAAAAAATAATGTGAGTGAATTATAAAGTGACCAACCAGCTTCCTTCAAGAAATTATAAACATGGTGGGAGAAAAATTGACTTTTACTTTGCTCCTATTAGTTGGCATTTAGGAATGTTGCTTGCAATTCCAGAGGTAGTAAATTACAATCAATATTAGTAGGCACTGATACTGGGATGTCAGGCACAAGAAATCAGAATGGCATTGTGAGCTGATTAGAGTTGCTTTTTTCTTTTTAATTGTTGCCTACCTATTTACAAGAATCTCACCAGACTGACTACATTTTCTTGGGAAAAGCCAGATAAAGGTTTCAGAATTCTCCATGGCGGAGCGGGGTCTGGTCTTTGTTGTTTCCTTCCCTGCAAAGACTCCAGTCTTTTCACTCCTTCCCACCTTTCTAGCTGCAGATTCCACGATACTTCATCCTCCATTCTGACTGTTCCCCTTTTGGAACAGTCAGAAACAGTGAATCCCAAAGTTTCTTTATGTTTAATATATAAAAGTATTTCTTGTCTTTGGTCCCAAAGTCCCCTCACAATTAGCTTCAATAAGTTCTACCATTTTGAAAAAAGAGGAAGAGGATGCCCTCTCCATATTTTTATACAGTGTCTAATCTTATATACAATACCTCTGCAATATCTCCAATTACTTGCCTTAGCTTCAAGGTAAAAAATTCAGACATCCCTCATGAGGGGAATTGCTGTAGCTTCCCTAAATCATTTTCGTTTCCCTTTTATACACCTTTTCCAGTTTTAAAATATCCACTTTCCAGATATAGTGGCCATATATAGTATATACCAGTGGTGGCTAACCTTTTTCGGCTCACATGCTGATTATTGTGCGTGCGCTCAAGCGCGCATGCTTGCATGCCAGCACCCAGAAGGCAATGCATGCTGGCTTCTCCCATGCTCCTGCGCATGTGATCCCCCTGCGTGTCACGCATCTGTGCATGCGTGCGTGATTCCCACCGTGCACCATGCATCTGTGCATGCTTGCACAATCCGCCCCATGCGCGCTGCACATCTCTGTGCATGTGTGCAATATTCCCCCTATGTGCCATGCATCTGCTCATGCGATCCCCGGTGCGCTGCATGTCTCTGCGCATGCGTGCACATCTCCCGCATACCTTCACGCATGTGTGCCAGATACCTGACAATCAGTTGTTGGGCGGCGGCGCATTCGCAGTGGGGCTCTTCCGGGCGAGCTCTACATGCCACTTCCGGCACGCGTGCCATAGGTTCACCAACACAGATATATACATAGATTGTGTGTGTGTGTGTGTGTGTGTGTGTGTGTGTGTGTGTATTTGATTGGTTATTCTTTCAAAACCAAAGAAGTGTTGGGAAAGCCTAGAACGCTGTCTGTCCATCAACAGGAAATCTCTAAATACAGAATAGACCAGGAATCACTTCAGTGTAATGGGAGAAATCAGCCAAATAAAGTTGCAGTAAAAAATAGTCAAATTCGATCATGGAAAAATATTTTCTAGAAAAAATATTGAATATGCTCTGCTTCCAGTCTGCCGTGTGCTTTCCAATGTACATGGAGGTGCTCATCAGTACCTGCTCATGCAAGTAGAAATACACACAAACATAGGGCAGAAACTACAGATGTCTCCTGCAGCCAATCCTGGTAACCAGTTTGTCAAGAATTCCATAAGCCATGATCTGCACGCTTTCCCTAACATGGTTTTATTTTACAGCAGCTGTGACCTGTGCCCTTTCATCTACCATGACCCCAAGATCCTTGATCAATCTCCATCAGCAGACATCCTATTAATGTATATGTGACAATTGGACATTTGTACCAACGTAGCTTGTCTTGCCGTTGCTCATATTGAACTTTGATTGGTAGTCTAACTCTTACTCATGTAAGGAGTTCTCTGGAATCCCATTTTTATTTTGCTGTCTTTTATTTTCCAACACATTGGAATCAACAATCCTAACTACTTAAATGAGTTTGCTTTATGAAAACTCCACTTAAGAGCTGAATGAGCTGTGAGAAGAAGTCCCACAACATCTGGTGTTACAATTATACAATCTATATATTGATTGTGACCTTTTATTCTGAAAGATACGATTTCCCTTGCAGTGATGATAATTTAAGATGAAAATTCGTTTAAGGGAATATGCTATTTTTCTTTGTGGTATTTTTTCTGTTGAATCTTTCTTAAACTGCTTCTATCACCTAAAGGTTGGTAGGGGAAAGCAAGTCTCAGTCCTTGTTTTCAAAGGATCAATTTGAAGGAACGACTTCTCTAAGAAATGGCTGCATTTATAAATGTTCCCAAAAAGACAAATCAAGGACTTAAACTTATCTGTCATGTACAGTTTGGCTCCTAATATTCAAATAAGAGCAGAATTGGGAATGTCTGACTTATAGCAGATGGGGAATTTCTAAGCACATTTTTAGATGCTCATATTCTTTTTAGGGTATATATATTATTCTTTTTTATTGGCTCAAGTTCAATAATTTGATCAGCTTTTTTATACTGATGTGGTATTTATAGGATTGAAATTTATCATGGACTGTAGAAAGCCTTTGATAAATTGTCCACCTAAGTTCTTGTTTTGAAGACTTCAAGTTGATTTTTTTTCAAAGCAAATCTCAAACGAGGTATTATTTCTTGGCTGAAATGACAAATCAATAAGAGAGAACATTATTTTTTAAATGCAGGTGTTGGCATCCCCTCAGAACAGTACATTAGCAAGGAAGAAAAAAAAGGAAGAGCCTTCTAGACAATAGACAATTTAAAAATACACCAAACAGAGGTATATTTTGTTAAAAATAAAGAGAGGGAAAACAGACATATAATGGTTTTAGGAAAACACGGGGGAGCATTAAATGTTTGTATTGATTCTTCAACTACATTTTATAGCTATGGATGCATTTTGGCTGGGAAGAAAGAAACCTGTCCAATAGTCTCAGTGTGACTATTTCCATGGTATTTCTATAGTATATCCATATACCTGATATTAGGCAGAGCGAGAGTAGAATTACTTCTTTGAAGTTCTTCATTAACCTCCTTTTTTCTAAGTCCATATGGGGAAGGGAGGATGAAACAAGAATGTGCATGTAAAAAAACACATATATCTTGAATATATGTCAGGGAATGTTTGTAAAACATCATATATTGCTGAAACTAAGGTAAAAAAAATTAAGGCAGTCTCACACTGCAATGAACAAGGACACACCTTCTACTTTGCAACTATGTATGTTCTGTATATCATCAAATTTACTACCGGTACCAATATACCATTTTGTTTATTTATTAGAGTGTTAGTACACCTTTCCATCATGAAAGAAGAGAACAAATAAATCACATTAGATGCTTCAACTACTAAGATTGTTGGATGAGCAGGCACAAAAACAGCCAGGGAAGTGATTGAAGCCCAGGAAACAGTCCCTTCATCAGTCAACAGGAGTGCTGATCTACCACCAGCTTATCAAGTACTTAGAAGGCAAGGGCCGGGCAGCACAAGCAAATGAGCTTGCAAATGAGCACAGCTATCAACACACTCCAATCAGCATCTAAAAAGCCACATACAGCAGGCACCATATCAATACCAAACACAGAAAACAGCACACAGTATGCTAAGGAGAAGTTCCCTGAAGATGGGCTCCAGCACGAGTCCAAAAGCTTGGAAGACAAAACCTCTGACCTCCCGGTCACCAACTCAGATCGGATCCTGCAGCATTATCCTGGGACATGTGTATTTGCCTTCATTCAAAAAAGCTTGAATCTTATCCATAGCTACCTAGATTATATTCCACCTGGGAGTTCTATGCACAGCATGGGGAACATGAGACAAAATATAATTTTTTCAATAATATAACAAGGTTGTTAATAGAGAACAGAAATAAAGTCCTGAAAATATAAATGCAAATCTCTACTTAGTCATAAAATTCACTGAATGACCTTGGGCCAATGATTACCTCTCAATTAGATTTCTTATGCATCTTTAAACATATCTCTGATGTTTCAGAAACTGCACCTTTATAAAACCACTAGGGTATTATTCAATGTCATCCTAGGAGTATCTTGTACAAAGTAACTCATCCTTTTCTTAATTTAGCATAGAACACTGGCCTTTTCTTTGCAATAATATATTCAATATAAACTGAGAAGTCTCAATGGGAAGCAATCTGGTTTTACTGGTTAGGAGTCAGCAGACAGAACTGTGATTCAGAGAGCAACATCCTTATGCTTGGCTGTGACTTATTCTGCATCTTTGGATAACACAGTTCTGCTGTCTGTACTTTTCATCTGTTTGGCTTTGAGCAATATTCCTCCCTATGCAATCATAAAAGATTGCAATACAATTTTACCATTATTGCCTATTTTTGTCAGACACAATTAACAAGTGCACTTCAAAATATTGGTACTCTGGAGAGTTGTTTTAATGTAGGCAAATATATTAATCACTTTGTATAATAATTTGCCACATACGCACACCTGATGTAAGCAATTTTCTTGTTATGAATTGTCCGTTTTGATTTTCAGTGTCTGGAATCCATAGAAAAGTCGTGACAATGTTGACTCTTTGCTGATACAAGTTAGAGCAAGCAAATCATTTACCACCATATGCAGAATATGGTTTTGAGTACAGCTTTTCAATAACTGATTGTTTGGCCTTTTGTCCTCATCTATTACAGCACTGTCTAGATTTTTTTTCTTGCTCATTAGTTCATCAGCTTCATGGAGATCTGTAAAATCCTGGTCAACAGAATTATGCAACTGATGAGATGTAATAAATATCACAATTTTGCATTGTTTTGTTAAGTTGTAAAGCTGAGTGATAGTAAAGACAATGCCCCCAGGTTCCAACACACGCCAATCCCAACCACCAGGTATTATATAATGAATGCCATTTATCTGACTTTTTCTATCTCTGTAGTCAGTTCGGTTTGGCTGAAATATCTGGCCATGTAAAATAAGGAAAATATTTTCCAATAAAATGAAAGGACACTTTTTTAAAGCTACAAAAAAACTTTTCAAAACAGTAAATCTACTGTCAATATTATTTCCTGTTCAATATATACTAAATTCAAATATGTGCTTAGTTCTTTCAAACTGTGCTATATAAAATAGTTTCTTCTTTGCCAATTATATTCACAAATGATAAAATAAAATTTAAAAAATTCTATGATGATGATTAATCCAAATTAAATCTGCATAGAATGTTCTCACAATAGCTTTTCAGCTTAAAATTTGAAAGATTCAAAATTATGAATTAAATTCCTCTATCCAAGATTGTCTTTTTGTTGTTGCTGCCGCCAGTGGCTTAGTCCCTCTTTTACCCACTCTTGGTTCATTCTTATTTATTTTCTTTTGAAATGTTTTTCTGCCTCTCTTCCACATTTTACCTCCACCACCACCCCCTCCAGTAAACATTTCCTCTGAAATTCTACCTTTACTCTGATTTGGCTTGAAATGAAATTGGTAAAAAGAAATGTCCAAAAGTAACGTTTTCCTTTGATTCTAGTTTGAGAATGAAGAAGTATAGATTATTAAACATGCATGTAGGTCAGCAAAGGGGGGAAGGAAGACACCAGTCCTTAAAAAAAAAGATCTTTACAAGAAAGTGACCATAAGTAGTGCACCCATAAGCCTGCAAATGGAGCTGCAAACTTAAAAAGGAGGGCCGAGGTTCATTTCCCTCCCAATCAAAATGAATATAAAAAACAGCATTTCTTAGAAGGATTTGAGAAATCAAGCACCACTCCCTCATGTTTGACTTCTACAACCACATTCATCATTTTAAATGCTCCCTTTTGGAAGGAAGTTGCACCCAATAATGAAAAAGTAAGAGGGAACATTTGTTTTGTAATTGTTTATACAAGAATCTCCCACCACTGTAAGAATCCTTTATTTGTTCTTCAATTATTATTTTTATAATGCTTTTGATTCAAGAGTAGGACTGGCCATTCTTTTTTGTGGAGATGATTCAGCCACTGAGTGGGAGAACTTCCTCAGATTAATCCTTCAACTAACATGACATGTTTATATATAATGTCTTCCTGCCTAACTTCCCGCTGTGTGTAATAAAAACAAAGATAGAAAACTCCCATTAAGAATAGAGGTGTTAGGCCTACAGGAAGATCTCTGTCTCTTTATTTTTATTTTATTTTATTTATTTATTTTTGTCAATTGCTTCCAAGATAATAGGTATAAGTAAAAACATAGTTATGAATACATGGATACATATAAGAAAAATAAAAATAAAATAAAGGAAACAATAGGACAGGGACAGTAGGCACGTTGGTGCGCTTATGCACGCCCCGCTACAGACCTCTTAGGAATGGGGTGAAGTGAATAGTAGACAGTCTAAGGTTAAAGTTTTTGGGGTTTGGGGAAGAAACCACAGAGTCAGGTAGAGTATTCTAGACATTGATCACTCTGTCGCTGAAGTTGTATTTCCTGCAATCACGTTTGGTGCAATTAACCTTGAGTTTATATCTATTGTTTGCTCTTGTGTTGTTATGGTTGAAATTGAAGTATTCATTGACAGGTAGGACATTGCAATGTATGATTTTATATACTATACTTAGATTGGACCGAAGGTGGCGTAGTTGTAGATTTTCTAGGTCTAGAATTTCGAGTCTGCAGGCATAAGGTATTCTGCAACGAGTAGAGGAGTGGAGAACTCTTCTTGTGAAATATTTCTAGAATTTCTCAACTGTGTTAATATCAGATACGTAATGTGGGTTCCAGACTGATGAGCTGTATTCGAGTATTGGTCTAGCAAATGTTTTGTATGCTCTAGTTATTAGTGTAATATTACCAAAGCTACGTAAGATTAGGTTAACAACTCTTAACGCCTTTTTTGGCTATGTAGTTACAGTGGGCTCTAGCACTTAGGTCATTAGAGATGAGTACTCCAAGATCCTTGACAGAGTTTGGATCATCAACAAGATCTTGACTATTCAACCTGTATTTTATTTTCTGATTTTTTTTGCCAATATGTAGAATGAATATATATATATATATATATATATATATATATATATATATATATATATATATATATATATACACACACACACACACACACACATATACATATACATACACACACAATACATGTATATACAACAATGCAGACTTAATATCTTGTTACCTCAACACTGACATTTCCACACAATAGTCATATTCACCATGAAAATTTTGTTTTATATGCAAACAACAAAGAGGTAGACATTTTGTCTTTGTATATAATAATGGAATACAAAGGTAAACACGGGAGCTATGACTCAAAGTGTGCATATTATACCACTTGCTAGAAACACCTTAAATCACCTGCATCTTCTCCTGGGGCTTGTGCAGTTGCACTTGCCAACTGACATACACCTTGGGAAAAGTTCAAGGTGTTCCTGACAGGCACTGTCCATGTACCCATATATGTGAAGGCTCATATTTTATATTTCAAATCTGGATCTTCACACACATAATGCAGAGGTTGTCTCATAAACATACAGATATACAGACAATATTGGATTATGAAATGTTGATAATATGACCTGTTCATTTATTCTGCACAGAATATGACTGCTTACTTACAGAATACCAAGTTTCTAATGTTGGTGGGTCATTAGCAATATAAAATCTAGGATTCTGCAGTAATTTAGATACAACTGGAAAGAGATGATTTAGCATGCATATGGATGAGCATGCAGCATCTGCTGGAAATATCTCATAGTGGCTAGATCACATGGACTCATAGTGGCTAGATCACATGGACTCAGGAACCATCATATTCTTTAAGAAGTTTTCTCTATGTGCTACATGAAGACATACATTCTAAATCACCTTTTACTTTTCAAATCCATGCATTTTACTTTACACATTTGTAACAAATTCATCTGGAGTTGCAGCCATTTGGATATTTTTATATCCCTTTTAGTCTCATGCCTGCCAAGAAAATAATCTTATAGTGCAAATAGTGTAACACTTTAAGATGGTATTTTAAAGTAAAGAAAAATTGCAAACATCTATTAGAGTGAGAGAGTGGAACAACGATGGAAAGCAGAGTTGAGAAATCTGTGAGATGATAAAAGACAAGACAAACCCTTCCTTATTAGTAGGATGTAGTCACAAAATCAGATGCAGAAAAATAAAAACAAATACTACTTAAAGCAACAGTTTATGCAAGAGTTGATCCAAATGTATATTTTAAAATACTAAACTCAAAGGTCTATCAAAACAGAAAAAAAGACTAGATTGAACCAATGAGGCCTATGATTCACTTTCCAGCCTTCAGCTGCTAATTAGCAATAGACAATGTGGTGTACTAATTATTTATTTTATGTATGTATTAAATTAATATGCCTCCCATCTTCCCGAGAGGTGGAAAACCAACGTTCTTGTCCTCGACTAGGCAAGAAAGCTGCTGGATGATTTTGGCCCAGGCTTGCTTTCTTGGCCTTAGATTGGGAAGTCGAAAAACATCCTGTTATTAAGCAAAGGCCAACTACTTCCAAAAATGTTGCCAAGGAAACTGCACAGACCTGTCCCTGAAGTAACCATGAGTTAAGATTGACTTGAAAGAACTAAATAAATAATTTTATTTTCATGATTTATACCATGCCTTTCTGTTTCTGTGATCACTGAAGGCAACAAAATTCTGAACAGGAATAAATAAATAAATAAAATTACAGATTAAAAGTAGCATAAAATAAATATCAATAATGTCCAACACAAAGTACAATCTTTATAACCAGGCACTTATTAGAATAAAATGGCTTTACACACAGGAACTGTTTAGTTCCTTGAAAAAAGTGTAGAATTGAATTGTAATAAGAAATACACGGATGATAATTTTTGAAAAAAAACAAAATTTGGAAGTTATTTTAATTATTAGTTAATTATTTCTTAATTATAATTAATCATAGTTAATGCATTAATATTAATATTGTTAATATAATTATAATATAATAATATATAATTCTACTAATTATAATTAATAATTATTTAATTATTAGTTTAAATAAATGATAATTGTCCTTCAAACAATTTCCAGTGATAGATTTGTAATTTGCTTGCTACGGGGATCTAAACATTGCTCATGTTTCATTGATCAAGAGAGTTTTGCAGGTATTTGAAATAAGCCTGTAAAACCTACTCAATGGAGACGAAAGTGGAAAGAGTATATACATTATGTGTCTTTGATGTACAGATCATAGTAGGACAGACGAAGGATCACAGTTCTTTAAGAGCAAAATATGAAAAGTGATCATGTGGTGAAGAAAAAGAAACAAGCAGTATATCACTGTTGTTTGAAAGAATGCTTCAATAATTCCCTTGCTAACAACTTAGCCTTTTATCATCAACATCTTGCACTGAACATAGTTATGTGCACCAAAAAAACAGAGTAACAAAAGTAATCACATCTTGATCTGGGTCCTTCTGGACGCTAGAAGCGAATAACTGCAGCAGCCTTGATACAGCACCCCTCTGGTCCGTTACTACCCTCAGATGAAGGGGATCCACGACTTTCTAAGACCATCTGTTCTATTCTGTAGAGATTCTCAATCATGGTTGTTCCCAAGGTGCTTTTCAGGAGGCAACTGGACTTTCTTGTTTTTTGTTTTTCTTTTTTGAATACCTTTTGCTTCTCATCCATGATATTCAGATGAGATGAGAAGCGAAACGTCTTCAAAAAACAACAAGAAAGTCCAGTTGCTTCCTGAAAAAGCATGGCACAACCGTGACCTGTATGATTGAGAATCTCTACAGACTTTTAGCTATACAATTTTGGATGAACACCCTTTGAATAGTGTGGGAGTAGGAATGGATTTCCCGAGGGGGGAAAAATTGCAGAGTACAGTAACCAGAAGCACCACTCAGGTGACCCTGAGGACACAGATAAATCTCCAAGTGCTTCAAGGACCCTCTAAAAGGATGAAAATTACCAGCTGTCTGCAAGGAATATAAATCCTTCGATTCTCCACTATTCTGTCAGAATTGAAGAAGCTTCTTGGATGAGAAGTGAAACGTCTTCAAAAGAAAAAACAAGAAATTCCAGTTGCCTCCTGAAAAAGCACCTTTGGGACATCTGTTCCATTGTTAAACTCCTATTACTCTCCAAATATTTGCAATGTTTAATTTACTTGTCTTTCCTTTTAATCTGAATTCATTGGTTTAATATTTTATTTGAAGATAAATCCCTATAGTCTGAATAGTAAAAAACCACGAACCATCAGAAACGGTTCTGCATTTGCAGTCCCTTAAATTCCCAGAAAATATTGAACTAAATTTGGATTTCTTAATACAGGGCCACTGTACCTGATCTACAAAAATCCAGGCAAAAACTAGTTGATGGTGGTGCTACCTAATAGATATTCAGGTTTTTTACATCCTGGATATGTTGATCCTAGTATTTACAATGTTAGGAAAAGGGCCACCTATTTTACTATATCTCACCTAGCCTTTCCTCTGCCTAACAGCATTCAAGAGAACTAAATTCTTATGCCTGCTTTTAATAAGTGTAGTAATAGCAATAGCACTTAGACTTATATACCGCTTTATAGTGCTTTACAGCCCTCTCTAAGCAGTTTACAGAGTCAGCATATTGCCCCCAACAATCTGGGTCCTCATTTTACCCACTTCGAAAGGATGGAAGACTAACGATGCTGGCATTTTTCTTGGCAGCTTACTATAGGCCTGCATGCTACTTTAACTATATAATATGTGGCTATCTTCATATTACTTCTTAAAGATAAATATGCCCGTTTGTACCCTAGATGCTCAAACTTTCTCTTCCACCACTTTCTTTATGTCCTTGTCTCTTAAGGTTTAAATAGATCTTTAAAAACCCTTTAAAATCAAAGCATGGATAGTTGTGATGTTGATTTCAAAAGAAGTGGCTGAGGAGAAGTAAAATTAATATTCTGGCTACCTATAATGATCACAAACTGGATTGGGGTCCTGAGCACTTATCTTTAAGGAAAAGCTAAACAAAAGAAGACAAAAAGGTCAATGACATGTTGTACAATTAATGTTAAAGTGATTTAACATTAAGAGCCATGCAAGATATAGCTGGGCATCTATGCGAATCAGGAATAAATATCCAATCAGAGTGCTGTAGGTAGCAAAGGAAGAGAAGCCTGCTTGTCCTTTTAACTTCCTTTTCTGGATCAACTCTCTCCTCTCTCCTCACCACCCTCCAGCAAAAAGGCTGAATTATCAAATCTCTGATGATGTATGCAGCAGGAGCAGGAGCAATAAATAGGTCAGCAATACAAGGTCAAAGTGCATAACTAATATAAAATTTGTCAAAGATAAAAGCGGAGTAAGTGGTACACTACAGTCAATAAATAGACCATAACAAAGAAGGAACAAAAGCCTGGCAGGGTGGATATGGATAGCTATCTTGGCTTTTTTTAAAAAATCAAGCTCCATTTGGAGAGCAATCAAGTTGCTGTAGGAAATAGGCTTAGAAGATTGGGAACCTGGAGTTGCAGGAGCAAAAGTTCAACACTGATGATTGCAGGCCTGCTGCTGAAAGAACAAGGGCAAAGAGCTAAAAGAAACATGAAACATACGACTGTTCAAAATCTATACGGTGTTCAACTTTACTATCAAAATCAAATTTTAGTGAAATATATTGGATGAAGCTCTTGGATAGCTGTGACTTTGGCCTCTTTTTTTTTTTTTTTTCATTGAATGCTCTTATTCTACAAGGTTGTCTCAAAGCAGTTTGGTTTCCATGGCAGAATTCAAATGCCACCCTTTTCTACACTTACGGACAAAAATGAAATGTAATACCCTGGGAATTTGCCCTTCCCAGTAACAAGTATAACATTAATGGAAGTTGTGCAACCGCATTACTAGATCCTTGCATAATTTTCAACCATTTCAACAGAGAAACTTCCTGGTGGTTTGAGCAGATCTGTCTTCCAGTCAAATCCTTTAATTGGGCCCAACACCCGCTTCCTTTTATTTCACACTAAGGACATCTTCCATTATCTTTTCTTATCCATATCGTGATTTACTTCCTCTTCCAAATTTCTCCCACAATGAAAACCTTTGAGGTGAATTGTGTTGAGAAAGAGTGAACACCGTCATCTTAAGTTTGGTGATTAACAGTAGACATGAATCTGGATCCCTCTTACTTACCAAAATGTCAGGCTTGATGCAAGATGTAGAAGCTGAAATATAAAACATTGGTAGGGCAACAGTTTGGGAGTGGTATCTTTTTTTAGCATATGTGAAATTATATGTGCATTATATGGCAAGTATAATACATACATTTTCAACCTCAGTACTAAAGCATGGGTCTGAATAAAGAAGCCGGCTTTTTGCACTGATCTTACCTGTCCTATAACCTGTGTTGTTGAGGTATACTGCAAATGTGCGAATTTCATGCTGGGCTTGCCAGGATGGAGATGAACAGTTTTCATTGTTGGTGTAAGTGTTGTGATTGTGGACATATTTCCCTGTAAGAATAGAAGAGCGGGATGGACAGCACATGGGTGTCGTCACAAATGCATTGATGAAGTGAGCACCTCCTTGTTCCATAATCCGCCTGGTTTTATTCATCACTTGCATTGAACCTGAGGAAAGAAAAACAATATCATGTAGAAAAAGACAAGTTTTATCAGATGCAGAAGTTTCATCCTAAGTATCAAGTAGAAGGAGCCAATCATGATTAAGTCATTTAAGCAAGGGAAAATTGGGGACACATCTGTTATTCATCCCTGCAAAAGTATACATTTAGTAAAAGCTTTGATGTTTTAAACTCTTTGAAGGTTTAACAAACAAACCCAAACAATCCAATATTAATATTCAAGCTAACACTATGCTACAGAAATAGCACAACAGCCGCATCAGATTGTTCCAAATTGTCAGCAAGTTAAGCTTTAAGCTTTAAATCTAAAGAAGCATATCAGACACAAAGAAGAAAACTAAAGAAACAAAATAAAACAATTGAGCAGGACAATCTCAACAGATAGGGCTATTCTGTTTCCTGAAATGTGACTTGATAGATAAGATTCATTATCAAGTCACTGTCATCTGCTAGTGGCTATATAAATCAATCTTCTCTAAAATGATCTGTCTCTAATCTGGTCAAATATTCACTTCCTGATAAAGCAGTAGAAATGTTTGCTCACATTCAAGCACATGCAAGGAAAATGCCCCTCAGATTTTTCCATTCAACAAAGGTCAACTGTTGGGCAAGAGGAAATTTCATGTCTATCCGCATTTCCAGCTCTTACTATAGTGTACAAAATACATACTATAGCCAAAAAAAATGATACAATTCAAACCCATGCTTCTACCTTAATTAGGTACCATCGAGTTCATGGGAATGACTATATATCAAACTCTTAAATTATAAACTAAAAATAATTATCTATAAAATGTTCACCATTGACTATTTACAGATACTTCTTGCTATGGTTTCTAGGCCACAAGTGTTTGTTCTGCTTCAAATTTTATTTTGTCCTTCTAAAGATCTTCACAAATGCATATGGTCAATTAGAGTTTCTATCTTCAGTATGGTGTACAAATTACTGGTAAAAGGAAGGGTTCATTTCCAAAAGATACATTTGCAATCACAGTGAAGGATTATTTCTCAACTGGTTGTTCCTCTTCAGATATTTTGTATAAAATATCCAGACCGAAAAGGAATTCATTCACATGCACATTTTGAATTTCATTTGCCCAAGCTCTTTTCCCCCCCCAAACTCAAAATAGACTAAAAGATGAAAGTTATAAGCTTTGGATCTCTCAGCAGATTCAGACATTGAAAACAGACAATAGATGTAAACCAATATATCCTGGATATAAGATGCGTCCCACCTGCTCTACACAATTATTGCCAAACTGGAAATTGGAAGAGGGGTCATTAGTTATAATGGTAGGACCCAGAAAAGTTCATGTGAACAATTTGCAATGGAAGAAAGATCTGAACAGATTTTCCTGTTCTTCTTATTAGATACTATGTTATTAACTTATTTACTATGCTTTCTTGGGAAAATAGTTCTTATGATCAAATTAATCATACAATAGAAAGTAATTTCTGAAATGAAAATATATTAAGTCCATGTTATTCTTTTATTGATTTGTTGTGTTTAGATACTGCCAGATTCAATACAAATTTTTCCCAGTGGTTTATAGCATAAAAACATAGTAAAAGTGTTCATGTACTTATATACATATTTCCTGTTATACCATCCTCTCTTTTGATATTTTAGGTGGAATTTTATAATTAATTAAACTATTAAAAGGTAGAACTCATAATCTTATCTGCTTTGCCTCCTTCCTATTTAAATAACCCAGGTTTTATCAATATTTTGTCATTTTGTTATTAAAAGATAATTTTAATAACTTTTTAAATGACAAAGGCATTTTATTGAAATAATAGTACGTATTATGGCTCCCCTTGGGGACACTAACTTCATTTAATAAAATCACTGTAATGACAAGAGCCTATAGATCAACAGTCTTTAGTACTGAAATCTATAATCTCTTTCTAGTTTAAGAGCTAATCCAGAGGGGCAGATTAGTGAAAGGTAAACATTCCCTTTTGTTACAATATGGCCTTAAATATTTTTAAACAATGGCAACTCATCCAACAAAAACTTCCTTCCTTTATCCTGTCTCCCAAGACAAGTGATCCAAGAGGAAATAAAATCTCCCAAACAGTTGATTCATTCCTTTTGTAGAACGTCATTACTTATCTGTTAATTGGGTACTAAACTAAGCAAAATATTTGTCTCTGAAAGAGAAAAACTATTCCAGACAGTCTAACGGTTATGTTGCAATATTTAGTAGCAATGTTGTATTTAAACCATATTTATGTTTGTATGTCATGCAAAAAGGGCATCACATAAGATTAATGGCATTTAATTGACTCAGACATTCTAAATATGCTAGGATCTTCTGAAATATTTATTCAAGCATTTGGATAAATCAATGGTATGGGACTCTGTACACGATTAAAAACTGCTTCAGGCCTCTGTAATCACATCAAATCGGTTGTGTTTGAGATCTGAGCAAATTTTTACTCAATTGTAATGTATTTGGTTTCTTAACCTTAAATAACCTCATCATTTCTTGTGCCCCCAACTTCCTGGTCTTTCAAGAAGAAAGTTTGCTTGATCCCTTTCAGCTTCCCATCATAGGAATCTGTGAATTTCTTTGTGTATGACCACAAAAAATGCACACAACATATGGATGAGTAGGTATGTGCATCCAATTAATTTTATTTTCCTTTTGCAGAGTAGAGAGCTAGGCAAGAGTTGTTTTTTCTTATTTCACAAAAGTGTTGGAAACTTGGGGTAGAGAAGGAGTTCAATTTTCTTTGTTTTCATTATTTTGAAGTTGGTCCAAATGGAAATTTCAAGGTTGTCTTCAAAATGTTTTTAATGCATTGGAATGGAAGCAGTGCCAATATGCAAAGACCCATGCCTGGCTCTCTTGGTTTCCTATAATATATTATACTAGGTAATATGGAGATCTAGCTTTTTGTTCTGTAAATTGGAAGAAGAAAAAAATGTTCTATAAAGAGGTTAATGCTTTACGTACATGAAAAGTTTCTACATCAATGTTATTTTCAACCATACACACATATATATGAAACTTGTTTATGTATACATATACACATATTCTCACCCAATCCTACAATGCAAATTCTGCATAAAGAGAAAACATGGTACATATGTCTGTTATACAAATCTGCATAATTTATTATTACATTGCAGATCTCAAATAAAGATAAGAGTTATACAGTGAAATCTCTATCTACTGCAAATTCTGTAAACTCCTATAGAGCCCTGTCTGACTACTTTAGGATCTTAGGAGGCATTTGCCATATATTCTTGCAGTCTTAATAGCAAGAAACTTGGCTTAGAAGGAAAGCAAAAGAGATATAGAGCAGAATATTTACAGTGGTCACCCTTCTGCCCATTTTGTTTTTCACCACTTTTAGCCTGAACACTCTAACAGAAATAAAGTTAATGTTAAACTTGGATTGGTTTAATTGTAATCCAGTTCCAGCTGTTATAGTTTGTAGTAATCACAAATTACATAAAAGAACAACTTTCACTATGAAAGATATATTTTGCAATTTGGCAATTAATTGTAGAAACACTCTATTTCTCTAGACAAACATAATAGGACCTTATCAAATTTCTGAACCAGCATAGTCTGAAAATGTCTGGATTTGGTTTGAGACACAGAAAATTAGTATGAGATCACTAAGAGGCTCACACAGCCTCCAGGATATAAAATTATCAGATTTTCTCAGTCCCACTTTTCACAGTGTAATATGAGCATATTTAATTGGTATGATTTCTAGCTTATGGAAAGCATTTCATACATTACAAAAAGGAAAAAAAAAGAAAACCTTTGTGCAAGTACAGATTTAATGGATATGTGACAACCTATAATATTAATTACTGACATCCATAGAGCTGCATTTTTCACCAGGTTGCATTTTATTAGCAGAAACCACATCATTAACACTAACTCTTGAAGACTCTGAATTGAATGAATGAATTCTGGAGAACAGAAACTAACAGATGACTTTAAAGTTTTATTATATTCAGTGCTTTGTAATGTGTGTGTGTGTGTGTGTGTGTATTTGTGTATATATATATATATTTGTTTTCTTAAGTTTGCACGGGTATTTATATGTATGGTATTCAGCTTTGTTTGGGTATTTTCCCACGTCATTATAGTTGTGCTTTTAAAGTTGTAGCAACGTTTTGGCAGAATCTCATCTGCCATCATCAGGCTTCTGTATTGTGTTCGTCTATGAGTCAGGCTTTCACAGTCGTTTCTGTTTTAAATTTGGTGCTAACCTACTGCTGTGCCAGAATGGTTTTTTCTTCATCCTGATTGGTTGGGAGTCTTGGTCTGTATTTATTGATCTTGGAGTTTGCTGTGTTCTGCTTGATTGGTGTTTCTAATATCTTTTGTCTGTTTTGTAGCTTTTTTTTGTCTTGATTGGCTGGCAACATTGTGTTTCCTGTATTGGAGGCTTTTAGTGCTGCTTGGCTTTGAGTAAACGGACGGCTATCATTTATTAGGAAGCTAGGTTTCATCTGGGTGCCTGGTTGGGGTGTGTTTGAGCTGGAGGTATCAGGGGGGATCTGTTTGTGCCCAGGTGTTTGCCTGGCTTGTGGTGTGGAGATTTTTTTGTTTGAGAGTGCAGGCTTCCAGATAATTGACAGTCTGGTGGAGTCATCTCTTCTATTCATGCTTTCGGGTCTTTTTTCAATCTCTATTGTACCTCTTATTAGTATATGCAAATATATAAATCTGATACGTTTAGAAGACAATAAATTACAGCCCACCTCAGATAGTACTATAAAATAGAATCCCAAATGATTGACAGTCTGGTGGAATCATCTCTTCTATTCATGCTTTCTGGTCTTTTTTCAATCTCTTCTCTGATTATTCTGTGGCTGGGGTTTTCTATATTGGCTAGGGTTTTGGTGCCATTGAAGTTGATGCTATGACCTGTGGCTTTCATGTGTTGGACTAGTGAGGAAGTGTGTTCCAGCTTTTTTACTTCATTTTTGTGTTCATCCAGGCAGGTACTTATTCTTCTATTCGTCTGTCCGATGTATGTGGCAGGGCATGATGCACAGGGGACTTCATATATGCCTTGGTTTTCCAGGTCAATTTTATCTTTGGGGTTTCTTAGGATGGCTGCTATTTTTCTGTCTGTTTTGAAGGCAGTCTTGATGTGATGCCTGTGTAGTATCTTACTGATTTTGTCTGTAGTACCTCTTATGTAGGGCAGGACAGCTGTTCCATAGGTCTGTTCATCTTCTAGGTCTCCATTATGTCTCAATGTGTTTTTGTGGATCAGGCCAGTGATTTTGCTTTTGTGGAAGCCGTTAGCTGTCAGTACTTTAGTCAGGGTGCATAGTTCAGTCTTTATGTGCGTCTTGCCTGCCAGGCATTTGGTTCTGGCAATTAGTGTTTTGGCCACGGAGTTAATCTGTGCTGGGTGGTGGTGGGATTGGACGTTGTGGTACTGGTTGGTGTGTGTTTTCTTCTGGTATATGGTGTGTGCCATCTGTTTTTTTGTAGATTAGTACATCTAGGAATGGTAGTTGTTTGTTTGTTTCCATTTCCATGGTGAATTTGATTTTGGGGTGTGTGCTGTTTAGGTGTATTAGGAAATTGTTTAGGTTTTCTTTTCCATGGGGCCAAATAACAAATGTGTCATCAATGTATCTTAACCATAGTTTGGGTTTGTGGGTGACATTGGCTAGGGCTCTGGATTCGAATTCTTCCATGAACAGGTTTGCAATGACGGGTGACAGTGGTGATCCCATAGGGGCTCCTTCAATTTGCTTGTATCTTTGTCCTTTGTATATGAAATATGTGTTGGTTAAGCAGTGTTCTGCTAGTTTGATGATGTGTTTGGGTGGTTGGTATTTATTTTTGATGATTTCGAGAGTTTCTTTTATCGGGACTTGAGTGAATAGTGAAACCATGTCGAAACTTACAAGCAGATCTTTTTGTTCCATGTGTAGATCTTTGATCATTTCCAAGAGATGGTATGAGTTTTGTACATGTGAAGCTGCTGCTTCAGCATGGGGCTGTAGCTGCTTTGCTAGGTATTTGGCTAGGTTTGTAGGCTAGGTTTTGCTCCTCTGGAACTGACTATGGGTCTGAGGGGTATGCTTTCTTTGTGTATTTTGGGGAGGCCGTATAGTTTGGGGCATCTGGAAAATTTTTCTCTTGGGATGATTGTCTGTTGGAGCTCTTTGCTCATGCTGCTGGTTATGATTTTCTTCTTGGTTATTTTTTCCAGATATGTGGCTGGGTCCGTGTTTATGGGTTTGTATGTGGAGTCTTGCAGTAGGTCTGTCAATTTTGTTTCATAGTCTTTTCTATCCATTACTACTGTGGCATTACCTTTATCTGCTGGAAGTATGATTATGCTGCTGTCGTTCCTTAGGGCTTGCAGGGCTTTTAGTTCCTCTTTGTGAAAGTTGCTTTTGGGTGGTTTGCTTGTGTGTAGGATGTTAGTGACTTGGTGTCTTATTCTATCAGCTTCATCTGTATTTAATTTAGTTAGGCTGGATTCCACTCCACATATGATGGATTCTGTGGGGATTTTTTGGGGTGCTATAGCATAATTGAATCCTTTGGTTAGGACATCTGTTTCTGTTTTGGTGAGTTCTCTGTTGGAAACGTTGTATACTAATTGTTTCAGGTGTTGTTGTGAGTTGTTGGGGGCTTTCTTGTCATGTTCTAATTTCTTTAGTTTGTTCAGGAGTTTGTCATTTTTGTAAGTGGTTTCAGTTTCAGCTCTCCAAGTTGTAAGTTGTTTTATCTTGTCCCAAAGTAGAGGGCGGATTTTGTTGGTCAATTCCAGGTGTAGGGTTAGGAGATATTTGTTTAACTGATCGAGTTGGAATCTCTTTCTGTGGAGCTCATTCCTGAGTAGAGCCATTTCAGTTCTTTTCAGGATATGTTTAGTAGCTGCTGTGCTGTGATGAAATGCTAATTTGAAGCAGGTCGGTGTTGCATTGTTGTCTCTGCAGCTGCGTAGGAATTTGAGGTCACATAGTATTCCTGCTCTTTTAACTTCCAGCTTCTTGTAGGTTTTGGTCTGGCTGTTTATTTCCTCCCCGTAGAGGTCTGATATTTGTTTTCTTAAGTATTCGCGGGTATTTATATGTATGGTATTCAGCTTTGTTCAGGTATTTTCCCACGTCATTATAGTTGTGCTTTTAAAGTTGTAGCAATGTTTCGGCAGAATCTCATCTGCCACCATCAGGCTTCTGTATTGTGTTCGTCTGTGAGTCAGACTTTCACAGCCATTTCTGTTTTAAATTTGGTGCTAGCCTACTGCTGTGCCAGAATGATTTTTTCTTCATCCTGATTGCTTAGAAGTCTTGGTCTGTGTTTATTGGTCTTGGAGTTTGCTGTGTTCTGCTTGATTGGTGTTTCTAATATCTTCTGTCTGTTTTGTAGCTTTTTTTTGTCTTGATTGGCTTGATTGGTTGATTGGATTGACAGAAGCCTGATGATGGCAGATGAGATTCTGCCGAAACATCACTACAACTTTAAAAGCACAACTATAATGACGTGGGAAAATACCCGAACAAAGCTGAATACCATACATGTAAGTACCCGCAAAAACTTAAGAAAACAAATATATATATATATATATATATATATATACACAAATACACACACACACACACACACATTACAAAGCACTGAATATAATAAAACTTTAAAGTCATCTGTTAGTTTCTGTTCTCCAGAATTCATTCATTCAATTCAGAGTCTTCAAGAGTTAGTGTTAATTATGTGATTTCTGCTAATAATTGGAGAGGGGATATCCAAAACTGTCTGTGCTTTGCTTTAGCTCTTTTCTCTCATGCTACCTAAAGTTGGTTAATTTGCTTTGCTGAATGCCATGATAAGATTTACTGGTAGTTAAACTGTGATTATACATAAAGCTACATGATTGCTACATATTTGCCACCTACATATCTTGGGTGAACATATCTTGGAAAAAATGTATTTGGTTATTTACATGGAGACTGTTTGCCTTTAGAGTAAAAGTCAAGATATCACATCCTATCCCAATTTTTTCTCCTTACTCTTCAACCTCTTTAAACTTGTAGAGCAATACAAAAATATTCCAGTTTTTTCATCTTTTTTCGGATATAATTAAAAAAAATGTATCACTGAGTTCAGAAGAGCTGGGGAATTAAACAGAACATGTAATCCTCAACTAATAACAGTTCATTTAGTGATCGTTCAATGTTATAATGGCACTGAAAAATGTGACTTATGGCTGTTTTTCAGTTATAACCTTTGCAGCATCCCCAGGATCATGTGATCAAAGTTCAGATGCTTGTCAACTGTTTCCTATTTATGACCATTGCTGTGTCCCAAGGTCATGTGATCTCCTTTTGCAAACTTCTGACAAGCAAAGTCTATGTGGATGCCAGATTCACTTAACAAATAGATTACTAACTTATCAAATGTAGTGATTCACTTAACAATTGTGGCAAGAAAAGTCGTAAAATGGGACAAAACTCACTTAACAAATGTGTCACTTTACAACAGAAATGTTGGGTTCAATTGTGGTTGTAAGAGGACTACCTGTAGTTAAAAACCTTAAATACAAGTGTGCACTGTTATTGTTGAAAAGTAGGTATTCTTTGTACCATTATTTGCTTTTTAACTTTATTTGTTAAGTATTTAACTACAAGATACTACCTGTAGTGAACTGATCTACTGATACATTTTATTGATACTTTAACTTCAAAGAAATCAATGAATTACAATGTTATATCTGCAACCATGAAGAATGTATCCTCAGAAGTAAGTTCCACTAAGTTCAATAATTTCTTAGCATTACCCAACATATTGTTTAAAAGCCTGGGGTTTCAACTAAAACAACAGATTACTTATTCTGCCTTTCCATGTAATAGTTCTCTGATCAATATTCTTCTCAATTCCACCCCTGCAGCAAAACCCCAAAATGAACACTTTCAGAACTGTTAGTTTACTTCTATTGGAAAGAGATCCAAACTGCAGTAGGAACTTGCATCCATCAAAATGTATATATCCATTCAGACAAATGAAATTAGACACAATAGCTTAAAGCCAATTTAAGTACAATTCTTATTCTGAAGCACTATATGATCTCACAGATGGCTTTGTCAAATGCATTTCGTCCAGCAGATCTTAATTTGTTTGGGCACATGAGCCATTGTGCTTGAAATCAGCAGAAGTACAACAGATTATTAGAGAAAGGAACTATACTGCTCAGAGAACTTTGCCAATTGCATCAGAGACAAGCAGGCAGGCATAAAACAGATCATGATAAATTTTTAAGGACCACCCACTGAATTTTAGTCACCAGAGACTATGAGATAATGTGCAAAGCTTTTTGGAATATGCATTATTAAAACAGGTCTGTCTAGCTCTGAGACACATAAGATTCTCACCCAAAAATGCTTCATTAAACTAACAATTTTCTTCCTTGATGCAGTAGTTGTATTCTATGATTTAAGAAATTAAAAGGAAATGCAAATAATATTTATGATTTTAAACCATGTTTAAAAAGGAACATCAGCAAAATTAAGGAGCTCTCCATGAATAACTATGACTCTATTTGTAGTATTAATGTAAGTATTTTGAATTTCTATTGCACAAAAAGAAATAGTTTTATTGTAGTGCTCCTTAGGACAGCTCACAATGAATAATACTATGGTTTTTTTTTAAAAAATGAGGCTATTAAACACGAGAGAAATAACCATTTCTAAGCTATTCGCATTTCAAAGTCCAGAACTGTCAGTTTTAAAATGTTGTATAGTATAAACATTTTGAGTAACTTATACAGCATCCGTTTTACTCTTTATAGAATTAAACATGAATGCAATGAATTTAAAAGGATGTTCACTTGGAAATTGGAGGTATATTAATATAAGAATTATTTGGGGGTTGGTTTCTGGGTTCTGTAGAGACTTTCAGGAGCTACATGCAATTTTGGGGCCAAGATTTGGCACCTCCAAATTGGTGGCAATGCTAGGTGGCTTCAAATGGAGCACTCTGGGACTCTTACAGAATCTTAGCAATTTAAAGATGTATGCCCATCAATTGTTGGCTGGGGAATTCTGAATTCCATACATTTTAACATTTGCCAAGGTTGACAAATACTGATACAGACCACTGCTTGCCCATCTCTGATCTAGACAAATCTATGTACCACCAGAAACTAGTTAAAGTAAATTCCAGGACCAGTGAAAAGTATGCCATTTTTATCAATTAGAACCATACAATCCCTTTAATTCTTACCAAGTTCTACATCCTGGTCATCAGTAAGAACAAGAATGATATTTGGGCGGATATTCCGCCGGTCCCTTTGAAATCTTCCTTTCAGACGCTGATTTAACAGGAAGGCTGAACTGTCATCCAGCAAGGATAAGAGAGTCATTATGAATAATCCAATGGCAATATTACGGTGTGCCATATTGTTCTGATTTTGCATGCTCTTTGACCAAAGTTGAGGGAGTATTTTCTGGTTCTTCCTCAAACACTGATCTAAGAAGGAACAAAAAAAAAATTAATGTAAAAATTATGCAAGAAAAATATAGACATATTTTACAAACCATTAATTTTAAATACATTTTTAAAAAATATTCTCCTTTAAATGAGAAATCTTGACTATGCAGTCTTTCCAGTTCAATTCTAAAACATTATTTTAAGTACAGCAAGATATTCAAATAGCACTTATCTGCAGCTCTATAAAAACCTGCATTTTTGTGCAGCTGTTCTCCTTAATTACCCTATGATCCTGAGAAAAGATGTGGCTACTTTAAATGGGTGCAAAACAGTTGCTACATCTGCAGCACTGCATACTTTGTGGCATCTTTCTGAAGCTGAGTATTCCACAAGGATTGTGAAAGCACATTATATGGCAATCATAGCAAGTAGCAGAAGACATGCATGCCTATAAAATCTGAATGAACATATACAAAATAGCCATCAACAACCTTCATTTATAATATATTTCCAATAAATCACTTCAGATTCAACTTATTATTTACAACAGTTGGAGTAGGCAGGCAGGCAGGCAGGCAAGCAGGCAAGCAAGCAAGCAAGCAAATTGACTTTGAGTCATTGTTAACTCTATTAGCTGCCTGGAGAAGTCCTTGCCATTTTCTTGGCAAGATTTTCAGAAGTGGTTTGCTCTGCCATTTTCTTCCTAGGGCTAAGAAAGGACTGGCCCAAGGTCAATAAGGTGACTGTGCTTAAGGCAAGACTAGGACTCAAGGTCTCTTGTTTCTGGTTTAGTTCCTAAACCAAACTGGCTTTCTTTTCATAACTTACCTTAACTACAAAACAAAACAAAATGAAAACCCATAAATAGAATTAGCATTGGTATTAAGATCAGAAAAGGACACTCCATTTATTTAGTTATCAAACAGAGAAACTACTTGTTGAGTGGGGTTTATAGGTAAAAGTAAAGAAGTGTTAAGTCAATCTTTCTGTTTTCCCCCCTTAACAACACTTTTTATTATACTAAGACAATATGCAGAAACTAATTGTAAAATTAACATTTTAGGGTAAGGTAGCAATAAGCTTAAATTAATTCTACAAAGGTAATGGAAATGCTAATTTTCCTCAAAAATTTAATTGTAGTAATTCTCTAAAACAATGAAAAAAATGCATGCTTACTGATACTATAATTGAATTTCTTTCCATGTGTTTGACAAATGCAGGATTAATTTAGAAGATTGCTATAATTAATTCTGAACTTTCTAAACTTTTTGGCTGTGTGGGTAGATATTCAGTGTTATGTCAACAAGATTGGGTCATTATTTTAAGACAGTGAGTTTGTTTTAAAAAGAGAAAAACAAGCAAGTTGCTGAACTTGTTTTAAAAAGGAAAAACAGAGACCCGTTCTTTAAACAAATCATAAGCTGTCATACTTTATTTACTTGACATAATTTTATTTACTTGACATAAATCAACAGTCAACATCTTTTCTTGTCCAGAATTTAGTAAAACTGTCATAATCTTATTTGGTTATTCACTGAATTCAGTATACCCAAGAAATATAATTTGCAGAAGTGCACAGCTCAAAGTTCTCTAAGCATCTTTTAATATTTTATTAAAAATAATCTTCACTAGTAAAGCACTGGATTACAAATTTATAGTAATTTTTATAAACCCAGAATTCATGTCATATTATGCAACTCTGTAACAACCATGTTGATCAAACTTCTGTATTACTAATTTCATTTGACCCATGGCATCTTATAATTATTAAAGTATCCACAGTACATATAACACTACAAACAATTAAACATTTACAATAAATATAAAACTTTAAAATGTTCATTCTTAACTACATACCCTTTTAAAACAATACACCAAAACATCCATTCCAGCACTTTACTGTCTCAAAACAATAATCCTATTATAACCATGATTGTTATTCCATATCCCACAGATCATGAATACAAGAGAGCAACAGTATTAAAGCTTTGAAGGACTTCTGGAATAATTCAGCTTTTAATATTTTCTGGAAGGCTGTCACAGTCGCTTATAATCTAATATCCAAAGAAGGCTATTACAATTTGGTGTTGCAACTTAAAAGCACTCCCTCCCTCCCCCCACCACACTTTTCTCATAAAAGTGTGGATTTTTCCCAGTAGTTTATTTCACAATAAATATATCTATACATTTTGTGCCAAAATTTATTTTGCTCAGATAAACCTTAACTTAAAAAGTTCTTAAGCTGTGGCAAACTACTAGCCTGAAAAAAAAGGATCAAGTTTTGGCTACTAATAAAGACAGAAAAAAAACCAAGAGAACCTGCATCTATATTAGCTGAGCATTGGTATAAGAAAAATAATCCTCAAATGCATTTACTAGAGTCATCAAACTGGAAGACACCATTGACACTAGCAAGAATCCAAATTAAACTTTGATAGACAGCTGTCCACCTCTCCTTGAGAATATCTTCCAAACCCACTACATTTTTCAGTAATTAGTTCCATTGTTAAACTGTTTTTATCTTATGAAATCACTGCTAGCATTTTGCCAACTCTTATTCCTGTAACTTAACATTTATTATTATATATCCTAGGATGATAAAAAAATGATATAGCCTTTTGTTCAATTTTGTTTTCAGATATATCAAGGCAACCTTCCAAGAATCTCTCTTTTCTTTCACCAATACTTAAATTGGAAGTCACAGATCTTCTCTGAATCTGATTTTGACCGGACCCTTATAAAAGTGTAAGGCTTAAAACTGACAAAATCATCAAGATGCCACCTGACCACTAAAAAAATAAATAATTAGGAACTATACTTCTGTTGATGTATGTAAACACTGTATTGGTGAACTTTTGTTAAAGCATTATTTTTCAATCTGTTCAGGTCCTAGTTGTCAAGTAATCCACCTTAAATTTAACTAGGTTGCTAATTAGAATGTCATTAGATAATTTGGCAAATGCTTTGCAGAAATCACAGTAATTTATGCTTACTGAAATCATAAGTAAGGAAGTTTGCTGGATTTTCTTTGCTGGTCTTTAGAATGACAATAATAATTTGTTCTTCACATCTGATTCTTTTGTTCTCTAGGATTTCACAAAATCAAAACAGTATATCATCAAAATCCTTCAGTACTCTGGGATGAAATTCATTCAAAATTCAACTCATTCAGACAGATATTCCCTGGCCATGAATCTTAAATTTAATCCTGCTCTTCACAATGGCCTAATTAAATTTATATCCCCCTGTCGGAAAAGACAAAGCAAAATAGGATTTGAGGAGTTCTATCTTCTCTTGCTATTGTTAAGTGTTAATATTTGCAATTTTAATTATACATTTGCTGTACTGATTCTTTTTTCTTTGAATATATCTGAAGAAGCCCTATTTTTTTAATCTTAAAATGTTTCATCAGCCTCTGTTCATTCTGACCTTTAGCTGCTCAAATCTCTTTTTTGTAATTAAGAACAGTCTTTTTCTTGCTGATATCTCTCTACCTCCTACAGAGGTTTTGTTTGTTTGCTTCCCTGATTCTTATGTTTTTCATAAGTTTTTGCACAGCTACAGTTTTTGTATCATTTCTTTCTTTTTCCTCCTTGCCATTTGGTTTTCGGTATCTTTTTCAGGAATTACCACATAGCTTTAGCTCTATTTTTAGTTACTTCTGTCATGGAATCATTTCTCTGGTTTTATTTATTTAAAAAAGAACACTTAACACTCAAAAATATATGTTCCATTATATTTATCTTTAGTTTTCCTTAACTTTACATAATCCAGGATTATGAAAGTAATTGTTTTCTAAACATCAGCCTCACAGAGTTCTCTTTAGTAAAAATTATTGCAACAGATGGAATTCTTTGTATATCATGGAAGAGGCTTTGGGGTTTTATTTTGAACACCTTTCCTGTAAATCAGTGCAGGCAAATCTCTTAATTGATAGCAAGAATATTTGCAGCTGGTTGTAGATGTAACACTTTCGTATCTCTAACAAATGTGAGAACTACAGGTAATCCTCAACTTACAACCATTTGTTTAGTGACCGAGGTTACAACGGTACTGTAAAAGTGACTTAAGACTGTTTTTCATGCTTATCACTTATTGTAGCATCCCTACAGTCATGTGATCCAAATTTATATGCTTGGCAATTGGTTCATATTTATGACGGTTGCAATGTCCTAGGGTTATGTAATCACTTTCTGTGACCTGACAAGCAAAGTCAAGGGGAAAACCAGATTCACTTAGAAACATTTTCCTAATTTAAAATGGCAGTGAAAGGTGGCAAGAAAGGTCAAAACATGGGGCAAAACTCTATTAACAACTGTCTCGCTTAGTTACAGAAGTTTGGAAGTCAATTGTGATCGTAAGTCAAGGACTATCTGTAACTCTTACAGTTCCTTACTTTGCAAGACAAGCTGATAGCTTTCTTTGAATCTTTTGCTGGTAACTGGATTGAAGATGTCATTTCATTGACTTGCATATTATGAAGAAATGGGATGAAGAATTTTGTATCTGTCACCTAAGAGGAGGTGTTGAGATTAGGGAATCACTTATACCTGAGGTGAGTTGTTTGAGGATTTCTTTTCTTAATACCGTTATCTTTTTTCATAGTTTTTCTTCTAATCTGTATTATCTTTCATTGTTTTATTCAAAACTTTAAATAAACATAATTGAAAAAAGATATGCTGATAATCAACAGTTCTTGATCCAGAGTTGATAGTTATACAAGCACATACCTTCAAAGCTATCATGTCCCTTATAAAGAGTATGTTAATTTGTAGAAAGGACAGGAAAAAAAAAGTTACTGGTTTGAACTAGCATAAGAGCCACAGAAAATACACTTTTAATTTGGTAGTGGTCAATCATCTATTTACTGATAGATGATCATTTACTGATAATCTATTCATCTAAATCATCTATTTATTTGGATTCATTTACTGAGCTATCCCCATAAGACATTTCTCAAGTCCTAACCAAGGAGATCAGTTTAACAGTGTAAAGCTAAGGGCCGAGATTTAGTGCTGAGTCCTTGTTGTTGTGGAAGACTAAAGCTTTTGGCAGCCCACTTCAATAGAAAGCAAATTTTTCCTTGAGTTTCTTTTGACATGAATTACGGAAAAAGAATAAGATAAAGTTACAGAAAATGGAATGCTTTTACGTCAATTTCTCTCTCAGCTAGTAAATGTGGGATTTCCCCCCCACTAATGGCATCTGTGTGAACTGGTGAGGAAGCTGTTCCGTTAACTAGTAAGAGAAGAATCTCCAGGTGGCTAGCATGTGAGTCACTCTTAGGCTCTAAGCATACCACCATATTGGCATTTCCCCCCAATGTTTCTGTTATGTCTACTTTATCAACTGTGTTCCATATTGGATAGTCTCAAATCAAGGTTTTCTGATCTTGTGCTTTTCTTTTAAAGGAGAAAATTGTTATTCTCTGTGTTTGAAAAGGCAATAAGCTAGTTTACATCTCACAATGGCAGGGTTCATATACTGTACTAAACCAAATTGATAAAAACAGTATAAAATACAACTGGACATACACACGTTATATCCAAAGAAATAAATAATATTGGCTGATCCATTTAGTATACTAAGATAATAGTTAGGTTTCCATAACTTTCTGAATCACAAACTCTCTAACTTTTGATTTGTTTAACATGTTATGCTAATCTATATTATACAGAAGCTCCTTAGTAAGTAAATCAGCTTGATGGGCATTTTATAGGAAGTTCTAATCTGACCAGGATGATTAGGGGATTGGAGACTAAAACGTATGAAGAACGGTTACAAGAACTGGGCATGGCTAGTCTAGTGAAGAGAAGGACCAAGGGAGACATGATAGTGGTGTTCCAATATTTGAGGGGCTGCCACAGGGAGGAAGGGGTCAAGCTATTTTCTAAAACACCTGTAGGGCAGACAAAGAATAATGAACAAGCAGAGATTTAACCTGGAAATAAGGAGAAACTTTCTGACAGTGAGAACAATCAACCAATGGAACAGCTTGCCCTCGGAAGTTGTAGGAGCATCATCATTTGAGACTTTCAAAAAGAGATTGGACTGCCATTTGTCAGAAATGGTATAGGTTCTCCTGCTTGGGCAGAGGGTTGGACTAGATGACCTACAAGGTCCCTTCCAACTCTGAATATCTGTTATCTGATTGGAAGACCAATTGTCCCTTCCAAAAGCAGCAATTATAAAGCAGTAGTATAAACTTCAGGCATCCTATGAAGAATTAAATAAATGTTCAGACTGAATTGCTTTCTTTGTTTTTATATAGGTTGAATACAAAAATCTCAGTCTCTTTTCCTCAAATTTAAAACATTGCTTCTTGTCCTTTTCTGAGGATATAAAATAAGTTCTTCTTGGGTAGCCATTTAAATATTTGCTCCCAGTCTGTTACCTACTGTTATACTGATAGCTGCATTAATTTTCTTTTAGAATTGAATATCAAGTAGTTTTTATCAGCTCCATATATTACTTGCTGTCAGTGGTGGTATTCAATTTTTTTACTACCAGTTCTGTTGGCATGGTGTGGCTTGGTGGGTGTGGCTTGGTGGGCATGGCAGGGGAAGGATACTGTAAAATCCCCATTTCCTCCCCATCCCACCAACCTGCTGTCCAGTTCCATTCTCCTGTGTGCAGGGCAACAAAAGAAGACCCAGACAATCAGCTGGGACTCGGGAGGCAGAGAATAGATGGGGGTGGGGCCAGTCAGAGGTGGTATTTGCCGGTTTTCCGAACGACTCAAAATTTCCGCTACCGGTTCTCCAGAACCTGTCAGAACTGGCTGAATCCCACCTCTGCTTGCTATTGATTCCAGGGCTATGAAATGTATAAAATGAATTAAGTTTTTAAAAGTGTTTTTACATTTTTCCTAAAATTATTTATTTACATTACACTCTTGCATTCTGCAATCCTAGCAGTCCAGCTTGACACAGATGATAGCAGTAATTACCATTCCTATGATGCCAATGAAAATAATGTTTTAAAAAGTAGGCTGAGCAAAGCTAGCATAAATGGGAATTGAACAACAAATTGAACACAAGGGGAAACTATCATATGACCATTGGCATTTAGTTTCATGGCTAAGCACTTGGTATTTTGATCTGACATGGTGCAGCAGTTGCTAACTTTGGTAACAACTGGAAAAAAAAAAACCGGACTTCTGAATTCTATGATATCATCCTATTCATATTGAATCTGAGGCTATCGTCCAATGCCATTTTTATGAATTATTGGGAAGGTGTTACATAACTTTTTCAGCAAATGTGAAAGCCTATAGAGAATCTGTCTCTGATACTTATACTCATTTCCAGAACACATAGTAATTTTTTTAAAAAAAATCTTCAATTTTTTTACCAAGTTATTATGTGACGAATACCTTCTGATTGCAGGCTTTCAGACAGCTATAAAGAGCACTTATGAAGAGTAGCTATTTTGATAATGAGATAGATGTAATGTGTGAAAATAGTTTAAATATCTATGTAGGAAGGTAAGCTGTAAAGTAATTATTTTGGCAAAGAATGTTTGAAAGCACACATGTTGTTTTATGTTCACAAAAATAAACATAATTTTATAGCTATACACACACACACACACACACACACACACACGTGTGTATGGATGTACACTGCTCAAAAAAACAAAGGGAACACAAAAATAAGACATCCTAGATCTGAATGAATTACATATTCTTATTAAATACTTGGTTTATTACATAGTTGAATGTGCTGACAACAAAATCACACGAAAATGATCAGTGGAAATCCAATTTAGCAATCCATGGAGGTCTGGATTTGGAGTTACACTCAAAATTAAAGTGGAAAAAAACACTACAGGCTGATCCAACGTTGATGTAATGTCCTTAAAACAAGTCAAAATGAGGCTCAGTAGTGTGTGTGTGTGGCCTCCACGTGCCTGTATGACCTCCCTATAATGCCTGGGCATGCTCCTGATGAGGTGGCGGATGGTCTCCTGAGGGATCTCCTCCCACAGCCGGACTAAAGCATCCCCCAACTCCTGGACAGTCTGTGGTGCAACGTGGCGTTGGTAGATAGAGCGAGACATGATGTCCCAGATGTGCTCAATTGGATTCAGGTCTGGAGAACGGGCAGGCCAGTCCATAGCATCAATGCCTTCGTCTTGCAGGAACTGATGACACACTCCAGCCACTGAGGTCTAGCATTGTCTTGCATTAGGAGGAACCCAGGGCCAACCGCACCAGCATATGGTCTCACAAGGGGTCTGAGGATTTCATCTTGGTACCTAATGGCAGTCAGGCTAACTCTGGCGAGCACATGGAGGGCTGTGCTAAAGAAATGGCACCCCACACCATTACTGACCCACTGCCAAACCGGTCATGCTGGAGGATGTTGCAGGCAGCAGAACGTTCTCCATGGCATCTCCAGACCCTGTCACGTCTGTCACATGTGCTCAGTGTGAACCTGCTTTCTTCTGTGAACAGCACAAGGCACCAGTGGCGAATTTGCCAATCTTGGTGTTCTCTGGAAAATGCCAAATGTCCTGCACGGTGTTGGGCTGTAAGCACAATCCCCACCTGTGGACGTCGTACCACCCTCATGGAGTCTGTTTCTGACCTTTTGAGCAGCCACATGCACATTTGTGGCCCGCTGGAGGTCATTTTGCAGGGCTCTGGCAGTGCTCCTCCTGTCCCTCCTTGCACAAAGGCGGAGGTAGCGGTCCTGATGCTGGGTTGTTGCCCTCCTACGGCTTCCTCCACGTCTCCTGATGTACTGGCCTATCTCCTGGTAGTGCCTCCATGCTCTGGACACTACGCTGACAGACACAGCAAACCTTCTTGCCACAGCTCGCATTGATGTGCCATCCTGGATGAGCTGCACTACCTGAGCCACTTGTGTGGGTTGTAGACTCCGTCTCATGCTACCATTAGAGTGAAAGCACCGCCAGCATTCAAAAGTGACCAAACCATCAGCCAGAAAGCATAGGAACTGAGAAGTGGTCTGTGTTCACCACCTGCAGAACCACTCCTTTATTGGGGATGTCTTGCTAACTGCCTATGCTTTCCATCTGTTGTCTATTCCATTTGCACAACAGCATGTGAAATTGGTCAATCAGTGTTGCTACCTAAGTGGACAGTTTGATTTCACAGAACTGTGATTGACTTGGAGTTACATTGTGTTGTTTAAGTGTTCCCTTTATTTTTTTGAGCAGTGTATGTATATGTGTGTGTGTGTGTGTGTGTGTGTGTATGTATGTATACATACATACACACACATATATATTTCTGTAAGCAAAACCATTTGAGTCATTTTCATATTTAACAGGACTTGAACAAGAAATTCTACTTTATCAAAAGTATCCGTTTCAATAAGATTACAATATAATTTAAAATGCAACAGAAATGGAAGATGAATGAAAAGTTCTTCAAAGGAAAATGATCTCAAAAGTGAGATGATATAATGGAATAGAATTTCATTTTTTGTTTTGAAAACATGAGTATAAACCAACTGCCCATTCAAGGGGAAATAGAAACATTGGCAAATAATGAAGATTAAGAACTTAAAACTTTAGCCGGTAACAAATGCTGTTCAACCAGCTAATATTAAACTGAGAAACATATCTGTATTCTTAACTAAAATAATCATTCAGCTAGTAAACCTTCAAGGAAAAGGGATAATTAACATACGTTTTCTGCAATAATATGGCTTGTTAATAGGAAATTTCATTACATCTGTCTGATGCATGAATTTATTTTATTAAATTTACATCTTTCCTACTGAATATGGAAATACACACTTAAGTACCTCCACAAAAATGATGTAAATTGTCTAAAATATCCCTGAGTCATGTCAAAAGTTTGGCAACTTGATTGTTAGTTCCAGATTTCTCCTGGATGATTAAAGCTGCACCTTTAAGATGACCTGTGTTGAAAGTCTACATCAGAGGCCCCCAACCTTTTGGGTATCAAGGACAAGTTCCGAGGAGAAAGGTTTTTCCGCAGACCGGAGGGGGTATCATTTTGCGTGCTGTCTGCATCCCAAAGATGGGGCTTTGATTGTTTGCGTGGATCAGTTGCTGGCGTACTACGGACCGGTGCTGGTCTATGGATCGGGGGTTGGGGAACCCTGCTCTATGTGACTCTGGAGGAAGTAGATTATCTTATCCCATTTCAGTTGGTGTTCAGGATGGAGATAGCACTAGTTGTTCTTACCGATGACACAGCTGCGATGGAATGATAGATCCATTTTGGTGCTCCTAGGTTTCTTAGAGGCTTTCAACAGCATCGACGATGAATATGACCGATTTGTATAAAATTCTGCATGACATGCCAAAAGAAGACACAGTTTTCTTTTTTCAAAACACTGGGACCTACTATATATTTTATCTTCATCCAAGCAATATATAAAGAATAAAGGTAAAGGCGTTACACATAAAAACATGAAAAGTTGACTTTGCAATAATTTTATTCAACAAAATATGCCATTTCCTTCTGTGGAAAAAGTAAGGACACCCTTAGCTCTGCCATCTGATATTGTCTGCCACCTTTGCAAGAAACAACCTCAAATTAGGCTGGAAGGAATTTTCCTGTGTTTCTTTAAATCTGGACTTTGATTTTGACATTCCAGAACTTTCCATTTCTTTTTTTTTTTCTTCATCCATTCCTTGGTGGATTTACTGGAATACTTATGTAATTTTTGGTTGACCTTCATTTTTTTCCATTTTTGGTTGACCTTCATTTTTCTGACATGGTCTCAGGTTATCTTCAGCTTCCTCTGGTATAATGAAAAATTCATAGAATAGTGGATTCTATGATGATGAGTTGCTCAGGCCCTGATGCAGCAATGCAGTCCCACACTATAACATTTCCACTACTGTGTTTTACAGTCGGTATCAGGCTCTTCTGATGAAATGCTGTATTTGGTTCTGGTGCTGTGGCCAAATAACTCTAACTTTGCCTCATCTATCCAGAGGATTGCTTCTATTTAAGAAGAGCAGTTAGCTCAAGCATTGGCAACAACAACCATTTACTCAGACTCAGTATGCCTTGACTCTGGACTTGAAACCTTGTGACTTTGACTTGGGCCAGAATTGGCTGACAATCCTTCTACAATATTTGGATCCTTGGACTTTGCTTGACCACTGCTATGCCTGCTGTTTTGGATTTGAAACTGTCTCAAGCCAAGCTTATTGGACTTTGGGGGATTTAGTTTCCCCAAAACAAATGTGCGCATCCATATGTTTGCATTTACATTTCTCTCTGCTGCTTGTTTATTTGCTCCATAAACTTTTCAGTGAAGTTTGCAATCACCTCTCTGTGTGTTTGTGGAGACAGGACATTTTGCCTAAATAACAATTTATGATTATCCCCATCAACCCCATCTTCCTTATTCTCTAAACTGTCATAGTTAAGTGCTACAATGTGGTAGCAACTTTTAGATGGTTCCGATGATCACATCCAAGATTAGAAACTATATGTAACCTTGAGAACTTGAGCATTTAGGTCCTAAATGATTGTGTCAAGAAAACCTACACTCTCCATCATAGTATGTTTAGGAGGCTAGTTGTTAACAAATTAACAAAAAGGTAATAGATATCTGGCTTGAAATTACATTGCCTCATTGAATGAGGTGCCACAATGTTCACTCCTGGGCTCTGTACTCCTCAAGAAGTTTATAAATAACTTAGATGAATGGAAGAAACTTTTTTCCACTGAAACCAATCTATCAGGGCAATCCAGTCTACCCAAATATGGGATCGAGCATACTGCTTCCGCTTTCGTCTTATAAAATATAAAATATAAATTCAACGAATGGAAGCAATGTTTATTAAATTTGCAGATGAGATAAAATTGAGTAATATAACTATTAGCTTATAAAGCAAAAATAAAAACACTCTTAAGAGACTAGAGGGATGGCTAGAAATAACTTTCTCTGTAAAATAGAATCCAATGAACCAATATAAAATGGAGAATATCTGCCTGGAGAATACTACTCATGATTAATTAATAGTAATTAATTGCAAACTGAATCAGCAGCAGATGCAATTTGAGGCAGGAATAGAAATATCATTTTCAAATCAGGGAGAATAAATGTTCAACTGAACTATTGGTCAGACCCTATCTTGAGATTAGCTTTGTGCACCATAGTTTAAAAATGGTTTCAGACAAAGGTAATAGTTTAGAGAAAGGCAAGAAGGATGGTTGTGGAATTAGAAACTAAGTGGAACTACGTTAATGGAAAAAAAAACAGGAAATGCACAAGTTTAAAAAGGAAGAAACACAAGAGAAACCATAACTACCTGTTTTTCAACTACCTGTAAGGATGTTGCATAGGGGATGATAGGGCAGACATAGAATAATGGATTTAAGTTACAGAATAAAAAAAAATCTTGTTAACAGTAAGAGCAGTTAGATAGTGGAATCATTCTCCCAAGATGATGGTAGGCTCCTCTTTATAGAACATTTTTAAGCAAAAGACAGACAACCATAAATGGTCCATGTTTTAATTTGGATTCTTACGAAGAGCAGTGGATTGGGTGTTAGGATTTCAATAGCCCCCTTCAAGTCCAGAATTTTTAAGATCACAAATTCTCAGCACCCAATATTGTGCATATTTTTCTGATCCTTCGCAATATGTATCAAGATACTTGTTATGGGGAGCAGCTTCATGGCTGGAGAGATAACATTCTTCTTGCATTTAAAAGTCTCTGGTAAACTATAATTGTGAAATTATAACATGCTTGCATTTTTTGTAGCCATGCTTTTTTTTCTATTAGCTCTAATAATGGTTGCAACAATGCTGAGGTGGGAAAATACATCCTAACAACATTGACAGACAGACATTAGAAATTGGAAAGGGAAAAAATGAAAGCAATTATTGTTTTGAGCCCAGTAACCAGTATCATTAGTGAGGCAACAGCTCAGTAAATTGGGAAATAACCATTTTACAAGCAAGATGAAGGTTCAGTACTATAAAGGGAAGATCCAGATTTCTTCCAAACTGACATAAGTCAACCTACTCTCTAAACCAACTGATTTTGTAAGTAGATACATATTTAGAATACTTTCTGAATTGCTGCAACATGTAGACGTTTCCTAAGAGCCTTTATTTTAGGAGGGTGAGACAGTAGAAGATGTGAAATAATCTTGTAATTTAAGACTGATACTGATCATTTGGCAAATTGAACTGGATAGCAGGAATAAAGCCTAGACAGGTAAGTTGAATGTATGAGTAAAATAAATCATTATTTGGGCTACTGTCAAAAAGTGAATTATAGCCAAATGAAGACTGGGCTGAAGGATCTACTGAAATAGATTTTTTCAGAGCCACAAAGTAAAAAAGGAATAAAATAGAACATTATGGAATGCTCATCCATTAATCAGAGTAATTATAGAGATACAAATTCAAACACTAAGAAATATAATATCTATCAAATATCATGTGGATGCTTAGTGGATTTTTTTTCATTAGAAAAAAACGTAAAACTTAAGTTCTGTCTTGAACTCCCCTTTTATTTAAAAAATCAATTGCAAAAATTATATTAATAAACAAAGCTAAAAAATAGCAAACACCAGGATCTGCAATTCTATGAAAGCAAGTGTTGTGTAATTCTAGAGGCCTGATTTCAAGTAAATGTATTTATAATTGGAAGGGAAGAGAAATGTAATTAAATCAGTAGCTGAAATACAGAAATAAAATGGCAAATAAGAGTGACGGCAATAGTAAATTTGGAAATACATGGTACTAGCAGTAGCTTGCACCTGCCAGTGATACAATATAATTGATAAATTATGCCAATGAGTTTTTAAGTGGATGAAATTGCATAATGCATCTTATATTTCCTATTATTAAAAAAATCCTCATGATTTCACTTCTTAGGAATTATCCAATAAAACAGGCATGATGATAATTATATCAATCCTGTCTTTTCTATGTTTACACACACACACACACACACGGGGGGGGGAGGGGAGGGAGGGAGAGAGAAGTGGGGGGAAAGAATAGAGACGGGTTTCTTTTGCCCTTCTAGAAAAGTCTAATACTAAAGTATGAAAGAGAATTAAAGCTGAAATCATGACTATGACAGCTAGAAGTTCCTCTAATAGAACTAATTTACATAGTTGAGCTATTTGGAAAATTATACCTTTTATTCACATGTCTAACTTTTCATCAAAAAATAAGGAACTGTTCCAGGCACTTTTTTTAAACAAAAAAATATGTAACAAGTGGTTTCAAGTGATTTCTCCCTCTGAAGCCTACAAACAATGGCAACTACAACGCGACTTCCTACAATTTCTCTTATACACAAAAACATACATTTTCCTTATAAATATTCTTCTACACACTGTCATTTAGCATTTCCTTAAACATGTTCTCTACTTACATTACAGATAAGGAAAACTGAAATCTTATACATCTGTATCTTGAAGTAACTGCTTTTGGTGAGATGGGTGACTATAGAAATTTGATAAATAAATAACAAACTTTTCACTAGAACAAATGGAAGATGCTTCCACGTATGGAATGACTACAATTGACTCTACAGGTAAACTGCATTATTATAGAGCAGGAAAAGCTAGTCCTTCTAGACAGCTTCACCCTTATTCTGATTCTTAGTCGAAAGACTTCAGAAATAACAAATAAGAATTTGTTTCAATAAAGCTTTCAGATGTTACACCAAGTAATTTTCCTGTTAAGAATAAGCACACAAACAATTAGCAGATTTAAAGCTTCCAAGATACAAACATCCAGGACGCCTAACAGCTGTGCCCATAAGATCATTGTATATTAAGGGACTAGGTGGACAGGACTATCTAGTCCCTTAAGACAGGATGCTATTTCAAACATAAATGCCAAACTTTTAAAAAGACATCTGGATCATTTTTACTGCATCTTAAGGGTGCATCCTAAGTATTTTTGTTCAGCATACAATCTTCCACTCTTGTGTTCAAGCTAGTCTAACAAAAGGCTACACAGTATTCTTATATATAAAGAGCTGCCTATTCAGTTTCTTTCACTTGTCTTACGAAGTGGGGGTTACTCAGCAAAGCTGGAGTTGTAAGATCGGAGATGGAGGTGGGGGAAGGAGGACAAACTGTTCCTATGGTGCCAGTGAATTAGCGGTCTTTAGAGATAGTGAACACAATGGCACGTTAATTGTTCCATTTTCTAGGACCATTCATTCCCTAAGAACGGCTCTACGTCAAAGAAGTATTATTCGCAAAAGAAAATACCTGAAACCACTTGCTTTGAGAGTAGCGAAAGAGACTCAAGACTTGTCTTCGGGGCTTGGGGGGAGGGATATTTCTTCAGCAGCTGTCGAAGAACCTATATCTGTGAGTGAGCCTTACTACTAGCACCGAGACGCCAATCAGACCTATTATATCGAAGTACATTCAATCCACATTTCATTACCTCTCACCAAGCAGCCAGTCCTCAAGTAAAATATACGTGTGTGTGTGTGTGTCCATCGGACAAAGTGCTGCCAGAAGTAGAAAAAGCAGAAAGGCAAATGAAGCAGCGGGTTGTTCTGGGAGTGGGGCGCCCATGGCGACTCGCTGAGCCTGAGGAGGGCAGCGCCGCGGCATCTGCTGTCGTTTGGCGCGCGGCTCCCCGCCGGCTTCACCCACCCAGCTTCGGTGTCTTGCCTCCCCACACCCCCACGGGCGAAGTTGGGCATCGAAATTCTCCGGCGAGCCGCCTCTCTCCCGGGTGGGTCACATCGCCCCACGAGCGGGGCTCAAAGGAGGCCGGGCCCGCCAAGCCTTCGGGTTCAGCCGCTGCGGGGAGAAGAGGCAGGCAAGCCTTCGCAGAGCCCCACGCGAGGCTCCCAGGCGGAGTTGGGCGTTTCTCCCGCCCGGGTCCAGCTGTTCCCCACCCCACAGTCCTCCCACTCACCTGGGAACGGCTCCATGGCCCTCCGCCCTGTCCTTCAGCAGCAGTTCGCCTTTTGCGCCGCTGCCGTGGCTGCAGCCGAGCCCGGGAGGACGCCCCGGAATCGCATCTCCCCTTCTCCTCTCCTGCTACTTTCGCCTAGCCGTTCTTGCTTGCCCCCCACTCTGGGCTTGCTCGAGTCCTTTAGCCCCAGTCCGTTCTTCCCTCTCTCGGCTTTAGTCCCCCACCCCAACCCCCTAAACCCTCCTGGGGTTCTGCCAGTTGACTCGCGTAACGCGGTTTAAACGCAAAATGCCAGCCAGGCTCATCCGTGCCCGGGCGAGGAGCGAAGCGCTTCTCCTACTTGCTCCCGCCGGTGCGGATCCAAGCACGAGAGAAGGCGATTATGTCCCGATCAAAGCCAGCGGCCAGAACCCATTTCAAAACAGAGCGGGAGGGAGGAGCGGGGAGAGTGTGGGACGGCTTTTTTTTTTTTTTAGTTAATTCATTTCTAGGAGGATGCTCCTTTCCAATCTTGACGCAATCCCCAGGCGGCTCAGAAGGGGGTGGACCTGTTCCAACGCCGGCGGCACTTGTCAAAAGGCCGAGGAAATCTGTCGCGATCAGCCCCTTTCCATCTTACCTCAGGCGTGGCTGGGCGGGTAAACTTCACCACGCATGCAAAAACAAAAACACTCCGGCCCTCAAACTTTAGCCTATGAAGGCGTTTCTTTCTACCCCGTCTCTGCCTCCTCCCCCTCCCCACAACACACCAATTTCTCCAATTGCCAGAAAACGCAACTTTTTCTTTCCATGGCATCTCTATGAGCCCCAAAACTAACCAGCCTCACCGAGCCAAGTGGATTGTGTAAACGGAGGCGCTGTGCTTACTTTATGATGTAGTGTGTTTTACAAGCGGAGAAAGTTAATTTAGTCCATTATGGTTAACTAAGGAGTAAATCTCTCATGAGAAGGGGGGTGCAAAAGTGCACAATCGTGCCTACCACCCCTATCCTATTGTCCCCATTTATTCATACCTATTTCCTGTATTCTTACTCATGTTTATACTTATACCTATTTTCTTGTAAGCTATTGACAAATCAAATAATAAAATAAATAGAATATATCAAAAGAGAAAGAGCATCTGAACCCAAGGCAAGGGATGAGGGACCTACTACCTCTCTGCACTGTTTGATCTTCTTCAAGGCTTCCCTGTGGAAAGCACCCTTCATAGACAAAGGTAACTTTGAACAAATATATTGGGTATTTTAGATTGATGACTGCAGTGGTTACAAAATAAAATCTATATTTAAGGAGAGTTGCTGAGAAAAAAATCAGTTTCTTTAGGAAACTAAATAATATGTAATAACAATACACAATGCAAGATTGTGCCTGATTTTGACAGGAACTTCTGGATTAATATATAGCAAAGTTGGGTTGGGTGCAGAAGATAAAACATGGAACATGAAGTTGAAAATCTAAATGGCATATGGTATCTTTTTCAAATAGTCAGCCAATATGCCAGGGACAGGATCCAGCCAACTCTTTTTTTATTACACTAAGAAAGGTACATGGTCAAATCAAATCTTTTCCATCACAGACTGTAAAAATGGCTACATTATTTATTATGCAGTCTGAACATTTGGCTAACTGTCAACCAGATGTTCAGATTGGATTTGGTATTTTTATCCACCTTTATCACGTCTTTCCCAAGGACCTGGGATAGGAGATGTTGTTTGTTGATGTTAAAGATATCGTTGCAAGATGTAAGCTGTTCGGAATAAAGCTGACTTTTGCAATTGACTGATGGTGATTTTGGTGATACCTATGATGTTCAAGTGGTGCTCCAGTTACTTTGGGGCTGCACCTAAGGTGCCTATTGCTACTGATACCATCTTTACTTTTTTGCCACAGTCGTTCTATGTTATTAAGTTATTATTATTATGTTATATTAATGCTATTCTGGTAATATTGAAAAACATGTGACTACAATCTGGGTGTTCAAGTGCCCAGCTCACTATTACAGTATCACAGGGAGCTGTGGTCATGTGATAACCATTTGTAACTTTCCCAGCCACCTTCCCATAAACAAAGTCAGTGGGGAAGCTGGCAGGGAAGCTGGCAAGTTACTTTGGTAAGTGACTCATGCTTGTACTGGCCTCTCCCTGGCCTCCCATGATTTGCACACAGCCTGAGCGCTCATGGCCCTCCCTTAAGTCCTGCATAACTTGTGCCAGCCCTTCCCTATGAGCACACGTGTGCTCCTCACCTCAGACCCCTGCCTTCATGTATAATCACCCACACCGCACTACATGTCTTGAGGTTAAATCAACTGGGACTAGCCAGGATTGCCAACACTAAGTAATGTGGTCATTTAAAATTGAGCTTTACAATCACTTCATTTAGCAATGGCAATTCCAGTCCCAGTCCCTTAAGACAGCAGTCTTAAGCCAAGAATTACCTATATTTAATTGGAATGTCCATGTTGGATCATAGGTGTTACTTGCAATGGTTAGATACTACTGATATAATTGTCCTAAAAATATTTTAAAGGTAAGATATTATTTCAGGAACAAATGTATACAGGCATAACCAAAAGTACTGGTATCATTCCATACAGATTCAGATATTCTGTACACTTTGTTGCTTTTCTCCCCCAATATCTATCTATCTATCTATCTCTCTATCTCCCCCCCTCTCTCTCCACAAACATATACAGTGTATATGTGTGTGTGTAATATAAACAATTATATATATGTGTGTGTATGTATGTATATATTATTTCATAAATACTTTTGAATAAAGCAATTATATTCTTATTATCCTATTCCCCCCTTCCCCATAACCCTTATTGAATAATTCATGGATCAATGGAAACCTTTTTAATTAATACCTCATAAAGTTTTCATTTCAGTTGTGAATATATGGAAAGAAGAAATGAAGTCAGTGAATTGAAGTGAGTGTTCCATATGCTATTGGAGCAGGACAAAATGGAGCAATAAAGTTTTAAATTGGATACATTCTTGATGATATAGGATTTTATAATCAAGTTACTTGTACAAGAGGCTTTTTTTGAAAATGGCCCACAAAGGGATAGAGAAATAGTTTTTTTTTAATGTTTAAAAGAATACTCCAACAAATTGGTTTTAAATCATGGAAAACTGATAATAGGAAGAGAGAAAATCTATGTTGCACTTTATCTAGAGATAGTCCTTGTTTAGTGACCACAATTGGGACTGGCAATTTGGTTAAGTGAAACTCCAGATGTTGTGGGTGTTATATCACAGGAGATTTTTAAGAAGAAATGTGACATCCATCTCTGTCCAGAATGGCATAGGATCTCCTGTTCCAGCAGAAGATTCACCCAGATCTCTTCCCACTCTGTTATTCTAAGTTCTAAGTGGTCACTAAGTGAAACCGAGACTGTGCTTATGATCTTGCATCGGCTTTCCTTTGCTTTACAGATCTGTGAAGATCATAAATGCAAGGAAAGTTGCTTTTCATCACTGTCATAGCTATGAACAGTCACTAAACAAATACACGAGTACGTTCAAAATATATTTCTAAGAGGAGGAAAATATGTGTTGAAAGGTGTGTAGAAGTGCTCATGCCTTTTCAGTAGGATTCCATTTTTTTAATTATTTACCCCTCCCAATTATACTTCAACCCAAAGTTCTCACTTGAGACACAAATGACCAAGCTCAACTTATCACATTATGCAAAGATCCAGCTTTCTGGAGAAGGTTCTAATGGTCGAAAAGATAGAACAAAAAGAAGACAAGAACTACGAGCAACAAGGTGGATGGCTGCAATTATAGTGGAAAGAGGTGAACTGTTGGCAGACCTGAAAGACGAACCTGTCATGAGGCAAATCTATGAAGCTGTTAAGAATCAACAACAACCTGATGGAACATAATCAATCAACCAACCAACAATGTTATTAAAAATTTGTCACAAGGGAACTTCCATTTTATACAATGTTTACATTGTATGAGCACATACCTAAAAATTCCAGTCAAGGTTGGTGGAAATTATAAAAGTGCATAGAAAGAATAACATATCCCCTGGTTGGTAACAAGCTTGCAAAGTAAATAGGTTGGTTGGCATTGTGTCAAAAAAGCAATGAAGTTAGTTTGCTTCTCTAGTAATTGGAAATAGGTTTAGAGAAAACAAATGTCTTATGAAACATATAGAAAGAAAACATAAGTTAATATGTCATGTTGCTTCTGAGTATCAAAATTCATATGCAAAGCATGCACTCCTAGTGATTGCTATAAACTGTTAACAATTTACATTCCAGTCATAAAAGAGCCCAGCTTTAGCTATTAGTCAGGTATTAAACTACAACTCCTATTTTCTTCCAGCCAATATGGTCATAACTTATAATATTTGTCAGGACCTCTCCTCCTTTTTTAGAATTCAAGTTATTTTTCTCTTTAAACCAGATTTAATTGGGTAATCCTTCAACAGAATATGCCGCCTATGAAAGAAATGTCTTCTGAAAATTGCGTTACCACCCTACTGTACTTACCCTGTCTTGTAACTTTTTTGTACTGTTTCTACTAATTTTGCCAATACAAGAAGTCTTTGATCTATGACTACAATGGGGACCATAATTTCCATTGCTAAGCAAGATGGTTGTTAAGTGAGTCACACTCAATTTTATGATCTTTTTTTGCCATGGTTCCTAAACAAATCATCACAGTTGTTAAGTGAACCATCCAGATGTTAAGTGAATCTGGTTTTCTCCACTGCCTTTGTTTGTTGGAGCCAATTGGGAAGGTCACAAATAGCAATCATATGATCCTGGAATTCTGCATCATCATAAATACATGCTCAAATTTTGATCATGTGACCATGGAGATACTGGAATAAGTATGAAGACTGGTTGTAAGTCACTTTTTTCAGTGCTGCTGTAACTTCAAATGGTCGTTAAACAAACGGTTGTAAATTGAAAACCACCTGCAGCCTATTTCTCTTTCAAGCGTGTAAACTATTTGTCTTTTGAGGCCCACCTTGCTTTATTTCAGCTGAGCACTTCAGATCCAATTACAGGTTTTAACAAAACAAAAGTAGTTATTGCTTTCAAACTGTAAAATGGGTAGGCATGTGTGATAGCATATACAGACTGAATTATGAATGTTTTGGTCAAATATTATAACATGTAATATAATTATATTCTAAATAAAAAAGGCCTATTGTTGATTCTGTAGTTTGGGAGATAGCCTTGGTAAAAGAAAGACAGAATATCTCCATTAAATCCACATTATCATTTTAATAAGTCAAGATTAGCCCTACATGTTGTGCTGCTGCTGAAGTTCTCATTTTACACTGCAGAAGGTGAAGGAGTTCAAATAGACTAAATATTTAGACTGAAGACTAGAAAATGAGCAAAATCACAATATAGATTTAAAGACCAGTGTTCCCCCTGACAACAACAATCCAAAGTGCACTAAAGATGTCTCTTTGAATGGGGACAAAATGTTTGCAACCAAATCATCAAGCTCAGAGCGCAAACCAACAACATAACTACCAACTCAAGCTACTAATATTCAAGGACATTCCAGATTAATATACTGTATAAAATATAACACAATATAAAATAAAAGGTATAAAGTGGCATTTGTTAATCTATTAGATTTATACTTACATTTCACCATTAAAAACAAAATAATAAGCAATATGTATGAACATGCCATGTGCATACACTAATACATTTGTCATAAATGGGAAGATGAGACAATATAATAAAATGTAGAACAAAATATTTGCTTAACTGCATATACATGAAGTTGTAGCATTTAACCACCTGCTAACACCATAGTTGCAATCCTATTCATTTGTACTTATCTATAGAATATACCAGTTTCAATATTTCTTTACAGAGTTCCATAAAACGCTTGACAAATTCAAGCACTGGGCCCAATCTAACAAGATGCAGTTCAGCAGTAAGAAATGTAAGGACCTACACTTAGGTAGGAAAAACCAAATGTATAGATATAGAATAGGTGGTATCTGGTTCAACAGTAGTAACTGTAAGAGGGATCTCGGTGTCCTAGTAGACTGTCCCTTAAGTATGAGATAGCAATGTGCTGCAGCTGCTAAAAAGGCCAATGTAGTCCTAGGATGCATCAACAGAAGGATAGCAAGACAACAGGAATGATAGTACCGTTTTACACTGTGCTGGTGAGACCACACTGCATTTAGTTCTGGACACCACAATACAAAAAAGATGTTGAGGCCTGAAAAGTGTGCAAAGGAGAACAACAATGATAATAAAGGGTGTGGATGCTAAATTGTATGACATATGGTTGAGGAGCCTAGGTATGCCTAGCTTATCAAAGAGAAGAATTGAGGGGACACGATAGCTACCTTCCCCTACTTGAGGGGCTGTCACAAAGAAGATGGGATTGACTTATTCTCTAAGGCACTAGAGAGCAGAACAAGAATGGAAGCTTGTCGAAGAGAGACAACCTACAATTAAGGAGAAATTTTCTGGCAGAAAGAGCAGTTAATCAACGGAATAGTTTGCCTCCTGGAGTTGTGTAAGATACATCTTTGAAAGTTTTCAAAAATAGACTGGATAACCATTTGACCAAGATGGTATAAGACTCCTACTTTGAGCAGGGGGTTGGACTAGAAGATTGCTGAGGTCCTTTCAGACTATGCTTCTATGCTTCTATGCATTAGGTTCCACAAGTAGGAGAAGTCTGATTTTATACATTGGACAATAATAATTTAGTGTTATGTGTGTATTTTCCTTAAGCCCACATGATGGACTTGCAATAATTAACTACTGAAGATCACTGGTGGGATTCAATTTTTTTTACTACTGGTTCGGTGGGCATGGCTTGGTGGGCGTGGCAGGGGAAGGATACTGTAAAATCTCCAGCCAGAGGTGGTATTTGCCGGTTCTCTGAACTACTCAACATTTCAGCTACCAGTTCTCTAGAACTGGTCAGAACCTGCTGAACACCACCTCTACTGAAGATGATGAATCTGGATTATAGCAAAATTGTGTATTAAATCTGTCCAGTCAGCTCCTCCTGCCAATATCAACATATAAATACATCATTACTGCAATGAAATGAAAGTACACAAACTGAATTAAGAAACACAAGTAAATAGGAAAATAATTCACAAGGACTTACCAGGAACAAATGAAAATCAATATAGAAAATGCAAAAATGGACAAAGAATGTATCCAAAGAAGGAATTTCTAAGGTAGTTCTTTTTCCTTTACTTTATATTTATCAGAAGATACCTTTACACATACTGTACCTTAAATAGAGAAATTATAATTCCAACAACAAAGCAGATTAAAAGTGAACACAGTGCATCTTTACTTGGAAATATCATTGAATTAAAATGGTATGGTTTTTTGCCAAATAATTTGCCAATATGATGAGAAAGAGATAATCCTTTTTTTGGGGGGGGAGTCTATGCAGTTTGTGGGATGGGAGGGCAGGAAGGACTTTAAATCATCTATCCGTCCATTAATCAGTTGGTTCTTGGACAGCAGACTGAGCATGCATAAAGGTTATCTCATCGTAACACTCCATGATATATTACATTGTCTCTCAATAGAGTAATTCTTTCTAAGTGGCATCTGTACACATAAATTAACCTTTTCATTTTTCATATAAATACACTGGGTATATATTTGCTTTTTGAATGAGATGATCATGTTGTCTGCAAAGGACCAAAACTTTATTTCTTACTTTTCAAACAGCATTTCACAAACAGCCTTGAGTGAAAATGAACACGAACATTAGGAAATTAATTTTCCTAATGTTGCCTGTGTTAGTCATAAAAGTGCAGCTTTGCAGCAGAAATGCTGATGCCACAGGAAGGCCACATCCCACTGGCAGCAACTCCTATCTCATCCTACATCCCAATAGGTTGAATGCTAGTTTTTGGGTTCCCTCCTTTAGTCCATTGGAGAGATTTCTAGTGGCAATTTATGGCGTTTTGAGGAGCTGAGAGAGAAGATGGACACCATCTGTTTGAAGATTATTAGAAAAGTTTGGAGAGTAGGAATGGCTGCTGTATGGAAAGAGTCTTAACACTAATTGTATTGTTTCTGTACAACTAATTTTAAAGCTTCTAAAACAGATTCCAAGCTTTGTCTTACATTTTATTTGTCTTCAGCATGTCAAAAATATAGATAAAATGATATGGAAATTACACTACAGATCATCTGGCTTTTTTATAATAATCTATAAAAACATCTGATGAACCAATATTCCCAAAGACTGTATTGGCAGTATTTAGCAAGCAATGTTGAATTTCATGCAGGCACAAGTTTCTCTTGAAGATTTCTGCTGAACAAGTCCTATTAGGAAGCACCAATATAAGCTTCATCTCTTAATCCGATCAGGAATAATTTGCTCTTAATAAACTGCCACGTTCACTGAAGAAATGTTTGTTTCTCAGAATTTATTGTTTTGTCTGGGCAGACATTAAGAAAGGACATTGTCCTCATCCAAGGCTTGTTACTTGAAAATTGCAGGCCATGAGTCTTAAGAATAATTTGTTGAATAAAGTCTTGCATTGAGGAATTTCAAACATTCAAATGAGGAACTGTAACCTGACCAATTTGTTCTACTGACTCCTCTCAGATGAGTGAAATTGGCTGAAATATATGTTTTCTGGGAAGCATTCATCAGGCTATTTTTTAAACCAGATCAGCTTTTAAACCTTTTTTTAAACCAGATCAGCTAGAAACTACTGAGGACCTTAGCTTGTCATCTCTCTTGGTTTGTGATGTATTTATTTTGTGTAGAGGTATTTTGGACAGGACTTATTTTGAACAGGATAGAATACAAAATAGAGCAGGTAAATATTGAAACTAAGAGAAGCTGGAAGGAATATGGAAGGAAGATTGCTGCTGTAGATTAAGATTTTAATGGCTAATAAAAGCAGTAAAATAATCCATTTGCAATGTTTTCTTTAGTCACTAGATGGCACAAGACAACATTTTCTGTAGGACCCAAAGAATCAGATAAGAAGCATGGAGATTAGTTTCTTTTAGTACAGTGGTTCCCAACCTTTTTTTCACACCCCTAAAGAAATTTCACTCAAACCTCGCACCCCCTGAAATAAATAATAAATAAAAATGCCAACATATTGCCAATATCCTATTATTTACCAGGACTTTTCTCGCACCCCCTGGAACATCGTCTCGCACCCCCAGGGGGTGTGAGCACCCCAGGTTGGGAACCCCTGTTTTAGTATATATAATATTGAATATATATCCTTATATGCATGTATATATGTATGTACATATATATAAGCATATTATATATGTATGTATACACACACACATACATATATTCTTTGTTTTGCTGTAGTTTCCAGAGATACATCTAGGGGAAAAAATTCAAAACCATATTTTAACAGCCAAATAGCATGTTATTGTATTCAGACATTTTTGAAAGAATCAGGAAAATTGCCAGAGGAAGTTGTTTTGTGAATTGTACATAGTCAAATAGTTATTTAAAATGCAGCAATTATCTCCTCCTTTCACATTAGGTTTTGTTGTTAGCCTATAGTTGCCATATAAGCATCATATCCAGTTCCTCTCTGATACCAAATTTCTAAAGAAATACATATTGGGAATGAGGCTTAGACCACCACAATAGATCTTGCATAAGTTTAGACTGAAAAAAGGTGTAATTAAAAAAATCTCTGCACCTTGATTTGGCTTACTCAATGCTTAGAAAAAAAGCACTAACTGTCCTTGTAAGTGCATATCTTCCAGCATGGCTCTCTGACAATTCAATTGTGTTTCAGAAAACAAATGTGGTAAGCTTTTGCTCAGATTAAATTATTTTTTATTTTGTTTGCTACAATTCCACTGAGAAAATTAAAGCATGTCACACAAGTAGCACCTAAGATGCATTTATTATTTTCTGACAACCTCTTATTTTCCAGCATAGGTTTTCCACAATATTTACATTTACTCCATCTTTCATATATTTCCCAGAGTTGTTTTTCCAGTCCACATATTAATCTCCTTTTCAGTTTTCTCCAGTGAATCATCACTTCCTCCCCACCCGCAGCCCAAAGTCTGGTGTTGTCTAGACATATTGGTCTATAACTCCCAGAATTTCTAGTTTAGGGAACTCTGGGTTGAGTTGAGGAAGACTGATATACAGTTTTATATAACACAAATATGTTAGCCTTCAAGATGTTATACTGGCTACTCTTATGAAACCTAAATTTTGTCAAAACAAGCAAGTTTGGTGCTTGTTGCTTACAAAAGAAAGACCAGGACTCTGTATGGAAGTGCCTTCCTAATTTTCCCTCTAGGCTGTTATGGGCATTCAGCTAATCTGACAGCCCTTAAGGAAAGGAAGTACAATAAATGAAAAGTCCCACCAGGGATAGTGCCTTAAAGAAGAGACCTGACAATTCTCCTTTGTAATGTTTATGGCATGCTCAAACATAAAAAACAATTTGGCAAATATATGCAGCATGTGTAAGCTTGTAGTAGTCCTTGAAGAAAAAGTCAAAGGATTACAGTAGGAAGTGGCCACCCTTCAGCTTCTAAAAAAAAAGGGGGGGGGATGATTTATCAGAGCAAACAAAACAAGCCCTGCAACCAAGAGAGAAATTAGCTTTCCATGAGGAACAGAATCAAACAAAGAAACAAGCACAGTGCACAACAGTGGCAACTAGAAACAAGAAATGTAGAATATATTCTACAATGCTGGGATTCAGAAACATCTGAGGTCCTTTCAGAAGAAAGAGTCTAGTCCCTAAGGAAGAAAAAGAGATTGTGTTAAATAGAAAGAGGAGAGGAGAGCCTTTGAGCAGAGAAATTGCAGCTAGACTCTGCAAGGCAACAAAAATAAGATAGTTGTGTCTACAATGAGGAAGCAAAACAAATGCACTTTAGATTAATCCAATGGCGCAGGAAGTACGCCATCTGACAGGAGTACAGATTAAGGATGTTTCAGAACAACTCCCCAAGTATATCAACTTCACTGATGATTATCCCTTTTTGCTCAAACACACATTGACTATAGGTAGCTCTATCTGTGGTGCTTCATTTAGCCTTCCAGTTCATGGGAATAGATTGAAAGAAACAAGCTTCAGAAATGTTGACAGTAACAGAGATTTGGTTTCTTGGACCGTGTTCTGAGTTATCGGGATAGTGAAACACTGGTTAAATGCGGTTCAAAGATTTTGTTCCACTGAATTTGATTAGATGGGTTTTCACCTGAAGCCTGGGAGAGATTCAAGATTAAAAAAAAATCTGAAGTATGGATCATATATAAAAATTTGTGCATTGTGGGACTGAAGTGCTACCTTAATGAGAATGACTAAGCCACTGAATAAAAATTAGAAAATTGCTCTTCATTTGTTTGTATACTGTAAGCTTGTGAAAGGTAAATCCAATAGAAGAGAATGTTATGTAGCCCAAGGTTGAACTATGGAGTTCCTGGTACTTTCTGAGCTTGGCTGATTTGATTGCAGACATTTTAGTACCCAACTTGGTAACATCAACAGTGAAAGTTAGAGTGGGGTTTGCTGCTTATTTATAGGCGGTAGCTTGCCCTGTCAGTTTTGGTAGGGATGAATTTCCTCCTTGGTGGTTCCTTGATTATTGTTTTCTGCTTTATTCTGAACAACAAAATGCATTCAAAATGGACATATCTGAAGGAGCCAAGATGCTGCTGCAGCCAAGACAGATTGGCAATAAATGATGAGCAGCTTCTAATGTGCTGAAGCCTGCAGAGTGGTTCTCTAGGAGCACTTACTCCCAGTGTGTGCTTTTCTGCTCACATTGGGAGCTGTTGGACATCTTCCAGTAGGAAGAATGGGTTAAGAGCAAGCAGAGGGCATGTGGGTAGGTTCTGTAAATGCTGGGCTTGTCTCCATCTGTTGCTAAAGTCCACAGATTTTTCAGGAACACTTTCAACAGAGCTGCAGAGTGCTCACTGCACCTCCAGGGAGCCTGCATCCTTCCACTTTCTCTTCTGTTGCCACCCCCAAACAGCACTTCCAACACACCCTCCACCTTTGCCTGAGGCACTGCTGCTGGCTGTCCCACCTTGCCTGGCAATGTAGAATGACGTATCTCATCCATCCCACACTTTCCTACCCAGGTGAGCCTAGCAAGTTCCCTTTGGCAGATGAGGCTCTGCTGCTCTGCCATGCTTTTCACATACATCTCAGGGATGTATTCTTCCTCGTTTCTGGTTGCCGATAAGAGGAAGATGGCATAAGTGAACTGGAGACAGTAGCAGAAGGCAGCAGAGGTATGTGGTGGAGTGCAGGACATCCCAAAGGGCAGAGATAAGAAGAAGATAGGTGAGAATTGAAGCACTTCTGTGGTCTTATGTATGGACAGGCTGCCAATTACCTAAATTTTATATACATGGACATGAGGATGCTGCAAGGATGGTAACTTTGGGACTTGTTGCAAGTTCCTTCATTCAGTGGCATAATAACTTTGAATGGTCATTGAATGAATGGTCATAAATCAAGAACTACCTGTGGTCTGACATAAGTCAGAATGGACTGAGGTTTATTAAAGATGCTAAGGACAACAACAACAATAACAAAATTTTCTTCAGATACACACAGCATATAAGGAAAAGAAAAAATTCAAATGTCCAATGAGGATGGCAAAATCTTTATACATTGTAAAGAATGTGGAAGCTGTAACTGGTCCAGAATGTAGCAGCATAGGCAATTATGGCCATGCCTTGGTACACTTGTTTTATACCTTTGCTTCATGATTTCCCAAAAGACTGATTCAGTTTTCTCCAGAAACCAGGAAACTGTGAAGAATAGGATGAGGGACAAGCTTGAAATTTTTAAAAAACGTGGTCAGAGGGAACATTTACTATTTTAAATGAATTTAAATCTTCAGGGTCAAATGAATTTCACTTGAGGGCAATGAAAAGACTTGATGACAATCTGGCCTAATCTTTATGCTTTGTGTGAGAAATCATGATAAAGTACAAAAGGACTGATAGAAGGCAAAAGTTATCCTCATCTTCAAATTGAGAGAAAAGCAAGGTCCTACAGAACCTACAGGTCAATCAGTCTACCACAATCAGTTGATCTCTTAAGTACATAAAAAACAACAAGGTGATTTTTAGAAGTGATCATTGATACCTGTTCCTGACCTGCAAAACCTGACATGTGATAAATCAAGCCATGCTGGAAAGCAAATCTGTTTTTTTAAATATAAAATAATTCAATTCAAATTCATTCTCAAATTGTTCTAACCAGGTAACAAAAACACAAAAGCAAATGGGAGTCACAGATTCTGGATAACAAAATGTCACGATAAGCAAAACAAAATATAATTTATCAGGCTCTTAAATTCCCCCAGATTCTCTCAGCCGCCACACAAGCATAGCTGATACTATTTATCAGCGAATTCAAGGGTTTGATTCTGTAGGTCCTCATCAGGCCCTCAGTGTTTTCCTGTGTATTGGAGAACTCTTACAATCAGCCACAGAGAAGCTTTCTTCACGTATACATTGCACAGAGACTCCATGAGGAAACCATAATCCTACTTTAACATTTCTTCAGTTACACCACTAGTCATACCATTTTGAACATTCTTACAGAATTTATGGTTTACTTGTCATCACTTTCTTTCTCAGACTTTCTCAGTCATTTGTAACATTTGCTTCCCCACCATCCTTCGGCTTAATATTCCCACTATCATCATAAAATACTCCTTCTAGCACTCCCTCATTAAAATTTCATCCCAAACTATTTCATCCTTTTTATTTTTAACTCCATTTACTCTTGGGAGAAACCTTGTTTAACACTTTTCATCTGTTTCCAAAACAATTTTTTTTTATTTCCATCAATACTGCTTTGTAATTTATGTCCCTGTTTTAATTGTTTCTTGCTCTGTTTGACAATATTCTCTGCAACTATCCTTTTCTCACTCTACACATTATATCTTTTTTCATCCACCACCTGTTTTATTTCTTCATTCCACCAAGTATCCTCTTTTCACATTCTCTACACTTCTGTGGTACTCTGGAATATAATTATTTTCACTCTGTTCCAAGCAGCTTCCATATCTTCTTTCCTTTACCAATTTACAGTTATTCTGTTGAAGGAGTAATCTATCTTCTCCTGTGTTTTCATTTAGGAAAAGTTTTTTTTTCGTTCAGTCATTCTACTTTTATTCTCTTTGATTTCTATTTTCCACTACCATTTTTCATCCAAGTGTCATATTAACACTACCAAATAATAGTCTATTCCATATTCAAAATATCTCATTGCTTTTGTAACCTTCACTACTGCTCTTAATCTTCCATTATAAACAGCTATATTAATCATACTTTTTATAATTCCTTTCCCATTCATATATATCAGTAAATGTACTTAAACCCCTTATTTGAAACAGACCTTTCCTCATCTGTCACTGTTCTCGTTTCTTTTTGGCTCTCAAAATGGCCCTGTCATTTTTTCCCTATACTTTCACAGTATAATATTAGTAGAGTGCAGTATATCTATTTGATATATACTGATAGCTATATAACATAAGCCCTATTTTCCCCTACAACAGCAATCCTATGATAATAGTTTGGGATGACAGAGTTTGACTAGTCAAAGGTTATCCAGTGAACTTTGTGGATTAGGTTATAGATTACAGATTAACAGAGTTGGAAGGGACCTTGTAGGTCATGTAGTCCACACACCTCCGGCCCAAGCAGGAGACCCTAAGAGTGGATAAGGGTGGTCTGAATCTGATGGACATTTTTAGTCCAACATCTTAACCACACCTTTAAGTAAACTAGAGCTGGTGTAGAGTAGGCTACTGACTTTACTAATGCCTCTACCACATGCAGCATTCTCTGTTAAGGATAAGGACATTATCACAAATACAGCCCAAACTCAGTTTTATTCCTAAATATGCTCTTTTATTTTATGAGTTCTGTGAATGGAGAGGTAGCCAGGAAATAACCTTGTGAGGAGATTACCTTGCCAGCTAATATTCTGTTGTCTGAATACTACCAGCTTGGAGGTGAATGTGGCATATTGATACATATCCAAGATATAGTTTCTGGGTGCAGAGGTGGCTTTCACCCAGTTTTGGCTTGCAGCGGCTGTCTGGGCAAGTCCCTGAAGTTTCTCGGGCAAGATTTCAAAATGGTTTGCCACTGCCTCCTTCCTAGAGCCGAGAGGGAGTGACTAGTCCAAAGTCATCCAACTGGCTTCATATCTAATGCAGGACTAGAACTCATGGTCTCCTGGTTTCTAGCCTTAACAACTAAACCAAATTGGCTGTCTGTACTGTTTCTAAATATTGGGGACTAATAGGTCTCTATGCTGCACTAATTGGACTTCACCTTGAATTCAATTCTTGGTGTAGATCAAGAGGTGTTGAGGAGACTGGAAATTAAGTCCTTTGAAAACACAGTGAAGAAATATTAACCTTAACTCACCCTAACTTTTTACAACTAGATTTCCAAGTAGATGGTGGGTCCTGAAAGAGAGGATAGATGACTTCTGCCATGGCTTCTTGCATGGGGCCAACTCAGTTTTTGATTGTATGATTATAAAACAAACTCCTTCTTGTTCATTTTAACCCTTATCTTGTTAATCATCCTAAGGGGTTTTTAAACAGCATTTAAAATCATATGTATGAATAGACTAATGCTAAATAAATATTATGTTACTAGGTATTTTTACTCAAACTGTATCCACAATCATGATAATTAGATAATTAATTCTAGCTCCACCATTTGCCTTACCAATTTTGACAATCTGTTGTATACATCATGTATACTCATAGCAATCAAAAGCCCTTCCCAGGATTTTTGTGGCAACGGTGCACATAATTAAATATAGCTTTAATCTACTGTAAATAACTAAAGTAACTAAGTAACTCTTGGTTGTGAGTTACCCAGACTTTGGTACAAGATGGGCATCGATATAAATGTTTTAAATAAAATAAATGATCAAATTGGAGTTCTTTGACATTCTTCAATGTGTTCCCCAATATAATTCCATTAATATTGTATACTTTCTCTATCTTAATTCCCACAGCACTGTCTTATGTCTAAGTATATTTACACATGTAATATAGCTATATTACTATTAACCTTCTCATCTTTTCTACTACCTTCTCTTATTGGTATCATTATTATGTATTATGTACTCTGTTGTTTTTTTGTGTACATTGAGAGCTTATGCAAAAGTCCCAAATTCCTTGTGTCTAATCACACTTGACCAAATAAAGTATACTTGTTCTGTTGTGTTCTATTCCATCCAACTCTTATTTTCACATCCTGATGAAAGCATGTTCTATATTTTTCCGTTAAAGACAGTGGGCACTGTTGTCTTGATAGAGTCAATGACAGAGTTTACAGCTGGTTACATGCTTCTAAAAAGAAATGGGTGTTGAAATCTTAGTGTGATTAACTTATTTCTAGCTGATTCCTTAGATTTGCAATCCTAAAACTTCTGGAGGGCAGCAAGCTGGAAAAGATAATTACAGTATTAAATCTGACAATGGAGATAATAGCGAAAAGGAGAAAAAAATGAATATGAGGCAAACAAGGCAAGGACAAATATTTACTTCAACTATTTGGGCTTAAGATGCTTTATTATATTGTACCCAACTGGAAAATCAATTCTGCAAAACGTTTATTAATATTTAGAGACTCTTTTTTGCTTTTAATCTCAAATATTGTACTTTTTAATCTTTTTTACATTTGTTTTACTCTCCACTTGAAAAGTACTCAAAAAGCTACTTAAAATCAGGCTGTTTTTATTACTTTATATAACCAATTCATTTCTTTCTCATTAATTTTTATTAAGTATCCTGTACAATAATAGCTATGTTGCTCCAAAGCTGTTCTAGTAAGACCAGTTCTGTTTCCATTAGTCCTGAGATTATTTTTCATTCATTCTGGGATGGAATGCAAGGGTTCAACCTGCTTTATAGATTGGTACATTCTTGAAGTTTTTCATTCTTTTTGTTTTTAATGAAAAGTACTTATATTATTACAACATATATTCTACATTGGCAATATTTCTATTTATTTATTTGTATCCAAGAGTTCAAAGCTGCTTACATGGTAATCTCCTTTCATTTTATCTCCCCAACAGCAACTTGTTGAGGTAGGTTTGCTCTCACAAGGTAGGTTTGAAGAGAAATAGGCTTGATCTCATACATACAGTGACAGACCCAAAATCAACAGTGCGTTTTCATGGTTCAGTGAAGATGTGAAACTGAATGTGGATGCAAACCTTTCCCAATTAGACGACACTAGTATTAAGCATTTTTTTTTTACCAGTCTACTCCATGCTGATTCCACACTTGACCCCCTCCTCCCAACTGGGATGGTTGCTTTCCAACAGCTAGAAGGTTCTTTTACTTCAGGAACAGCAGTGGTGGGATTCTAATTTTTTTACTACCAGTTCTGTGGGTGTGGCAGGGGAAGGATACTGTAAAATCTCCAATCAGAGGTGGTATTTTCCGGTTCTCCGAACTACTCGAAATTTCTGCTACCGGTTCTCCAGAACTGGTCAGAACCTGCTGAATACCACCTCTGGGGAGCACTATACAAAAAACTGCACACTTTTTCCACCTCTTTCCTATGCATTTCTTCATACACTTCTCATCATAAATTACTGGAAGGGGAAGCTAATGTTCTTAATAGGCTTAAAAGTTACTTCAAGAAAAAAAATACATATTTATATATTCCTATAAATTAATTTCCATATCCTCCAATGCTCTCCTTAACAAACCCATAAACTACAAATAACATACAATAAAAAGATATGAATTAGCATAATAGGTTAATGATTAACAACTGTAATGATAAATCTATGTCTGATTCCCTGAAGTAGCCATTGCAAAAATCCACTAAGAACCAGTTAGAATCTTCTCCTGATCCTCAAATATTTATTTAGCAGGAAATAAAGTTTTTATAGCAGAGGTGGGTAGTCTGTGCTTTTTCAGCACTGGGAGGTCCATATCATCATAGCTTTTGTATGTATTAACTGTGCAGTGGATTCAGGTTAATGTTTACCCCGAAGAAGAAACTGTATGCTACCAAGTGTAAGGGATTTAAATCTGCACAACTAAACATATTTAGATATTTGTTTTAGTCCTTTGCAATGAATGTATCATGACTTCTTCTTTAAAAGGGAATTTTATACATGAGGTCTGAATACAGGATCCCTATAAATGTCTGATTAAAGTAAGAAAGAAATCCTTGCATTAACTGCTTCTTTATATGGTAGAGAATTGTATCATAAGGATCTGCAACATCTTTTTCAAAATCACCTAGTAAATTCAGGACTAAGTTAGGATCTGAACTCAGGATTTTCTAACTCCCATTCTGAATATCCTAGTTAAATCGTCCCTCACAAGCCAAACTGGAGTTTCATGAATAGTTTTACATTCCTCAATAAAACAACTTTTAATATTTCCATTCTCAGTTTGTTTACAAACTTTTTCAGAAATTAAATATAATTAAAACTGTACATTAGCAAAGTAAAATTATATTTGTTATCTAGTATGTAATGTAAATAAAACAGTACCGTGCCATGGAGATTTGGATAAGGGGTGAGATCTGTAGAATAGACAGAAAAGGAGCACACAGGTTGTAGTTTTTATGGCTCTAGGCTCACAAGTAGAATTCAGAGTCATGCTCCCTCCCAACATGTTTTTTGCCTTTACTATGTTATGAACAAATATTTACAGTTCAAATAGAATCAAAACTGAATTAGCTTTCAACCACTTTATGTACTCCCTGGCATTTATGTTTCTTTTCTTTACAACTCTTTCATGTTTGACAGTAGTTGGAAAAAATTACACTGTAATCTGACTTCACTAGTGTTGGTGTGTGTGTTTCAAAATAATGAATTATTTTAGTTTCAAATGCTTACAATATCACCAATTTGGCTAATTTTGACTTTACTTGAATTTATTAATATGAACTGCACTATAGACTCCCAGCTGAGTCCTTTTCATTATTCAACATAGCCATAGAATTATTAGATGTTTTAATTTCTCTCCTCATTTGACAAGGTAGAGTAACACTTTATTAGGCTTCTCTAGTCCTTTTTATTTACCATTTTAAAAAGAATTAATGAGACTGAAAAACTATATTACATAAAAACAGATTAAGACTGATTGGAACTTTTAATGATATTGCACATTTAAGTTTTCCATTCATATATTCATCCTAGTTCAATGAACACAAGACAAAAGGTTAGAGAGGATACTGTCTAGAAGCATTATGGTTCAAAGGATATTGCAGAAATCAAAGAAAAGAGCAGTATTTATGGGAGTGTTAAAGCTCTGAATTCTTATCTCTGATCAATTTGCACTTTCAAAATGAGCCAAAAATGCCAAAGCCCTAAGAGGCCTTATTCCAAGGAAAACACAATCTTAGGTAATCTCATACCTCTGCAGTTTATACTGACTGAGACATGAACTGATGGGTGTAACAGTATACCTACCATAATCCAATGAAAATCCAATTAAAGGATTTCAGAATTAAAAAAACAACCATGATGACAATCTCTGAAGTGCTTTACCTACTGATCCAGCAAATGATTCCCTTCCCTTCCCTCCCCTTCCCCTTCTTGCCACAAACTGTACGTGGGAGCCAAAGATATAAAAAGAAATACAAGAAACTGTAATAAGCTAAACCTGTATCTTTGGATCTTGCTTCCATCTCCTTTAATCGTCTAGTGTAGAATTAATAGATAAGGATCCCCAATTTTTTGCGGCTGCTGGATACTGTTGGAATTTGGAGCACATGTTGTGGTATTCTTACAAAATGGCTGATAGTGAAGGATTAGGCCAATCACGGAATGGCAATTGTAGAGGACAAAATCAGCTATAAAACACAAATTTAGTAACTATTATCTGCTTTCTCTTCTAGCCCATCTCATTGTACAATCTCATAATCTGTTCTCTAGCCAGGAAGTGGAACACAGATTGATGGCTTTATGTTAGAAGAAGGCAGGTTGCAATTGAAAATTAGAAGAAAATCCCCAAATATTAGAATAATTCAACAGTGGAACCAAATACCCCCAAAGTGGGTAATGCTTTCTTTCACTGTAAGTATTCATTAGACTTGATGGACTAAATAGCTCTTCCAGTTCCATGATGATATTTGATGTTTTAGCTTGATATTGCCTATTATGTTTCCCCGAGGAGATGCTCATGTTGCTAAACAGAACACTGAAATACAAATATCTATTACTAACTTTCTTCTTGCAGTCCCACTTGGGACATTGAGATATTCTTTAGAAACAAAGATGCTGTTCAAACCTACCTTTGTTTTACAGCAAACCAGTTTGCTATTTTATTTTTATTTTATTTATATATTCTCTCTCTATATATATATACATATATTCTCCCTCCCTCCCTCCCTGCCTTTCTTTCTCTCTCTCTCTCTCTGCCGGGGAGGCAGCCAAGGAATTTACCAATCATACCTAAAGAACCAAGTAATCTCCAGATTTGTTCTTTCGTCCTGTTTTCTGGAACCAGATACTATGGACAATTGTAGACCCATGCTTAGAATGTATAGCTTAATCTCCTGTTAATTTGATTTATATTGATAATTTTATTATCCGTATGATGATGAAATATTGTACCGTACTATACTGTAGATTTGTTAATAAACTGTTAACCAAGTACTATGCAAAGAGTGGCTCTGTATCAAAAAATAGTTCACTAGGATACACTGACATACATTCTCTGCCTCAATTGACTAGGGGTTCTCAACCTGTGGCCTGTAGACCCCTGCAGGTCAGCGAAGTCATCACAGGGGGTCCCATGAAGGCTTGAAGAAATGTTATAAGTCTTGTGGCTCCGTGGCCATGGTCCATGGCCACAAAAGGTATTTAAAGGGGATCCATGATGAAGAAAAGGTTGTGTTAGACTTTATCATATATATTATGCCAAGTGACCCTAATCTTCTTGGCTTAGTAGGTATGTTTGGAATTTTGACCAAGTATTATAGGCACTCATGTAAAATGGATGCAAAGAAGGTTTGCTCTTTCAAACTATACCATTGAGGGGAAAATCAATCACCAAATATTGATTTTGCAGACATTATTTATAATCCTTCTGCATATCTAACTCTGAACTCTTCCGACTACTGCTTACCCCTTCCTTACTTCTGGGCAAGTGGCCACATTGTAATAGGTTGCAAACACTCATAGAACTCATTTGGAGCCTAGAAACATTCTTGGAAATAAATATGATGCTGGAGGTTTGCCACTTTGCTTTATAGCATGCCAGCTTTCCATTTATTTATTAATTAAAACCATAATAATTAAAAGTCAGCTGGGCGGGGAGCCTATAAAGGCCTATGGTGATTTCTATAGCCCAGGTGCTATTTTGGGGAACCCTACATTAAGGAATAGCAATTTATGATTATTGATAAGCATGTTATTACAAAGCAGCATATTTTACATCCCTGCGCATGTATGAATGTGTGTATTGTATCACTAAACATGCAGATTATGCAAAGAGAGAATTTTACAAGAGTTGACACAACTATACATACATGTACCTGCTTGATTACTTTCATGACTAATGCCAGGTAGATTAAAGCAAAATACCTTTGAGAGTAATTTAATGCAAGGCTCTTATTGGAGGACTGTTAACTCACCTAAGATAGTGATGTCAGTTTAGCATTAGCCCTGTTTGGCATCAACCCACCAGATTAAAGTGATGTAGCAGTGATGTAGCAATGATAACCCACAAGATTAAAGTGATGTAGCAATAACTTCAGCACTTATTACATTTATAACAAATTGTTAATCCTCCAGACAGTCTGGAACTAAATGTCTAGGATTGCTAGGATTCAAATAACGCACGATGCAACAAAATTCTTCAGATCTCAATGTGGAATCATAAAACCTCTCTATGGATTCTGGGATGGATAGGTAGAAACTACAAATTAACTTCTACATTTAAATGAATGATGTTATTCAAGTGTTTTGAATTTGTCCAGGAACCACTTCAAAGGCAAAGATCAAAAGAAGGAAAACTAGATAAAAAGATAAATTGGTAACTTTGGAATGCTATGAAGAATTACACTCCCTATGCCATAATCTGTAACAGATACTAGGATTCTGTCATAAATTCTATTTCTGTAGTAGATATCTATATCCTTTGGCAGGCTGTATTTAAAAAAAACGAACAAAAGGCTTATTTTAGTTAATACTAGGTCCACAGATGAAACCGGATGGCAGTAAAATTCTGCTATCAAGATAGAAATGTGCTAAAATATGAAATAAAAATCTACACTTCACTAATTAACTGTGACTCCTAAAGTCTTTCAAATTGTCAGTGTAATCAAAAATTAATTTTATTTTTATAATTAAACCATCTCTCTGTAGACAAATATTGGGGTTTCTCTACCACAATATGATACCTTAAAGAGAGATTCCCTCATATCCAAAACTTTAGGCAGCTTTCCTAATGTTGCTAATACATCTCATGTAAAGGGAATATGCAAGCAAAATATCCATGTCACTGATTCTGCAATTTTGGGGGTATTTGCCCAGTTATGTTTCCTCTTTATTTTTTATTTATTTATTTTATTTGGTTTGTCAATTGCTTACAAGATAATAGGTATAAGTAAAACATAGTTATGAATACATGGATACATATAAGAAAAATAAAAGTAACAATAGGACAGGGATGGTAGGCACGTTGGTGCGCTTATGCACGCCCCCTACAGACCTCTTAGGAAAGGGGTGAGGTCAATAGTAGAAAGTCTAAGGTTAAAGTTTTTGGGGTTTGGGGAAGAAACCACAGAGTAAGGTAGAGTATTCCAGACATTGACCACTCTGTTGCTGAAGTCGTATTTCCTGCAATCAAGTTTGGTGGGATTAACCTTGAGTTTGTATCTATTGTTTGCTCTTGTATTGTTATGGTTGAAGCTGAAGTATTCATTGACAGGTAAGGCATTGCAATGTATGATTTTATATACCATACTGAGATCAGACCAAAGGCGGCATAGTTCTAAGTTTTCTAGGTCTAGAATTTCAAGTCTGGTGGCATAAGGTATTCTGCAACGAGTAGAGAAGTGGAGAACTCTTCTTGTGAAATATTTCTTTCATATTCTTTGTATTTATGATTTAATTCTCCTCTGCAGTGAATCTGTATGCTTATGAGAATATTTTCAGACATAAATATTAAAACCACTTCAGCACTGCTATGAAGTGTGAAAGTTTTTAATGCAGGATGAAATGGAAAAAATACTTTTGAAAGCGAATTTATATATTTGATGCATAGGGAAGATTTACATTAAATAGAACACATACATATCTTCAAACACATAAACAGTGAAAACCATATGAGCCTTTGCAGCAAAGAGAGGATATAAACGGACGGACGGAAGGAAGGAAGGAAGGAAGGAAGGAAGGAAGGAAGGAAGGAAGACATAAATATCTGAAATAAGGCTGAAGTAGAGGATTCTATCTTATCCTTAAGTTCCTTGACACGTCCTTTCAATTTCTCAATGCCGATATTTTGAGCTCACTTTATTATTGTAGCTGACAAGCCTTCTATAATTCCCTTGGTTATCCACACTTCCCAATAGGAAGTTTCTTTTTTTATGTCTTCCACTAAGATTTTATAAAAGAGTGGGAGGCTGCAAATTGCTAGACAAGAGATTGCACAAAGACACAGTAATTACATACACACAAACTTTGGGTACTTCTTACCAATGCTAGTAGAATACATTATTCCACCTATAATCTTTTCACTAAAATTCTTCTTTTAAAAACATTTGAAGACCAAAATCTCTTCCATGAAATTGAATTAGAAGGATAGAAAAAAGATGGGAGATTTTTCCATACACTATTAATCAGAATCCAAAATAGTAACATGGCAAATTGGTTTGTTATGGTTCAAACTCTTACATGGACTTGGATTCTTATTGGGCAAACTGCATCAACCAAGGATGTTGGGACTAGAGTTCTCAAAAATCCCAATAACGTTCTCCCCCCACTGTCCCCTCCGAAGTAGAAACAAAGGCAGCACATAAATTTCATTTATAAAAAATAGAGCCAATTACAAACCATGATTTGTGAATTTTGTTTTTACAATAAACCTAGTGAAGATTAAGAGGAATCTAGGTTTAGATAAAAAATGGTAAACTGAGTTTAGTTAAAAATGGGTAAAAGCATTTAACTTCCTTTCTGAGACATGCTAGAACAGTGATGGCTAACCTTTTCAGCACTGAGTGCCCAAGGCATGCGTGCTCACATCCCCGCGCATGCATCCCCCATGCATAGGCACGTCCCCCACGTATGTGCCACACCTCCCGGATGTACGGCAGAGACCCGAAGACCAGCTGGCTGGTGGGAGGCGCATGCCCGTGCGTGCGCAACTGAGCTGAGCTGGGGCAATGGCTAGCGTGCCCACAGAGAGGGTTCTGAATGCCACCTCTGACATGTGTGCCATAGGTTCGCCATCACGGTGCTAGAAGATGTGGCAGAAACTAGTATGTCTATTTGAGGCTTGTTGTGTTTTGATATGAATCACAATAAACCACAGTTTATTATAGCACTGCAGCACTTCTATTATATTAGATTAACTGATCTCAGGGAATAGCTTGGGGACAAAAAGTACATGTTGCTGTGGAAGAAATGTCACCTTGAGCTTTGGAGGGTAGGGAACATGTAAATAACAACTTCCTTTTTTACTACTACCTATATATTTGCAACAGGGAGCTGGTAATAGAACTGACACAAACTAAAATCAAACACTGTAAATTATAGGATCAGCTCAGCTCACTGAGAAAACCTTATCAAATATACAGTAGCTTGATAGAAATACATCTTTTTTAAAATTTATTTTTAAGTAATACTTTAAGGGGCAATATTCTTAATTCTTGCTCTGCGCTGAATCCATTCTGAATATTTAAATTTGTTAATATAATAATCAAACAATCTGAAATCAAATAGAAATGTAGTGATGTGGAATACTTCAGGAAATATAGCAGGGTGTTTTTTTTTAAATCAAGATGTTCACTTGTAATTTTTAGCAGCTCAAAATTCATTTATTAATTGCATTCACTAATGTCCTACCTTTATATTCAGAAAGGATTCAAGTCAACTAAGGCAAGAAATAGAAAGTTAAAGTATCTAAACAGAGCTTTATTCCATTCTCTCCTGTAGTGAAGTAGTCATTCTGCTAACAGGGATAATGCTAGCAGAAAGATTTCCATTCTCTACTTCATCTCTCCTTCTGCTAAGATTATTTAAAACAAAAACAAAAGCAGTTGGAGCTCAGTCTTCTGGACAGGGTGTTGTGCTCTGAATTAATTCCACAAACTCGCTGAAGTGGCTAATTAAACCCTATAGTATCTTCCAGTATAAACTTATGATCTATTTAATTCCCAAGAGGAAGATCGCAGTTGAGATAAATTAAGGTGAATTAAGAGAGTGAGTTTCCTAGGGTTTCTTAAACTGAAGTTACAGTGGAGAAACACCACCTATAAGGTTTTAGCAAGGCGTCTGTGGCAGACTTAATTACACTACATAAAAACTGCATTTTCCCTACAAATGTTTTCTATTCATGCATATGAAATATCCCCAATTTTCCTCTCCTGAATAACATGAACACTGACTTTTGCAGCAGTACCTTTATTTAACACTCCTCACACACAGCAACTTTCCTGTTCCTCCCGCTGAACAAAGTTATACTATCACGCAGAATGCTGTATAAATTCCATCTATGTACCTCTGCAGTTGTGCTCATGATACCCTGGATTATGTTTAGAGATGTAATAAAAGTTAAGATAATAATAACTAGGCTCAGTAGTTTTTACAACCTGAAATGTATTGCCGCTTTAAAATGATCTCATGGGTCACTCCACTACATCTGTGCTTACAAGGCATTGGTTACTTCTGCAATTTAACAACTGAAATATTTGTCACTTACCCCCAGACATTATCATAAAGTGTTCAGATTATGACTTGGGCAGCTATTTCTTAGGATAACACTAGCTACATAGGAAACTGATGGTGAATAGATACAATGAAGCATTATGCTGTTTTGCTGTAATAGTGGAGATATCAGCAATCATTTTGCTGGGTTTCTGCTGTAAAAATAAATAGTAAATGGCTTACATAACTATCTAAAAGTTTGGAGACGGAGAAAGGTTCACAAATAAAATAGTAAAAAGATCATCATTGTTCATGATCCACTGGATGCCAAAGATGAACTGAAACTTCTGCAAAGAAGTGATCCTGGTGGGACCTGTTAATTTAAATAAGAATGTTGCTGTACTCCATGTCTTCTGAGTCAGAGGTTGCATTTGAAAGAAGTAATGAATAAGGCCAGGACGAAAGCTAATTCTGATTTAATTTCACTTGCATTTATATTTAATTAAAATTAAATTTAGCTAGTACTCTCTAAATTAATGGTTTTACCTCTGTTTACAATTAAGAATTAGTAAAATCTTCAAAGATATTTAAGAGCCACACCTCAGTTTTCAGAAGTGTTTTAAAGTTTCATGTAGAACACTACTGCTACATATTCTAGTCAATTTATTTATTTACTGGGTTTATAGACCACTCCAATCACTAATTCTATGCAATGTGTAAATCTGTAACTGTGCAAATGTACAAGTCATATTAAACACATAAATGTAACAAATAAAACCCAAAACTCATATCAACTTAACAAACATAAATAAAGATAGAGAGCATCACTTAATATACTAAAAGACAAAATCCAGTGGGATAAGACTATTATAATATAACCCCAAAAATCTGGAAATACCCAGGTCTTAATGACTTTTCAGAAAACCCTATGGTAGGAACCATTCAGATTTGAGTAGATGCTGATCCATAGAAAAGAAGTAATGGATCCCTGCGCATAATTCCTATTTGGAGTAATGAGTCCTACAAATAGTTAAGTCCTGAAGGGCTTTAATCAACATAGCCAGTGCAGCTAAAAGGCTGATATGGGCAAACAGAGATGCACCCATAATCACTCAAGTTACAACTATTGTTGTAAAACAGTGTCAGGAAACAAACAAAAAAGCTCACTTGCAGAATACAATTGATAGTACATCATTTTACTTATTCATTTATCTATTTGTATCCTGCCTTTATTATTTTTACAAATATATTCAAGGTGGCAAACATATTCAATACATCTCCTTCCTCCAAATTTCCCAGAACAACCACTATGTGAGGTGAGTTGGGCTGAGAGACAGTGACTGGCCCAAAGTCACCCAGCTGACTTTCAATGGCTCAGGTGGGACTTTATCTCATGGCCTCCTGCTTTCTAGACTGGTTACTTAACCACTAGACCAAACTGGCTGCTAACAGATCCATTCAGAATAAAACTAGTAATGCCTCAGGAATGCTTATCTTTGCTCTCTTTTGTGTTACCTTAGGCCAGATGCGGCTAGATGCGTAATGCACTGGCCATGGCCAGTTTAGGCAAGGGAAAAAAAATCGCGATATGTCACATGCTGCCATGATAACGCGAGTTTGACACCCCTGCCTAATGCTTTCTCAGCTTCTGTTCTCAAATGGCATGTTCCAAAAGCAAAATGTATGTATCATAAGGATGAACATCCATTATTCTCCTACTACCTGCACATCCAACAAGGACTGCTCTGAGCATGTAGTGCAAAGTGCTGCCTCCTTAACGACTTAATAAATCTATTCTAAAGCATCTTTAAAAGCTTGCCCAACACCTTTGATATCTTGCAGCCTTATTAATGTTTCATTTTATCGCCTTCAGCTTAATTGTACACATGGGAATGTTCTTATCAAGAGATTAAAGGTCAAGTATGTAGTTAACATCTATTCAGGAAAAGCTGGATGAGGTTTGTTCGAAGATGTTATTTTGGGTTGAAACATTTCCAAGGATTTGTTTAATCAATGCATTTAAAGCAATTTCTCAGAATTTTATGGGATTGCAAGCAGCATCCCCAGTAATGAGTTTAAACTATATTTACTGTAAATGAGAACTAGAAGAACCAAAGAGGAAAAAGAAAGTATATTTGCTAAGCGTTGGATGATACTGCTGGAATCTGTGAATGCTTATCTTCATCAAATAATCTGAAGGCTAATAAAATGGGATGTGCGATTTTTATTACTTTAAGCATTAATTCATACATCTGTAAAAATACTCATACACACAAACTGACTTGACTTAGAACTCTTCCATGTTAAAGTACAGGCAGTGCTTGAATTAAGACCACACATTTAACAACCATTTGAAGTTATGATGGTGCTGAAACAGATGACTTATGATTGTTCCTTGCACTTACGACCAGTGTAATGGCCCCATGGTCACGTGATCACAATTCGGTGGCTAGGCAATCGTCATGTATTTACAGTGACTACAGAATCTTGGGATGTCATTTTCAACCTTTTCAGATGGTGTCCATAAAACAAAGTCAATAGGGAAAGCCAGATTAATTTAACGATTATAGTGATTCACTTACTATGACAAAAAAGGTTATAAAATTCTGGTCCCAATTGGGGTCATACGTTGAGGACTATCTGTACTATTTATCAGTTCTTGAATTGGTAGAAAAAATATGCATCCCCATCACTGATTCCTATTCCCCAGCAAAAGACTGCAGTAATCAGTAAGCAATAGATCACCTGTTGCAAGTCAAACTAAAGAAAATGGTTTTCTAATAGGGAGTGGGGCCATATTGAATGAGTCACCGGTCAAGCTGCCTAACAGGCCTCAGGCACTGAGACAAGCATGGGGTGAAATGAGAAAGCTGGAAGCACAACCCCTCTTCAGTACCTATGCCCCCTTAGACAAACTATTTGTAAACATTTACCCTCCTGTGTGATGATCAGTCATAGGTGCAGAGGATGCGTGCAAGATGAAGGTAGAGGTAATGATAATGAGCAACCTCTATCCTCAGCTAATGTATAAATGGAATGACTCTGTTGCTGGTGAATGGTTTTGTTCAATGGATAACAGCAATAATAAATCTCCAGATAGAAACCTAAGTATTTTTTTCTAAAGAAAAGCAAGACTGTAAAAGATGAAGCTTGTAAATGTGTGTGTGTGTGTGTGTGTGTGTGTGTGTGTGTGTGTGTGTATAGAAATAATTCCCATTAAGCTCAGTATAGCATATGCCCCAGCAAAGATTCAGCCAATAGTTTCAGTCCTTCAAAGAATTAATTTTCCTGATCCTTCAATTGAAATTGTTAATGCTAATGTTCAAGAGTCCAAATATTGAATGCCAGTGCTTATTTCTTGAGTGTAAATTAACTGTACATTGATTTTTACCAGTGATTATTTTAGATAATCACAATATCAATAATACGCATTCATGGTTATCACTAAGAAATATTATATCACTTGCCTGAAATCATAATTTGTATTCAAACACAGGTAATAATAATCCAAAATAGCTTCTAAATATCTGATAAGGTAGGACATCTTGTGATGAGTTTCACAAGACACCTTAATAAATAAGTAATTCCATTTGTAACAAAGCTAGCAAAAGGATTTGAGTACCACATTTTAATCAAATCTGTTTTTAAAAACAGACAAGTCTATGTCTGTTTGAGGACCTTTTCTGTACCCAAAGAATTTATCATTTCTGAATGGGTAGCCAAACAAATCAGTTAATAATCTAATAAAAATGTTTGTTGACCTTTTATAAAATCAGATTATGTGGGATGGATAATCATGGGCAGTATAATTCGTAATCTCAATGACAGAGTTGTTGTCAATTTTTTTAGCATGAATATTGAACAAGGAAATCAGATAGTAGCTTGCAGTCAGCAGAATCTTTATTAGTTTTCAAAATCTAATGTAAGCCTCAACAAGGGTCGCTATAAATTTCACTAAGATAAACCTCCAGTAGTCAATCTATTTTATACCTTAATTTGGATAGCAATCAGGATCAGGAGCTTCTTCTGCTTTCATAATTTTAATAGTGTCTAATTATTTTTTGAAGAGACAAAGATGCGGTTACAATGACAATTTCAATAACCATGGGAAGAGTTTTATCATATAAAAATAATTTCTTCCTAATTTACAGCTGATTTAACAAATTATATTACGAAGTATATCAATAAAATAGCTTATTACATTACATATTACAAAATACATATTTTACCCCCAGAATCTTTGATAATAGAAATAATGCTTTGTATTAACTATTTCAATCAAGATGTAATAGTTTACCAGGTCTTTACCCCTTACAGTGGTACCTTGGTACTTAACTGCTTTGAAACTCATCAAATTTGGTACTCAATACATTTTTGACATGAAAATTTTGTCCCTGTACTCATCATTTGTTTGGTACTCAATGCACAAGCTAGAACTTGTTGGTGTCAGCTGCCTTGTTGACTCACTACATTATTCTTTATGGGGAAAAATTGTTTAGTACTAGTTTCTGGTACTCATTATGACTCCCGGAACCAATTATGGATGAGTCCAAGATATAAGTATACTTCTACACCTTTATTTATTTGACACAATGATATTCTGTATCAGGTCTATAGAAGGAAAATGTAAATATAATTTTTATTTATGGAGAAGCAATGTGGTGTAGCATTAAATTGTTGGACCAGGAGTGAGAAATCCCAAATTCTTACCACCCACTGAATGACTTTGGGGTAGCTGCTATCTTGCAGGTCACCCTACCTGACCCAGTGGTGGTCGAGGGAAAAATAGATGTCAATTTAATCCCTTTTTTTAGATGCCTGATGACTTTACTAAAAAGTGACTGCTTCGGTACCACCTGTGGAGGCAGATGTGGAAAAATTATATTAGCTATTTTGCTTTCTGTTCAAGAAATCCTATTTGCCTTGATACTTCTAGAATATACTTCTTGACTTTGATGCCATAAATCTCACAACACTGGAAGATGGTTTTTGAATGAAGCAAATGTAAAAACCCAGATGATAAGCAACTTCAGTTTCAAGTTTGTAGTCTGATTACAATGAAAGAATCTGTAATGGTTTGTGATAATGTCCTTGGAAAACTCCATAGATTCTTACACTATAAAGAAGAGAGGCGAGAAATGTACTTTCAGACTTGCAAGATATTGTTCATGTAATATTTTACAATAAAGTTAGAACTCATACATCTAGGTGTACTTGTCTGGACTACCTCACAAGGCTGTTATCGAGAGATTTTCAGCCTCACAGGCCCAAAGGAAGAGATGAACTCCACAGAAGGCAAAATTAGTTTAATATTTAGTATAACATACTAACAAGAATTTTGCAAACCTGCCTGTACTCCTCCCCCATCCAACCCCACCAGTTGTATCCATGTGAATTAGGGAAGTGCCTGAATTGTTTGCATATGCCTTCTTCTTCTTTTGAACTTAAACCCCAAGTTTTCCTCTTTGGTAACTGATTTGGTCTATCTCTGTCCAAATGATCTTCCTTGTTTTCTGTAGTAGGCCAATGTATTCTCATGAAAATGTTTCAACACCACATTTCTTCTTCCTTCAGCTTTTCTAATGTTTTAGTTTTCACAGATGGGAAAACTATGTTCTTGACAATGTATACTTTTGTTGTCAATGCAATTTCTCTTTGAACATAAATATTTTGTTTAAATCCTTCACAGCCTATCTCCTAGTTAGCAGATGTTGCTTATTTCATCACTTCTGTAAATTTCCAAATTTATGAAGATAAAGTCTATCACTGCTTCAACTTAGAATCATATAATTGCAGAGTTGGAAAGGATCTAATCTAATCCTCTGCAATGTGCCAAAAAAAACATTTAAAACATCCATTAAAAACATCCAAGGGTAGACTGTTCTACTTGTATAATTTTACCAGTAGGGCATTTTTCCACATATTTAAATAAAATCTGGGTAGCTGCAACTTATACCCATTATTATTGGTTTGGGATAGCCGCTATCAGGTGGGGGGAAAGTGTGTGAGTAGCTGAGGAGGATGTGCAAGTGACTAAGGACGTACAATCTAAGCACAGCAAGGTTCAGTGCTAGTGTACAGTTGGCTGGTGAGGCACGATGTAAGCCCAGAAGAGCTGGGTGCATGGATGGGCAAGACTTACCTGAACAATTTGTACTTTCCCTTCTGACTTTCTCTCAACTTTACTTGCTGAAATTTGGCAGGAAGGCCACAAATAGCAACCATGGGATGCTGCAACTATTGCAAATGTGAGTTGGGATGGCTGGTACTTCAAGGACCAATCACAACCATCAGTTGTTCAGTGCCATTGTAACTTTGAATAACCACTGAACAAATAATTCGTTAATTGATGACTACCTGTAAAATGCATTCAATTAGTTGAAATATATATGTATTTCAGATATCAAAACAATGTTCAGATTTGCAGAAATATTCCATAGCTTCAAAAGCTTCCAATTTTGTAAGAATTCCAAAAATATGAGAGAAACCCTAAAAGGCAGAACTACTTCTATACACACAGTTTTTCTGCTTCCACACAATATTTTCTGCCAACAAATTATCTCCCATGAAATACTTTTATCCAACAGGCATATTTCCCCTCCCCATATGTCTAAATCTTTCTCTTTCTCCCTCTCCCTCCCTCCTGTCTCTCTCTCTCTCACACAAAACCTCTTATGTTTTGCTACTGTGAACAGAGAATCTGGGTACAACCACAAGGTCATGTGCAACTATTTAAGTTTTTCCTTCTTAACTGATTCATTATGGAAAGAAAAATGAAATAGCTGCAACGAAATGGGATTCTTAGATAGGATTACTGATGTCTCGCCTCTTCATAAAATTATGTGACTAAGGCAAGAAAATTAGATAACAAAAGCAGTGCAATGTAGCGGCTTTGAACTTAGTAGACCGGGAAGATTGATGTTCAAATTTTACTTAAGCTTGCCTTAAGCTTTCAAGGGACAAGAAGAATATAAATGCAGAAAACAGCAACAACAGAACCACTACCACCACCAATGGCATCCCTATACATGTCAACATTGGCAGACGGAGAGTTGCAATGCAAGCCCCACCCCTTTAGGATGTTCTATGATGTCACACATTCAAATTCACAGCCGTGTCTGCCATGCTCCCGAATTGGACTCCCCTGCCAAGACAGGGTACAACAAGCATCCTTTCTCTAAGAATGCAGTTCACCTGCAAACCCTAACACTTCCTTACCATGCTGTAGTTACCTTAGTAGTAGAGAAAAGTTTCATCTACTTCCTGCTCTTCCATCCATTAACTAATAAGATTAATTTCACGACTACAGCTTGAGTCTTCTGTTTTTTTTGTGTCTGCTTCCAACTAACCCAAATTGCTGCTGCACTAACTGAATGGAGAGCGGCAAACCCAATCAGGAAATCTAAGTAAGCAACAGAAACGAACAAAGTAGATAGCACCACTAAAAAAAATAATTGTTTAGACAACTTGCTTAAATTAAAGTGCCTCATCATATAGTACAATATAATATCTGTATAAGCAAAACAATTAAAAAGTTAGCTTTTCTAAACTTAAACTATTATTTTATATTCTACTAATTTGTGGTTAGGGTTGAATTAGTAAAATATAAAATAACAGTTTAAGTTTAGAAAAGCTAACTTTTTAATTGTTTTGCTTATATAGATATTAGGTTGCCATGGAAATGTGCATTTTCAGAATTTAATATTACTGGTTGCAACCATTCCTTTGTTTTATGAAAGAGCACTTTCTACAACACAAAACAATTTTTGTCAATTATTCAAACATTAACCACTTTCCCTAATTCATAATCATTATTTCCCCGAATCTTTTTCTATTGTTTCCACAAGTAGAAAAAAGTGTGTATATGTACATGGAATGCCTATCTTTAGGAGGAACATAAAGCAAGACAAAACATTTTAGCACAAAGCAGATTGTGTGTTCTATGGCTATAATTAGTATTTTATTTTAAGTACTAAAATATCATCATAAGTTATCAATCTGTTTATCTGAACTAGGCTATTTCATGCAACCACTGAAAAGCCATAAAGCTTGGGAAAGAAACCGTCATCAGTATAATGATTGCTACTGTGATAACTATTATTCATGTTGCAACTCTAATGTAATCACTACTAATAGTTCTAATCTTAGTGTAATGGACTTGAGTAGACTCCACCTAACATTCTGGTAACTAAAATCAGCATCCTTATCTGTGTAATAGATGGAGGTTGGAATCTACATTTAAAAATGATAAGTTATAAGCAACATAAAGCAGATCATTTTTCTGCATTCACATGTTGAGTATAAAACATACCAAGACTTCAAAACAAGAATCTAACACCAATCTCTTTATGTCAGTGTAGTAACTTAATACCAATCCCTCTATTCTCCAATCTTCTTTTTCTCAATCTCTGCTACTAATATCCAAGTGCAATATACCCAGTGGTGGGAATCATTTTTTTTTACTACTGGTTCTGTAGGCGTGGCTTGGTGGGCGTGGCAGGGGAAGGATACTGTAAAATCTCCAGTCAGAGGTGGTATTTGCCAGTTCTCCGAACTACTCAAAATTTCCGCTAAAATTTCTGACCAGAACTGGTCAGAACCTGCTGAATACCACTTCTGAATATACCCCATCAATTTGCCCAACCCATTCATACCAGTGCCTATATTTCCCTCCCTTTAGTTACCATTGATGTTCCAGCATGATAGTTATAATGGACTCCCCAAAAGCTATTTACAAAGTTCCAATGTTTGCACCACCCATGGTCAGGTGACTGCATTTTTAACACTTGGCAATTGGCCCATATTTATGGCCATTTGCAGTGTCCCACAATCATATGACCGCAATTTATAGTTTTTGCTTTTACATAGCATACGTAGGTCACTACTTTATGATACTTAATGACTGCCACAGAAAAGGTCCTAACATTGAGTGTGGTTGCATAGTGATCTACTTTACAACTGTCACAACTTACGATCAATATTGCAGGCTCAATTACAGTCAAAAGTCAAAGATTACTTGTAAAAAAATAAAGATACTCTTGACTGCTGGTGGACAATCACGTACTTTTCTTAACAATATAGAAGTGGCCTGCTACTGCCTTTTTTCAGGCTATCTTTTATATTTTTCTGGAATTGCTTGTATCTATTTACAAGGTCCAATTCTGATTCCTTTGGGGTTAACCAAGATCAATTAAGTACTGCTACCTGTGCTGTTAACCAATAGCCTCTACAAGTAGTTCTCAACTTCATTTAGTGACCGTTCAAAGTTACAACAGCAGTGAAAAAAAATGACTTATGAACATTTTTCATGCTTAAAACCATTGCAGCATCCTCATGGTCAGATAATCAAAATTCAGATGCTGGGCAACTGACTCATATTTATGATGGCTGCAGTGTCCCAGGATCATGTGGCATGCAAAGTCACATGCAGAGTCAATAGGAAAGCCATATTCACTTAACAACTGTGTCAGTAACTTAATAACTGCAGTGGTTCACTTAACAACTGGGGCCAAAAAGGTTGTAAACTGGAGCAAAACTCACTTAACAACTGACTCACTTAACAATAGAACTTGTGGGCTCAGTTGTGATCATAAGTTGAGGACTACTTTCTGGTCTCAGAATGGTTCAACTGACATGACCAAGTTCCATTTACTCCAATACGTACCAGTAGGATACTATTGCTGTACCTTCTACTCAAGTCTCAGTCCAATTACTCTCTTATTTTTTCAAAGGATCAGTTATTCTTTTCACAAGTTATGATATATTTTATTATTTTAATGATGTCTAGATTAGATTTTATGATGTCTATAAAATTAAAAGTGTCAGATGATGAAATGGACACCAGTCTGTAGGCACTTAATAACATAATCAACCTTTTAGTATTTAATGGATTACAAGATTCCTTGGTGTGACTGCTGCAAAAGACTAACAAAGCGACCTACCTGGAATATTAAGTAACTCATTTATTTTGAAGCAAATTTGCATTACAACACATATGGCAAATATCAGGGCTCATTGGAGGGAGGAGAGGGGTAGGCTTTAGAAACTTATCTGACATTTGCACTGAGCCACAGTTTTTTGTAAACAAATGTCACCCCATTCTGCACTGTCAGAATGAAATATAGCATCTACAGGCCCATTATGAATTTCAAAAGAAATATGTTGTAGCAAGCTTAATAAATATGTTAAAAAGTTTGCGCACGTGTGTGAGTGGTCCGATGCTGTATAAAACTTATGCTGCCCAAAAGCAAACAATGTCAGATACAGTAGACACAATGGAATCACCCAGGAATGCAAATTACAAATATTAGCATAAAAAGTATAACCATAAAGGATTTGTGGAAACCAGTTACTCATAATAGCTGCTAAACTCTATTACTTATTTAACCACTGTAATGAAAAGAACCATTTGAATTATGAATAGCACCAAATGAGTTTTCACTCTGAAATATTTTCAAAGCTTCATACTCATTCTAGCTTATCCATATACATGCTTGCCACTGATTTTAGAGAGATGTGGTATATTTACCCCATTGATATATAAGAGATAGATTATCATGGCTTTACAGGTTTTTTTTTTTAAAAAGCAACCTTGGAAAACCTCATATGGAGATCAATCACGTGCACATGCTTTCAAGTATGCTGTATTTCAAGTGTAGTGTATTGGTTTGTGAAAGGAAAATACTTCCCTAAAGCTTGCAAAGTACAAATCTTGATTAGAAATGGGGGAGGTTTTATACGATACAGTTCAATACTTCTTGTTCCATCTTTTGGTGACTGAATTTAGAACTGAGTTAAGCAAGGGAATAACTTCCAAGAGTTATATTCTACACTACGGTACCTGCCAGGTTTGAAGGACAAATATCAAGAAACACAGTAACCAGTAATTTTACAACCCTTTCATGGTGTGTTAAGTGAACCACTGCAGTTATTAAATTAGTAACACAGTTGTTAAATGAATCTGGCTTCCCCGTTGACTGCTTGTCAGAAGGCTGCAAAAGAAATCACATGACCGTAGGACACTGCAACTGTCATATATATGAGCCAGTTGCCAAGCATCCGAATTTGATCAGGTGATCATGGGGAGGATGCCAGTCTGTGAAAAATGATCATAAGTCACTTTTTTTCAGAGTTATAGCTTCAAAATAGTTATGAAATGAATGGTTTAACTTGAGGAATACCTGTATTAAATTGGAAGGAGTACTGAAGCTGAGCTTGTCTCACCAGCTTCTTAATAAACAAAATCAGGCTTCTATAAAAGCTTGCTAGTTGGTGTTATTTTCTATTCTTTTTCTCTTTTTTGGTAGGAATCAGAATTCATCCAGGACTGAGCAGAACTGAATTTGCTGAGATTTTGTACAAAGCTGTTTGTAGAGGCAACATAGTCTGTAATTTTGTGTATTTGGATTTGTCAATCAGAGAAATAATTTCAAATTAGCATATTTGCTGTGCTGAGATACAAGAATGAAGTGTCAGATGCTGCCAGGAAATATATAACAAAACACAAATATGTTACACCATAATATGCTGCACTGATTCTAATTATCATTGATTTATATGCTGAATCATTGATTTATGTGTATTTGCACAGAGGAAACCCAGCTGCTAGACTTCCCTCAGACACAGAAGCTCACTGTTAGGTTGGATCAGTCTCTCTCTCTCTCTCTCTCTCTCTCTCTCTCTCTCTCTCTCAAATTACCTCACTGTGCTGTTGCTGTACAGAAAAATAGGAAGAGGACGCACTTTGAGCTCCTAACTGAAAAGCAGGGTATGACTCTAACAGTATACTTTATATAACATACATCCATACATGTTCACACACTGAAGTAGATTAATACATTTATATTCAGTTGTGTCTCAGGTGTTGAAAGCAGTGCCCTTCCGCTTATATTACTTTTCAATATAAATAATAATCAATGGGATTAAAATACTCAGTCATATGCAGATCTCACTCTCAATACCCTCTCAGCACAGGTACCTGTTGTGTGAGCAAGGGGACAGCTTACATCAAACAGCCTTTGGGAAAAAAAACAAAAACCGATTGTTCATTTCTGCAAATTTCATTCTGTTTTAAGGTTGAATTTTTATACAACACTGTCAAGCCAAAGATAGCTTGCAGCTACCCTAATTGAACTGACTCATGCATGGCCTGTCTATCAAAACATGTGCTTTGCTATGAAGTATCAGAGAGCTTTAATGATTTATTTATTTCATGACATCTGGTAGTTTAGCAGGACAGTCAAATGCCATGCTTTAAAATGATTTTTTCTTCAATTATTTAAGCCTTTAGAAGTTTTTTTAAAAGTGATATACAGGATGAATTAAAAGGGTGAAATACTCACTGGATCAGAATTCAAGCTAATCATTATTATTATCATAACACCTTTAAGAAAAATGTGAAAAGGAGCCAAGATAACATTGCATTTATCAATACTTACCACTACCTAAGAATCTATATTTTCTTTCTGTATAAAATACTAAATCTCTGAATATATTTCAAAGCATGTTTCATATAAACTCACTTTATTTACTGGATAAGTATACTCTATTTATGATTTCATCCCTTCTTATAAAACATTGTCTCTTTCCAAAACTTGGTGTTTATTTGTTTAATCAATTATGCTTTTAATTTTAGTGATCAATTCCCTGGGATATAGGTGACCAATATTATCATGAAATATGTTATCTTTTTCCAATCTTGTGCCTAGATTTTTTGTAGAAATTTAATTTAGGTGGACTCATGTATAAACAGTCCTTATTAAGTGACCAGCAATACCAAAAAGAAGTACTAGGGGTGAAGTATTTGCCACAAAGAAAAGGGGCTCAACTTATTTTCCAAAGCACCAGAAAGAAAGTCAAGAAACAATGGATGGAAACTAATCAAGGACAACCAGCTAAATATGAGCCAGCAGTGTGCAGCAGCAGCCAAAAAAGCTAATGCAATTCTAAATTGCATTAACAGAGGGATACAATCAAGATCAAGTGAGGTACTAATATCACTCTACAAAGCCTTAGAAAGACCACACCTAGAGTACTGCATCCAGTTTTGGTCACCACATTATAAAAAAGATGTTGAGACTCTAGAAAAAGTACAGAATAGAGCAACCAGGATTAGGGGACTGGAGATTAAAACATACAACGAACGGTTGCAGGAACTGGGCTTGGCTACTCTAGTAAAGAGAAGGACCAGGGGAGACATGATAGTGGTCTTCCAATATTTGAGGGGCTGCCACAGAGAGGAAGGGGTCAAGTTATTTTCTAAAGCACCTGTAGGCCAGACAAGGAACAATGGATGGAAACTGAACAAGGAGAGATTTAACCTGGAAGTAAAGAGAAACTTTCTGACAGTGAGAACAGTCAACCAATGGAACAGCTTGCCCTCGGAAGTTGTGGGAGCGCCATCACTTGAGACTTTCAAAAAGAGATTGGACTGCCATTCGTCAGAAATGGTGTAGGGTCTCCCGCTTGGGCGGGGGATTGGACTAGAAGGAGGAAATATACGTTTGTATAGATGGCTCAATATCTTCACACTCTTGAAGTCTCACTGTTTGTTTATAACATAAAAATAACGTAGCCAAGCATGCAGTATTAAATGGAAGCCACTTCAGAAATCATATTTGTCATAAAAAAATAAAATAAACAAAAAGTGCTGCTATCGGAAAAATTAATCCATATTATAACAATATCTTTATAGTTAGTCCTTGGATTACAACAATAGCAGACTCTACACATTACAAATGTAAGTCCTAATGGTTATAAAACCATTTAAATTTTACGATATTTTTGTGGTGGCCTTTAAGTGAACCTTGATCTTAAGTGCGAATGCCATGGTAGTTAAGCAAATCTATTGCTTACTATGGTGCAGTTTTACCAAAAAAACTTGAAAATGGTGATTTTCAGCAAAACTATCATAAAATGTGGTCATGTGACCATGGGACACCGCAAGCATTCATAAATGCAGCCATGTTGTCAAGTACCTGAAGTGCGGTCATGTGACCATGGGAAGGCATGACCATTGAAACCTTAGATCTGGGTTGTAAGTCCCCCTTTTCAGGTAGGTTGTAACTTTGAAGGGATCCTAAGTGACTGGTCCTAAGTCAAGGACTATCTGTTTATCACAAATTAAGGCATTAGCTTTCACATTCTCAAAAACTATCAAACAGAAAAAAAATATTTTAAAGAAGTAAATAAAAAGAGAAGAGAGAAAACATAACCAGTGTTCAAGCTGTATATGAGTTATGATCATAGTTAGAATCAAGGAGCAGACTACAAACATGCAAATTGATCCTATTATATACAGAGGTGGCGCCTGGTTGAACCCAAGCCTCCATCATGTTGTTTACACAACAAGGACTTTACACACACACACACACACACTCCTGTGCCAAAGTTAAAATTCAAAATTCATAGGTTTATTACAATGCCTAATGAGAGATTCTTAAGAATTGGCACAATATTTTGTAATAAAGAGCTTGCATGTCTTTTGTAAGTTTACATAATATGGAAGTCTTTCTTCATGTGTTGCTTCACGATCCCAATGCTTCCTCTAGTACAACAATAAACAAGAGAGAGAAGAAGTTAGTGTGAGAGGCTAATTGGGCTAATTTCTCACACAGTAGATATTTTTAAGAAAAGGGAAGAAAGGAAAAAGAATATCAACTGTAAAAGACAATTCCTGGTAGTTGGGATTATTTGAGGAAGCAGCTTCACAAGTGGTTCAGTAAACGATGCACAACAAAAATATGAAAACACAGTTTGGCATGTTCTCAAAATTCTTGTACATTCTGGCTCCAGGGAGAAGGAAAGCACTTACTTCTGAATGCTTTTTAAAAAATACACGCTGTAGTTATGCTATATTACCACCTGACTAACCAGTTTTCTTTAGTTCAATCGTTAATGCTTCTCAGTGGGCTATTCAAATGTGCATAACTTAAATAAATACATGCAAATAAATAATGGACTTTTTTTCTAGATTCTGGAAGAAGCATCCACTCTTACCTTCTTAGAAATGAACAAGAGAGCCTAAGTAGTTTCAGCCGTTAGGAAAATAAAGAATGGTAAGATTAAAAAAAAAATAAGAGTAAATTTTTGTGACAAAGCATTTTGTTATAAAATATGCATGTGAAATTTTCCATTTTTAGCTATGAGGTATGTAAAAAATTAAATATATGTGATCTTAATGCATTAAAAAAAAGAAAGAAAATGTCAGAACAGCATGGAAACTAGCTAGTAACAACAGATGGTTCGTAGACAAAATCGAGCCAGAAGATTTTAGCTAAAAGGCATGCATTTCCATAGCACAGTCTGTGACAGCATCAATATTATTATTCTTTAGTATTGTGTCACAATGCATTTATAGGAACATTATTGTAAGAAACTAATGTGTTCATTTTTTTTCCAGCAGTACTACTTGTCAATGAAGCAACTACATTACAGGTATTTCATATGATAATATGATTAGTTGTTCCAGTGCCTATTTTCAGATCAATTGGGCATCAGGATGTTATGAACATAGGAACGCTTACATATTTCTAAGGCTATAGAAGTCTCAGAGAACCATGAGCCAATCAGGTTTTGCCCTTTCATTATAGACAATTGTCAACCAATGAATGTCCACTTGCTGGTGGTTACTGAGTACCTCATCCCACAATTTTAATCCCTTGTCACCCTCCTAAGAAAGAGCAACACCATAGTAAATGCTCCTCATGGTCAATACTACGGAAAAGTCAAAGAACTTCCATTGAGAAGTCTCAACAAAGGTCATCCTTCAAAGCGCCCAACGTGCCTACCTGTGATAACCCGTAGTCTCTCAAAATAACCCAAAACCCAAAACATATATTAAAGTCCGGTAAAGCCTTCAACTTAACTTCACTGTTTTATTAGGCACAGTTTAAAGTCACAAAAGTAAATAATGAGGCAAACAGAAATCCAAAACAAACCGCATTGATGAGAGTTCCGAAGCAAGCCAAGATAACTAATTATAAACTCCAGGAAAATAACCAAGAAAAGTCCATGGGAAGAATGCCAGCAAAGATAAGCCTTTTTCAAGGTTGACTCCAGCAACCTAACTCTAATTGACTCCAGCAATTCTAACTACGTAGTTGAAAACTTATATCCATAGCTCCTACCTGCAAGCCACAAGGAGGATCATGGTTGTTAAGTTTGAGGCATGGGTTTAATGAACGGAGACCAGACTGTAAACCGTGAACTTCAGCTCTTTATTCACAAGCATAACAGAGACAAAAAACCCCCGGCTAGCAGTCACTCTTTTATAGCGTAAGCTGCTATCCGGATACCCAATGGATAGGGTTATAGCGTTTGAATCTTGGCGCGGCCCGCCAACAGCCAGTCAGATTGCTCGGACTGGACCAATCACAACTTGCCATTTTATAGGCCAATAGAACGTGCAGGATTATGATCCTGCTAGGCAAATGAATCTTTATTAATTTCTTTCGTTCACAACACCCCTCCCCCCTAGGTTTTGTTTGACGGCCGTGGTGACGTAATCACGCATGTATGCAGGTCGTTTTACCTGTCTAACCGATTTTCGCTGTTCCACCGGTTTTTGTTTAAGGTTCAGTGCCGGTGGAACGCAAGGCTCGTCTTCGTCCGGGGTTGATTCCGCGACACTATCAGAGTCCCTTAAGTCTCTTCCTGGATCGGGCGAGCATGTTTCCGCTATGGTGTTCCTCTGCGGGGAGGATGCCCCCGATCCCGGACCTTCTTCAGGTGGCGCGAGCATTCGGTTTAGTGGCCATCTGTCCCCGATTACGTCGTCGTCTATGTGGTCTTCGTCCCCCTCGGTATTCCCTCCCCCCTGAGTTTGGAAGTCCGGGGGGGGCGCTGATATTTGATTGTAAACGAGATCGGAGTTGGTCTATGTGGCGTTTCCAAATCTTGCCGTCTGTCGTCTTAAGGCGGTAGGATCTAGGGCCAGTAAGGTAGACTACGGTGGCTGGGACCCACAGCGGTTCGCCGGAAAGGTTTTTTGCGTAGACCAAGTCGCCTACCTTGAATTGGCGATACGTTCCGCTGGATCCACAGGGTTTCTCTGGCGAGTAAGATGGGTGTAGTCGGTCGAGGTGGGACCGAAGCTTCCGCCCCATTAAAAGTTCGGCTGGGGTCTTGTTGGTGACACTGTGGGGGGTAATGTGTTGTAATAAGAGTATTTTGTTCAATCTAGTGTCGATGTCTCCCGGATCCATTTTTTGAAGTGTCTTTTTAATTGGACCATTCGTTCAGCCCTACCGTTTGCCGCAGGGTGAGCCGGCGAAGTTAGGGTGTGGTGGATGCCCCGGTCCGCTAAGTATTGTTCGAAGGTGAGGGCCGTAAACTGGGGTCCGTTGTCGGAAACTAGAACGTCCGGGAAACCGTGCGTTGCAAATAATCTATCTAGTTTTTTAATAACCGAGTCAGTGGTTGTGCTTTTCATCTTGTGGATTTCGAGCCAGTTGGAGTAGGCATCCACGGTTAGGAGAAAAGTGTGTCCTTTCGTGGGTCCCGCAAAATCAATGTGGATGCGGGACCACGGGCCTCGAGGAGTTTCCCATTCGGTGGGAATTGCTCTCGGTGGGGCGTTGCTAACTTCTTGACAGTTTCTACACGTGGTAACCCAGGCTTCAATTTGTTTATCGATGCCTGGCCACCACGCGTAGCTTCGGGCGAGGGCCTTCATACGGACAATGCCCGGGTGTCCTTCGTGTAGTGTTTGCAACACGAGTCGCTGTAGTTTCTCTGGCACGACGACTCTATCTCCCCATAGGATGCAGCCCTTCTGGGAGAATAGTTCCGTTTGCCGGTGCTTGAACGGCGTGAAAATGGCGGGTGTTTCTTCGACTGGCCACCCGCGTTCGACCCAACTAAGAACTTTTGCAAGGATAGAGTCTCGTTTTGTGCCGGCAGCGATATCTCTTGCCGTTAGTGGCGGCGAGTTGAGGGTTTCAATTTGCAACGTGGTGAGGGTTGGAGCTGGGTCGCTGACGGTTTCCGGAAGTGGGGAACGGCTCAAAGCGTCAGCGTGGGGAATGGCTTTCCCCGGGCGATGATGTAGTACGTAGCTGTAGGCTGCTAGGAATTCTGACCAGCGAGTCATTCTAGGCGATAATATGTATGGGGTTGGTTTATCACCTGCTAAAATGCCAAGTAAAGGCTTGTGGTCTGTAACTAGAGTAAAAGGCCGCCCGTAAACATATTCATGGAATCGCTTCACGGCCGATACAATAGCAAGAGCCTCTTTGTCCAGTTGGCTATAGTTTCATTCAGCCTTCGCTAATGTCCGCGAAAAGTACGCAATGGGAGCTTCATGCCCGTTTGGTAACACGTGACTCAAGATGGCTCCAACCCCAAATGGTGATGCGTCACATGTAATATTGAGTGGCAAGGTCTCATTGTACTGCATTAGAACAGTATCGGATGTTAATAAATCTTTCACTTTTTGAAAAGAGCGTTCTTCTCGATGTCCCCAGACCCAGGTGGCTTTCTTGTCGAGAAGTCTATGTAGGGGCTCAGCTACGGTCGCCTTCTGGGACAATAAGAAGTTGTAAAATTTAATAAGTCCAAGGAAAGCCTGGAGATCCGTCTTATTTCTAGGTCTTGGGGCGTTCTTGATTGCCCTGAGTTTGTTTTCGGTAGGGTGAATCCCTTGTTTATCGAGGAGATACCCAAGAAACTCCACCCGCTCAGTACACAGTTGACACTTATTTTTTTTCACCTTGAGGCCGGCGTCTTTGAATCTCTGTAGAACTAGTTTGAGACGCCGTTCGAGCTCTTCTTTATTAGGAGCAGCAATTAAAACGTCATCAAAATACGGTACAACCCCTTTGATGCCTTGCAAAAGTCTCTCCATTAGACTCTGAAATATCCCGGGAGCTACACTCACCCCGAACTGGAGCCTGTTGCATTTAAAGGCACCTCGGTGGGTAACGATAGTCTGTGCCTCTGCGGTCTCCGCATCAACGGGTAGTTGTTGATACGCTTGCGCTAAGTCTAACTTTGCGAAAATCTTCCCGCCGCCCAGGGAGTGGAGAAGATGTTGAACTACCGGCACCGGATAAGCGCTCTGTTGAAGTGCGTGGTTCAGAGTGGCGCGGTAGTCTCCACAAATTCTGATCGACCCATCCAGTTTGATGGGGGTTACGATTGGGGTTTCCCAACGGGCGTGGTCAATAGGCTCCAATACCCCTTGGGCTATTAATTTATCAAGTTGCTCGTCAATCTTGGGTTTAAGGGCGAACGGAACCCAACGAGGCTTAAGGCGGATAGGGGCTACTTCTGGATTGAGGCTAAATGCTATAGGGGTCCCCTTGTACTTGCCTAAGTTGTCCGAAAACACGTTGTGGAACTCCTGGACGATGTTCTCTTCCCAAACGTCGCTTCCGGCCTGGTGAATGCCGGCCACCTCGATCCCGAGTGGGGCGAACCATTGTAGGCCTAGTAAGCTGGGTCGGTCCCCATCGACGACAGTTAATGGGAGAGACACGGCACGATCTTTAAAGGAAACACGGACTTGACTCACTCCGACTACTGGGATCGAGTTCCCCTGGTAATCTCTGAGGATGATTTTCTGTGTCCTGAGGTCTTGCCGACGGATGGTAGGGATCAGCTGTTTAAGGGTCTTCCAGGAAACCATCGAGAGAGACGATCCGGAGTCGACTTCCATCAGGCAAGGTTTGTTGTCGATGGCCACTTCCACTCGGATCTTTTGTTTGTCTAATGACGAAGCGTGGCCGATAATAATAGTCTGGTGAGTCTCTTCTCGCCGTGCTGGAAGAGTAGATGTTTTACTGTTGTAGGCATGGTTGTTCCATTGGTTATTCACACGATCCCGATTTGCAGGGAGGTTTCCTGTGGTCTGGCGGAGGTTGTTCTCCCTTCTATTTGTGTTGAATTCCCTCTTACTTCTGCAGACCCGAGCGATGTGGCCTCTTTTCCCACAGGAACGGCAGATTTCGTTGAGGAATTTGCAACCGGATCGCGGGTGGTTTCCCCCGCAACCCGCACATGGGCGCTGAAGTTTTAGCGTTTGTTGATCTCATTCGGCCCGAAGTCTGTTGACCTCTTCTTCATCACTTTCAGATTGGGACTCGAGGTCCTCATGGTGCGCTGTCGCTGAGTGTCTTTCTGGTTGAGGCGAGGCTTCATGGGCGAATTGACGGAGTGGTGCATTTGTGCGGCGCATTCGAGCGGCCGACTTCTTGGTTGCCTCTGCTGCAGTAGCGTCAGCAATGGCATCTGCAAGATCGATGTCCACTTTTGCCATGATCTTGCTCTGTACTGCGTGGTCATCTAACCCCAGAACTATGCGGTCTCGCATAGCTTCTTCTAGGTCTGAAAACCCACAGAAGCCTCCCAGGTTCCTTAGGTCAGCGATGAAGTCTGCAATACTTTCACCCTTGCGCTGATCCCGTTGATAAAATTCGTGTCTCCGAACCAATGTTGGTATGGCGGGGGCATAGTGAGCCCGTAGGATAGGGTCAAGGTTGTCCCAATCCATTGCTGTCACTTCAGCCGGTTTCGCGAGCGCCTTTGCCATTCTAAAAATGGCTGGTCCACAATGGGTCAAGAATACCGCCCGCTTCTTTCCGGCTGTTGCGTCCTTCAAATTGTTGGTTTCTAGAAACATTTGGAACCGATCCATATACGACTCTCAGTCTTCCTTTTCCGGGTCAAAAGGAGCGGGTGGTATAGCGCCACTTGACATCCTGCCAATGTAGATGCGCTCTCAGCCACATGCTTCGGTTGGTGCTCTGTAGGGTTTATTCAGCTCTATTGTCTCCGCATCCCATCCTCGTTGCCAGTGTTAAGTTTGAGGCATGGGTTTAATGAACGGAGACCAGACTGTAAACCGTGAACTTCAGCTCTTTATTCACAAGCATAACAGAGACAAAAAAAAACCGGCTAGCAGTCACTCTTTTATAGCGTAAGCTGCTATCCGGATACCCAATGGATAGGGTTATAGCGTTTGAATCTTGGCGCGGCCCGCCAACAGCCAGTCAGATTGCTCGGACTGGACCAATCACAACTTGCCATTTTATAGGCCAATAGAACGTGCAGGATTACGATCCTGCTAGGCAAATGAATCTTTATTAATTTCTTTCGTTCACAACAATGGTAATCTCCTCTTGAGTAGACCTCGCTTTTCCCTGATCCTCTCCTCCCTGCATGACCTAGGATGGATAGGGGATGGGCCTGGATCCTCCTCTGACTGCTCAACCAGCCTCTGCCCTTCCCCAGCCTCCTCCACCACCTCTGGAGCCACACTCCCACTCCCTGTTGGCTGTTCCTCCTCTTCCTCAGAGTCAGACTCCACCAGGGGCGTGACACTACCGTCCCTGTCCTATTGTTTCTTTTTATTTTTCTTAGATGTATCCTATATGTATCTTACATATATTTCTTATATGTATTTCATGTATTATAACTATGTTTATACTTATACCTGTTATCTTACAATCACTTGACAAAATAAATAAATAAAACTAAATAAATTTTTAATCTGAGACCCAGGCCTAACTCTAACTGAAAGGGGTCCAGATAAGCCACTATGGCTTATCTGGAACTGAAATTCCATGACCTTCTTAAAAACCTTCCCAAAAAAGGAAGTTATAAGATAAAATAGTAAAATTCCGTTATAGGTAGACTCAAAAAGGCTTCTTAATAAGATATACTACCACTTCATCAAAGACTTCTGGTATAACTCCCCCCTTCAAAAAATCATTGCCCACTTTTCTAGATCCAGCAATTTAGTCCCTCAGCTGCCCAAGTCAGCCAGGAAGGGCATGGATCTAAGTCATTAATAATGGATGTTACATTAGATAGCACCTTATCCACTTTATGAGAGTTCACAAGCTGAAATAAATCCATTCCACAGTACAAGACAGTAACCATTCAAATCTGACCTGTGAAGAGGTAAGACCCCAATCAATTTGACTTTATCAGCAATACATATGATGTTTCATAACATTCTGCTGGCATCTTTCTGCTCATTCCTTCCACAAATTAGTGGGTTATCTTAAACAAGAATGCTGGAAGATAACTCCATCCTAAATGGACAAATACTGAAAGTTTGCTGTCCTTAATGACAGGCTCAAATATATTCCTTCTCTTACCTAATAATTAGTCAAGTTTACTCTTCACCTTCATCCACCAGTATTCCAGGTCTTAGTTTTCTTGCTTCATCTCAGTAACCTAAGGAAGATGTCAAGATTGTCCAAGAGAGATGGTTACACAGGAGCAAACTTGTCAAGTGCTCTGATCACCTCCTGGGTTGTCAAATTGTTCAACACAGCTGCTCTCCTAGGACAATTATCTTAATTAGTCTACCCATCCAACAAAGAGGTCTTGGGTGGTGAAAAAAATCGTATGGATCAGAAAATGACCTGTTCATGGCAAAGGACCCAGAACAATGTCTTTAATTATCAGATTACATGACAACTGCTCAGAGACAAACACAAGACCTAGCATAGGTCCATCTGTGTAGGTTCAGCCTAAGATTACTTGTGACTGGTCCACAGTTATCACAGACAGGAATTCCTAAGCAGTCCCAGACTACAAATCCAGGACATGAAGACTGAAATTCCCTAGCACAGTAATGGCTAACATTTTTGTCGTCGTGTGCTAAAAGTGCATGTGTGTGCGTGCGCTCGCATGCGTGCCTGCACCCATAATGCAATGCACATGCGACCCCCACCCCCTGCACATGTGTGTGACCCCCCATGCATGCCCCTTGCCTCTGCACATGCGTGCATGCCTCCCATGCGTGCCCAACCCCATGCATGCACGGCAGATGCCCAAAAATAAGCTGGATGGTGGGAGGCATGCATGCATGCGCAGTGGACCTGATCTGGGGCAAAAGCTCACGTGCCGGCAGAAATGGTTCTGTGTGCCACTTCCAGCACGCGTGTCATAGGTTCACCATCACAGCCCTAGCACAAACAGCAGAGGAAAAGAGACATTCCTATCACCAGCAAAAAAAGCCTAAGAACATAGAAAAGGATTCTAAGTATCGGTTCGCAGGTTCACATGTCCATAGGATCAATTTCACCCACTGGCATTAACAGCTCATTAGCTCTATACAGCACAGCCAATGCAGCTAAGGTGACTCTCAAGATCAACTCTCAGTTTTTAGATTCCTTCATAAGAGATCAGCTAAAGAATTAAATATGTAGTACCAAGAAGCAGAATTTATATCATTAAGTGGATTTTTCATTCATCTGATAGTAGGCTAATATTTAATTATAGTCTTTGCTTTATGCATCTTCAGTAGAACAAAAAAATTATATAGTAATGTCTACCAACAGGTGTAATATGTATTGCTTATTCCTCTTTATATAAATTTACTCAGTGTTGCAATTAATTTTAGATACTGGACATAATTATTCTGTAGAGATGAGAGATATGGAGAGCCATGTGGTACTGCTTTAAGTGTGAAAAAACTGCTAATTTAAATGAACCTCTCCCTTCCACCAGCCTTCCATACCTTGTATTCATGATGCATTTTGTTTATTTAAAAAATAAAACAAAAAAGACGATTAAATCTGATTTAAAAACAGATACATTTTTCTATGTTATACTCTAAAATCACAGCACCCTACCCTGTTAAGAGCACAAACAGGACAGTCAAACAGTTTATGGTATCTGTTACAAGAGGAATACAGAAATTTATGGAATTCAAGAGGAACTTCATAGAGCATTGGCATAGGAGGAGTACCTTATAGCCTTAGCATCTGAAACTCTTGAAAAAGTAGAATAAGTAATTTCTTTCTTTCTAATACTTCTGACCAATACTACTTGGAGCAGATGGCCTTGTAATTACCCAGATGTCAAGCCATAAAAGGTTTTATGGGTCAATACCAACATCTTAAATAATACATGGAAACCAAACAGTAACCAGTGCAAGACCTGTAGAATTTATGTTATATGTGTGCACTGATGGGAGCCAGTAAGCACACACAAGCTATTGGGTTCTGTACCAATTGCAGTATTCAAGCAATCTTTTAAGGGCAGCTCCATGTAAAGGACATAGCAGTAGTTTAGCCAGATAGTGATGAGGGTGTAAATCAGTAGTTCATCCAGGTCCCCCTGCTTTTCCCCCTTCCAAGCTATGGTTTATACCAGTTGATCTAGCTCAAAGAGTAATCAAGGAAAACCACAAATTGTCATCTTTGCAGGCAAGGTAGCGCTTGCCTGTCAAGAAGCAATCCAGGTCGTAACAGAGAGAGTCCTGATGGACAAGCAGCAGTTACTTCTTACTAGACAGCCAAGTCACCTCCATCTAGACCAGGGGTGTCAAACTGGTAGCCCGCGGCCCGGATGCATCGCACGCAGGCCACGCCGGCTCCACAAAGGCAAAAAAGGTCGCAATTTGTCACATGACACAATCAAGTTTGACATCCGTGATCTAGAAATTTATAATTTACAGGAATGAAAAAGGACATTAATAGCATCTTTTTTACAGCCTGGAAAGCAATGTACAATTTGAAAAAAAAAAAAGCTGTTATAGGTAGCCCTCAACATACAACAGTTCATTTAGTGACCTTTTGAAGTGAAAGCACTGAAAAAAATGACTTATGGCTGCTTTTCACACTTACAGCCATTGTAGCATCCGCATGGTCACATGATCATAATTAGGACACTTGGTAACTGGTTTGTATTTATGATGGTTGCAGTGTCCAGAGGTCATGTGATCACCTTTTGTTACCTTCTGACAAGCCAAGTCAATGGGAAAGCCAGATTCACTTAACCACCACGTTGCTAACTTAACAACTGCAGTGATTCACATAACAACTGTGACAAGAATGGTCATAAAATGAGTAAAATTCAATTAACAACTGTCTCATTTAGCAACAGAAATTTTGGGCTCAGTTATGGCGTGAGGACTACCTGTACTGAAATGTTTCAGAACAACCAGGACCTTAACCTGGCTTCGAGTCAAGCTATAAGACTGGAGTAGCTTAAATGGTTAAGCATGGATAATTTTCTTTGATCAGTGTCAAACAATTCAATTGGTGATTATTCTTTCCTTCCAAAGATATAGATATATATCCAAAGAAAAGATATATATCATTTTCTCATTCCAAGCTAAATTTATTGAGAACTGATTTTATATGAGTTAATATATATTAAAGATTTTATATGTATGTATGTATGTATGTATGTATGTATGTATGTATGTATGTATATATGTATGTATGTATGTATGTCAGTTCATTGGATTACTTTTTCTATCCCACTTTTCAGAAATCAAACTTTTGTCTTATGTTTTGTAAGACACAATCAATCACAACAGTGGTGAATTTAACAATAACAACAGCTACCTGTTATTTATAAAAAATATTGTTAGTATGTGAACGTCCTCTTCACATGTTAATACCTTTTCAATAGATAATGACAACTATCAAGGATAAGGTGGTAAGATTTCTTTCAATTCTTTTAAAAGTTACTACAGTGGATGCCTTTTTTAGTCCTTGGAAGATTGATGATTCCATTATTTGTAGGACTCAGCAATAAATCTCAGAGTTTAGGCTAAAGTGAGCACTTTCTCCTACTTTGTGTCTTCCATCACACCGTTATTCATCATGTTTAATCATTCATTTACCTCTGACTGCTACTGTGCTCAGGGAGGACCAGCAGATTATTGATTTTTGACTTTTACCTTTTAAAAGCTGGGGAAACCGGCTTTATGACTGCTTAATCAAAAGTGACATGCTATAGGTGAAATAAGGGGATGAGAAAAGAATGTTGCAAACCTTGAAGGAATGAAAGCTAAAGAACAATTTGATCGAGTGGAATTAAGAGCCTACAGAGATGGTTATAGAAAATTGCAAATTAAAATAGATACCGTCCATGAGACTTGCCCAATATTTGAAATAATATTTCTGGGAATAAGGAAAACTATACTGTACATTTATATTTTTAGCTAAAAGAAAAACACACAAGACAACATTGGAAACATCAAATAATTAAGTTCAACTGAATAAATGCACCTTCACAAAACTCAAGGAACAAAACTCAATAAAACCTATTGGAAAGAAATCCAGAACATGTACAAGGAATCCTATAATATTTGATACTACAAAATTGTGGTATTGATCACGAACTTGCATTGTTTTAAAAGATATTGAATCCATTTTTGAGAGCAAGTCATAATAATTCAAAGATTTGTGGAATAAGCATGATTCAAAATACCAGTTACAGAGGAACAATGCTATGTATGTGTGTATACACGCATGCGTACGCGCATACACACACACACACACACACACACACACACACACACACACACACACACAGAGTCCTCAACTTATGACCACAATTGAGCCCAGAATTTCTGTTAAGTTCTGTTGCCCCATTTTACGACCTTTCTTGGCACAGTTGTTAAGTGAATCATTGCAGTTGTTAAGCAAGTTGACAACCGGGTTGTTTAAGTGAATATGGCTTCCCCATTGACTTTGCTAGTCAAAAAGTTGCAAAAGGTGACCATGTGACCTTGGGATACAGCAATGGTCATAAATAAGAGTCAAAAATTTAATCACATGATCATGGGGATGCTATAAATGTAACTATGAAAAATAGTTGGAAGTCACTTTTTTCAATGCCGTTGTAACTTTGAATGGTCACTAAATGAACTGTTGTAAGTCGAGGAATACACACACACATACATACATACATATTTCTGAGCACATCAGAAGCATCCTACTTTGTGAGAAGTACAATGCTGGATTATAAGGGGATAATTGATAGGACTATTCTCAGCCATCTTCAAAGATTATTTTTCTAGACAACCAAAAGACAGTAAGCATTTGTACCTGTTCCCATTTAAATGTCATTTTCAACGTAGTCATTGGAAATATATTTATATATTTATATTTATTTCCTGGGAATAAAATGAGTGGTGTTACAGCAGTGTGATGTTCCAGTAATATATTATTAATATAATTAGACTGCAGAGGAGCAGTTTATGTATATAACATGGCCATATGAAATACTGGGAGTTGAAGTCTAACACAGGTGAAAGATAATAGGCTGGACAATAAAGTCCAATATTGTTTTTGAGTCAATATTTAATAATTCTACACTCTCTAAATCACGGGTGTCAAACTCGCCATGTCACGTTGCTATCATGTGATGTTTTGCCCATTCCCAGAGCTGTATAATGCATCCGGCCCGTGGCCGCTAGTTTGACACCCCTGCTTTAAATGTTCAACAGCTGACAGTAGAAGATGTTATAGAAAGTTATCTTTCATATAAGATTTTTGGTTGTGATTTTTTTTCCTGAAAATCTGGCTATCCTGAATGTGAACTCTATTTTCAGGGGGGAAATTTTAATTTTACAGATAGAAACTTCACCTGATCTTCTACAGGTTTAAGTTTAAAGTACACTATAAACAACACCAAAAAAAGCCATAGTAGAAAAATTACACTAGATTGAGCAAAATGAAGTAAGGATTGAGGTAATAAGCCTCCACTGATGCTGTTAACAATCAGGTGTTCATAGCCCAAAGTAATCACCTGTCAAATGGTTGTCTATGCCAGAACTAGTCTAAGGGAGGAAATTCATGTTATTTCCCCTGGCCTACCCTGATGTCTCCTCCTAGAGATTAAAGCCAGACATTTTGGCAGAATCTCCCTGCAAATTATACAGCAGAAGAAAATATTTTTGACACAATTCCCATATTAAAAGCAAAGCAAGTAGAAAGAGGTATGTCAGCCTCTGTGAGAGTGAAAATTTGGCTCTGTAATAAAAAGATAAAAGTGCTTAGCAAATAATGCTGTACAGAAGATTTTTAGGTTACTGAGCAACAAGATAATAAACACACAACATGTCAATTCATATTTATACAATAAGCCTTTTTGCTAATATATTACAAATCTGCAACTATAATATGACTTAGATATGATACAGCCAGCTGATGGAAATGGCAAAATCCCCAGGCAGATGGGCAACGCCACTTCAGGCTGAAGTTGGAAGGCACCTTTTTAAAAAACTTTTCTTAATCTTACAAATTTCAGAGACTTCCTATGCCACTTTTCAAGGCAAAGTCTTCTCACAGCAGTTTAGAAAAATGAAATTCATCAATAGAAACATTACAGATAAAACACAAACAGAATTAAAACTCCAAACTCAGCTGAAAACAACAACAGTTTAAAGCTAGCAAGTAAAACCCCAACAAAGCAAAAACCAAAATACAAAAGCTTTAATAGCAATAGCACTTAGACTTATATACTTACAGCCCACCCTAAGCTGTATATTGCACCCAACAATCTGGGCCCTCATTTTACCCACTCGGAAGATGGAAGGCTGAGTCAACCTTGAGCCTGGTGAGATTTGAACTGCCAAATTGTAGGCAGCCGGCAGGCAGCAGAAGTAGTCTGCAGTATTGCACTCTAACCACTGTGCTACTGTGGCTCTATTTAAAGACAGCTCTTGACCATGTCTTACTTTCCAGAAGAAACCAGAAGGAGAGTTATTATTAAAAAACACTTTGTTTTGCGCCCATTATTCTTGTTTCTGGACAGCAAGCGGTGGCCTGAGGTCTATAGTAAGACTAACCTTATTTGCATGTATTAGTTCACATAACCTGATTTCAAACAGTTTAGTATAAGGGTATCCAACCTCAGCAACTTGTGAACTTTAATTCCCATGCTGGCTGGGGAATTTTGGGAATTGAAGTCCACAAATATTAAAGTTGTTAAGGTTGGACATACCTGATTTGGAACGTTAAATATCAGAATTGAAAATGTACTAAAAACTATGCCTGAATTTTCATAGGTTCAGGTATCCAACAAATAACGAGGAGCTCTTATCCAGTGGTTGCCCATCCCTATTCTAACATTGACTTTGGACACATGTTCAAAATTTCCATATCAGTCTTAGAAGTAACAGATAGAAAAGAGAAAAGTCATGATTCTTCATATTAAGCACCAATAACAATAGTTAATAGAATTGGGGAGATGTGTTAATATCTACCAATAGGAACAAAAGTTCTTCTTTGAGGGTTTATTTCACAAGAAAGGCACCATAATGCTATGCTTCCAAATTCCATTCAGTAGCGAAAAATACCAGTTAGAAGAATAGAATTCTTCTGTCCCAATTCATTTAGGACTAATGGGCTAATATTTTTCTTGCACAGTAAGAATGCGGATACATTTCCTCACATAGCTAATATGTCAAGCCCAAAATTGACATAATTTAGTTTTAGTTTGTCTTAGTATATATTCTTTTTCTTACTTTCTCTGTGGCAGTCATGGGGGGGAAGGGTTTCGGGCTTGACACATTCCTAAGGGGGGAGGAGTGGAGATAAAGAGTGTGTTTTGGCTAGGTGATCTTCCTTCCTGTGGGAAATGAGCTGTCTGTGCTTGGGCTCCTGGAGGTGGAGATTTATGACATCAAACAACATTTAATTACTTCTATTGGAAAATGTGACTTTTGGGGGTTGTTTCTAACTTCTAATATTGTGGGGTAATTCCGGGTTAGATCCGGAAGTACCATGGACTTTGCCAATTTGATGCTTTCCTAAATAAAAGAAATCTTTTTGAAGATGGACTTTGTTCTTTTCTTTTAAGATGGATTTCATCACTTGGAAACCTGACATTACTTATATAAGTACTAAGGGCAAGGCTAGTTAATAAAACCTAGTTTCTTCACATGAGTGGTCAAGGCATAAGTTGATTTAAAATCAATTTAAATTTATTTTTAAATGCAAAAGAGACTATTCTTCAAAGACTAAATTAATGTTACATATTAATGTGCTATTCATATTCATTATAGATTAATTAATTAATTAAAATATGTACTTTTTTTTTAAAAAAAGGGACAATAGAACATTATCATATGACAATAACCAAAGTTCCATTTTGAACGTACCTCCAACATATGGAGATGGTACTGGATGGAGCTCCACACAGTTCAATTCTGAGTCTTCTACTCGTCACTATTTTTTAATAATAACTTGTAGCGGTAGAAAGAATGTGGATCAAATTCCAGATGGCACAAAATTTGGTGCGATAACTGATTACCTACAATACAGATATGACATTAAAAATGATCTTGATAAAATAAATCAAGAACGTGACAGAATTATAAGAGAAACAAGGACAAAATTTTAAAAATCAAGGAGAGAACCAACCTAGAATCAAGGAGAAATTTCCTGACAGTTAAAACAATTAATCAGTGAAATGACTTGCTTCAGAGATGTGGGTGCTCCAACACTAGAGGTTTTTAAGAGATTGGACAATCATTTGTCTGAAATGGTATAGGGGAGGGGTGTCAAACTAAAGACCCGCAAGTCGGATTCAGCCTGCGGGGTGCTTAGATCTGGCTCATGGGGCCACCCTGGAAACAGCGATGGACTGGTCTGCAGTGCCTCTGCCAGCAAAAATGGAGTTTGGGAAAGTTGTGCACGGCCTTCCCAGGCTCTGTTTTCAGCCATGGTGGCCTCCTGCAGCCCTCTCTGCCTGTGAAAACGGAGCTCAGGGGCTCCATTTTCACTGGCAGAGGGCTAGCAAAACAAACTAAAAACAAAAGGAGAAACATTTCCCCTTTTGCATTTGAGCATCCAAGAAGGGACAGGAAAAGAGAAAGGGAAATAGGAAAGACAAAGAAAAAGAAGAAAAGATGGGAAGAGAGCAAGGAAGGAGAAAGAAAGAAAGAGAAGGAAGAAGAAAGGTGAATGAAGAGGGAAGGAAGGAAGATTATAATGAAGAAAGGGAGGGTCTGAGGGAAATCCTGCCTTAACACTTGGCCACCACAGGTGCCCCTGACGCGAGTGACGTCGAGCTGGCCACGCCCCCTGGCCATGCCCCCTGAGTTCAAACACAACCTTGATGAGGCCCTCAGTGAAATAGAGTTTGACACCCCTGCTTGAGCAAGGGGTTTGATTAGAAGACCCCCATGGTCCCTTCAAACTTTATTTTGTTATTCTTCATTAACGAAACAAAAACCAAACACTCAGTTATATTGGGGACACCTCACTACATAGCCTTATTTGTGAAAAAGAACTTGGATAATACTTGATTGCAATCTGAGTATGAAATCAGTACTGTGATGTGGTTGCAAATTACAATTAGAATGTAAGACTGGCATTAAGAGAAATGATTTACAGATTTCTAGTACTACAAATGTATCTATTTTAGTCAGATTGTACTTCAAATGCTATGTCATATTCTGTGCCCCGTATTTTAAGATTTTGGAAATTGTAGTAGTGGCAGTGCCAATCAATAAATGGGGGAGGAGAAATCAAATCCCTGACTGCTCCTGAATGGAGTTCTAAAGGAATTGCCCCTCTCCCCACCTTTTATTATATTTGCATGAAGAACAGAGAATCATTAACAAGTTGATGATATCAAGAGACGGGTATTTGCCCAGGCTGAACAGAAGAAACTATGGATGTTGCACCTGATGCCAGTTGTTAGAACCAAGAACCAAAGTGTGGTCAAGCTGAATCCTAGCAAGATGAAGTGGCTGTTTAGCCAGAAACCACCAGGCTCCATGTTAAACTCTAAGTAGCCCAGGCAAGGTTGCATGTCCTCTGAAGGAGCACTTGCATGATCTGAGGTTTGTTCTGTATTTTCAACTTCTGTTTGGCAGCAGGTGGAGGTCATGACCAGGACAGCCTTTGTTCATCTGCAGCTGGATGTGCCAGATAAGGTAGGATTCCTTGGCTTGAAGTCACTCATACATGCCTTTATCAATTCACATTTGAAACACTGCCATGTGCTATAGATGCAGCTGCCTCCGAATTGGTGTCAAAACTGGCAGCCTTCCTACTGATAAATGAGAGAAACTTCAACAGATCTCTGTTGCAGATTCCACATTAGTCATCAATAGATTTTGGATACAATTCAAAAGGCTGTTCTATGGGAATGGGAGATTTATGTTCAACAAGGCTTTCCCAAGAGTAGTAAAGAAAAAATATAGGGTCTGAGACTGAAGAGAAAGTTGTTTTTCAGATTATCATTATGTAACGAACTCAGGCTCTTCTTCTCCAGTGTATCATTCATTCATTCATTCATTCATTCATTCATTCATTATTCATTCATTCATTCATTCATTCATTCATTCATCCATCCATCCATCCATCCATCCATCCATCCATCACATTTCTACACTGCCCATCTCACCTAAGTTACTCTGAGTGGCTTACAATGAAAAAGACTATAAGAAAACGGTCAGCAATGTTAGGAATGTAAGTCACCTAACAGTTGGGTTGGAAAATATATAAACCAGGATAGACATTTTAATACTGTCTCTTTAAGGGAATGCTAAAATTGTAATTGGGTGTGGTTCCTCAAATGGCCATAAAATGGAGCCAGAAACCTAGTCTGTTCTGTTCTTTTGTTGCTGAGAGTGTTGCCTTTCCTGCATTTCCCTATTGACTGTTACTGATCATCGTTAGTCTTGGATTTGATGTAAGTCTGTTACTGAACTGTTTTTGATACTGGACTTTGTTATTGGATTATCCCTGGAATGAAAACTGACTGCTTTAACCATCAATGACTTGGACTCTTTGTTGAACTTTGCTTAACCGTTTTACTGGAAGTAAAAACCTACATTTTACTATACAGTGTGGCTATGTGCTGTGTGTGTGTTATTCTTCACTACTCTCACTACAACTCCTTGTGTGTGCTCATTCTCCTAATGGGGAATTACCTCAACAAGCAAGACTCTGCCTTGTGTACCAATATATATTAGATCTAAATCTAGTTTGCTTGCTAGAATTTTTATACAGTTATTCATTTCAGCTTAATCTTGATAAAGAGAACTCTATTAGAGTTTGGAAAATAATCACTTTTGGACACTATTAAATACTTGATACTATCTGTTTGGAATATTTTGAATTGGATTACTGCACTGTGCCAAAAGGCCCCTTACCTTTTAGATTCAATGATTCTAAGCTAATTCACCAATATTTCCTAAATAGATGCATAGGTATCCAATTGATTCATAATAATAATTTTGGACTTAGGGCTACAGTTAAAAATAATTAATTGAAGATACTACCACTCTGAACGTTTTGTGAAATTATATTTCAACTTTGCAAGTTTAGAAATGTCAATTTTTAAATACATTTTATTAAAAATTTTAAAGAGAACATTAAAATACAAACTAATAAAGAACAAAGAAAACAAAGAAAAAAGGAAAGGAAAAAGACAAAAAAGTGCTGAAAGAAAAGATAAACAGAAGCTTTAGATTTCCTTTGCAACAAATGTTAAGTATGTTTACAAAATTATATCTTACTCTTATTTTGTAATCTCATGATTACAAAAACTCCTTCATTTTCCCCTATTACATGATTTTCAAGATTTCAAGGATATACAAATCAGAAAATGGACTCAACAAGAAGACTAGAACAAATTTTTGAGATAATAACAGAATCTTACAAATTTGAGTCTGTTTTTCCCCCCCTCCTCCCTTAAACCCAGGGAGTCACAGGGGATCCAGGCAGTCTTCCCACATCTCCTTTTCCAGGGCTCAAGAAATCCCCCCCTCCAGTAATGGCTTTCAAGACCATCTCTCGATCAAATGATAATACTAATAAAGATCTGATACTAATTAATTTTAAGTATACCCTCTATTTGAACAAAAAGTGTTGTCTTAAAAAGTATAGTAGTATACTATATACAATTATAATGTAGTAGCATGTAATATACTATACACTATAGTATAGCAGCATTATTTTGTATGCACTTATATCTTTGTGCAGTTGTTCTTAGCATTTCTCCTGCTTCATTAGATGATCCATTTTTTCCCCCAAGGAATTTGCCTCATTTTCACTGCAAAACTGTCAAAGCACGAAGCAACAAATGGTTTTGTTTTTCACCCAGTGTGTTGCAGAGCCTGAAGCAAGTTAGGCTGAGAGAAATCAAAAGTCAATAAGCTAGCTTCCGAATCTAATGGAGGAGGACAGGAGACGAGAACCTGGAGCTCTCTACTCCTAGTTTACCACTCTTATTTCTAACTTGCAAGTTTTGGATACTTACTAATTTTATTAAGCATGATCATAATAATCATTGTTACGGTGTTTTTATGATTTTGATTTTATCACACTTTGATGTTTTATTATAATTGTCTTACGTTTTTATAATTTTGAATTGTAAGTGTATGTGATATTGTAATGCAATAAGCCTTGAATCCCTGAGACTCAACTCTGCTATAAATGTATTACATGAGTACATCATACATATTTAGGTAACAGTACATACATATATTACTCTGCTAGGAATGTCATACTTTTACAATGTAGTTGGAACCTAACAGCCACCAGCCTATCAGGAATATCAAATTTACCAATTTCAATATGGTCAGTGGAAAAACTGCCCTTACCTAGAGCCAGATGTCATAAATTTAAATCTGGACATTTAAAAACTATTTAGTACATGACACATGAGTGAGTGAACCAACCTAGTGAGTGGTAGCATACTATACTATCTCTCAGAGACACACTTCGATTTTGTTAATATGAAAATTTTAAATGATGATTTAATAGTGGGCTAAAATGTGCAACCCAAATTAATTCAACCCAGATTGATTAGGATAAAAATATTAAGTTGTAATAAAAATGGGAAAAAAGAACATTTTTACCCAAATCTTTTATCAAGAAAACAAAATAATTTGGTAGCAGATTCAAAACACAAAAATGTACTCTTTGACACAACAGATCCATTACTTTCAGCTGCAACATTTAAGGATCAATATAATGGCAAACATTTTTTTACTTAATGGGCAAAAAGACAATTATACTTTAAATCATCTCATTCTTAATCAATTACATTTCCTGAATGTACAATTGAGCTGATTCATTAGCTGCCTGTGAAATTATTCATATTTTTAAAAGTCTTTGAAGTTTTAAATGTACAGTTAATTTTTATTTGCAGTTGAAAAGTTGTATTAAGATAGATAATGGGTAATTTGCAGGTAATTTAGAATAATGAGCCATAATGTCTTGTTTTAATAAATCAATAGATTAGAACCTAAAAAATGTTAAATTAGTATTCTGTTATCTTAAAATAAAACTGTTTTTCAAGTACACCAGATACCAGTGTAGAACAGTGGTCCCCAACCTTTTTTGTGCCAGGGACCAGTTTCACGTAGAAACACTTTTTCAAGGACCGGGGGGGGGGAGTCCGAGTTTGGTGGTTTGCTTGCAGACGTTTCATTACCTGACTAGGTAACATCTGATGTTGTTGCCTAGTCGGGTAATAAAACGTTTGCCAGCAAACCACCAAGTTCAGGGAGCGCCAATGCCTCCTCATTGCAACCCTGAGCAACAGATATTCTCTTCTATTGGGACATTTAAAACGGAGGGTTTCAGCTGCAGATTCAGGAACTGCGCCTGGCTGAGGAGCGCCTTCAAAACTGAGCGCTGGGGACTTCCGGTTTGTCGGCTTCGCGAGCGGCAGGGATTTGCGAAGCTGCGCGATCCCTGCCGCGCTAGCCGTTTTTGGGGCTCCGACCCAGCCGGGTACGGAGCTAGGCTGCCCTGCAGAGGGGCAGCTGAAGGTAGGGGATCCGGAGAAGGGTTTGGGGTGCTGCAGACCCCCTCCTGGCCGGCAGAACCCCCTTTTCCCAGGACGGTGCAGCGGCGGTCCGTAATGGCCGCCACAAAGAAGCTGGCAGCCGGGTAAGAATGCGCAGGAGGAAGTGGAGAAAGTGATTGAGAGGAGAAAGTTTTTCTTGGCTCCTAGGACTCTAAGACATATTTAATAAAATTCCTGAAAAGTATGACTTTCTGAATAATACCTGCCAGAAGAGGAAAAAAGCGGCTGCTTGAAGGTGCTGAAAGGATAGCTTTCCCTCTTTTCCTACGGAATAAATAACTGGATATTAAGAAACCTATTTTTTTAGGTGGAAATTGGTTTTAAGCGATGAGTGGGAAGAGAGAGGATTAAAAAGAAAATATTTGTATGCTAAGATTTGTTGGAGCAGATGCCTTAAGGATTTGAAGACTAGAATATATTGTAACAAGACTTTAAACAGATTTGGACTTTCTTTCTCTTTGATTGATATCACCCCAGAAGGAGAAAGTGAGAACTCTGCCTTGGTTTGGACTGATTGATAACTTTGGGACTGTTTTATCTTTTTTATTTTCCTTTGAATATTCTGGTTGTTGTAAGAAGAAAGAAGGAGAAAAGAAAAGAAAAGATTTATAATGGCTCTTTCTGTTGAGGAACTAAGAAATGGTGTGGAAGAAGCTTTCCTTTTCTTAGAAATGGCGCTTACTAATTATCAACAAAAATTACAACAGATGAAGACAGCAGAGGAACAAGAAAGAAAGGAAGGAGCCATCTTTAATGAATCTCAGAATTTGATCCAGAAAAAGGAAGAGAGAAAGAAAAGAAAAGAAGAGAAAAGAAGAAAACTAAAGGATTTAAGGACTTAAGATCTAAAAAACATTTAAGAAAGGGAAAAATAAAGTGCAAAACCAATATGATGATTGTAAACAAAGGGGAAAAGAAACACGACAGAGAAGGGAAGCCGGTAAGGCAGAGGCTAGAAGAAGGGGGTAGAAAGGTTTGTTGGGAAAAGAAAGAAAGGGAAAAGGTGGAGAAAAGCTACAACGTTTTGAAATTAAATGGAAAAAAGGAATTTTTTATGGATAATGGATAAAGTATAATTTCTTTTTAAAAAAAAAAGATTTTGCAAGGTACATAAGATGAGATGGTAGTATTGCAATGGTTTAAGAGTTGATAAGAGATTAAAATGTTAAAATGTTTAAAAATGATTGGTTTTAAAACTTAATAATAGGAGAGGTTTAGAATATTGTTTTAATTAAAGAGTTTAATAAAATTATGGTATTGATGTTATTATAAAATTTTTATTATAGTATTTCTTTTTAATATTTGGATTTATTCTCTAATTATGCACTTAATTGTGTTGGATGTACTAGTTAGATAGAATGTACCAAGCAAAATCTGATTGGGTATTAGATATTATTTTAAAGATTAATTTGATTAACTTAGGGGGAGATAGAAAGGCATCATACTCTGATTAATGATTTCAGGAGAAACTGATTTTCTTTTTTTCATAAGGGATGAGACAAAGGGATGATAAAAATGGACAAAAGATACAAATATAATGATTTAAACTAAGATGATTAATTAAGGTAGAATTAAGAAGTGTGAAATATGTGGAGAAGTTAATATAGAAGGCTTAGAATGGTAAATAAAATAAGTAATAATATGTAAGATGAGCATGAATATAATTGAAGTCCATGAAGAGAGAGACACCTGGGTCCAAGTTACTTTCCAAAAGATATTTTTTATGTTTTGTGTGTTGTGTGTATATGTCTTTTTGGGGGAGAATTGGTAAAAACTTGTAGAAATATAGAATGAGAATAATGGTAACTAAGTCAGAAAGAAACAGATGAAATAATAATAATGATATTGAATAAGAGTAAAGAGAAGTAAAGAGAAATTGAATAAGAGGTTTTGGTATATTATATGGAAATGGTTTAAAATAGAATCATAATTTATCTGACTTGTTAAATTTACAAGGGAAAAAGGTTTAAACATGTAATGAATAATGATAATTTGTGTGTTTTAAAAATTAATAAAACTTGTTTTAAAAAAAAAACAAAAAACTGAGCGCTGGGCAGCGGCGGCCCACGGCTGTCTCCGTGGCTCAGGACAAGTCCCTGCAGGATGGCTGAGAAGCCCCGCCTCTCGGCCCTGCCTCCCTCAGCCCCATCCCTCAGGTGTCTCCCTCCCTCCCTCAGCCTCATCCCTCAGGTGTCTGCCTCGTTTCTCTCTCAGTCGCTCTCTCGCTCCTCCACCAGCCCAGGAAGAAACTGCTTCAAAGAAGCCGGCAGGGTGGCTTTTCCTGTCGGCGCAGCTCTTCTGAAGCGCCTGTTCACCCCCACCCCGCCGCCCGCGGTTCAATCCAGTGCTCCGTTCTGCCTGCCTGCCTTCGTTTCTGGTGGTTTCGGAGCGCAGCTCCCCCGAAGCGCCCGTTCACCCCCACCCCGCCGCCCGTGGTTCAATCCAGTGCTCCGTTCTTCCTGCCTGCCTGCCTGCCTGCCTGCGTTTCTGGTTGTTTCGGAGCAGCTTCGGCTGAGTAAAAGAGGCGAATAGTTATTATTCTCAGCCGAAGCTGCTCCGAAACAAACGAAGGCAGGCAGGCAGGCAGAACGGAGCACTGGATTGAACCTGGATTGATTGGCGGTGGGGTGGGAGTGAACGGGCGCTTCGGGGGAGCTGCGCCGACAGGAAAAGCCACCCTGCCAGCTTCTTTGAAGCAGTTTCTTCCTGGGCTGGTGGAGGAGCGAGAGAGCGACTGAGAGACGAACGAGGCGGGAGGAAACTGAAGCCACTGAGCCAGAGAGTAGGACAGGCTTTGGTTGCTTCCTCCCTCCCTTCTTTCATTTGTGTCCTTGATCCCTGATCCCAGCAGCATTCACGAAGGCGAAGAAAGCCGCCATTTTTTATTTATTTATTTTTCTTTGCGGCCCGGTGCAAAGTGATCCACGGACCGGTACCGGTCCGCGGCCCAGTGGTTGGGGACCCCTGGTGTAGAAGATGTAGATTTTCAACCTCTGTGTATTGAGGTATAATACACTAAAAGTCATTTTGTATTATATGTTTTGGACTTATTCCATGGTGATACCATTTTGGTTTAATATTCATAGGATTGTAAATAAGGTGCTCGAAAAAGAAATCAAGGTCAAATAAGTGAATACTATTGGGAACAGAGGTGTCCTATGGTATGGGTCCATGGGATTTGATGAGAGTCTCAGTTTAAAAAGAGCTCTTTTGGATTTTAAAAAATTGTTCTAGTTAGAAGTACATTAAAGCTTATTAAATGAGAACTAAAAATTTTACTGAATTCCACTGCAAATTATTCCTCCCAAGCTTAAACTTTATTTATACTTAAACCAAAAGGCAAATATACATCTCTCTCTCTCTCTCTCTCTCTCTCACACACACACACACACACACACACACCTCATTATACTTCTACCTCATTTTAGAATAAAGGAGGGGCTTATGCAGATGGGGGCATTTCTTTTTTCTCTCTGTCAGTCAGGCTATCAGCTGCTCTGGCTGTTAAAACCTTTCATCTTCCACCACTCTGACCCATTGATCACCATGTGTTGGGTAAATTTCCATTAAAGATGGCCCCATCTGTTATTTCAGGAGGCAAACTGCTCCCCTTCATTGACTTTGGACTATTCTGGAATTAACAACCCTGCAGATATATAAAGAGACCTAATGCAACATGGGATCACTAGCTAGCACATTTACTTTCTGATCAATCTTATATTTGCTTTTCATATTATTTTCTATTGTTCTACTTGGCTATCTCTTCTGTTTTAAAAAAATAAAATAAAAAGTTTTTAAAGCAATATTTTTTAAAAAAATAAAAAAGAATTCCAATATATCATTGAAAAATATGCATAAGGAACTATGTACTACCTAACTACCTACCTATAAAGAACTGATACCAGGAACTCTGGAAAATCTGGAGGCAGAAGAGATACTGGAAATAAGACTTGTCAGAAACAGAATTAACTACGTATTTTGTAATCAACAGGAAGAATTTCTCATTTTTAAGTTACAGCTATGACTCAAGCTTTATAGGTCATCAAATATTAGGCATGTTGAAATATTCAGTTTCAAGTGCTTTCTGCATATGTGCACTTTAATACTTAAAATCTAATCAAATAATGACAGATTCAAAGTTTGGTCATATGGACTGAATTGGATAATAATAATTGATTTTTTGAATCAATTTATGGTTTTAAATTGGACACGGTTTGCACATTCTTAACATCTGTATCTATTCTTGATTATCAATTTTCCATTTCCATTGCATTTTCTTAACATTTTCTATTATGCATGTCCTCAAGGGAGCAAAGGGACAATAAGGCAAATTATATCATTGGACAAATAATACAAATAATCTTTGTCATTGGCATCATGGCACAACTGTTGCAAGTACATACATATGTGGCAAATCACATAATCATGGTTTCTTCTGGATGCCCATATTTTCTGTTCTTTCATAGCATTTTTCCTAATGAAAGGAAAACTAAACTCTGTTTATAGTATACATTTTGTACGAACAGTTTACGTAGCCATGTTGTATCTCTGAGCTTGTGCTGCATACAAATTCCTGATAACAGAATAAAATGTCTAGAGAGTTGAGATTTATTGCTGTGCTGCAATGAAGTCTGGCAATAATCTAAACTGTTCCTCCTAGAAGATAAAACATTTCACATAGGTTATAGGGATCTCTATTCAAATAGAACTGAATTACAAGTGCTAGGTACATTGGTCTTTTTGTGTTATTGTTCTGCATTTTATTTATTCTTTCTGTGGATCAAGCCTGGTGGAATATCAAATGCCAGAAGACTGCAGAAAATCTTCATAATTCCAACTGTCAGAATTCATTCTTTATACATTATATTCTCAAACGGATTTTTATAAAAAATATAACTGACAGGTAACACCCTTTTTCTTGGTTTTACTTCCCACTGCTAGGCTGAAATACCAGGAAGCTAGAAGGAGAATTCCTTAACAATAAATATATTGATGCAATAGATATCATAGAAGACCTTGAGAAGCAACTAAGAGAAAGGAAGTTTTTTTGTTCAGAGTTTCCAATTATCATGGTTTATTTTTCCCTAATACAATTCTAAGCATGTTTTGCTACCATGAGTTACAGAAACACCAAAGGATTCTTCATATGAAATTGTGAATTGCAACTACTTCATTTAACTTTAGAACAGCTACAGAAATTAGAGACCATTTAAATAGTAATCATGGAGTATGTTGCATAATAATTTAATAATTATTCAGTCCAGAAGGTTTAATAATTCAGTCCAGAGGGTTAACTATCACTAGTGAAATATAGACGTAAATAAACTGTTCCTTAGCTTCAGTCTTAAATAAATTCTTTCTGTAAATCTTGAATAAAAATATTCATGGGATACTTCAGAAAGTGAAGATGTGTGAATATGACCAGCTGTTCCTTGTTCTGCATTGCAATTGAGTAATAGGATACAATTAATTAGTTGGAACACTATTAAAATATGCAATGGAAACAAGAATTCTGGACACAGAGAGTATGCCTGATTTCAGCTATGGAATAGCTACACAGAAATACTGTTGGATTTCTGAATTGACAGAGCTGTTCTGATCTCCAAAATACATTGAATAAGGTTATTTATGGAAGGGAGGAAAAAGGGAGGATAGTCTACAAAAGAACTCTTGAAGTTTGATATGCACAGAGATTTAGGACAGAAAACAACTGAATTTCTACTTTATAGTTCTGGGATAAGATCTTTGGCCATTTTTTCATATGAAGGAAGGATTGCTGTGCAAATGGAACTTAGTCATGCTTCTTGTTTCCTGTTAAGTTTCAAAAGAAAAGTTAGGACTTTGTGATAAAATGTATTTTGAAATCAAAAGCAAGACTCAGAAAACTTTTATGGCAATTTGACTACCACACTACCTTCTCAACAATATCCGTAAAGTTTCAAGTCCCAAAAGTCTTCTGCACCCATGTTTGCAAGACACATAGTATACTGTATTAATTTCTATCAGTCTGAAATTTATGTAGAACAGAGGTATCAAACTTGATTTCATTGAGAGCCGCATCAAGGTTGTGTTTTACCTCGGAGGGCCAGGAGTTGGCTATGGTGGGCATGGCCATGGTGGGTGTAACACAGGACTCATGTTGGGGGCACCTGTGGTGGCCAAGTGCTAAGGCAGGACTTCCCTGAGAACCTCTCTCAATCTCATTATATTTTCCTTCCCTCCTCCCTTCTTTTTCCTTCCCTCTTCATTCTCCTTTCTTCTTCCTTTCTCTCTTTCCCTATTTTTCATTCCTTGCTGTCTTCCTATCGTTCCTTCTTTTTCTTTATCTTTCCTCTTTCCCTTTCTCCTTTCCTGTCCCTTCTTGCATGCTCAGATGCAAAAGGGGAAACATTTCTCCTTTTCTTTTCTTTTTAGTTTGTTTTGATAGCCCTCTGTCAGCAAAAATGGAACCACCCTGTTTTCAGCTGTAATGGCCTCCTGCAGCCCTCTGCCAGCGAAAACAGAGCTCAGGAGGGCTACAGGAGGCCATGATGGCCGAAAATGGTCTCCATTTTTGCTGGTAGAGGCACCGCAAGCAGGTCCTTTACTGTTTCCAGGTGGGCCCCAGATCCGGCCCACGGGTCTTGAGTTTGAAACCCCGGTGTAGAAAAAAATGGGCACATCACTTAAATACAATTTATTTTGGCACAAGCACTTAAACTGGACAGCTGGTGTACTGAGATTTTCTCCATATAGGAAAAATGACATTGGTTCTGCAATCTTTGGGGAATATTAAAACTCTGTAGTGTTTTAAGCCACTATAGAGATGGTGGAGACAAATATTCCTTTCCTGTTTGCATTTGGTAGAGCATGTAGTTGGTTATTTTCACAAGCATCTGTCAGCCCTTCAAGGTAGTCCAAAGAACCAAAAGCATGAGTACTAACACTACTTGTAATGTAATGTTACAGTAACAGACTCTTACAAGTTTGAAAGCACTTCTCTCCTCCCTTACTTTTATTTTCCAGAAAAATAGGGAGGGTCCTTTGTGAGATGCTTTCTCCACTCCCATGTCTTCTCTGGGAAGAAGTATCTCTTGACTGACTATTGTCTAAATTGCAGAATCTCCTCCTGTGTTCCAAGGTTATTCTCACAGTCCATTACAGTACCTATGCTTCTCTATATTTCATCCTGAACATCCTGAAGAGGTCATACATTATGCTGCTCCATTCCCTGGAATTAGTCATTTAAAATAAATTCCAATTAACCACATTGTTACTATGTTGGAGCAAGTTTAACATCACCTGCAGAGTCACGGTGTTGTGAGTCAATGCCTATATCTTTAGTGATTTGAGATTGTGAATGCCATCAGAGGTTATCCCACACACTACATCACTTTGGGTGCTTGGATATTGACATTATATCTCTTGTAGGCTGTTTGTAGCCATCAATGACTAGGTGAATTAATAATGCATTTTTCTCCCCCCCCCCCCCACCGCGCTCACTTGAATTGCTGCAATTTATGTCCCTTAAAAATACTCAGACTACACATGTAATCCATGCCACTCAGACCCAGAGGATCACACACTCAAGGCCCCAGAAAGTAAACAAACCAATTCTAAGTTTATAGACATCATCTGTAATTGATATCAATTATTGTCCTTGGCAAAGAAGTCATGGTATTGAAGGTAACCCATTGCTAGAAATGAAAACAGAGCAACTGCATTTATTGGAGCTCTGACAGTTAACTGTAAAAAAAAAAAAGGATTTACAGAGACCACACCTTCCTAACAATGAAAAATCCAGTAATTTAAGGAAGGGGGAAAGCAGAGTTATGCAAAATAAACAACTGAGTTTAGGCAGTCTTCAACTTATGGCCACAATTGGAACAGAATTTCCATTGCTAAACCAAATAGTTGTAAAGCAAGATGTTACGTGATTCTATTATTTAGGGATTATAACCTTAGTCTTCTGGTTGCCATATTAAGGGAGAATATGGCAACCAGAAGACTAGGATTAAAATTGTGGGTTGTTAATCAAAGGAAGTCCCAGATAAGGAATGGGGTGTGTGTGTGTGTGTGTGTGTGTGTGTGTGTGTGTGTGTGTGCTGCAGAAGGGTGGGGGAAGCTCCACAAAGGACCAGGACATCAGTAGTATATATCAAAAGTGTAAAACAATGTTTCAAAACAAACTAAAAATAAACTACCCATTAGCATGCTGTTTAGAAAACAATGGCTTTATTTTTTTAAAAACAAATAAACAAACAGAATATTTAGTCTGGGCACTGCATGAAAGCTAACTTTAGGAGATCTAAATCCTACCTATCCCACAGTCCAGCCACTGAACTAAAAAAAAGGAATTCACAATGTTTTGACATGCAGCAGCTGGTGCTGTAAATAATTTCATTTTAGTCACCAAGCTTTGTGGTGAATTGCAATTTGCCAGGTGATTGATTCTGAATAAGCTCAGTGGAATGGTTACTGGCTCTTCTTGAACTGCTTTCCTAACAACTATGCAGGAACAACTGGGAGGGCAACGTTTTGCAGTAATGTGAAAACAGCTTTTAACTTCTTTCTATTCAAAATGCTTCGTTACAATTTCCATTTGTATCTCCTAAGATCAGGTATTTAAGAAACAAAATAAACTGGAGTACTGCATCCAGTTTTGTTTACCACATTATAAAAAAAATGTTGAGACTCTAGAAAAAGTACAGAGAAGAGCAACCAGGATGATTAGGGGACTGGAGAGTAAAACATATGAAGAACGGTTACAGGAATTGGGCTTGGCTAGTCTAGTAAAGATAAGGACCAGGGGAGACATGATAGCAGTCTGCCAATATTTGAGGGGCTGCCACAGAGAGAAAGGGGTCAAGCTATTTTCTAAAGCGCCTGTAGGCCAGACAAGGAATAATGGATGGAAACTGAACAAGGAGAGATTTAACCTGGAAATAAGGAGAAACTTTCTGACAGTGAGAACAATCAACCAATGGAACAGCTTGCCCTCGGAAGTTGTGGAAGCGCCATCACTTGAGACTTTCAAGAAGAGATTGGACTGCCATTTGTCAGAAATGGTGTAGGGTCTCCCGCTTGGGTGGGGGGTTGGACTAGATGACCTACAAGGTCTCTTCCAACTCTGATTATCTGTTAAATCTGTTAAATAGATACAAAATTCTTCTATTTGAAAATTGTATTATTGGATATATTCTTCAAATTTCTATGTTTGAACTGTTATAACCAAAAATATGTATTTAACAAGCCCAATATTGCACTTTATTATAGTGAGATTAAAACAGTTGTTATATATTTCCTAACAAGTATCTTCTTTTCTGATTTGGGAGGACATTAGAAGCAGTGAAATATGCAGGATGACAATCTGAATAAAAACAGTAATAGTGAGCAAACTGTTTTCACACAGCCTGGGTAAGCCATGACATATTTCTTAAGGGTTTATAAAGTAAACACAAATTTGGGTTAGCCCAATATGCTAATCCCTAAATCATATTTTATAAGCCAGAATGGGTGGGTTCATATGGTGGACAAAAATAAAAGACAACTCACTGAAGTTTAAAATGATCAAGATACTGAATCAGTGTGTAAACATACTATTTATGTCTTCGCTGTGGCTAACTTGTTAGTCATTAGGTCTGTGCAAATCTTCCCTGATTCAGTTTGGAGCTGAAAATTTGAGGCACTCATAATTTTTAATAACATTGTCTACAGCCATAATGTGAAACTCACTTGCCCTTCTGGTGGATTCTCTGATCATTTTGTCTTCAGGGCAGTGGGAGATTTGGCACAGTTGGCTGGAAAGCTTGGCTTCTCCTAGGATTATTTATTTATTTGGCGTATGGTATGTGTTAGCCAGGGATCACCGAGGTGGCTGCCTGCCTCTGTGAAATGATTTTTTTCAGGCGGTGTTATCTTTACCCGCAGGACACCTGAATGCCAGTAGGCATTCAGGGGAGGCTCCTTTCTTGTCCCTGCGCAGTTTATTTGCTCACAGGAATTGAACCGCCAAGCTTAGCGGTGCGCAAGGCCAGTGTCTTACCATGTGAGCCACCTGGTTGGTCAAATTGGAAGACAAACTTATCCTTGTTTGGGAAAACTTCCTTGTTGCTGTCAGGATTTGATTATGCTAGGACTGTGAAGTGGCAGAAGCAACAGACTCCTTTATCATTTTCTTTTATAAATGTGCATTAAGGGCTTTTTAGATTAACTGTGGTTGTGGGAAAGAAGATATAAAGAGAATTTTTGTTATAGTGGTCTCACACACACCCAAAAATCTTTATTGGGAAAACTGAGCTATTCTGAATTTCTGAGAAGTCTTAAAAGCTAGTTTGAACTATCTGAAGCTTCACTTTCAGTGGCTGGGGAATACATTTATGAGTTTTAGGAAGGGTGAGGCACCGTGGATGGGGCAAATTATACTAAGCGCACAAGATCCATTTCACAGATGTATAAGTGGAGGCCATATATTTATGTCTTGAATATGGACTTGTTTTGCTATACCTTTTAAGCTCTCTTAATCCTATCTTAGGGCTTTGACCATTTTTATTAAAATGGCAGGAATTGCTGCCAATTTTTTGGTTGCTGTCTGTACAAGGTTTGCAGATCCATAAAAAAAAAATTCTTGAGGGCTTCATGGTACCCTCAGATTGCCCAACATTACTTTTCAATGTGAAATTCAATCTTTAGTAGGCAACAATACAAATTTTACAAAGCCATCTTCCATGGAGGGTGACCTTATTTTCTTTAGCATTAATCACACATGACCTAGATGAGTTACAAAGGTGGCTTACCTCTGTCACATTGAATGGACTACCATACATCTTCACTGTGAATGTTCAGATAGGCTCACTGTCTCTGGCTGATATGCTCTCCTACTGCAAGACATGCAAAAATGCCCATGTTTCAGTTCTAATCGGAAAGCATCAAAAAATACAACATAAAGTGTTTTCTGCTGAGCAAATAACTCAATATAATTCTTTTGGTTTATGACTGTGTATGCCTTAATAAATCAATACAACCAAATACCAATCATCTAAAATTTGGGGAAAGTAAAGAGTTAGAAATGGGCAAAGCAATTTGCAAGATTTAGTCCCAATTTCGTCAACTGGCACTCAGAAAGAGCTATGTTTCATTCTAGATAGCTCTTGCCTATCACATTAAATAAAGAAATCCCATCCAATTTGGAATAGTGAGCATCCTTGGAACCTGAAATACATGATGGGTGCTCTCATAAAATGACCAAGGCTTGCTGTTCATAATGGGGTTGCTATGAAAGATATGAAGCACTGACAGAAGATATTTGGCATCTTTGCTCTCAACTATTTCTCTTTTGACTTTTTGTTCTTTTGCAAAGATACTTCTAAATGTGGGGTAGCTGCCCCACACTTTTACTTTTTCAGGAAAACTTTTGGTGCTTTTAAGGAAGAAAGTCCATCTGGTTTTCTCTCCTACCTAACACTGTTAAGTACTGAGTATTAACTGCATTTCTATATAGATTAATTGAAAATACAAAGCATATGTGCTTGATAAAAGATCTAAGAAATAGCCAAAGAAAAAGGGAAGGATTTGAAGATAAAAGGAGAAGATACTCTGGTGTTCATTTGATCATGGGAAAAGAAAATACAGATAGACCTCGACTTACGACCACAATTGAACCCAAAATTTCTGTTGCTAAGTGAGACATTTGTTAAGCGAGTTTTGCCACATTTTAGGACTTTTCTTGCTGCATTTGTTAAGTGAATCATTGCAGTTGTTAAGTTAGTAATCAGTGAACCCGGCTTCCCCAATTGACTTCCTTGTCAAAAGATTTCTTAAAGGTGATCACATGACTTCTGGACACTGCAACTGTCACAAATATGAACCAGTTGCCTAGCATCCGAATTTTGATCATGTGACCATGGGGATGAAAGGGTCATAAGTATGTAAAAACAGTCACTTTTTTCAGTGCCATTGTAACTTAGAATGGTCACTAAATGAACTGTTGTAAGACGAGGACTTACCTGTAGCAGAAGTAGAAAAGTTAATTCAATAGAAATACCCTGGAGATACTTTGCTTTCCATGAGGTATAAGGCATACATATTTAATCATGTGAAAGGAAATATTTTTAGTTAACTCTTGAAATTAGTGGCAAGCTTTACATCTGTTATAACAGTTGTTAAACCTACTATTTATAATACCCTACAGGCCTATCAAACTAGGATAGCTATTATGGCGTTCTATTACACTGGCCACCTTTAAAATATATATTAGAAAAATGCTAGGCAACCACACCACTTCTATTGATAAATTATATAGACTCTTAGTTTAAATTCATCTAATGAGTGACACTGATATTGGGATTTTTTTTTATGTTTTTATTGCTTTTTAAGTCTTCTGGAACCTACCAAAGGGGAGGAGAAAACACTGGAAAATATACCTGCATTCAAATATATCAGAAATAAAGTTGGAATTTTCACAGAATACAAATTACATATCAACCATATGAGTAACCCAAACATCTGCTGATGGAGCAATAAATGGCTCACATATTAGGTTATCATATTGGGGTTGCACTAGGTAACAGCCAAGAGTAAATAGTTGTTCCAATTATTGAAGCTAAGCAGGAATATAATTTGGAATTATTTTAAAGTAACTGAAACATCTCTTATTAGTATATCTGATAATAACGTTGATTAATAGAAACTACAGTCAGAGGGATAATAAAACTACTTAAATCCAGCTAGCTCAGGACTGTCCACATTGAATAGTACCAACTTTTCAGGATTTCAGGAAGATGTTTTTCAACTCTACGTAGAAATGCCAGGAATTGAACCCAGTAATTTCTATAGTCAAAACATAGGGATTCATTATGGAGCTATAGATTTTTTTTTTAATGTGATTTGAAAAAATGTGATTGGAAAATATGATTGGTAATGAATGCTATCTTAGATATATTACCTGTGCCCATTGTTATGTTTCTGAATGGATAAAACAAGACTTTTGCAAATTATTTTTTATTATTTTGCTTTTCTGTCTATGGAAATCTTATTCCTTATATCCTATAAAGCCTAAAATCTGTTGTACTAGAATTCTTAAATCTCTTGCATACAACATTATGGTGGAAGGTAAGATTTTATTTCTATTTCATTATATTCAGAAATAATCATTTATATATATTTGGAACTTATCTTACTAGGCTAGGTAATGGCAGGAAACCATTATTTATTACAATGCCTATATCGATAGTACAGAATCTAAACTGCTACAGAACCAATTCTTCTCTAATTGTATCATGTTAAAATTGTCATTTTTAAATAGGAGTCATTTTTATAGTGAAGAATGGATGTATTAAATTATTATGCAGCTTTTAATGTACTAATACCGGTAGTAGGAAAGACATATCCATCAAAATCAATGTTTGTTAAACAGCAAATGACATTTTTCATAGATTGAAACAAGGAAGCACACAATGTCACTATATGCAAAAATAATATTTTAATATGCTAGAAATAATCTTATATAGTTCTAAAAATCAAAACTTTTTGTAACATTCTGAATTAAACTGGTTAAAACATTTACTTATGATGGATTTCAACTTAATCAGACACAGAAATTCTGGTGAAGTAATGAAGAATTGGTTCTGTTAACTAATTCATCCTAAAATATTTAAAAGTCATTAGGACAGCAGTATAAATCTAAACTCTATCTATATTTCCTATTCATCACACATGAAACACCAGTTACAGTCAGTTGCATTAATTGATTTTTGCACATTGTAAAATAATATAATGTCAGTCTCAAATAATATTTTGTAATTTTTCAAAAAAAGACATAAAACACCAAAGCAAAATAAATAATATATGAGATACTGTAGTAAGTAGTTGCTGAAATCATGATACCCTTGAAATGAGGTTTAAGATTTTAAGCAAAATTTGATTTATAAACATTTTTCATTTTGGCCCTGCCATCAGTCATGCACCAAGTTGGAATGTGACCTGATATTTAATTTTCTCCAATGTCCTATCGTAATACATAAGATACAGTAAAAGGATGGCGTTATAATTTATCTTATTTCGTTGTACATTTTTTTGGACAGTGTATTACTGACTTTATACACAGACGTAAGTCCTACTATATTCAGTAATACTACCTTCCAAATAAATGTACTTAGCTTTGCAGCCTGAAAATGCTACTGCTACTGAACCTTGATTTTAAATTAAAATGAACAGATTTCTAATTAGTTAGGCTGGCTGGAGTAAAACAAGATTGCAATTAACCTTGTATATTGGCAAAAATGTGACAGCATTCCTTTGTACTGGTAGTCCTTGAATTACAACCGTTTGTGTAGCGACCATTCAAAGTTACAATGGTACTGGAAAAAGTGACTTAGAACCAATATTGAACTTATGACCATGGCAGCATCCCCACAACCACATGATCAAAACTCAGGTGCTTGGCAACTAGCATGTGTTTATGATAGCTACAATGTCCTGAGGTCATGCGATTGCTATTTGTGGCCTTCCCATTCAGCTTCCCACAAGCAATATCAGGTATTCCCCAGGTGTTAATTGCTTTAACGATTTTCCCAACATTTGGTTTTCATTTCAAAATGTTCTGAAATTGCTTGATACATTTAGTAAAAGTATTCCAATGCCTTTATTGAATTTTTTTGTGCTTCTTAATAAGGAATCTAGTTCAGACTTCTGCCGGAATCCTGACACTTTGTTTTTCCAAATAATTTTAAAACCATTCATGTAGAGTAAATACAAAATTTTACTTCTTTTTGGCTAATTCATATCCACAGTTTAACTGGTTCAAAACTATTATCAGTGGCCAGAATAAAAGTGATAATGAGCTGCTTAGGAACATTCCACATTTGATTTTGACTTCTCCTATCTGTTTCCTAATAGCCATCAACTTTTTTCACCAAAACTTCATTGATAATAAATTGCCAAATATTTCTGCTGATTCCGAATATTCAAAACATTTCTCAATCCAGCTATGTGAGATACAATCAAATGCCTTAAGATTGATTCTAGCCATAAAAAATTGTTCTTCCTTTTTTTTAAAACCAATTGGTCAGTCAATAACTAGTCTTTCTTTCCTTTCAAATTTTTGCAACACCCTTTTTGTTCTACAGGGAGTAAATCATTTATTTTCAAATAGCTGTAGATTTTATTTATAATTATGCCCATAAGTAATTGTATGTTGTTCGTAAACAGGTTTCAGTTTCCAGAGTCATTTCTCTTCTTATCCTTTGAATTAGGAATGTTCTTCCAATTGTTAGCCATTTTTCATTTACTGGTGCTTCCAAAACTCTATTCATCTGGTTTGCCAACCTCAAGTGTAAATTTGTCAGTGACTTCAACCTGAACCTATGCAGCTTGTCTGGTTCAGGAGCAGTCCAGTTTTTGATCTAATCTGATTGCTTTCACACTATTTCTTTAATTATCCTAAGAGTAGATGAGTAGATTCTTGTGCTTAGCAATAGCAACAGCAATAGCACGTAGACTTATACACCGCTCCATAGTGCTTTACAGAATTCTCTGAGTAGTTTACAAATGTCAGCATATTGCCCCCGACAATCTGGGTCTTTATTTTACTGACCTCAAAAGATGGAAGGGTGAGTCTACCTTGAGCTGGTCAGGACTGTAGGCCGAGTTAGTCTGCAATACTGCATTCTAACCACTGTGCCATCATAGCTCATTTGAGTACTGTCACTGCATTTTCAACTTGCTTGAAAATCCATGCTGCATTCATATTTTGTCTCCTATTGTTTTCCCACAAACTTTTAGGGTGTCTTTTTTTTTTGATAGCATTTTCATTATTTGTAATCCTATTTTCAATAGTTTTATACAAATTTTGCTGGAATTGAATTATTTGATTATCATATTGCTTGATCTTCTCTTGCAACAGCCATGACGGTTTGTTTCAATTATTCTACTGCCTCTGCAATTCTTTTATTCTCTAGATTGTACTTCCCAGAGATTAGTCTTGATTTTCTAATTTTTCTTCAAATTGCTCAAATCTATGCATATTTTCCTTAACTTCAATTCTAATTTCATTTTCCATTAAGATTTTATTTTCTTAATAATCTCCCTTGTATTTTAAGCCCCAATTATGCCGTGGTTACACAAGCAGCAGCATATATCAACGAGCTTATTTGGGCCAAGAATCAGTTTAACAGCTTCATTAATATTGTTCGCTGTTTTAGCCAGTTTTCTTGTTAATTTGATTCAGTGTTGGCAAACGTGTTATTTCAGCTCTCATTCAGTCCTTGATTTTCCCTACTAGTTCTTGATTAACTGATAATGCTTTAGCAACTTTACCTTGTTCTCCTTGCTGTTGTTCATTAACATCAATAGTCCCATCATTTTCTATTGGTTGTTGCTCATTAACAATAAATTTATTACTATTGTTATGAAAAATGTTTACATCTTTGAGGCAATAATCACCAAATCAGAATTAGCAGACCTAGGCTGCAGATATCTAGATGATCACTAGTTAGCAACAAAAAGTTAGTCAGAAATTTTAACCTTTGCAGACTATATATGATATCCATAGGTATTATTATGTACAATTTCAAAAAGCCTTTACACCATCCACTAGGTAATTTTTGCAATCTGGACCAGTGTTTGAGGAGCTTCTTATTTAGGAAAGACACTTGTTTAATGGGGCATTAAAATATTATAAAACTTATGAATTGTAGCCTTTGTTTTCCTCTTTCTATCTCTTGTGTCTTTAAGATGGCAAGTATAGTAAGTTTTCAAGTAGTGACAATCTTCTATTTTGTTTCCATGCAATTGGTTCTTACCTAAAAAGGCTTACATAATTTAGCATAAAGTCAACTGAAGGAACTTTGTTTCTTTATGAATATATGTTGACTTGTTGATCGTCACTGGCAGACCAGGTTAAATTTTTCAGTCAGGGAAAAACACGTAAACTGTAAACTTCCTTGTTTTAATAAAACTGAATACAGAATCTGTAAATCTGCACATTAGGACTTTGATACCATTTGTTGCAAAATAATAATAATAGGCAACCAATTTCTAGAACCATACTCACTGAACTAAGCTGCTATTTGTTTCTGTCTGATAAAGGTAATTTATAATTAAATATATAAACTATATACATAGTGCATTTGCAAACTTAATGTTTTGCATAAAATTTCAAAATAACTTTCAGTTTCCAAACATGTGCAATATCTTTGTAGGCACAATATGATTGAATAAAAAATAATGACCATTTCCTCCTTAGCTTTTCAGCTGAGAATAAATCTCCTTAAATCTCACAGAAAGAACTTGGAAGTCAGCCATGCTATCCTCTTCACACTTCAAGCAGTTCATAGATCCTATTTCATGGCTCATTCAAAAGAAAGATTAGGAAGGTTTTTTCCATTTCGTCTTTTAAATAGTTTAATTCACAAGGGACTAAAGTCAACAGAAGTATCGTGCCCGTGCACACACGTACATACAGAAAATGCACAGAGACACCAACATGCTTCCTGAGTAAATCGTATTTTGTCATCCTGACTATAACATGACATTTATGTATGGAGTGATAAATTTATAATGCAATTTAAAATATTTCAGAAATAAATGCATAAATTCTTACTCAATTTTAACGTGGGGAAAACTATTTTTAATTAAAAGGTGTATTTTTAATTGACATAAGAAGGAAATGTTTTCTTATGTCAACCCACAAAAACATTTCTGTCTACCAACCACACTGGAACCTTCAAGGAAGAGACCTCTCTTCCTTCCCCCCTTCCTCCTTCTCTCTCTCCAAATTATGGTCAAACTTATTAGAAATATTTCATGAAAGAAATGAGCCTTAAGGCAACCAATTTACAAGATATTTATAGCATCAAAGATTTATAATATTAGCACCCTGATTTGAAATGTCAAGGTTTGAGTGGATTCTTGGCATCACATTAATTGAGCTTAGCTGGAATTGAAGGACTAGACAGCTCTGAACACATAATGTAACTCTAAAGAACTCTGAAGCTCAATTGAGACCAGCCTACTTTTTCTACTTACTCTTACTTACCCAACTCAACTTAGCCCATAGAAAAAAAATGCTTTAAAATAGTTCTCTGCTCTTGAAATTAGCATTAGGTTAATTCACAATGACCATATCTCTCATTTCATGACTAGCAGACATTCAGTGTAAAGGAGGATCTGACTCATAGACTGCTGTCTCTAGGATAATTAGTTCAGAAATGTGTGCCTATGAAGATACAACATCTTCAGTTTGTTGATCTAGATATGATGCTGCTGTAATAATTCACCTAGTTCATTTGTGTCAGTGAGTGTTAATGACAGGGTTGTAAGGAGAAAATATATATGCCCAAATTCCTACTTTTATTACTTGGGTTTAAATGCCATGCTCCAGTCAGTTTGTGGATTGTATTTCCAAAATAAATGAGCTTAGCACATTTCCCCACATTTGTTTTTTATATGTTCTAATATATAATTGTGCAGTTGAATTTGCAAAAATTATTTAGAAAGTGACTCTGACAAAACACATTATTGTTTGGTTGCATATCATAAAAAATTAAAATTGTTTTAGACATTATGGCATTATGTTTTGAGGTAAAACTTTTCAACGTTCAATAGCAGCTTTGTTGCTTTTAAAAAATTGTTAAAATTGCATCAGGAAATGATGGTAAACTTTAACTAACTGATAAATTAATGTTTTCTATTAGTTTCTGTGCATTATGCTTAACTCTTTATACTAAACTTGTAAATCTGAACAACAATTGTAACATAATTAAATATCATTTTATACCTAGAATGAAGCTATAACTTACAATCTGTGTTCATCAAGACAGGTATTGTTCATAAGTTGTACTGACACAATAAAGCAGGAAGTAGTGGGACTAGATTAGATCTTCCCTTGTTTTCTTTTACTGTATTTCTGGATAAGAACAAGTTAAGGCAGATGATAGGTTAATTAGTTTCCTTATAGCTTTATCATGTTGTCTCTTATGTAAATAAACATAACTGTAAATGCTTACACAAGGTTTCTTTTCTACATATCCAGCAACCGACAAATATATTTGAAACCTCCCATTCCAAAAGTTCCAGTAATAAAGTGAACCACATCCAAAAGCCTAGAAAAAAGTTTCAACATCCTATTTTCACTTTAATTCATTTTACTTTCTAAAGAAGGCTGTGACAAACAACAATATAGGAGAATGAGCTCCCTAATGGGGATTATTAAAAGCACTTTGGGCATATTCTAGCAAAGAATAGCATGATCAGATGAAGCAGTGTCAGTATGTGAACTGAATAAATTATAAGCCTACAGAGTATGCTTGATTTTTAGTTGACTTTTTGCCAACAATTCAGCACTGGAGTGAATCCACATGAGAATTTATTTTGTACTAAGCAAGACCTACATATTTGGTAACCTATAAAGTTAAATGAATCCCATCTGCCATGTTCTGTTGCCTGCCAGATGGTTCACAACAGAGGATCATACAGAAATTCTCCAGTGCCACTGTTGTCCTTACTTATCTAAAGATTCAGAACACATAGAGTATTACAATTTTAGTAATAAAGGGTTGCATGAAGAACTCTTCACGAATACTCTTCCTCAATAGGAAACAGGTCAACATAAACAGTGCCACTGAGCAATGGCCGACCCAATTTAATAAAGAAAGATATGTACTGATTTCTTGATACCCTAATTGGCAAGTGGGCTCAAACAGAAGCTCCTACCTGTGTTTGGTCATGTTCACTACAATTGTTCTCCAGGCATCTCTTAACTTCCATCTGCAGAATTCGTCATTGAAGTAAGAAGTTCCCTAGGACTGTCAAACGGAGAGGCCACTAAGCAGCAATAAGCTCCAGTGCTCTCGCCACCCATGAATTTCTAACTTTGACTTGGATCTCAGCGGAATTGCTTGCCAGATTGTGGGGAAAATCCCTGAACACCCATTCAGATCAATAAGATACTTTAGGGTCTGCAGAAACCATAGTTAGTGATGAGGTTCATCTGGACCAGGAGGAGATCCAGCCATTTAGAAATCCATCTATTACTAACATCCTTTATAAAAATGTCCCAAGTAAAAATAAGATGTAATATATAGCTGCCTCTGTGAACTGGGATAGAATTTCTGAGGAAAGCTCATACTTGCCAGTGAAGCCCTGAATTTGTCAGCATTACCAAATTGCACTCCTCCCTCAGGATATGGTGACTGAAATCCTTCAGTTGACAGAATACAAACAGTCTAGCAACAAGATTAGGAAGCACAGGAATGAAAATGATTGAGCAACAGATTGAACAATAAATTGAAGACACTCCATAAGGCAAATCTCAGATAGGATCATGTTGCTGTTGTTGTCTTTGCTTGCTCATCTACGGCCTAGGTTCTGAAAGAGTGAAATCTTATTATCAACCTATTTCATACCCTTACCCTTGATCACTACCAATCTATGAAACCAGTAAATCAGTAAGTGCTTCCATACTAGCCAATGTCCACTCTCCCTGGACTCATGTAATAACACCCCTGTAGGAAATGACCAGGCTGAGCCTGAGGGAGGGATCAAACGCACCATCAGTCTCAAGTCCCTTTGTACCCACAAGTCCAGCCATCTTGAATTCCATTGACTCTTGTCTACCAATTTGCTTTGGTCATTAGTAGTTCAGATTCTTGTAGAGAGCATTAGCATACAATAAACTTACATTCATTTGAACTGCCTGGACTCCTGATTTCCTGCACTTGACACTCCCTGTGTTTTCTCATTCCATAGGGATCCAGTCACCATCACTTATCATTTTTCATCCAAAATACAAATTGCTGTGAAGCTAGAACGCCAGTCAAACCTGACTGGAGACAATGACCGAGGTAGATCTGGGTCCCTTCTAAATTCTAGCAGGACTCATATATTTAGAATATATTTTAAAAGGGAATAATATACTTATAGCAATGTATATGACAACTATATGGTAATAACTTCCTCTCTAACACACTCATGAAAATTGAGGCAGATAAAAAAGTCTGGTTTTTTATCTTTGCTTTTTGTAAATTACCTTAAAATTTTAGGATATAAAAGTAATATAAAAATGTTTTAAAAGTCAAGGCAGTTAATTCTTTTTTTAAAAAAAAACTCCTATCTTTTAAAATTATTCAAATGCTCACAGCACTTATGATTCCAGATTAAATTTTGAGTCTAAATGTTTAAATTCCTTGACAGCACTTACATACATGAGCTTGAAAAGAAAGTATCCTTAATGATTTTTAACTAAAGTCCAGCAAATGTTCAAAGCAATTTAAAAGGGAATTTATCCATTTTTTTCAGACCCTGCCTACAAAAAACAATGAAGAATATTTATTCTTATAGCCCTCTCCCTAGTAGTTGGAGTATTGGCAAGCCTATTGTTCTACCCATTTGAATAAAAGCCAGGCTGCCCCAGAATATAAACCACAGTCATTTTGCCTGAAAGTTTCTCGTTCCTTCTCTGATTTGTTCTAAATCATGCTGAGAATCTATGGTGACATGAAAGCCCCCCGCTGCAGATGGTAATACACGGAGGGCAAAATCTGTGCAGAACTGGAACAATTGTTGTTTATCTCTTTCCTCTCGTGCTCATTATGTATAGAATTAGTCTTGCCTAACTTGGGGTTGTGTCATTTCGGGTGAATCAAGGATGATCTGTGCACTGTAAGTTTCTCAACAATTTTGGGCTGATTGATATTTTCAAGTTTCCAAAAATACTTTGTTCGGTAAAATGGCTACAAATCCAAAGGAAAAAGGAGAAGAGGATGAAGCTGGCATTCAGGTGTAGCTCTGCACAAGAGTTACAAAGTTTATAAACTGTTGGCCTAATAAAAAGTGTTCTTAATATAGATCTTAGATTATTTCTAGTACACTTATATAAATACGGAGAGCAAGTATATGGAGTCTGGAATTTCATTCTCCAGTAGTCCTGTTGAATGAAAAAAAACCAATCTTTAACAAAATAATACTCTTGCGGAAACTGATCAAAGTGTTTTCAGTACTCATGTGTACTATGGGAAAGGCAAGACAAATGAAAGGTTCAAAGAATTGTTAATTTTGAGTTGCTATCTGGTTTTTACTATTTATTCTTATTTTAAATATGAAAAAGGCTAATTGATTTGAACATACATATTGCCAAGTATTTTCCTCATGTGTCATTATGTATGTATGTATGTATGTATGTATGTATGTATGTATGTATGTATGTATCAATGGTATAAGTCTCACTATACCAAGACAGAATTTTCTTCTATTAAAATCAAGAGCTAAAGACAAGGAAATCAGAATCTGAAGCTAAATCAACATTTATGCAAAGAGTCAAAAACTGGAAATTAGTCCAAGGGTAAAAAGATGGTCTCAATATTTCAAAGAAAGCAAGTAAGATTAGAATGGCAGGTCCAAGTTATTCAATCACTGGCTGCTGGTAACTAAGGCTTATAGAACCAGCGCTCTGGAAATTTACCCAAGTTCACAACTGAAGGAACTATAGATTGCACAAGACACAATCTATCTATCTATCTATCTATCTATCTATCTATCTATCTATCTATCTATCTATCTATCTATCTATCATTTATCCATTTAATCATTTGGAGAAAATTTATCTTCTGATTTAGTCCTTATTACTCTATCATCACAAGCTACATCTCTAGTTCTGCTTGAATATCTATATTTTCCAGGCTTGGTGGATTTTGGATCTCAATTTTTGAGATAAGCAAGAGACACATTACTATTTAGAGTTTTGAACTTAGGCTTTCATTTCTGCTCTTCTCTAGATAACATTTTAGGCCAGTAATAAGCCAACTTCAGGTCTGGTTATTCAATTTTACTGATACATAATTTTCAATGAAATGTATGACAGCTTTGGTCAAAACTAAAATGAAGTAACAACAATTAAGAATCTCTCCAATTAAAATTAGAAGATTTCACTAACAATTAGCATTCCCTAATTAATTGTAGGGATTGCTAATGCAATACTAAGTTGTATTAACAGAGGGATACAATCAAGATCAAGGGAAGTACTAATACCACTCTATAAAGCCTTGGTAAAACCACACCTAGAGTACTGCATCCAGTTTTGGTCACCACATTATAAAAAAAATGTTGAGACTCTAGAAAAAGTACAGAGAAGAGCAACCAGGATGATTAGGGGACTGGAGGCTAAAACATACAACGAACAGTTGCAGGAACTGGGCTTGGCTAGTCTATTAAAAAGAAGGACCAGGGAGACATGATAGCGGTCTTCCAATATTTGAGGGGCTGCCACAGGGAGGAAGGGGTCAAGCTATTTTCTAAAGCACCTGTAGGCCAGACAAGGAATAATGGATGGAAACTGAACAAGGAGAGATTTAACCTGGAAATAAGGAGAAACTTTCTGACAGTGAGAACAATCAACCAATGGAACTGCTTGCCCTCAGAAGTTGTGGGAGTGCCATCACTTGAGACTTTCAAGAAGAGATTGGACTGCCATTTGTCAGAAATGGTGTAGGGTCTCCCTCTTGGGCGGGGGGTTGGACTAGATGACCTACAAGGTCCCTTCCAACTCTGATTATCTGTTATCTGTTAATTAATTAATTTATACGTTTGGGAACTACTTTATTTCAAAACTAAGAAAGATTGGTAGCAGCATTACCTAAAAATATGATGGGAAGCATGACTTGTAGATCTGGCAGTATTTATTTATTCAATGTTATACCACTTATAAAACTATGTAAAATGTATACTCCAGATCCTTTAATTTACAAATAACAAATAATGCCAGTTAAATGAGAATTAGAAATGCTGTATTAAAACACTGGGGCACAAGACACAATATTCCAACACAGGAATGCCAATAGCAGAGATTATTTCAACTTGGTATCCGCCAAATGTATTGAGTTACTCATCTCCTAATCAACATTTGAGAGGCCAGTAAGATGAGGAAGGCCAGAATAAATTGCATTGTGCCAAAACAACAGAAAGTTTGGCTGCTTAGTTCATTTTTTCCTGTAAAGTACAGCTTGCATAACTTCTAGTAAATGTAGTACTAGACAACAATGAAATTAATGTCTAAATGTATAATCTATTATGAGTGCATAAAAAAAAACATGACGAGTATTTTGAAGTAATAATTATGGTAGGTATATGTAATTAAATTAGCTAATGGCAATATAGCAATAGCACTTAGACTTATATACCGCTTTATGGTGCTTTAACACCCTCTCTAAACAGTTTACAGAGTCAGCATATTACCTGGGTCCCCATTTTACCCACCTCAGAAGGATGGAAGGCTGAATCAACCTTGAGCCTGGTGAGATTTGATCTGTCAAATTGCAGGCAGCTGGTTGCAGCGGAAGTAGTTTGCAGTACTGCACTCTAACCACTGCACCACCAAGGCTCTTATAATGCAAATATGTCATTTTAAAATAGGTGGATACCAGGTCCAGCAATGGTTATCTTTTCTGGATTTTTTAATATTCATATATTCAGAGTTTCCCAGAGCAAGACAACTTACAGCCTTATACGTTTCTTGTTTTGAAGAATTAACATAATAACCTTTTTAAAGGTAATGGTTACAAGAAATGAATGTTAAACATATTTTCTCTTTCCAGTAAGGATTACTAATCTAATACAGGAAATAAGTTGCAATTTATTAAGAAACATTTAGTTTCTTACTAAATTGGCTATATTAGAACAGAATGGCTACTTTAGTTGGATTATTTTTATAGATCTTGAAAAACAGATGCCCTGGATTGTGCTGTAATGAATGTCAGTAAAATATTGGCATGATATCTGAAAATACAGGAGGGACATCAACTGTTATTTTATTCTATAAAGAAATCTAAATGTACATGGAATGAAATATAGCTTGACTGGTTTCACTATAAGCTATATTGAAATATTTATCAAAACGGATAAGAAATAACAACAAAAATAAACAAAAAAATCACTTGTGTGAAAGTTATTACCCTTAGTGGGAAAAGATAGAGAATATATTTGAGTGTAAGCACCTCTTCAAGATTATGACCAAACTTGAAGAAAGACATCATTGTATTGCTTGTCACAGCTCTCTCTCTCTCTCTCTCTCTCTCTCTATCTATCTATCTATCTATCTATCTATCATCTATCTATCATCTATCTATCTATCTATCTATCTATCTATCTATCTATCTATCTATCTATCTAGCTATCTATCTATCTATCTAGACCAGCTATGGACTAACTAATCCAGCATTTTCAATGTGAGTTTAAAAGCAATGAGTGTCAATAGATGAATTCCCTTGATTCAAGTGTTGCAGAATATAACATCCTTAGTTCAGTGATATAAAATATAAGACACTAATGAATTCCCATTCTCTACTTGCACAGACAAAGTCACATAGCTAATCAAGTGCCTTTTGGGAAGCATACAATCAAGATAGGAAAATAACAATTGCATTTTTCTTGGCAAGAACTGATATTCTATACCTAACATAATTTATATCTGTAGTAATTAATAGTCACTGATACCAATCTCTTCCTCTTTTAAGAGTTTCAATTGGCCACTTACATCTTGATGCAGTGAGATCCATAATGTAATTAGACTGTATGAATAATTGGAGCTGTATCCAGTCAATTTTACTGAATGATTTTTAATTATTAAAAATAACAGGGAGGGAAGAGATTATTTTTAAATTTCTTTTTGAGAAAGAAACTCAAAACTATGCACAATGTATAAGAAGATATAAATGACAATACAGTAGAGGTAGTCCTTGCTTAACAACTCCTTGTTCAGCAACTGTTTGAAGCAACGCCAGCATTGAACAGAGACTTATGACCAGTCCTCATAGTTAGAGCTATCCCAGGGTCTTATGGGCAACATGATTGTGATTCAGGAACTGGCTAACAATTGCAACTGGTTAACAATTGCAACGGTTGCAGTGTCCTATGATCATGTGATCAGCATTTGCAATCTTGAGTGTCAGCTTCTGACAAGCAAAGTCAACTGGGAAGCCAGATGGAGATCCCAAAGGACAACCATGTGATATCTTTAAGTAATGAGCCTGCAGGATTCACTTAAACATAGCAACCAGAACTGCTGAAATTACAGTCATGTGACATGCCACTTGATGACTTCATTGCTTAGTAATTGAGTTGCCAATCCCAGTCACCATTGTTAAGCCAGGACTCCCAATATTATGTGACATTTTTTTCAACATCAAGTCAGCGGATAATATTTAAAAGTTATAACTAACTTTTTGTAAAAGTGGTGCATTTATACAAGTGCATTTATTTATCCATTTATTTACTAGATATACTATATATCTGATCTACCATTTGATAAGCAATTTAAATGGCACTATCCCTGTTTTCCTCACAATAACCAGCCTATGAGATTGATTGGGCTTAAAGGAAGAAAGCAATTAGTCCAAACACATGCAGTGAGTTTCCATAACTGAAGTTAGACTAGGATCTCCCAAATGCTAGATTAATAATTTACTTCTATAATAAAATTTCCTCGATTTAAAATGCCAGTTTTACTAAATAGTAAATATATTTATTGTTTATGAGGCTCTGAAAGTCAGCAACCCAACCTATAATTTTAACGCTTTCTGGCATATGAATGATTGCATATGCACTTTAAATCTTCTTTTAAGAGAATATTCAAGTCCCTTAATTCTTCTCTTAAATCAAAGACAGTTGGAACCTTGTCTTTTTAAATCTTGAGCAGGAAGACATGTACTATTTATGAAAGGTGCTGATTATAAACCAAACTGAGTCTTAATTATTAGCACCCCTGAACAAGGTTACTTGAGGTCTTGATTTTACAAGAATTTTACTGAGTTATGAAGACACAAACCTTTTACACAAGCTTCTGCCTCATTCACATTCTCTCTCACACACATATACACCCTGTTCATATTCTCCAACATACTCTCCTCTGTTACTATAGGTCCCCTTATTTTTTTCAGACAGAAATGCTTTGTTCGGGAATATTAAATAGATAAGAGTAAAATCACTAGGATTTTCTTAATATTTTGTTAACTTTTAAGAAAAATATGAATGGTAAAAGAAGTGTTATATATGAAATCACTGAAGGGAAAATAGACAGTTGAAGCAATGTTGCCTTAATTATTTATTCCATAAATGTGCCTGCTTATATGGCAAATATTTCATAGAGTTGGGGCAAATTACCCTGATTCTATGAATATTAGAATTCTATGTATTACAATGATAGAATGTAATGCAATTTTTTGTTATAACAAATACCACAACATCAGTCCACTTAAACTTTAATAAAGGCATATTAACAAATTTCAGACAAGATTTGTGTATTACTGAAAAGAAGGAACACCTGCATATACAGTATATAAAAAACAAAAAATGCTGAAAGAAGAAAACATAAATTTGTAATTTACAATTTCGTCAATAATTTATAATTTTGTCAAAAAGCACTGCATGTTCTTATGTTTATGAATGTAGAACCACAAATAAGCAAAAATGGGGGAATGATTTTTGTACATTGTTAGCTTATCTATAAAAACTGCAGTTACTTTAGGACAAGAAAAAAGGACCATTGTCTTAGAAGATTAATAGTTTGCTGCATGAAAGAACAAAGTTTAAATAAATAGAAATAAACATGCATTTAACACTGTCTCCTCTGTGTCAGCTAAATCATTGTGCCAAAGAGGGGGGGAAAAAGAATGAAACAAACACCACAAATCCATAATATCCATAGCATGAATAAACAAGAGAAAAATAACATAACACCTGTATTTCCTACTTTAATATATTTCATTAAAAATGCTTTTCAGCTTCTAAAATGAACAATTTAATTTGTTAGTAAGAGTAGAGTGTTACTTATCAAAGGAGATGAAGTACAGTCTGAAAGATAGTTTAGTAGCAACACTAAGACCGAATCATTAATGTAATTGGTGTAATTAATTCTTGTTTCATCTTTCATCATTTGTTACAAGATCCTGTGAGATAAGCAGTGAGCTGACCTATGTGCCACTAGGCATACACTCTTTTTAAAAAGATATCAAAAATGGGTGTTGGTATTATTACTTGAGAACGCCCTTTCTATCTATGCTGCAAGAGAGTCCAGGATGGGTATGACTCCTCCCTCTGATGTTATAGATCTGAGCCTGCCACTATATAAAAAGCCACCCCCTACATGGCTCCCCAGCTTTTAGGTGAAGATGCTTGATAGATGTAATGTGCCTCTGGAAGATAAACCATGAAAATTAATTCACCCCCACCCACTCGGACCAGACGCCTAAGGGTGGGGCTGGACTCTCTTGCAGTGTAGATCGAAAGGGCATTCTCAGGTGATTATGCCAATGCCCATTCTCATCCATGCTGCGACAAGAGTCCAGGATGTGACATACCATAGCCTGCATGTCCACAGGAGGGCCATTGTCTAGTCCACTTACTCCGACTGTGGGACAACCTTCTGTAGGACCCTTTGTCCAAATGCTGCTTCAGCAGAAGCAAAGGGATCCAGGTGATAGTGCCATATAAACGGCAAAGGAGACGCCCAAGTAGCCACCCTGCAGATTTCCTCAAGTGACCCCTGGGTATTCCAGGCGGTGGAAGTAGCAGCACTTCTAGTGGACCTAATGTTCTTGGGCACCGGCAGGGACAAAATCTGGTAGGCCTTAGAGATACATGATCTAATCCATCTACCAATGGTAGACGAGGAAGCCTTGCTCCCCGAGGATGTAGGTTGGAAAGAGACAAACATGGCTTTGGATTTCCTAAAGGCTGCAGTATGTTTGATGTAGATACGGAGGGCTCGCCTTACATCCAAAGTATGCCACTTGTGCTCCAAGTCATGGTGTGGCTTGGGGCAGAAATCTGGTAACACAATGTCTTGCGCCCGATAAAATCAAGAATTCACTTTAGAAACAAACGTAGGGACTAGTCTTAGAACCACTCTGTTCTCATGGAAAATGTACAGGTCCTGTCTAACTGAGAGTGCTGCTAGCTCTGACACTGTCCTGGCCAAAGTAATGGCCACTAGAAAAACAACCTTGATGGTCATACATTGAAGAGACACAGATCTAAGAGGTTCAAATGGGTTTCCCGTAAGAGCCTGCAACACTTTAGAGAGATCCCATGTGGGATACCCATGAACCACCGGGGGGGGGGGCGCGGAGATTATAAGCCCCCTTCAAAAACCTGAAAACTGAAGGATGGTGAGATAAGGTCGAGTAATTTTCCCAGGACAACACTGATGACAGAGCTGCCACCTGACGGCGATGGGTGTTAGGTGCTAACCCCTGATCTAGCCCATCTTGAAGAAACATTAACACATCTGCAACAGATGCAGAAGAGGGATCTCGAGCTGACTTTGAACACCAAGTGCAGAAGACCTTCCAGGTAGCATTGTAGATGCAAGTAGTAGAAGGCTTATGGGAAGCCTGGATAGTCTCTATCCTGTCAGGGAGGTTAGAGTCCCTCAGAGATTGCCGCTCAAGAGCCAAACCACTGAGGGTCCGGGTGGAGTAATGCTCCTTGATGGAGGGAGATCCTGTTGGCCAGAACTCTCCATGGCTGGGAAGACAGATTCATCAGATTGGCTAACCAGGGTCTCCTGGGCCAATGGGGCACCAGAAGTAGTAGCTCCGCCTTTTCCTCCAACATCTTCCGAATGACTGACAGAATGATCAGAAGAGGGGGAAAGGCGAGACCTGGAGGCCATTTCCTCTGAAAAGTGTTGGTCCGCTCCACTCCCTGGGTCAGAAACCTGATGAAGAATCTGCTTACCTGAGCGTTTTGAGGAGAGGCAAAGAGATCTATTGCTGGTGTTCCGTACCTGCAGGACAGATCCAGGAACAAGGAAGGATGGAGACTTCACTCCGATTGATCAACTCTGGACCGACTCAACCAGTCGGCCTGGGTTTGTCGACCCCCAAAATGTGGTCCGCCCTGATGGAAAGAAGGTGACTCTCTGCCCACCACCCCAGGCGTTTTGCTTCCTTCATCAAAGTCCTGGACCTGGTCCCCCCCATCTGTTGACATGTGCCTTTGCGGCCACATTGTCAGTCATGACCAGCACGTGACAACCTACCACCCTGTTTCAGAAATGCTTCGGTGCTAGGAAGATGGCCCTGAGCTCTAGCCAATTTATGGGACAGGCCCCGTCTCCCTGAGACCAAGTCCCCTGGGCTAACTCACCAACTAGAGGGGCCCCCCAGCCCTAGAGGCTGGCATCTGTGATGAGCAGGATTCTGTCTGTTCCTTGAATGGATGTCCTTTCCAGACTGCTGGAGATTGCCACCACCTGAGGGAGCAAAAGATCTGTGGTGGAACCTGAACCCTGGTGAAAGTGTGGCTGGTTCTGCTCGTTGAAAAGGCAGCTGGAACCATTGAAGAGCCCGGACATGGAGACGGGCCCACGGGATGATACCAATGCAGGAAATCATTTTCCCTAAGAGCTTGGACAGGTAGGACAAGGGAACTGTGTGTTGCCATCAAATCTGAATGATGAAAGCATTGAGGCTCTCCCCACGTTCCGGGGAGAGAAAGACCTCACAGAGCGATGTATCGATGATCGCCCTGAGATGAAGCAATCTGGTCATTGGAAAGAGATGGCTTTTCTTGAAGTTGGTAGAAAAACTGTGGTCTTGGAACTGCAGTGTGATGTGGAGGTTGCGACGAGCAGATTGAAGTGATGCTGACTGAATCAGGATGTCATCCAGGTAACACTGGACCCTCACCGGAATCGCTCGAAGCGAAGTCTCCAATTCTTCATGAAATATTTTTGGTAAAGACTCTGGGGGCCGATGAAAGCCTGAAAGGCAGGGCCTGGTACTGGAAATACTTGTTCTGGTAACAGAAACAAATAAACTGGCGGGAATGAGGCCAGATAGGGATATGGAGATATACCTCCGTAAGGTCTATGGAAGGGAGGAGATCGCCCTCCCAAATGCTGTCTAGAATTGAATGCAAGGTCTGCATCTTAAAACGCCTGTAAAGGATGAATCTGTTCAGAAACTTGAGGTCGAGAATGGCTCGCCACCCCCACCCCCCGAGGCCTAGAGGCAAGAGTAGAAACCTAGCTCTTGTTGATTCACTGGAACCGGCTGAATGGCTCTGATGTCCATGAGGTGTTGAATGGCCAATTCCATCAGGGCCCATTTAGAACTGTCCCTAGATATCAGGCAGCAGACAAAAAAACTTGGGGGAGTGAGGAGAGGAACTCCAGTCGGAGACCTGACCTCACCGTTCTGATGCTGACTCTTCCCATCTGGAGGTGAAAAAGGCCAAACGATCTCCAATGGGTGGGGAGAAAGGGCATTCACTTAGAGCTTTGGAAGAATGACCTGTTCCTCCACGAAAGGGCTGTTTACCTGTAGTTTGCTGCTGCCTGCCTGCAGCCTCAGGTCGTTGCTCCTGATGAGTAGGGAACATTCTCTGGTCCTGAGAGAAATAAGCAGAGGACTTGGGACGGAAGGAAGAAGGTCGATAGTATGGTGCAGGACGATACTCTGACTTCTTCCCCACCAAGGAGAGAATCTTTCTTTTGTCCCTGGTTTCCACCAAGTATGGCTCCAAAGTGTGGCCGAACAGCTTTTCTCCGGCACATGGAGCAGAGGCCAGCTTCCATTTTTGGTGGGAATCAGACTGCCAATTTCGCAGCCAGAGGAGCCTGCTAGCTGCCATCGATAAGGCCCTGATGCAAATTTGGCCAAATTCAGTGTAGTGTCCACTGTGAATTCTGCTGCAATGGTTTTATTTAGATCTTGATGTGACCTAAAATCAGTGGTAGGAAGCTGATCTTGCAGTTGGTGCAACCAGTGCAGAGATGCCCTAGTAAAAAAAACAAGGCTGCTGTGGAGGCCTGGACCACCCAAGCCGCTGCCTGGTGGGTATTTTTAAGAGATTGCTCTGACCTCTTGTCCTCTGCCTAGAGCACATCCTCTGGCTCAGTGGCGGGGGGGGGCTGATGTTGAAAATGAGGCAACCACCGCGGCATCCACGACTGGAACCAGGAGAGTGTGCCTTGAAATCAAATCCCCCATTATTATTTTTTTGTTTTAATATGGATATCTGCTTCAAAATTGAGTCGTATCTCAAATAATTTATTGTTATGAAATATGATTAATATTATCAGAGCGTATGGGTATGCAAATATATATCAAATTTGGATGTCCCAATCAGCCAAATTGAGAATGCCTAGCAGGCCAAATAATCACTCACAGGCCTTCAACAGCTTCCCTGCACAGGCGGACACTGGCCTAGGTGCTTGCTGTTGTGCCGCTGGATAGGGAGAACTGTGAGGGTTGAACCAACAACACAAATTAACAAAAGCCTCGAATATATTGGAAACGAGGTTGTAATGATTCCTCGGGGTATTTTGTGTAAAAAAACCCTTCAATCTGGAATAAGGATTACCTCACAGTCTATTGAATTAGCACTCAACGCGGCCACGCGGTCCCTTTACAGTAAAAAAAAATGGCGACCAGACGTTATTTGTGGTGCGCGCGCCAGCAGCAATCTCCCGCCGAGAAAAAGAGATAAGCTCCAACAGCCTTCCCTTAGGGCTAAACCGCCGGGGAGGGGTGAAATAACGAGGTGATTACACCTCCACTCCTAAACGGCGTTCTTGGGGGGAAAAGAGAAACTGCGATACAACTCAGGGAGAGTGAGAGAGAGAGAGAGAAAAAAAGCCTCACTGTTTAAATGATAAAGCGGCTCAGCGATCATAATGGCAAGGGTAGGGCTAGCGGTTGGGGGGGCGAAATGAAATCGAAGCCTCCCTGTACTTAGGAGTGCAAGAAGCGCTTCCTGATAATGCGATCCCCGATGGCCAGATGGCAAGGACAGCGTCGGTAAGAAAAGAACAATTGACTATCTGCAAACCTTAAAGAGAATTCTCCTGTTTCGGCCAAGGATTAACGAGAAGCACTGCCTATCTCTCATGAGGCTGAGCAAAAACTGGGGAACGCTGGGGAGGAGTCCCATGGAGGAGGAGGAGCGTTCCGCAAATTAAGCCCAGCCTAGATAAGCAGAGACTGAAGCACCTCCCACTGCTGGATGCTCTGAGCAGCTTGTGGGAGAAAAACAACATCTTATTAGAGGGCAATGAAACAGTCCTGACAAGCACAATGACATTCCATCTCTGCCATCTGTAAATCATTTTAGAGTTAACCAGTATCCTAAAATGCAGGGTAAAGGAGATGAAAATGGTAATTACTAGATTAAAATGTTGATCTCTCCTGAAAGAGGGTCAATTTATGTAGAGCTGTTCTGCTCTAATTTGAATCATTACACTCATTTAAAGTGTCAAGTCAATTCAAATCAGCAATCAAATCTAAAAGAATTTTAAGGCCAATATATTTATATTGTTCTCTTTTGATAAAATCTAGCAGCTACTATTGTAATAGTCTTTAAGAGATGACACAGAAAGATACATGTTAAACACCTTCTGGAAAAATAAATTAAATCTTCTGAATAACCATTCTTTTCCTATAATATTCCGCAATGTTCAGTGAAGGATGGTTGCCTGAATAAATTACCATTTTCATCTTTGCACTGCCTCTCTTTGGTTTCAATTTCTTTGTTTTCATACAATGATTTCTGAAATCTCTAATTTCTAAAACCAAAGTCATATTCTGTTGTGTAGAATGGTTATTTTTCTGCCTACATGCTGCTGTGCAAACCACTTTATGTGATTTGACACTCATTCCAATAGCTCTTGCCTTGTGAGACATTTATTCATTATAAATCCACTGCTATGCTGTTTGAAGATTATTCTGGTTTCCATTCTTTTATCATTTCAGGTAAAGATTATCTGTACAACTCTATTAATAAAACTTCAGAGGCAATGCTGAGTCAATCACTTTTGTTTTGCACTCACCACTTACTGAAAGCAGTAGGAAATTTCAGATAGGCAGTCTTTCACAAGGTCAACTATTTTGTGGTAATAATGTACTGGACATTTATAATTAACTTGACATTTATAAATAAACAGCTAAATACATGTGAAGCAAGGTCTACATGAAAGCTCCAAAGCAATACTCAGTCATCCCCTATAAACATTTTAGAAATTGTATCTGTGAACCAGGAATAACCTTTTTCCCCCTCAGCTAGTTCCACTATTAAACTAGTCCTATTATTAGGAAAGTTTTTTTCTGATATTACTTGGAAAGTGTCTTTGTGTAACTATTAAATATAGTATTCTTTGTTTTGTTCCCTAGAATGATAAAAGGTGAAGTCATGAGATATTTGAAGAATGCTACCGCATCCTTACCAAGTTTTCTCTACTCAAGGCTTAATGTGTCTACATTCTTTTTCCTCATATGACTTCGTCACTAATCCTCCTGATCATTTTTCACTTTTCACTGGATTTATGTCAATTTCTCTGAAATTGAAAAGACCCCTGGTGGTGCAGTGGTTAGAATGCAGTATTGTAGGCAAACTGCCCAAAGCCTGGAGTCTGATCCTTATGGGGCTCAAAGTTGACTTAGTTTTTTATCATTCTGAGGTTGGTAAAATGAGGGCCCAGACTGTTGGGGGCAATCTGCTGACATTGTAAATTGCCCAGAGAGTGCTGTAAAGCACTATGGGACAGTATATAAGTCTAAGCACTATTGCTATTACTAAAAGGTCAGAATGGAGTCGCTACTCAATATAGTATTGTACAATCCAGACTATAGTAGAACTACTATTACTGAAGTTAGAAATTAACTTTCCCCCAAAATACTTCTGAATTCAAATGTATACAGATTCCCAAACTGTGCAGGGGACACTAGAAGGTAGCTGCTTCTGTTACTTTAACTAGTATTTTCTTTAGAATATTGTGTTCTGCACTACCTTTCATCCTTCATTACTAACTATTGCCCATCTTATTATCCTGATAATCTCACAGGGAGGCCAAAAATAAAGCACTCAGGCTGTAGAACACCTTTCTCAGACTCTCTTCAAACATGTTTCCAGCTCTTATGTGAAGAGTAATAACAACCCATAAACAGAACTGGGTTACAAAACTGTCTTCTTGACAGCGTAATCAAGACCAAAGTTTCTTCTCTTTTATTAACAGGCTTATTAATGGGCAGTTTTATCAACTTCCTTCTTTTTCATTTGTTCTATGAAGTTTCTTCTGTGATTGATTCAGACATTTATATATCTCATTCCAACCAAAAATATTGTGCAGATTTAGCCTCTTGAACAACAGGTGAAAGTTGCTGAAAGAACATTGATCCAACAAGCTATCCCTATTTAATCCAACCAGAATAAAAAGTTATTTCCAGATGGAAGCTTACTATTCTTTTAAACTGGATATAAATTTATTTCAATTAATTAATTTAAATTAAATTAATCCTTCCATCTTTTGTATTTTTAATTCTTTCCTTGTCTTTGTTTCTGGTGAGTAGAAGCCACAAGAACTGAAAGCTGCAACTATATATAACATCAAGGCTAGTTCATCAAAATGCTTTTAGGAACACCACCAGACTGATTCTTTAAATAGGTTTCACCAATGCCATCACCCTTCTGGACAGTTTAACTGTCCTGCAATTGCTTTACTATTTCCAGTTCTAATGAAAAATGCCCATATGTTAGTCAACTGGAAGGTCATGAAGAGATATACCAGTGTAACTACTTCTATTTTGAATATTATTTAATCCACAACTCTTTTAATTTAGCAGGACAATCGTTTTAAGCCAATAATCATTTAATCTTGGTTGTGTGGAATACACTTATTAATATTTCCCTCATTTCCCCTCTTCCACTTTCCCACAAAGTTGTCCACGCATTTATACATGAAATTTTAGTAAGGTAACGGAGGGTATAATTGTGTACATTACCTGAAAACCTTCTAAGCTACCCTTCAAGTTAAGTGGAGAACTGCCTTATTCAAACTGTCAGGCTTATTCAACAATAAAGAATAATTTAGGTAAGAAGAACCTCAAGCTACACTGAGAATGAATGTGAAATGCCATTTGAATACTGTTTATGTATCTCTAGTACCATCTATAGTCAACAAAAATATTCCCTGAAAAAAAAAAACAGATTTGAAGTGTTACATTGGGGTGTTCAACTGTATTTAGGTTAATTCTGAAAAATGGGAAGTTGGCATATTGTATCACATTTCAGCATTATTTTTATTTCTAATAAATTCTTTTGGGCTCCATAATGGCACTTGTATGTTGATTTTTGTTTTTAAGAAATGATTCCTAGTGCTCTGGATCTATGTTTGTATGCCCTGTGAAAGGACAATGGTAAATAATATTAGGAGGACCTAGAAAAATGGATAACTAAATATTCTGTAACTGATTACATCCCCTAAGGTGTCCATACTGCAAGATTATATAAAATATGGTATTAAATTTCTAAATATTGGAGAGACTTAGAATAAACTACTTTGTGTAAATGTTAGCATCAGGCATAATCTGATTTATTTGTGAATCTGCTAGGAATAGCTGTCTTTATGAACTGAAATAAAGTCAATTATGGCTTTTATTAGAGACAATGGTTCAGCTCTGCCTGCCACTGAAGATATGTTACTAATTGAGTTGATGGGAGAAACCGGTTGATCTAAATTTTTGTATTCATTTATTTAATTTGTAACTCCCCAAACAGAACACTTTTATGAATTCTATGTTGCATTATAATATCTGACATGGTGTGTGAAAATTATATTACAGAACGTTAAATTATTTGCATCTTTAAAAAATAGAATAAATTTTCCTAACTGATGCAAAACCAGGTCAGAACAAACTTAGGGAAATGAAATCTGAGTGGAAATTGACAGAGTCACCCATTCTTGATTTAAAGCCAATAGTCAGAGGGAAACATATGAAACAGTTGGATCAATGCTGAGTCACAGAGCAAATTAGGTCATTTATAGCTCATGCATCTGGAGTCAAATTAGGCTTGTTTAACAGCTCATTTCCTCGGGGTGATCAAAGTTAGCTTTTTAAGCTTGCAATAACTTCATGCGTGATAGATTGAAAAACAAACTTAAAATTCAGCATTATGTCTTAGAACATTTAACAACAATTAAATAGAAAACAGAATATTTTAGCAGATAAAATCTTTAATTTTAAATTTGTTGCCACTGCTTGGTTTTTGTTCTTTTGCCCCTCTTTTTGAAAAAAAAAAAAAAGCATATTTAGCTGGTAAAAGGGAAGGCAAAAGGTTATTTATACAAGCGTTTCCTCATTCACAATCCTTGCCATTCCGCACTAAGCACAAGTAAGTCATTTAAACTTCTACTATATCTTCAATTTATTCCTGAGGGAAAAATTGATCCATACTGGATAGAAAAGCATTAAAAGCAAATTGATTTTTCTAAGATGTCTGAACAAAATTGCAAGCTAGATAGAAAGTGCAAAATGTTTAAAAAGTTGCATAAGATAGATCATACAAATATACAGCAGTGCTGGAATGCTACAGGCCCATCTAATTTCTCATCCTTTCTCCAAATTGTTCAGATCCAATGGAATATTTTAAGGAGTGGCTCCATAATTAGACCCTATGCTTAAAGGCAATATTCTTCTGCAGCAAAACAGTGACATGAAATGATCTAATCACCATGGTTAAATCTTTTTTTTACTGTGCATCTATGTTAAAGGCTACAAAAAGGTAATATCTTTTGAATAGCATGGTTCATTCTTTAGCTCAGTTCACCTTTTAATAAAAATCTATGAAAAATATGAACTTCAGTACTTTAAGTAAATTTTAGTACATTTTTCTCAAGATAGCCTATCTTTTTTATAAATGTTTGTCACATTTCCCTTTAGATATTTTATTTAAAAACAGAAAAACCATTGTCCAATGGAAGATGGTCCTGTTCACTAATAAATTACGTCCAGTTTTTAATTAACTACACAAGTCTAAAATTCTTTAGCAGCAGTTTTAACTATTCCTTCCAACTCCAAATTATGATGAGAGTCATTATATTAGGTCACTATAAAATGAGTGTTGAGTAATTTAGACAGTTATAGCTTTTTAAAAAATGAATGTCATCAATAAAACATCAAACTTAATAGCAGGAAGATCAGTATTTCTGCCTGCAACCGACACCTATATAACTCAGATACTGTACTCAAAATAAAGATGAAGTCTTTGATCAACAAACAGGAGCTCTGTCTTGCTGAAAATCAATGTCACCCTGTTTTGTTTCATGCAGAACTTAAGCTTCCAGACATTGGGGCAAGATATTTATGCCATCTCTTTGATTTGTCTCCTGTAACAAACAAGCACCTGGTGTTTGATGTAATTACCAGAAAATTTTAAAAAAATCATTACATTTCTATGCCACCCATCTCATAATACAGCAACTCTGGGTTGCTTACAATCTTTTATCAATTTAAATGAATAGCATTATTTTATTCTCCAAATATGCAACATCCAAAACATATGGAATATCTTTCAAGTAATTCAAATCAGTGATTCATTAATTCCAGTTCTGTATTTTCTGATAGACAGTACAGCTTTAGGAATTCAGATTGAGTGCTTGATTGAATCGCAGAACATCTCATTATCCTCATGTGAAAACTATATATAGGTCAGGAAGCCACAGTATGGACAGAACATGAAGAAACAGACTGGCTCCAGGTTGACAAGGAAGTGAGACAAGGCTATATAGTCTCCTCTTATTTATTCAATCTGTAAACTGAATTAAGGGTAGCTGGATTGGAAGAAGAGGAACATAATTTTAAAATTGGAGAAAGAAACATCAATTACTTGTATTATGTAGATGACACTATGCAAGCAACCTAAAGTGCCAAGATTCTGCAAGTCTTGGCAATAAAAGACAAAGATCAGAGTTTAAAAAAAGGAACTGAAATTAAATATAAATATAAAGAAAATCAAACTGAGAACATCCAGCTTTAAAACTGACAATGAGAGCAAAATGAAGGCAATTTTTGAAGAAATAAGAAATATACTGCAGGCTTTGGAAAAAATAGATTTAACTTTTCCTATTATCCTCTATCTTCAGATGTCTATACTTACAAATATTACAATCATGCACGCAATTGTAATAGCTGTGACCACTCTATGGAAAGCTAAACTTTAAAGAAACAAAACAAATAATATTGATGCTTTTAAACTTTGATACTATTTAAGATTCAAGTGAATACTCGACTCCTTTGAGAGGTCCACAAAGCTGGTAAGGGTGAAAAGAAAGAGAAGAAGACAACCAGCAGCAAGATGAATGAACACAATTACTATGGTAATGGGTATACTGTTGGGAGATCTGAAGGGCCATGTGGATGATAGATCATTCTGGACAAGATCCTATCTATGCATTCACCAAGAGTAAATACCAACTTGATGCTACATAATCAATCAATACCTGCAGTGTATCTGTAAATTGGTAATATGTACTGAAGATGCTTTTAAATCTATTTCAGCAAACTAGAGTATAGTTTGATCATAAACATTAATCATAAAAATATAGTCCATATATTTATGCTTAGTAGACTTGCACTGCAAAAATCAAGAGAACCACTAGAAAAAAGATACCTTCTAGATTTTGGCAGTCCAATATCTGCTAGCCCTAGAAATATTATAGTCTACTAAAACTAAGTTTAGTAGTTTTGAGATAGTCCTCAACTTACAATGACAATTGAGTCCAAAATTTCCATTCTAAGAAGTGAGTTTTGCTCCATTTTACAACCGTTCTTGGCACATTTGTTAAGCATATCATTACAGTTGCTAAATAAGTAACACAGTTAAGTGATATAGCTTCCTTATTGACTTTATTTTTCAAAGATCCCAAAAAGTCATCACATGATCTGGGGGCACTGCAACGATCATAAATACAAGCCAGTTGCCAAGCATCTGAATTTTGATCAAGTGACCATAGGAATGCTGCAATGGTTACAATGTGAAAAACAATCATAAGTCACTTTTTAAGTGCTACTGTAACTTTGAACAGTCACTAAACAAGTTGTTGTAAGTCAAGGACTACCTGTATTAATTTCCATTTTTCTAGCATATATTTACAAGATGTGTGTGTATGTGTGAATTCCAATACTATTTCAGTGACAAGTTCAAAAATCCAAAAAGAAATGTTACTAATCAGCATGATTGTGAGTGCATATGTCTCAACATGTCTCTGGGGCTTTACTGCCCAGAGTTGCCTCGAACTATGAGATGGGTAGCATATAAATTCAATAAATAAATAAATTTATTTTATGACCAGCATTCTCATCCCATCAGTTTAGGAGCAGAACTTTTGGTCACAGCAAGTTATCTCTAAAGATCATCACCACCTGATCTCCTTTCCTTTGGTATCGAAACCAGGTAGAACTCAAAAGCAAGACAGATCCTTTCATTTAGCATCAACTTATAAACAAATAAGGTTTTATTACAGATGGAAGGTCTCCCCAAAGGTCTCCTCATATCATATCCCAGACTCCGGAGTTAAGAGAATGAGCAACAAATTGAGAACCATTCTCCTTTTTCTCAAAACAACAATGCCCCACACTTCCTTCTCTACATCCCTTCCCCATCCCAAGAGGAATCTGATCACTTATTTCCCTCTTTTAGGACCCATCACCATTAAAATGCCACTTGGATAATCTCCCACAAAAGTCTCAAGTGAATGTTTATATCCAGAGAAATTACTCTGAAGTATCCACGTTTGCAGAAATGTGTTTTCTAGGCTACTAGAACTAGAATTTAATTTTTCTGCATTTGGGTCACTATCAGGGAAGCATCCATGCATTGAATGTGAGATGAAATAACTTCTTAGAGATTATTTAAACCAAGAAAGTCTCAAATGAGTACATAGCACACTCTTTGTCCAAATGAAATTACAAAAACACTTCTGAAATTGTCAGAGTTCTTAAAATAGAATCTTCACCTCTGTCTAGCCAGGCAACTCTTGAGGATTTCCGTATGAGCTTTTTTTGTAAAGAAATTACACCTACCAGATTTCTTTTTACAAAAACCACTACGATCAGACATTTTATTCTTAACACCGCATATGCTGGTGTTGTCAGTTTTGAAGCTGCCGGGGGTGGAGGAGATAGTATCTAAATGTGAGAATCCTTCCAACAGTATAAATTAAATAAATGAGATTACTATCATGGCAACATTCTACGGATCCTATTCATTTTGTGGGCCAAGGTGGCATTCCCAAACTGCTATCTTTCTGATACGTTGGGTTTACACCCTATGACTAAGAATTCTTACAGGAGTGGTCATAACGTAAGTGAAGGATACCAAGCTGGAAAGCCTGGCTTACAAGGAAGTGAGAGTGTATCTTATATTTTAAAATGAATTGAATTCTTGGTTTAAAATATAAAAGACAAGAGACAATTGGTTATTTTGAAATTTTTCAAAATAAAGAAACAAGGTTAAAATTTGATATGACATTTGTGAATCTAGCTTTTCTATGCTGTTTAAGAACTTTTATAATTTTATAAATTAATCTAAATGTATAGCAAATTGAAAGATTTAATTATTGCAAATGGAACAAAGGGATTATAATAGCATACAAAGATTAAAATAAGAATATACCCTCTTTTTAAAGGGGTCCCTTCAAAACCAAGGGTACTATATAATGCTACAGGATAAAGTTTTCAAAGAAAATAATAGGTTGCCCTAATCTTTACTGCTTTGGAACAATATCAGTAATTTAGTCAAGACAGACAATGGTTGCTAGGGGCAATGATGACTTTCCACAGGTTTCAGCATTGCAGAAACCTGTCAGAAGAATTATTCAGAAAGAACCACTAGCTTCCAACTCCGCCTATTTAATAGGCATAGTAACATTTTTCTCACTATTTATGTAACTTCTGTAACTTTGACTAATAATTGTACACTAGATGTCAGCTAGGTAATCACGTAGTACAATTAGCCCATTCCCTCACAAGCTGTAGCTTCAATTATCAGCAAACAAAATTATTGTATGAGTCTTTATTTGAAAAAGAAGTTAGGTACAGTTGTTCTCTAAATCCTAGACAAATATCTGCCCAGTAAAACTAACAAATTATGAGGAAGAGTGGGCCTCAGATTCTTTGGCTCTTTAGATTTTATAATCACCTCCTCTATCTGTAACCTAATCTTCCTATTATCCTTCACTCCAGTGTTGATAATAAAATATATAAAATAGAGTACATTCAGTGAATGAAATATATATATTTAAAATTAAATATACAACTTTAAAAATGGGGAAATGATAAGATATTATTACAAGAATAAGTATGCAAGTGCTAGGGCCAACCAGACAAACTGAATTAAATCTTTATGTAATAGATTCACAAGTATTAACAAGACTTACAGTTCTTTCATGTAACTTAAACTTTACTGATCTGAATAAATGAACACTAAATAGAATTAACTTTTTATCCAAATTTATATTATCATGTTTTTCTAAATATGATTTACAGTAATTTGAGTCAATGTCAGCAAAGTGTTGCTGATGTTCTTTTAAGAACTGGTTCAATTTCAATCTTGAGATCGTAAATCTTTTTCTTAGGTTATGTACCATGGATTCTTAAGTATCTAAGGCAATAACTTTTAAAAACTGTTATCAGCTCAATACATTTTGTAAAAAATTACAAAGGAGTTTTGATTATATTTCAAGATGGATATCTTTGTAGCCAAATTGAAAGCCTATTTCAACTGAACCCAAACACTAACAAATGGATGATTAACAGGCTCCATGATTTAAAGTTTGGATTATATTATTTCAGGGTTTAGGCTTTTTGTTTTCACCTCACTATCTCTAGATCAGGGGTATCAAACTCGCATCATCACGGCAGCGGCACATGATGTATCGAGACTTTTTCCCCCTTCGCTAAACCGGGCATGGTGTGGCCAGCACGTGACGCATCCGGTCCGTGGCCCAGGAGTTTGACAGCCCTGCTTTAGATGGTAAATAATCTAAAATGGAATGTAATCAGGTTCTGTGTGGTTGCATATAAAATAAGATGTATAGTAACTAATAGCACCTAAATCTGATCGAGCATGGTTGGCCAGATATTCTCAGTATTAAGTCAAAGATTGATTTTTTTCACCATAAAATTTTATGTGGAATGTATTGTATTATAATCCTGAGTTTGAGAGAGATTTAAATTCTTTATAGATGGTTTTACTGTTTCATTCAGGGGCACCTATGCCATTTTTTAAAGTTTTAATTTTAAATTTATTCTTACTTTATTTTGATTAACTAGTCATAGTGTTTTTTATTCATAATCTTGTATGCATCTTCTTATTTCTTTTAAACATTGGTTTGGCCTATAGATGTATGATTTTATGCACCTTATGATTACTTTCAGTTGGTTTGTGACTATACAAAATGATGAAATAATATTAAACTAGGGCTACAAGTCTTGGTAATTTTATTTTAAACTGAATTTTACACTAATGCACTATGTCTTTGTGTCTAATCCTAATACTGTATTAAATTAGAATAGAACTCAACAGCTGTTGATTTCTGAAAAAGTCAAAGATACTGTGTAACATATACAACTTGCTCCATATTATCTGAAAGAGCATTTTTTTCTCCCTAATCCTCCTTACTGAAGTAATCTGAGAAGGTTTGCTTCCAGCTGCCATATGGAAGAAAGATTTTCTGTAATCAATGAGATTTTGGAACAAACTTTGTTCTAAATCGAACTGACCTTTGTTAATTTAAAAAAAGCTTCTTAAAACACTTATTTTCAAACAAGAGTTTGATACTTCTAGATTTAACATCAACTTTGTGTTTTATTGAAACCTGCTGTCAACAATTCTCTATCATGGAGCCGTTCTTGTGGAATATATAAAGGTAAAGATTTTCCGCTTCACTCATCTCTGTTTCTTAAGGGGTTGGTGCTCATCTCTGTTTCTTAGCCAAGGAAGCCAGTATTGTCTGAAGACTTTTTCCATGGTCATGTGGAATTAATAAAGAATAGCTGAGCAGGATTACATCATAAACATGAGTACCTTTGTTTTCAGGTTTTCTTACACCTGCCTACTGCCTATACAGTACATATATGCAGTAGGCATACAGATAACAACTAGCTTTTGTCTGTTTGAGATTATAGTGATTGCACTAATTCATCAGGTCAGCTAGAGTTCATTTCAGGTTATTTCTCCCAGGTCATCTAGTTATTGCCTGCTACTCTTTGCATGTTTTGTTTTCTTCATATTTTTTTTCTTTATTATCCAAGCTCCCTCTACACTTCTTGGCATAATCCACAGACCTAGTATTTCCTGGTGGTTTCCCATTCAAGTATTACCCAGTTCTGGTTATCTTGCTGAGATTGGAGAGAACCATATTCCCAAACTGGGAGAATAGCAAAACACAGCATTTGGAAGTAAGAATTGCATTAGTTTGTATTAAATATGAAAACAAATCATTTCTTCATCGCTGCCCCAAGATACTACCACAATACCTTAGCAAAGCCTTTCCTAACTTAGTTCTGTCCAAATATTTACAACCCTTCCTCATTTATTAAATGTAACTCGGTATATAAACTTATCTATATTTTAATATGTTTCAAATATTACAGGGGATATGATTTAGGAAAGCCAGCTTGGTATAGTGACCAAGTCCTCTTTTAGGCATGGAAACTAGCTGGGAGATCTTGGGCTGGTCACTTTATCTCAGATCTCAGAGACACAGTCAAGTCCTGAGACAAACTGACTGAAAAAAATCCATGTAATCATCCACTGAACGCTTCCCTACAATAACTACATGAGTACAGGGCAAAAAAATAAGTGGATCCTCCAACCATGTGAGACAGGTGAAGAGCAAGTGTCACATGAATTACTGTAAGATTACTAGAAACATGTTATGCATTAATTTTTTTGTTCGGTGCACTCTGCTCTGTAGTATAAACCTGATAGCAGACATTACTAAATGAATATGACACTTTTCAAAATTTAAATTGTTTTAACCATACATAACAATAAAAAGCATATACTAGATCATCCAGGAACAAATATGTAAATGAAAGCACTATATACATATATAGGTAGATGAGTGCAGTATATAAACAAATTCACACTAAAGCATTCCAAAAAAATAATCTGTAAAATTTAAACTAAAAATCTCCCATGATGCAGCCACTACTTCTCTGATATTTTACAACAGATAACCAAAAGAAAAAAATAACTTATTCATTTTGTCTCAGCTGAATACATGCAAACTAGAGGCACATAAAAATAACCTATAATTTAGTAACATGTTTATCTTTAAAATTAGTGTGTATAGTAAAACATTATGTATAGCAATTAGCTGACAAAGCATGCCATAACACTTAAATGCCAGATGTGTTAAATTAAATGTCCTAAGAGGCAAAACCTCATATTTCAAACACATAAGAGTTTAACTATTAATTAACCAATCCATTTAATTCTCAAGTTAGTTCATGCAAAATTGAAAAAACAACCCGGAGTTTCATAGCACAATAGTCATGTTCAATTTAATCAGTCTTTCCCAAAAGAAATACAAACTTGCACCAAGCAGATATTTTTTTCTTTTAATAAGTCAATAAAGAATTTCAGTTGGAACTGAAAAAAAATCATGGAACTCTAAGATTTTTGGCAGTCTTTGGTTTGCTGAATTGAATTTATTCTGTTGAATGTACTGACTTTACTTAATACACTGTTGACATGTTAACGTAATTATAGCTTAGTGAACTGTCTTGAAATTAATTAAAATTGGGATAAAATATTTTACATAAATTGTAAGTTTTGCATTATGTTTTATAAAATAGAATTTTAAATAATTGTTTTGAGCCATAATATGATTTTATGTATTTATCATAAATACATTTGTGTATATATTACTGATGATAAATATTTTATGCCATTCTTCAAAATAAATTCATATAAAGGAAAATGCAAAAGCCATTTAGACTTATTTTGTTATTATTGCTGTATGTCACTTTTCTATGTATAGAATATTTTAGGGACAAATATAGTGCTTCAAACCAATAATACATCCAGGAACTTAATCAGGGGCGGGCTGCTACCTGTTTGCATTGGTTTGGGCGAACCAGATTTTAATTTTACATCTGGTTCACCGGACCAGAAGTTGCCCACCCTGCCCTTCCCAGGAGTCTCCATGTGGACCATTTTGGATCCCAGGTTAGTGCAGGGACCACATGGAGGCTTGGGGAGGGCAAAAAATGGGCCTGCGGAAGCTCCAGAAGGCCAGAAAAGGGTCTGTTTCCAGCCTTCAGAGAGCCTCCGGAGCCCAGGGAGGGGGCAACAGGCCTCCTGGAAGCTTGAGGAAAGCCTGGGGAGTGGGAAAATGGGCCTCCCAGAGGCTCCAGAAGATCAACAATGGGCCCATTTCCCGCCTCCGGAAAGCCTCCAGAGCTCGGGGAAACTGTTTTTCATCTTCCCAGAGGCTCAAGGAAAGCCTCGAGCCCGGGGAGGGTAAAAACACTCCTCCCTGTGGTGTAGGAGGCCGACTAGGCCACACCCACTATGGCCATGCCCACCCAGCAACTGGGCAGAGAACCGGTTACTAAATTTTTTGAAGCCCACCCCGAACTCAACAGAATCAGATATGTTGAATTTAAGCATGGGAAATTAAACATCTGCCCTGTTTGGTACATTTCAGGCTACACGTGGGAATATAATTATTATATCAACTGAATCTAAAGTCATGTTACCCCATAAAACTATTGAATTACAGATTCAGAAGTTTCTTTCAGTCTCATGTTGATTGGAAATTGAGTTGAATTCCAAACATCTGAAGGGCAATAAGTTAGGAAAGTGGCATATAAAATTAGAAGATGAAACACTTTCCAAGTATTTTTCTACATTAAAATAGTATGCATCTAAAAAAAGGAGCAAGTATTCCCAAGACACGTCACGGTGACTGATAGTGTCTTCCATGTGCTCCCCATAGGCAAAATAAAGCATCGTTGTATGTTTTCAATCATTTTGATGGAGACCAATTGTATATACCATGCCTTTTAATTAGCATATGTCTGCAAGGAATGTAATATTAGCCAATATATCTTTCTGTTACAAGATGAAAAGAAAAGAAAAACCATTAATTAAGGTCCTAAAGGGCTTTTTTGTTTGTGGAACTTTTACATTTGTTTCTCTTTAAAAAAAAAAACCTGACAAAACATGATCCACCAAATTGTGGGTAATTACTGAGATGCACCAAGCAAAATAAAAGTTAAATGGAAAAATATTCAAACGTGAGCTAGAATCAACATGAATCATAAAAAAATATTATGATTTTATGCAAATTATGATACATTAATTTGACTGACAGGAAAAGATGTTACCCTAATCTTCACTCCAGTGTTTATCTGGTTTCATGCGACTAATTTGGTTACCAAAGTCATGTATTCTTTGGATTTACACATTATAATGCATGCAGATGTTAGGCCCTTAATTAGCTTAATCAAGAATACCTTGGAAAACCAGCCCTTTTGTATTAATAAGAGTGTCTTTTTTTAGTTCAGGGCGGAGCCTTTCTATTTGATTCTCACCTATGCACTGTAATAATTTAACCTAAAAATCATTTCGGAACCTGAGGCACCTTATGTACACTCATTTGTTTCACCTCTAAGGAGCAGCTATTTACATATAGTCCTTTCAATGACTCAGCATTCATACCATGTAATAAAGCATGTGCTGAACGTTTTATTCTTAAAACAATGCCCACTTTCTTATCCTCAGGCTATTATTGATAGTGGTTTACCATTAGGAACAGCACAGTAAAAGATGATGACTGATTTTCCCTGCGAGGCATGGAAAGATTGCTCAATAATTTTGAACTACACCAGGAACAAAAAGTTTCCTTCTTGACAGTTTTCAATTAATGTGTAATATTTCTGCCCCTTTTTCTCTCCTCAAAATGTAGTTTTAAACATGAATTGGTGGTTTGTTCTTCACAACCACTCTGATTATTGCTTATAAAAAAAGATGTTACAACTATAGGCCAAAGGAGAAAAATAATCAAATCCACTATTAATAGCTATCATGTGCAACCCATATTTCATTTGGGGGAGGAAAATATATGCTTTTTTCAAAGTTTTTAGAGTTTTTCCTACAATATAAGGTATGAGAGTTTGGCATATGCTTCAGTAGGAGTCCAGAACCCCACCTTTTCTGTTACTAGTTTTTGTTGTCTATTCTTCACATGCCTTATGAAACCAAACAGCAATAGAAGAAAACAAAATCCTCTTATCCCTTTCCACTATGAGCAAATGGACAGCTGTGATCTAGCAATGAGAAAAACAATCCTCTGAAAATATCTTGCCCTAAAGTCAATCATAATCTGATCCAGGACATGAATGAGAAGACATTATAAGCCTTATTTGGACAAAGTCTTCCCAATATAGGATATGGTTTATGTTTACATATCATTATGTGGCAAAAAAAAGTTTTAAAGACAAAATCTAGGACTTTTTTTGTCTCTATGGCCAATTCTGATGCAATGCCTTCTGTGTCACAGAAATGAGAGAATCCTACTGTTTAAAATTCATATTATGAAATACATATATACTTTAAGGGTACACTGTGCAAATAGAACCACTATAATACCACTCAAACCTGCTGCAACTGATCCAGAAGTATAGTGTGATTGATGGGATTAGAAGCTGCTGAAAGATCAAGTCCAGGCTCCAGCACAGATCAACAAGTGCAATCAATGCTTTCTTAATAAAGTGACCAAATCTGAATCCCTGGATAACCTGGATAACCTGGATAATCTCTGGATAACCTGCTTCTTCCAAGGCCCTCTGTAATTGCAACCTGATAACCTTCTCAGCAACCTATGCCAAAAAGTAAAGTTGGAAATGGTTAGATACAATTGTGGTTTCCTAAGAAGGGGCATGCAACATCCTTCAAGGATTGTGGAACCATTCACTCGCTCTAAAAGAGGAAGAACATTCCATGACCATGCTAGGTCATGCCTATATCAGTTCAATCACACCAGACTAGTAAGAGTTCAATTCCGAGCAATCTGAGCAACTTTATCCACCAGATACCTTGACTATTCTTCAAGATTCCTTGGGCTTGCCTCTCCCCAACAAGGAACAGGTCATTTAAAAAGTGCTGCTAGATGGCTATTCTATGGATGCGGTAATAGCAGACGATTTGGGTCAGATCCATGGTGGCTTTGTGATGGGCTGTGAAAATAAACTTGTAAAACAGGAGGAGGAGCTGGAGTTAATCTCAACCACTGATCTTGTGATCATTAGCAATAGCACTTAGACTTATATACAGCTTCATAGTGCTTTACAGCCCTCTCTCTTACAGACTCAGCTTATTGCCCTCAACAATTTTGAGTCCTCATTTTACCCACCTCGGAATGATGGAAGGCTGAGTCAACCTTGAGCCTGGTGGGATTTGAACTGCCAAATTGCAGGCAGCCCACAGGCAGCAGAAGTAGCCTGCAGTACTGCACTCTAACCACTGCACCACCGAGGCTCCTTTCATACATTACATACAGTATGTTAATACCAGTATAATCCTGAGGAAACAAATAGTGAAAACAAAAATGGGAAGTTGATATATACTTCACTCTTTTGGAATTTGACATTTTATGGATTTTGCAAGTCTGGGGTTTTGCATGGATGGGAAGAAATGTACGCTACTAATGTTAAAGAGTACATTCAATAAGCTGTTTTCTTTATTAATTCTTTAATTTTTAAGTTCTTTAAAATTTGATTGCATTACCATTTCAGTATTTTCTATATCTGTTATATTAAAAAATTAAAACAAAATTGAGTCCACCATTTGCTTAGACTCTTGAAGAGAAGGAATCGAGAATATCCCCTCGCTGATTGAACAGAATGGATAGATTCCCTCTAGACTAGAGAATATTTAGGACTTGTAGGTTATAAGCAGCACTTTGAAATGTACCTAGCCAATTCAACCACAGTAATATGGCTGAATTTTGCAATGCAATGCAATGTATAAGTTCAAAGTGCTGAAATTCTCAAAACCCTATATTCCTAGAGATGAAAAATATCAATGCTTGTCTTATAATAACCATTTTTAAATAGCTGCCACAGCATTAGTGTTCCTGGACCATCACTCTATCTTGTTTTTCCCAGAGGCCAAGTTACTCCTGCTCTGACAATGTAGTCAACTGAAAAAGTAATTACATCAGGATGCTCTTTCTTTACTCAGTTCTTGCAAGCCCTGCAAATGAACACCTTATGCTGTGAAGCATGAGATTTGTTATAAATTAGTCACATTGTTATCAATGATTATAAAACAACCTAATTTTTAAAGTCAGGTGCATTTTGCATCTTACTAACTTCTCTTACAGTTTTGAATTGCAAGGCATTGGGAAATCCCAATAGAGAGATATTTGCATTTCTTGTTCAAGTAATGGCATTAATATTAAGTGCTTTTATACATTTCCTTGAATTGTCATGTTAATTTTGTTGGTTAATTCTTCAGCAAGCATAGTAGATCCGTTCAGATGATGCTTCAAATAACAATGGATAAACTAAACTGATTTGAATTAGACATGAACAAAAGTGTCTATTTGTACAAATTCTGTATACACTGGGGTGTGTGTGTGTGTGTGTGTGTGTGTGTGTGTATTAATACTTTGCCAATGAAATGTAGCATTTACTAAGAATGACTAATCTGATCAGTAATATCCTGCAAGCACTGCTCTAAAAGATCAAATATTTGCACTTCCTTTTTTGTCTCCTACTGGGGTTATGAGGCCAAGCACTTTTAATGATGCTGTAGATCCAAAATGTCAAGCCCTGCAAATGAACCAGTTACCCTTTCCTGTATCTAACAAATGGCTCCTCTCTGTCTCAAGCTGATAAATCAGTTTCACATGGTTAGTGATTGCAAAATTTTGGCAATTCAGAGAGTCATCATCTGAATAAAATGTTCAAAAAAAAATGAGATGCTTAAGTCAAGCAGCTGGTTCATGTTCAAAATGCAGACACCCTGCCCTAAACATTCTACTTATGGAACTACTAGCATTCCATCCATAACAGGATTTAGGAGGGAAGGTAATGTAGAGATTATAAGAATACAGGATCAACAGAAATCATTAATTTCCTTGAAGAGCTGAAGCCTTGCCATTAATTTTCTTGCAGTAGAAATAAACACAAGCAGAGGCTTAATTAAATTTAATATAGGTTAGGAAGCACACTTGACTGATAAAGATGTTCTGAATATTTATTTTTACATTAATATATTATATAGCATGTGTAGCACAAGACCAAATCTTGTTTCAGAATTGTATTTTCAAGTTTGAAAAGATTACTAATATTATTCTATTCTCTCAAGACAAAGCACCCATTTTGTACATGCAATACATTCAAGCTAAATAAAATCTAATCAGAAATTTTATCAGAAATTTTAGACATATGCATTGATGCCAAGGAATCTGCATACCTTGCTATTAGATTCTTAAAGAAAGAGGTCCAAGACACAGACAAAAAATATTATTTTGGTTGGAGTTTTGTATCAGCAATATGCAGATGATGCCTACTTATATATCTCTAGCTCAAGCTGGAATGGGACGAACTTGTTGTGGCCAACTTGAAATGGCCAACTCAGTATGTGATAATTCACCATGGGATAACTCAAGAGGGACAAGTAGAATTGCAGCTTGCCCCCACCTTGAGGACTTCTAACTTTGAGAAGGTTCAAATCTAAAAAAAGATAAGGGCTATTGCGATTCACTTGTCCCTCTTTTGAGTTATCCCATGAGTTGTCCTATGGCAAGTTGGCTGCAGCAAGTTGGCCAGGACGAGTCAACTGGGGCAAGATGGCTGTGGTGATTCAGCTAGGATGAGTTGCCCTAGACCCAGCTCAGGCTGTCTTAGTTCAGTTGAGATTTAACCTTAACAAGACAAAATGGCTAGAGTTTCAGAAGCCATCTGTCAGGTCCCAAATATCAGGAGAACATGTAGAGTTATTTCTAAGCAATTTCCTTCTTTGTTCCTCACCTATAGACAGAAATCTTGCCAAAACTAAAGCAACCACTTGCCTTAAGATATTCTCAGAGAATTTCTAGGAAACAGCTGTCTTAACTCTCTTTCTCCCAACAATTCTCTGCCTCTTGGTCCTCTGCAATACAGTCCCTTCCTCCTGGGAATCTAGACTATATTCCACCATGCCATCTAACTCTGGGACTATACTAGCTCTAGATGGGGTTGGGTTCCCCAGAAACAGTTGCTCCTGAACTATGAGCACTTGCAGGAACAGCAAGTGGAAGCTGGAGGCAGGAGGACTTTGCCAAGCTCTGTTTGATGCGTCAAACAAATCTAATCTTGGAATAGACAACATTAGCCATTGTCACTCATACGCTTCTCACCTCATGAGTGGACTACTATAATGCACTCTACATGCGCTTGAAGACCACTCAGAAACTACAACTAGTACAAAAAACTGTGACTTGTACATAACTGCAACAACCCAATATGGCACCAATATTGTGGAAGCTATGTTGGTTACTGGCTTGTTTCAGGATGCAATTCAAGGTGCTAGTGATAACTTTTGAAGCTCCAGTTTGTGGTCTGGTTATCTTGCTGTCTATTCCAAACAGAATCCGCCTGCAAAAGATTTGTCTGTGGAGAAGCTTGCTAGCAGTTCCTATTCCTTGTAAGGTGCAATAAGAAGGAACTTTTATTCTTTGCAGAAAAGTCCCCTCCAGGAGAAAGTCATCCCATCCAGAACTTTCACTCCCACCTTAGTAACGAGGAAAGATTTAAAAGCATGGCTCTTAAAAATGAGCATTTGCCAGAATTCAAGGTGCATTCATCCGTAGACTCCTTCCATTTAAAATTGCATTCTGTAAACAGTCTTCCCTCCTCAATTTTTTTCTGGGTATTTTATCATCTTGCCAATGAAAAAAACAAAAAGTTATATACTATTTTATAACTTACTGGTATGATATGCATTTTATACAATCGTTCCTAGTTTAAAAAATGGATGGCATAATCTCCAAATGGGTCTGCAACAGGATAGGGCTTTCTATGCCAAGAGAAACATATACAGCACTCAAGTTCTTATCATATTCATTTTACATTTTTTGCCAATGATACAATCACTGCGTTGTAATGGAACTTGTTAACAGACAATACTGCTATCAGTCTGCAGCAGGGCTGTCAAACTCTCGGCCCGTGGGCTGGATGCGTCACACATTGGCCATACCCACGTCCAGTTTAGTGAAGGGGGAAAAAGTCATGATACATCATGTGATGCCACCATGACAACATGAGTTTGACACCCCTGGACTACAGGTAGCTCTTGAGTAGTTATGCCAAAAGAAAGTAAGCTACTGTTAACTTTTTAAGAGTAATAAACAACTCACACTTACATTTCATAAGAAAAATGCCTTTGTTAAATTGAACTGAAGAAGCTTTTTGCATGAGAAGTGAAACGTCTTCAAAGAAAAAACAGAACGTCCAGTTGCCTCTGGAAAAAGCACCTTTGGGACAACCATGACCTGGATGACTGAGAATCTCCATTGATCTTTGTTAAATTGTAAGTGACCTCTATGTCAAAAATTAATGGACTGCACAAAGAGAACTCATTGTTCTGAAATTTGTGCTACTGGGTCGTTTTCCTTCCCTGAAACAGTAGTAGTGAGTTTCCTATAAACTTAGGAACTGCAATAGCATGTTTTAACAACATAACTTCACCATTATGGAGCTGACTTCAAACAAACAGCCTTTTTAGTAGTTACGTTCTAGCAACTGGGTCCCTAACCAGAAATAAGCTACAGTGGAACTAATTGGTAGTCATTATCTGTTGTATTTAGCTAGGGAAATATTTCAGGAAAACAAGAGGCTTGTTTTGTAAGTTTTATCTTTGAAATAAATATTTTTATTAGAGTTGTAAATTGGAGCAAAATCTACTACCAAAATCATATACTACCTGTACCCAAATACATTTCAGCAAAATTTCCTAAGTTATTTCAGTTCACAACACTACAGCATCACTTGCTAATAGTTGGCCAATTAGATATGATAATGGCTCTCTCTCTGTGTGTGTGTGTGTGTATATATAAAATATGCAAGTTTTGGTGTGTTCGGGTCTTTTCCCATGTAAGATTGAGAGTATCTTGGCAACGTTTCGATGAGGTCCCACTTGCCATCTTCAGGCTGGTGCTTTCAGCTTTGTGCTCAAGCACAAAGATGGCGAGTGGGACCTCGTCGAAACATCGCCAAGATGCTCTCAATCTTACATGGGAAAATTCAGCTTTGTTCGGGTATTTTCCCACATCATTATAGTTGTGCTTTTAAAGTTGTAGCAACGTTTCGGCAGAATCTCATCTGCCATCATCAGGCTTCTGTATTGTGTTCGTCTGTGAGTCAGACTTTTACAGTTGTTTCAGTTTTAAATTTGGGGCTAGCCTACTGCTGTGCCAGAATGGTTTTTTCTTCATCCTGATTGGTTGGGAGTCTTGGTCTGTGTTTATTGGTCTTGGAGTTTGCTGTGTTCTGCTTGATTGGTGTTTCTAATATCTGATTTTTCTAATATGATTTTTCCAGTGATCATCTTTCTTGCATATTAGAATAAAGTACTAGGTAAGTAGTAAGCATGAACTCAATAAAATATACTTCAGAGCTGACCTACCCAGAATGTTACAAAGCAACAAGGGACCAAAGCTGAGAACGCCAAATAGCTTTTTGCTGGAGATGAAGGATAAAGTTTCTTTTTCTTATTCTGTTCTTTGGGTTGTTGTTTTTCCTTCTTCCAGACTTTTTTCCTTTTTTTAATTTGGTTTTTATAACTGGTTTTTTAATTCAAGTTTTTTATTTTATTTTACATATACATATCAATGCGTGAACAATGTGGCACCTGGGTATCATACATTTTGGTGCAAATAAGAATAATAATATTAATCATATTTGTTACATTCATCAAACTTATGTAATTCTAATAATGTTAATACATATATTTGTATTAAGCTATAGTCTTTCATTATTTAATTATTCAATGTTTCAATATATTATTCTAATGCCAATCACAACATTGTTTAAACATACATGATAATTCCATTATTCAACTTCTAATCTTCCCTCTAATTATTGCTTTTATCTCATTATATAAAAATGTGTATACTAATAATTCCCCTCTCTCTTATTTCTATCTCCATTCTCATTTTTAATCCTGCCGTTGTTTTATCTGTTTAATATAAATCTTAATAAAATTATTGAAAAAAATTAAGTCAGATTCCAAAGAGAAGTCAGAAAAAAGTAAAAGGAGTTTGACAGTGGAATCCACTTGATAACCTCTCCTTCACTGGAAGTGTTCAAGTCAAAGCAACCATCTCACAGAAATATTTTAATGTGGATTCTTGCACATTAGCAGAGCATTGATCTTGGTCAAAATGGTATTTTCTACCTCTGTGATTCTGTGATCCCTGAACCATATATATTTGTATTACCTCTAAGAAAAATGTTTGGCAGGATATGTATTTACTTGCACAAACAAAATTAAGTTCTCTGCAGGTAGGCTCATAAAGAAATCTTGGGACATTTTTTAAATGGCTGCCTTAAATGCTTAATGCTTTTCTGATATCAAGAGAATGCCATCTGATTAATTTTAATTATTCTTTTTTTCTTTCCATAAAACAATCTGCCTAGCAATAAATGCTGCAATTAATATACTGTACATATCTGTTACATGATACAGGAAAAGTAGTTCATGGAGTAACAATGCCAGGAACTATCCCAGCATTAACATCCTTCACAAATTACTATTATATAAGCAAATAATGCAAGATGGTCGAGAACATTTGCGTTTTATTGCAGATATACTGTATGTTGCATATGTATTTATCTACTGCAGAGGGATGCCAGCCAACTCAATGACATATTGAGAATTCTCTCATAAAGAGGGACCATCACTCAATTGTAGATTACATGTTGTTCCTGCAGAAGTGCCCTAGTGTAATTCTTGGGATATCCAGTTAGTGAAAAAGACCTTGTTGGTCTACTTTTCCAGGAAACTAAATATATCAAAAGTTGGACCAGGAACTTTATTCATAAGAAGAGAGCTTACGTTAATAGGTGTCAAACAGAGAGTCAAGGTTCTATGAATTCTGCTTTGCAGTCTAATTTGTAGGTCACTTTCTGTAAGGGCTAGACAGGAAATCAGAAACAAAAGGCCTGAAATCAGTCTTGTCCATTACAATAACAATGCATAGGCATTACGTGCTTCTCTTGCTAAGAAACACAGCTTCTAGTTATGACTAAAGGGAGAAGAAAGAAATATAAGAACTATTGTCTGTTCACAGCTTCTTATATTATCTTATATTTCCTGATCTTATTCCCTGAAATAAGCTAAAACTGATCTGCTTGTAAGTGCCTTTTATTATAAAAATAAGAAGTTCTGAATGGCTGAAACTAAGTCCTACTTAGGACATAATTCTAACATAATTCCACCAACTATAGAACAACTTTGGTTCTGCCACCAATTAAAGATTTATTTCTTTTCTTTTTGGATTTCTATTTCACGCTTAGATGCAATTACTATCTGTATCTGTGCCTTCCCCCCCCCAAGAGTTCATTTTATATTTTATTTTTAAGAAAGCTTTTGTAAAAAAAAACCTAAGAGGCTTTTGTTATAAAAAATTAGCTAACATTAATTCTTAAATAATTTATTTTGGTAACAACTTGAGTTTTACTTGTAGAACTGATTGAGTAAGGACTAAGAAGGAATTTAAGAAAAAGGTTAACAAAGGGAAATAGTTTTGACATTGAGAACTGAAATTGGAAAGAAGCATCTCTTTCCCTTATACCATGGCTGGGGGAAAAATATCTCTTCAGTTACTGTCTTGAATGCAATGGATTGAAATGCTGAAGGCTGCAAGAAAAATAAAGGGAAAGACATCACCTGATTATTCTCAGAATAAAGCCAGTCTTTTACAAATAAACTGAATGCTTTTCTTGTGACTTTTAAACATTCAACAACCCCCATCCACCCATGTGTGAACTTATAAACATTCAGTGATTGTTGTTCTGCTTTGAACACATTGAGCAATTAGTAAACCAAGATTCTTTGCCTATACTAAAGGTAAAAGTTCCCCTCGCATATGTGTGCTAGTTGTTTCCGGCTCTAGGGGGCGGTGCTCATCTCTGTTACAAAGCCAAAGAGCCAGCACTCTCCGAAGACATCTCCGTGATCATGTGGCCGGCATGACTAAATGCCAATGGCACACAGAACGCTGTTACCTTCCCACCAAAGTGGTCCCTATTTTTCTACTTGCATTTTTACATGGTTTCGAACTACTCGGTTGGCAGAAGCTGAGACAAGTAATAGGAGCTCACTCCATTACGTGGTGCTAGGGATTCAAACCGCCAAACTGCCAACCTTTCTGATCGACAAGCTCATTGTCTTAGCCATTGAGCCACTGTGTCCCTTGCATTGATTATACTACTCTCTCATAAAATGTCTGGTACTCTCTCACAATCATTATTTGGAGGACATAGCCTATGATGGCTTTCCTGCTCACCAAACTGAGAAAGAGTAGATTGTGACTTTCTCCTGAAAGGAAGAATACTTTGTATATACAAGAAATTCTTATTTTTGTGGAAAAAAAGACCTTCCCCATGAAGATATGGAAAGGGATCTAGAATCTATCACACATGCAAGGTTTCCACTGAAACCTGGTAATAAGAAACAATAAATGTAATCTCTTTCTTCTTGGAGATAGACATTAGGCAGGGCAGCTTCCTTTTTTAAAAGCAGCGAGTGAGAAGAACTGAGTCAGAGAGGGATTAATTTAAGGTGCACATTCACTGAGCTTTATTTTACTATTTCACATGTGAAGAGATGGACTCTTTAATTGGTCTCATCTGAACATAATTTAAATGTCAATTCGTGAAGTATATTATCTCTGAACAAAATACAGGTGTTCTGTAGAGGGTTGAACGTCACGTCTTTAAGCTGCAATAGGGAATGCAGCTTCACAAATAAAAAGTATTCAACAATTGATCAACACGGTATATATTACTCTTCTTTAAAAGAGTGATGAGCACCTCCCCCTATAGTAGGGGTTTTCGACTAGCAGAGTAAAATCCGCTGGGACTCCTTTACCTTTACCTTCGGTTAACTTCTTCTGTTCAAAGAATCCTAAGTGCCAAATATCCAGCAAAATTCACATATAAATAGATACAGGCTATCCACAACACTTTGTCAATATACCTGAATGCAAGTATGTCTCCATCCCCATCAAGATGTATAGCTATGTAAGTAAAGACAGCAAAATAAAGACTCAGGATATACATTTGGAAACACATATGATTTATGTTCATAATTATTGTGACTAATGTGTGGTATCATCAAAAGACTAAAATAACTGCAATGGAAATGGGCTGGTCATATACTGTAGCAAGAAGAATTGATGGCAGGTAGACTAAGGCAGTTATAGAATAGATTCCACTTGTTAAAAAGTGTTCACAAAAGGAACCTAAAACAAGATGGAGTGATAACATCAGCAAGTATTGCAGGCCCAATCGACAAAAGAAAGCTCAAGACTATCAGTTGGAAACATGCAGAAAAGGCCTTCATCCTGCAATGGATAGACAATGAATGAATGAATGAATGAATGAATGAATGAATGAATGAATGAATAGAAAGGCACTGTCATAGTTCCACTGACATAGAAGAGACCCAACCTAGAATGAAAGATTTCCTGAGCGCGGACAATTAACCAGTGGAACAGCTTGCCTTCAAAACTTATTTCAATGATATCTTCAGGAGAGATGTTTGTTGTATTGGTGTTGCTTATGATGTTGCGAACTTTGGTGATATCATCAGATTCGTTGGTGTCTTCAAGACCAAATAAAATGACATTTGGACATTTCTGATCACGTTCCATGATGTCTTTGATGAGTAAGGGGATATCATGTGTGGTATTATTTGATGGGATAGTGATTATTTGTGGCTGTGGTTTGGTGGTTATTTTTGGTTGTAGTTGTGATTGTAGTTGAGGTAGTAGTTGTGATGCAAAGGAACAATGACAAACCCTTGAGGAAAAACTGGCAAACTCTGGAGAACTTGGCAACAACACATAATGCAGCAGGGAGCCAAAGGTAGCAGCATTAGTAGGCCAGTGAGGTTAAAAGCCTAAAAAAGATCTGGAGAAGCTAGACCCTCTCTCCAAGACAGCCAAGAGTAGGGAAGCCTAGACATTGACAATAGGATGGCCCAGGAAACTGAGACAGAGAAAGAAAGTGAGCTAAGCACTCAATGCCGGGCTAGTACAGCAGACTAGCTGGCAGGAGGGACTGCTAAATCTTCCAATCACCACTCTTTCCAGCCAACAGCAGGCCAAAGCATGGCACCAGACCAGGACAGCAGCAGGCAATAAAAAGGAAGCTATAAAGAACAGCAGCACAGTTCTGACAATATAGTCTGAGGCACAAAACTTACAGCAAGCATCTTTGAGTAAACAACTGTGTGCACAATATAGAAGGGTAAAATAAGAATATGAAAAGAAAATATAGATCTATGATACAATATAGTAATATAGTTTATAAATGTAAGAAATATGAATAAAGAGGTAGGAGAGTAAGATAGAATAGGTTAACTTAAAATAAAACTATAGAAACCAGAATGTTTCTACAAGATATGCAAATAATAGAAAAGAATAAGATAGAAGGTATATGGAAGGAATATGAGGCATAAGGGCTCAGGAATTAAAGGAGTGAAATAGTAGGGATAAAACAAACAGCACTTAAAAGATAGGTTACAAAGATATATATATGTACAAAACATATTTTAGCAGCAAAATATTTTGTAATAAAATCCGCTAGGAACACACTCAAATGCTTCTTATCTAAAGCTTGAAGGAACTTCCCTGAGGAAATAGACAAATTAACTATTGCCCCTCCCCCCACAATCTCACTCAACCTATACTAAAAACAGATGTCTGAATTAAATATTATGTCCTGTCCTTTCATTGTTCTTCAGATATGCACCCAGAATCATAAAAGAGCATTGAAGTGCAGGTACTTGTCCATTTTAAGAATTAAAAACTTCTTTGGAAATTTTCTTTAAAACAAGGAAGCAAGGGCAGAAAATACAAAAGCTGTTCAGAGCCCAAGGAAGTAGTTATCAAAATGAAATTTATGTGCTGTAAACAGCTCACAGTTCCATCCATCAAGTGTGAAATTAACAACTGAGAAAAGATTTCACAGGAACTTAATCTGACTGCCCGGTTGTTGCAAAAGGATTTGCAGTTTTCATCCCTGTGCCAAATATTTTTTTATCTTTCAGTCTTGGAGTTATTCATACAAGAAAACAGATAATATATATATTGAATGAATATATATATTCATTCGTTCTCCAGTCTAATATATTAGGTAAGGCCAGATCATATCTGAAGTAAGTGCTCATGAAAAATATTTGCTGTTTATCTTCTGGTATCACTGCAGTTTCAAAAAAAAAAAAAAAACACCCAAATCTCTGCTTCAAGAAAAGAAAAATACTTTTGTTGTACAAATTACGCACAAACACAGGAAGCAACTCTGCCATAACTGCACAATATTTATTCATTATGCTGTTCTGTATCCCAAGATAATGTTTGTATATGTCAACCTTGGCATCAGCATGTAAGAAAGATACTGGAATGTAAATGATATATTTATGGAAGTATCAAATTATTAAAATACTGCTAATTTAGTGAATAGATTTTATAGGCAGATATAGGGGGTATGAAATCTGGAATGACTACAAAATCTAACAAATAGAAAAAAAATAGTTTTATGGCATACATTGAGAACCTTTATGGCTTTCCTCTTACTATGCCTAAGAAGAAAGAAAGCATAAAAATTACAACAAAACAGAGGTATGTTGGCTTCAACTTTCACATAATTAAACAGGATTTCTTTAAGGATGAGGTATTTTTCTTAGAAGTCAGGTATATAATTATATCTGCATTCTGTATAAGCATAATATCACTTCAAATAATATGACAAGTCCTCCAATACAAAAGGGGGGATTACTAGGTATGCACATTGCAATGTTAGTTGTGACTCACTTTCGCCGCTTCATTCGTAAAATTGCCAACTGTGTATTTTTCCAAAATACAAACTTTGCATTTGCTGGGACAGCCATCTGATTAAGCACAAATCCAACTTCTAATGAACTGACTCTATGACTGGAATGTTTAACCCAGATAATGTTGATGTGACTATATTTTGGCACCTGAAGTATTTTAAGAGATTTGTAGTCATGCTAGTCACTAATTTTGCAGGCAACATACGTTTATACAAATAGACAAAATAGTTTTGTGCTACTTTGAAGACTTATATATACCACAAAAATGTATCTTTTTAGGCAAGTATTTAACATGATTACTTATCTGCAAATCTACAATCTATCAAGAAGGCAACATTTAATTCATAAGAACTACTACTTCTCCTGCCTAATTTTACTGGCATTCTGGTCTTGATCCCACTAGAACTGGAAATGTATACAGCCCAACATTTATATACAAAAGCACAGTATTGCAATTTTGATGTTTCATGGGCATTGTCTAAGTTGGAAGTTGACCTAAGTTATTAGGTCTGCAACACAGCTTGGTTAAAAAAAACACCCTTACTCTATTATGCAACAGAACAAGGCTATATTCTCCATCTCAACCAGACCTTTCCACAGGATTAGTGTGATGTGCAAATCCCTCTTCAAGGCATCCCATTTTGATTCCTATTTATACAAACAGAAAGCCTCACAGGCATACTATTAATGATATTCCTGTCATCAACTGGCCATGAAACAGGGAATAATGCAATTTTAAATGCAATGTCCCCTCATAGAAACCTACTATTTCTCCTAAACATCCTTATGATGACAATGGTTAAATAAATAATGGCTCAACATGCCACCCCTCGCTTTAGACTGTAACATTCTACCACTTATTCTGTTCTAAAGAAAACAAAATTGGCAACATTTTACAAATTTTGCATTAAAATTAGGTGTGGTGGGAAGAAGGGGCTTCCTTCAATTCAACCATATTGTTGTAATATACCGTATTTGCCGGCGTATAAGACGACTTTTTTGCCCTGAAAAAGATGCCTCCAATTGGGGGGGTCGTCTTATATGCCGGGTCGTCTTATACGCCGGCAAATAGTAATTGGGAAGCACTGCGGCTGCCCGCGGCTGAGGCACTTTTGCGCACCGTGGAAACGAATCCCGTGAAGCCGAAAGGAGCAGCCAGCCTTCTCCCAGCTCCCAAGGAAACGAGGCTCGCACCGCCCGAGCTCCGCTGAGGTATCCGGCTGGGGCTGTCAGGAGTTGTTACCGCTGGCGGGGCTCCGCGCGGCTCCAGTCCCGCGTTGCCTCGGGAAGGGAAAGGCAAAACCAGGAGCCGCTGCTGCCATTGCAAAGCGCCGCCGCGGCTCTTCCTTTTTGCCTTTCCCTTCCCGAGGCAACGCGGACTGGAGCGCGTGGAGCCGCGCCAGCGGTAACAACTCCTGACAGCCCCAGCCGGATACCTCAGCGGAGCCCGGGCGGTGCGAGCCTCTTTCCTTGGGAGCTGGGAGAAGGCTGGCTGCTCCTTTCAGCTTCACGGGATTCGTTCCATGGTAGACAAAAGTGCCTCAAAAAAAAAAAAGTGCAAAAGTGGAAGGCGTGCGGAAGAGGGGGCGAGTATATAACAAACTATATTTTGAGTGGGAATGTTGTGGGGTCGTCTTATACGCCGGGTCGTCTTATACGCCGGCATATACGGTACTTTTAAATAATCCTTTATTCAGGGTTGTTACTTTAAAAGCTAAAGGGTAGCTGTTCTGTATGAACCTAAAGTAGGACTGAACATTTGCAAGTTCTCCATCACTAAAACCAGCACCAGAAACATGTACAAAGGAATTACAATCTGTAACTGCAGTCTTCTTAGTTAGACTCCCTACCTCTCCATACACATTTGGAGATGAAAAGAGGAAAGGAGACCCAAGAGGGCCACTACCAAGTATGAAATCCTGTTAAACCTCTAACAATACCAAAACTAACAGACCCTGACAGAATAAGCTCATAAACTGGAACAGGGGTAGGGGCTGGGGGAAGAATTAGCAGCACTGCAGGCAATGGGATTTTGCAGACCACAAACTGCCAGGAACTCCCATTTTAAAATCTGCTGCAACTCATGATTTTTTTTTAAATGTAAAATTTGCTTGGATTTGGGTGTTTAATATCTCTAACAATGATAAGCGGGGAAATTAAAAGAATGTTAAACATCACAACATTATTTTTAGCTCGAAGATTTTAATCTCACAGATGCACGATTAGTATGCAATTAATAAACCATGTGTAGATTGCAGTGCACTGTAATTTTTGATTTATAAACTTTACACAGAGACAGAATTTATATATAGCTACTTCCTAAATCATGCTTCTACACCTAGGGACCTTCAGATGAGCGGAGTTGTATATCAATAAGAAAAAATGTTCCTAGCTAATTTTGATGTATTTCATCCAAAAATGTTAGAATCTACAAGCAACATACAGCAAGGAGTCTCATACCTAATCCCATTACAAGGTCCAAAAGAATCCCTGCTTTGAGTTTGGGGAGGAGAAACCATGCCCAAAGAGTCTTTATTTTGCCCTTTGTAGCACAAGCAATCCGGCTATGGCTTTCAGTTTCATTCAAATGAAATTAAGTTATCAAATACAGAAGAAGTCAAGAGCTCTTTCCATGATTTTGAATCTTTGGTAGTTGCAGTCCAATAACCATTGCTTCCCACATGTGATGAAACAGATTTCTAGGCTGAACTAGTTTTCTCATGCCTGTAGATCTAAATATTTTTAAAAAGCTTTATTTCCTCCATTTAAGGAAAAGGACAAACATATTTTCTGAAATTCCCTAAAGAGGCTTACCATTTATAAAATGCATCATATATGAAAAACACAATATTATGCAACTGTCATGCAGGACTTTTTTTTTCTTACTGTGCCTACCAGATATGGCATTAAACAATTGTAAAATAGGAGGCATGTATCATCCTGACAGATCTGATGCACGGTATCTAAGAAACATTAACATGCTGATAAGTTACTTGCTGCCCTGCTGTGAGAACTGGTTGCTGCATTTAATTCTTTGGGTGAAGGCAAACTAAATTAAAACTGTGGTGACCTATATTGTGCTTTAGCTAATGACCCAGTTAACCTCTGGTTAATTTTTTGTCTTCTGGTGTCCTGGGAACAGGGAGATGTTTATTTCGGTGGTGACAAACCTTTAGAAAAGAACCACTGCCTTTTTTTATTTATTCTGAAGCTCTATGTTTTAATAGAAATTAGCTAATGAACCATGGGGGCTCTGAAGAAGTTGTTGAATGCCAATGAGAAGCTTTCTGTCTGTTCTCCTCCATCCTAATTTACATGACTTAAGCTTCTTCCTTTTAATTTTTTTTCAAATTGTCCTTTTTTTTCTTGGCTATTGATCTATCTCCTGGGGAGGAAGGAAACCATTTGTTTAGTGGAGGGCATTTCTTTTTGCAGCTTTTCTTCTACTTTCCTTGTTTTGTAATACAAATTAATACCAAAGATACATAGATGTTGGCAGGCAAGATGCAGACATAATGTTGCTTTTTCTTCCCAACATAGCTGTTATGAAAACAAATGGAAATCTAATTGTAAAATAATAATGTTGCCCTTGGTAGAATGAAGGTCTGGCTAACCAAAAGAAATGTAAACCTCCAGAGGGAATAGGAAATTGCTTCCAGTGAGGCAATACGTATTGCTAGAGTCTCCTTCAGGAAAGGGAGGTACATCTGATAACAGGCAAAGCAAAGGACAGGAGAAGGGCAGTCTTGCGAGCTAAACAACTTTTTGCTTTTCATAATCCTGGTAGTGGAGTTTCCAGAGTTTGTTGCACTGAAAACTGTACACTCTGGGAATTATATCAATAAAAACTCAATTTCCTCCTTTTCCCCTCTTGCTATATTTATTTAATGTGTGGCTGTCAACCTCGTATGCATGGCTCTGGGCAGCTAACAGTTAAAATCAGAATAAAAACATACTAAACAACGAACATTAAAACCATCTAATATAATATAAAATAACACAGCAGCTAAGAATATGCATTTAATATAATCATGACCAAAAAAATAGGCTCACCCATACTTCCTATGGTTTTCTCCACTGCTTCTCCAGCACTTTTAATCTTTGCTATATAACATTCTTTCTCAAAACATCCCTGTCACAGAAACTCACTCTTTTCCCCCACTCACTCCCAATAATTCTTTACCTCTGCTCTCTCTTCCAACCTCCATCTCTATTTCATGTGTGGTCTTACCTGCACCAAGCTTACATTCTTTCCTTCCTCTCTCCCAGCATTTTCTTTCTTTTTCATTCTTTTTTTTCTCTCCAGCACTTCTTCCCTGCCTATTCTCTTGCATACTGTGGTGATGCAAACTGTGTTTTTAAATCTTAGAGATAGGTTCAGAGCGGATCAGGCCTATTATTTGATTCTTCCACAGTGTATACTATTAACAGTCATCTAGAGAAATTACATCAATAGATACTCATTCTTTAGTAAATAAAAACTGTTGGGAAGAACATTTATGCAATTAACTTGGTACTGCACATATTGCCTGTTTGTAGTCCCAATATTTCCCTATTTCAAGTGTCTCTTTCAGAGAGAGAGAGAGAGAGAGAGAGAGAGAGAGAGAGAGAGAGAGAGAGAGAGAGAGAGAGAGAGAGAGAGGAGAGAGGGAGAGAGAGAGAATATTTTCCATTCCCAATATTTCCCTATTTCAAGTTTCTTCTCTCTCTCTCTCTCTCTCTCTCTCTCTCTCTCTCTACATTTATGCTGATGTATACAGTATATCAATAAAACAATACAATTAAAATACTTTAGATGGTGCCAATACTAAAAATATAAAGTGATTCAACTGAATTTTTCAAGAGTAATCTACAGTGTTACCGAAAACATGCTTCAGAATCTTGATGCAATGATTATTCATGATTGATTTCAGTCTCTCTCTTTCTGCCCCCCCCCCTCCCATATTCCAGGTTAGTGTCGTTTCAACTGCATTTTCAATTTATCTAATAAATTGTGTTTATGGATATTTACAAAAAGTGCCTTTTAAAAGTTGAATTGCTCCTTTGGGCATGGAAGATACTGTAGAAATCAACCAATCAATCCCATGTATAATGAACCTTTGCCAGAAACATACATAATTTGTTTCTTCTAAATTCAGTACTCTATGTGCATTTGACCAATACCTATTCGATTGGTGGATCATTTGTACATCTCATTGGCAAATCTCAGGTCAATACTCTTAAAAAACAAAATGTTTATGCTGTTTCAGATTGGCTAAATATAATTAGAAATTATTATGGACATGAGATCATTAAATTTCTAAACCACCAGGGGTGGGCTGCTAGGGGTTCGCTGGGGTTCGAGAGAGCCCCTAGTTAAGATTCTGTGCAGTTCAGAGAATCCCCCAAATCCCAGTCCTGGTTGGCCCCGGTCACCCCTCCCCTCCCAGGAGTCCCCACGCGGTCTGTTTTGGATGCAGGTAAGTGCAAGCGGCATACAAAATGGACCTCCCAGAAGCTCTGGAAGGCCGGAAATGGGCCCGTTTCTGGCTTCCAGAAAGCCTCCGGAGCCCGGGGAGGCCATTTTTGTCTTCCCAAAGGCTTGAGGAAAGCCTCCGAAGCCTGGGGAGGGCAAAAATGTCCCCCCCGCAACCATGGTGCAGGAAGCCCACACCTACTATGGCCACGCCCACCCAGCAACTGGGCAGAGAACCTGTTGCTAAAAATGAAGCCCACCCCTGTAAACCACTGATAATTTTCAAAAAGAACTTTATTGAGGGCAGCTAATATTTGCCATTATAGATACTAATCTATAATGATTGAGAACATCTCCTATTTAGTATCTACATAAAGCCACTGGTTGAGGCTATCTGATGGTTTGAAGTAAAATATCGGCAATATACTCCAGGCAGCCTTAGGGATTCTTTCTCAGTGGCTGGAGGCTGGAGGGCCCTGGATCAGGATCAACAGGTTTAGGTTCCAACTAAGCAAGACCAAGGAGTTTCCTAGTTCTGGGGATCTCCTATCTTTAGTTCTGGCACTGCTCCAGATAGACCCAATGCACAATCTGGGGGTCCTTCCCATAGCTTGAACAGCCGTAGTTAGGACAGTCTTTGCTCAGCTTAGGGCAGTGAGTCAGGTGCACTTGTTCCTTAACCAGGGAGCTCACTCCATGTGTTGTGACTGTGAGATTGATCGACTGCAATACGCTTCAGCAATAGCACTTAGACTTATATACCACTTTACAGTGATTTACAGCCCTCTCTAAGCTGTTTACAGAGTCAGCATATTGCCCCCAACAATTTTGGGTCCTCATTTTACCCACCTCAGAAGGATGAAAGGCTGAGTCAACCTTGAGCCTGGTGAGATTTGAACTGCCAAATTCCAGGCAGCCGGCAGTCAGCAGAAGTAGCCTGCAATACTGCACTCTAACACTAACACTGCACCACCGTGGCTTAGGTGGGGCTGTCCCTGAAGAATAGTTGAAAATTCAACAGGCACAAAATATGATGGCACAAGCAGCTACTATTGCCAGTTATTTGGCACATTGTTATACTACAGCTGCCCAAGATGTACTGGCTTCCAGTGTGCTACTGGGTGCAATTCAAGATGCTGGTTGTCACCTTTAAAGCCCTTTGTGGCACAGGACCATCTCTACCCAGTTATTTCTATCTGTCTTATCTGATCTGGCAGGAAGGGCATGCTTCAGGTACCCCCAGCTAGGGAGTTCACCTGATAGACCCAGAAGGAGAGCCTTTTCTGCTGTGGTACCCACACTTTAGAACATGATCAATACATCAATACATGTTTATTCTTATAAGCAAAAGGCCAGAAGTATAAGATGTAACCCAAAACTGCAAATAACAAGATCATACAAAATTACATAAAAACATTACACTGGTTAATACATTATATATAACTAAATTATAATTGTGGCAGTAATTGATGCCTCATTTTCACTGCCGCTATAGGTTACTTTTCTACTATCTGAATTAAAGAAGGTTTAACACCCCTAAAATAATAGCCATATAGAAATTATCTGTTTGCCCAGGGTACTGCTGAAGGAGAAGGAGAATACTATATACATCTTTCAGATACCTCTGCAAAAGCCACAGCATGTACTGGGCTGTCTCAATATCTCCTGTTCAAGGAAAGACACATTTCTCCATTGGGTTCTTAAGAGTATCTTCCTTGTAGTACAATAACGTTTAAGGGAGTATAATATATTTAACACAGAATAAAGCTTTCCTTAGTTTGGAAATGTCAGTAGAGAGAGCTAATTAGACACTCCTTGGGTACCTTTTGTCAACCAGGTCCTACTTTTCTATGGCTAGATATTTATCTCCACCTGAATGTCAATATAATTTAGTCTCTACAGGAGTATATCTTTGGCACTCTCATAACCCAAGGATCTAATGTCTTCAATTTTTATTCAATGAGATTATTTCAGTTTAGTGGTGAGTATCAGCCATTATAACTAGAAGGGGGCCCACTAATGGAGGTTTAACCAATAATTTAGCATTAATCCCAGTGGTCCAGTCTTAATTGTGGGCATCCCCATTCCAACCAAAGGAGAGCAATAGCCTTAAGAATGGCAATGTTCTATTGACTAGGGGAAATAAGGCACTAGGCCCTTTAATCAATAATTGACATTTTCAGAGGAAATGACATGTTTTCTTGGTCCACTCCAAAGAATATATGAATTTTGATCTGAAGCCAATTTATCTACTGTACTATGAAGATTCATAAAGGAAAAGTTAAGATACCACTTTTCTTGATTCTGAAACAAGGTGAAATAAAGAAGGGCTGTACATTTAAAAATTTGCCCAAAGTGCAAGAAATCGTCCTCAATAGATTCATCATTAGTGAATCTATTTCTGAATTAGGTAAGGCTTATTTCTATGTAATGGAAAACAGTCTATAAATGTAAGACATTGTGAGAAAGCTGGGAAAGAAATGAGAAAATAGACATAAATAACCAAGATATAGAGATTAAATAAATTGGCAGTTTATATGATAAATGGCAACTTAGTCCAGGTGGCAAGAAATCTGAGAAGCATTTCAAATCTTTCAAAAAGTTAATTAACTTATTGCAAATTGGGGTGGGAAATTTTTTTTTACAGTTTTGAAAAAGTTGTACTTATCTCAGGCTAGATTAACATCAGTTTAATAAAATTTGCATAGCTTGTGCTTCCTTCAATTTCCTCAATGGTGTAGGGCTTGACAATAACATTGTCTGTAGCTCCAGAATTCATCAGCTCTTAAAGTATATTATACAGTAAATCTTAACTTCTAGAAGTCTCTCTTTCAGACTCTAGGGAAGGATTGAATATTTTCCTACAAGTCAGGTTTGCAAATGCCTTCCCAATCTATATATATCACTGTTGATTCAGAGCAACGACATTTTGCAGGACACCCTCATACAAAATGGCCTAAAATCTTGCAGTATAGTACAAATGAAGACCTTTTGAGCAATGGAATTTTTTCTGTAGTTATCTATGGAATATTGTAGAAGGGGCAAAGTGGCCTAGGGGTTAAGAAGCTGGGCTTGTCAAGCAGAAAATTGGAAGTTCAAGACCCAAGTACTATTTTATGGAGTGAACTTGCCCCAGCTCTTGGCAATCTAGCAGTTCAAAGGAATGAGAATACCAATAGTCAAATAGGTACCATTTCAGTGGGAAGGAAACAACATTCTGTGCACCTTGGCATATAGCCACATGACCATGGAAGCGTCTTCGGACAATACTGGCTCCCTCAGCTAGGAAACTGTTAAGGTAAAATGGCAAACTGCTTTATTACATAAGAAAACATTGATATTGCCGTCCCTCATGTTAAGCATACAAGTTCCATGATGCATCACTGCACATTCCCCTCCCACCAGGTATAAAAAGTACTTATTTTTGGGTTTTGTGCGCTCTCTCTCTCATCTCCCCCCTGGAAGAATGATGTACCTAAGAGAGAACATAGATATAATGTAAGTTTACATTTCTACAATAAAAGAATTACTCTGACCATAAACATTTTTTAAAGTTAATTTTGGCTAGATCCATTAAAGGTTATTAACAGAAACATATTGTTCCCTAGAGTCAGACATAACCAGGCATGGATATTGTTACCTTTTTATGGGATATTGTTGGCGTCTAGCTTTTTCTGAAGTTTCTGCAGAGTAGACAGAGAAGAAATGAGAAAAAGTAATTGTGCCTTTCCATAGCATGCCTCAGTTGTTTGGAATCTTCTGTTGTCTGATTAGATGGATTATTAAAAGTAGTTTTCAGCCTGGTCATAAAGTTAACATTAGAGAGCCCATATGGTGGTCTTCCCAGCTCCAGTCAAGAGCTTAGATCTAAATCCTACTCTATGGAACAGTGGTCCATAGAGTGGTCTTTCTAGCACCAGGGACTGGCTTCAGGAGGAAATTTGTCTTCCATGGACTGGGATGTGGTGGTGGTTTCACACGCCACCTAGACCCCATGCATGTGGTAACCAGGAAGCTGTAAATTCTAGTTCTGCTTTAGGCCTGAAAGCCAGATGGATGATTTTGGACCAGTCCAACTCTGTCAGCCCAACTCACTTCAAAGTTTTTACTGAGTGAAAATATGATGAGAATGGAGTATTAGATATGTTTGCTGCCTATTTTCATTATAAAAATAAGATAAGCAAAATAAACAAACAAATAAATAAATAAGCAAGCTTTACAGTACAATCACTATTCAGTTTTTTAAGCTTTTCTTCTATCCAATTTACAAGAAGGGATAAAAGAAATTCTCTTTTGTGCAGAAGATGCAGTTTTGATTTGTTCTTTGTTTAGATACTTATTTTAACTATTTTATTTTATTTATTTATATCCTGCCTTTATTTTGAAAAACGACTCAAGGCAGCAAACATACACAATATTGGCCTGATCCTGTATCAGCTTGCTTACCTTTTACCATATAAAAAGATTTTTTCAAAATCATTATCTGTAGGCATTTCAACTGTTATAAATATTATTTAAAGGGCAAAAATCTCCCCAACATCCAACAGGACATTAATAAAACCACCCACTCCAAAAGACTTTTCTCAAACGCTAATCTCTACCTTCCAGCTGGAACCCTAAATAAATGGGTCTTTAGGGTTTATTAAAAGCTGACATGATAAAGTGTAGAGGTTGTTATTTGCACCCTTAGTGTCAAACTCCATCTGTTTGATATGTTCACAAGCTGCATATTCTGCTGAATGTCTGGTGCAAATTAAATCAATCTACGTAATGTTAATTATGTTTGTTATATGACCTAAATACAACTCCCCCTACAAACTATTCCCTTATTTGTACAATGGTAAAATAAAGGTGTGTATGTATGTATCTATCATTGTATTATCTTTAGTAAGTAATTTTGCAGATAAAATCCATCAATTTTCCATCCGTTGTAACTATGCAAATACATGTAAGGAAGGAATATAGTATCAGCTGCTTACTCACAATCAATTTTTGATGGCTAAAATCTCAGCTATGATGTCTGTACTGAAGGGGAAGTAATATCATAAGCCCATCGCAGCCATGTTATTTTCCATTTAGCAACTGCAGCATTTAGCAACAGTGTTGTGGGTTCCACTTGTGGTAACTAAGTGAAGACTACCTTGTATAAGCAATTGCAATTTGTAGATAAGACCAATAGAGTGCTTTCCTCCTCTTATTCTAAGATGTAAGGAAATCTATTTCCAATATAATCAAACCAGGGAAGTAGAAAAGAGAGGATTCAAATATTTTCAAAGAATGTTTAGTGGCAATACTGATTAAAAACATGCTGATCAGTGGTGGGATTCAATTTTTTTTACTACCAGTATTGTGGGTGTGGCTTGGTGGAACGTTGCAGAGGAAGGATACTATAAAATCTCCAGTCAGAAGTGGTATTTGCCAATTCTATAATCTACTCAAAATTTCCGCTACCGGTTCTCCAGAACTGGTCAGAACCTGCTGAATACCACCTCTGATGCTGATAAATACTCAGTTTTGAGTAACACTGCAAAATCTAAATGGACAATATCTTCTAAAGAGCAGCTAACATTGCAACTGGTTAGCATGAAACAAAGACTTTTAATTGATCACGGTTTTCACTGATCTGATTCTGAATCAGAAAAAACTATGTATGTTGCTCAAAATATTAGATGTAATTCTACAAACACACAACGAACAAGGCATTTCATCCATCTGGATATGTTAATAATCTTCAGAAAGATATAAATAGATAGGATGTTTACTCAGAACCCTGGCATTGCAAATAAAACCATTTTAGTGCAAAAAGGACAAACTGGGTCTTTTAAGGATTGTTTTCAAGAGACATATAAGAACAAATTCCAATTCAGTGAAATATACATAGGGTTAAATCTATCTGGTCTGGCAGAACCAAAATGGTTCTGAATGACTTCTATTATAGACGAAAGTACTAACTTTCAGAGATTCCATCTACATAGAAAAATATTTGCCCTTTAAAGAAGTGTTTGAGTTTCTAACAATGATCATCTCTCTGAAAACAGTGAAGAATTTCTATATAGAGCTAAATTTTTATCTTTAGTTTTGCAGTTGGTATGAGTTACAGAGTTTCTACAGACTGCACATACTTTTATCATTAAATTTATGAAGCTGCTTCATGGAGTATATGGCAAGGTTGCACCTCTAACCTGGCAATTGAATCCCTTCTACAGTATACCACTAATGGAATAAGAATTTCCATTTTCATGAAATAAGAGTTAAAATCCTTGTGAATGCAAATGACTTTGTTGCTGAGAAATCAAGGCTCTGCATTACACACTAAACAATGTTCAGCTGCCATCAACTGGTTCAGTCTAAATTTAAATTGTGAGCACCTTCTCACATAAATGAAAGTTGAAAAGTCAAATCCTATCAGCACTCTTCTTCATTCAAAGAGATCTGACAACCCTCAAACCTGGAGAGGCTTACAAATACTTGGGGAACATCATGGGTTTTCAGATTAGTTGGACATTCAAAATTACTGTCCACCCTATGCAGATATTGGAAATGTTGATATGCCATTTCTACTGCTGTTTTCAATATTGTTCCACCCTCAACAGACTTTAGCCACATAGCTTAGCAATTAATAAACAATCTTATATAGATGGAACAGACAGCTATATTAAGAAGGTATCTCTGTCCTTTGATGAGCTACTAATAACACTCCTTGCAACCACAAATGACAAACTAGGTGACACAGGAGACATTGCAACAAACATTCCTATGTTCTTCCTCTTCTGACCAGATGATACAGGAAATCCATTATGTGAGTGACGCTGGTTTGAAACAATTTGAAGAGACCCTTTTTGAGAGAATCTGATCAAATACTTATGTAGAATTCCAGGAAACGAATTCATCTCTAATGGTGGTGGCTTTACTTCCCTTTTTACTCACAATCCCAGACAACAAATGCATCAACTAAAAATGAGCTTGAGATGAAAATGAATGTCTAGCATCTATGGAAACTACACAAATCTAGAGTCCTTCATTTGTAAATCAGGGAAGTCTCTTTCAGAATTGGCCCTGAAAAAGCCAGTCAAGTGAAATTTAAAGAAAAAATACGTAATACACTGACTCCAACTGCAATGGACTATGTATACAGGCCATATCTATCTAAGCAACTTTTATACAAATATATTTTCAGGCCAGATGTGTCCCTAGCTAAGAAATTTTAAAAAATTCAGAAGTACATAGATTTACCCATGCTTATACACATGGAGTTTTATTGAAGCCTCCAAATTAGGAAAAGAGGAATAATTCACTTCTTCTGCGGTCTGTTTGGATTTTATATCATGGGAGAGCAATATATCATATGTTATAGACATGCTGCTAGGCAAGAATCCAAAGAAAATTTGAACAGATGCCACAGTTGGCTAGTAATGAATTTAAAGTAGTTAATTTTATTTGATTTCTGCTTGAACATCAAAATGCAATAATATAGTAAGTTGTTTGTTATTGTTGTTATTATTATTACCTACCCTGTTTCTCCAACAATACGGCCTCCCCCAATAGGAAGTCCCAGCATGTTTTATGGGCATGAAATGAAATTAAGCCCCTCTCCCCAAATTAAGGCCTATATTAAAACATGCGAAATGGGGGGGAAATGGCGGGGGGGGCTTGCCGTCAGGAAGTACTTTTGTTGCACACCCGGATATGGTGCTGCCTGCGTTGACCCTGATACAAAATGCCCCACCAACACCGAGATCAACATCCAAGCCGTCGCCGCCCGCCTGCCCGAAGATGCAAGGGGGGGGGGAAATTAAGTCACCCCCGAAAAGACGGCCTAGCCATTTTTTCGGGGCTCAAAAAAAAATAAGACCCGGCCTTATTATATGAGAAACACGGTATTCACAACAATGTGAAATTACAGCTGTCAGTTCTTTAGACTGTGTTGGCCTTCATGCACACTGAGTTCTTCCCAAGAACCCATGATATTGTAATGTATCCACACAGTCTATACGCAAATCCAAACTGTGGTCTTTTGCAGTTGACAGAAGGAAATATTGTCAATGCACAAATTTTCCAAGTTCTGTCTTTTACATAATCAGCACACTTCTTCAACTATTTGTTTGACTTGAAGTAAACAACTACGTACATTTCTGCAGGACAGGTATAATCTATCAATATTACTATTCAGTTCAGTTTGTGTCCAATCAATAATTCCAGCAGTGTACTATATCACAGGTATGGTCAAGGTATTGATGGCTTTCATGATGTGTTCACTGTTCACTTAAATTTTGTCCCTAATTCATTCATAGGGGTCAAAATTTAAATAATTAAGGATGTTTTAAACAGTTTCAACGATCAATTCCCATTCATTCATTCTTAGGTACCATTCCATTACCAGGCTAATCAGACACTGGTTAGGCTTTTGGCAACAAATCAGCAATCTGAGTCAGAAGTCTGACTGTCAAGACTCCATCCTTCTTTTATAGCATGCAGAGATTCATGAACATGGCCCCTAAGTAAATTTTCTCTTCTCCAGCAAAATTTACTGTTAAGCAGTTTGTCTTTAAATGCATACTCCTTTTTCTGATGGAATATGGTGTTATTTCTAGATACCTACTCACCTATATGTTTTCCTGTTTCTCACTGTCTTAGACTGATTGCTCTTTCATTGGTGTAAATTGTTGTCTACCTTCCCATAATCACAAATGGTATTTCAGGTCATTTATAACAAACTCAAATATCTTGGTCTTTAACTGATGAATTTTTAGATTCATATTCTTCATTACATTATACAATCTATCTAATCTTCATTATAAATTGAGTTCTCAAGCAACAAAATGGTATTGTGTTAATGCTGTACAAAATGATGTATAGTAAGATTCCCCTGCCAACACTCTTATCATAAGAATTATGTGAATTTCGTTGTATGTATATACTGTATATATTCGTACAATGATAATAAAGTATTATTATTTATTTATGTTCATTATCACACATATACTGCCGTTGTGTACATGCATCCTGATGTCTGACACAAATATTCAAGGCATTTCCATACTCATGTCGTCATCTGCATTCCATCATTTGCTCTCCCATTACTCTCATGAAGATGATATATGACCATATTCAAGCACACATTCCATAGTTGAAGCCTATTCACTCAATAAACATACAACAAGCACATTTCTGTATAATCTTTTGGTTATATTTGGTCCACGTGCCTTTTACCAAACATAAATCATTTTCCAAATTTAGTCACTGTCAACTAATTAACAGGATAAAGCATCAGAATCATATTTATTTATTTATCTATCTATTTATTAGATTTATTTGCCATCCATTTTCAAAGTGACTAAGGGCTATGATTAGAGTGGCTATGTATTAGTATATTGTGAGTAGAATTAGAGTGACTATATAAGTATATAGAAGGTTTAAAAGCTGCCAGAAATATTTTTAATTTCTATTTGTCTTTCAGCATAGTATGTTCATGCTATTCTAAGGTACATACAGTATTCTGACACATGCCAGGATAGACCAATATAAGATTTTTTTTCTTAATTTAATTTATTCTAATTTAAACTATTCAAGATGCTGTCTTATTCCATTATACCACAACTAGTCTTAATTTATTTTTAAAAGAATATGTAATATACAATATAAATCTACAGTTAATGAAAGCAAAGCCTATAATGAAAGTAAATGTGTTATTACTTCAACCATAGAATTTAAAACAACTTACTTTTATTAAATTGGTTGCTAAAAGAAAGAATGACTTACTTTAAGGAAAAAGCCACATCATTCCTTTGTTATTTCCAGAATTATTATATGATACATACGTACCTTAAAATAAAAAGAAAAAATATTTAACATATCTCTGTTTATCTTTTAATGATACTGGTAATAATTTTATTATTACTTTAACACAATTTTTATTATTATTTAATTTTGGTGTTAATTTTTTTCCACTTTTTGAGACTGGTTTCCTGTGGTAGCAGTGAACTAGGTTTATCTGATTTTGGAAAGCAAAGCAGGGTTGATTTTAGTTAATATTAGGATGAAAGATCGTCATTAAATTATAGGATAGTCAGGTAGATTGGAAAATCTGAAAAACATTCTAGAATAATTCTGTTGCAAACTATTTCCATTTTGTTATCAAGTAATTAATTTGGATGTATAACCAGAAGTCAGGCTCATCTCAAAAGGAACTTGACTTTACGCTTTTCTCTTCTTTTGCTGATATTGGTTTAAGAGATATATTCTTTAAAATAAATATTCAGATATGCCATAAAATAAGAATTCATCAGTAATGCTTGGCTGCTGTAAACCCAATTTTTACATAACACATTTAAGAGATACAGCCTTAGCATATTTTCGGATATTGCATAAGTGAAATGGAACTACAGAAAATAGAAAATTTCAGTTCTCTGCCTCAATTTACTTCAGACATTTTAGATTCACAAATAATGAGCAGGTGGTGTTTTATAAAGAAAAACTCCAACCTCTAATATGGTATCATATTTACTTCCAAGAACGTCTATGGATCACAAAAAGTCTCCATAGGCATTCTTTAAAATATAAGGACATTGGGTTATTGCAGTTCCAATCCTTTTTTGTTTGGAAAAAAGAAAAAGATGAAACCGAATACAAGATAGAACTCTAAGGACTAGAAGACAGCAATTTGACCCATCTGGCACTTATATTTTGTTATCATCATTCACTCTGGTAATTGTACTAGGAACTCGCAATTCTCCCCTAAGATGTCTGCAACATGCTATCTGAATAGGAAAATACCTTATGGGGGGGGGGAAAGACTGCACATGTGCAGAATCCTCTTAACTGTTGGAACTATTGGAATAACTAAGTGAAGCAGACAAAGGGATTGGGGCAAGTTGCTTTATGATAGTTTTGTCAAAGCGAAGATAAGTAATTTAACTCAAATTGGATTGCTGGTCTCTTTGAAGATATATCTGCGTAGTTTTCTTGGCAATGATATAAAAGTCATTTGTCATTATCTTATTCCAAAATTGTTTTTAAGTTGCTATACACCTTTTTAAGTCTAGCCTATACACCTTGCAATTTCCCACCAAGTATTAACCAAGATCAACCTTGCTTAGCTTCCAAGTCCTTACAAGTTTAGTCAAAGCACAATCCAAAATGTTTTCTAAAATACAGTATAAATAGAAGACGGTATCCAGTTTCTCCTTATAATTGTAAAATAGTTTAAAATTAGTTAGATTTGAGGATGATGAATCAAAGTAGCCTATTTATAGCCTCAACACTTAAAAGACTGCTCATAACAAAAATCTGAAAAGTCTATAGAGATTCTTAGTCATCCAGGTTATGGTTGTCCCAAATGTGCTTTTTAAAAAAACAACTGGACTTCTTGTTTTTCCTTGAAGAGTGCTAGCCACCAGATGACTGTGAGGAATATAAATCCTTCCATTCTCCACCATTCATTAAGAACTAAAAAAGCTTCTTGGATGAGAAGCGAAACATCTTCAACAAAGGCAAGAAGTCCAGTTGCCTTTTGAAAAAGTACCTTTGGGACTCAAAGATAATCAGCATCGTATATTAAGACCATTATTAAAACAATCCAAAGGTACTGCTCTAGCTAATTAGCATTTTATATTTGTTCATTACTTTTCCGTTACATTCAGAATGATATTTGAGAAAGTAAATGAAGCATAGGAATAGGCTTAGGAAGCAAATTATTATTAATAATCATAATCATAATCATAAAGCAAATTATTGCTTTATTATTAGAGTATTTGTCTCACTCTTGTGAAGAAAAAGTTTCCATAACAGCTGAGAAATATTACTCCTTTACCCTTTGAGTACTTTATTGCTTAATGGATAAACTGAAAACCTCTCCTGTCTAAAGTACTAGCTAGTGGTGTTATGCATTTGATTTATTATAGGTCTGGAATTAAGAAGATACAGAAAACAGGATCTCCCCCAACCCCTCCAGCCCTACAGATAACAGTCTGTAGAGCTGGCAGCAGACCACCTAACAGCTTCAATTTAATTTTCCTGTGATGCAAAAGGGAAAAGAAAACCAAATTAAGCTTTTCACTGCTTTAAAAGCTTATTCCCACTATATATGGTTTTCTAGGAGGACTGCATTTATGCAGATAAAAACCGGAGTGGCCCATCCAATTCAAACAATTAATAGAGACTTGCTACTATAGATGAAATCATGACAGAACTGAAAATATTTACTGACAACAATTATAGTACTCAATCTTAAAATTCTGATAACTTGCAATATACAGTATATATAACCCTGGAGCTGAATACAAATTATTATTATTTAGCAATAGCACTTAAGACTTTTATATTGCTTCATAGTTTTTCACAGCCCACTCTAAGCAGTTTACAGAATCAGATTATTGCCCCCCAACAATTTAGGTCCTCATTTTACCAACCTCAGGAAAATGGAAGGCTGAGTCAACCTTGAGCCAGTAAGGATCAAACATCTGGCAGTTGGCAGAATTAGTTTGCAATACTGCATTCCAACCATTGCACCACTACTTTTATATATATATAATTATATGTGTTCTATGCCAAAATGCATTGATATTGTTCAACAGTTTGGTAATTTAGCAAGTTATTCCATTAGTGGAGCAAATCTCATATATTTCTTGCAGGCTCCAATGATTCTATGTAAGTTTTTAGTAATTAGGCTTTCACTTGTTACTTGAATTCACTTACATATCTTAGACTAGCTAATAAAAGGGAACTTATATGCAATAAATTAGTCATTCTTATGTACCTGCAATATATTACTGAGCTGATGAGTTCAGTTCATTAAGTGGAAAATGATTGCTCATAAGGGACAGAATAAAGATTTCCAAACTAAAGAGCCAATAGTTGTCAACTCCTCAGCAGCAGAACTAGGAATAATAGCAATCAGATTTAACAGCCTGTGTGACTAGAGAAAAAACTGAAGTAAATCTTGAATCAGAATATTTAATGTTCAGTTTTTGCAGATAAACTATCCACAAACCTAAATACAATTTCACACAGATAAACTTCTTCCCCTCTTCTGAAGCCTTCTCTTTTTTTCCAAACAGATATTGAAGCATCCTGGAGAGCCCAGGAAGCTGCATAGGGGACCAAAAATCAATTTGATCAATAATTCCCATTCAATGAATGGATAGATTTTTTTTTAGAAATTATTCCTTGTAATTGCACAACTATAACACAAGACCAAAAATGGTTTCCTTTAGAAAACCATGGAGATTACTTTTGTAAAAATGTTTAAAATCTATTACAAATGTTGCTATGGGGCTGACATTTCCTCATATCTATCCATGTTTTTTTTTTAATTACACTCATAATATACAAATATGTTTGGTGCTTTATCAGCATTATTTACTTACATCTAAAATTTGAAGAGCCCCCCCTCCCTTCCCTGAAAACCCCTGCAAGCAGTATACATTAGTTGATTGGCTCTGGAACATGAGAACATAGCCTAATTGACTGGTGGTAAATTATGCAACATAGTTTAATCAGGCAACATAACATGACTGACTGACAGTTCTTATTATCTCTAGCCAGCACAATTTTTAAAAAGTTCTACTGTTTTCTTTTGGATCTAAGACTTAACTAGATAAGGGCACAGTAACTCATGTGGTTAGGACATTGAGTTGGAGGAAGCCCATGTTCAAGACCCAAGTGCTGCTATGTAGCAGAGTGACCTCCTGTCATTCGCTCCAGCTCCTTAATGGGGACATGAAAGAAGCCCGCACAGGCATTCCTGGGCAACAGTGATGTCATCAGCTAATCCTTTTAATCTGGAGATAGATAGATAGATTAGATAGATAGATAGATAGATAGATAGATAGATAGATAGATAGATAGATAGATAGATAGACAGACAGACATATATATACATACATACATACATACATACATACATACATACATACATACACACATACACACATACATACATACATATTCATAGATTTTCACGGGTACAGGTATGTAGGTATAGGTGTGTTCGGGTCTTTTCCCGTGTAAGATTAAGAGTATCATGGCGATGTTTCGGTGAGGTCCCACTCGCCATCCTCAGGCTGGTGCTTTCGGCTTCGTGCCAGTGCAAGCAGTGTGTGATCGGAACTGCCGTCTCTCTGTAAATACTGGTGGTGAGGGCTGGTGTGCTGGGCTGGTTGGCTGTGCTGCTGCCTCTTGATTGTTGTGGATATCTCCACAACAAAACTCACAAGGCCATCACACAGCCCATTATACCAACATCATCTCCATCAACCAACCACACATACACACATGCATAAATACATGCAGGAGGCAGTTCCAGAGTATAGGAATTAATTGGAATTGTGGTTTTTGTTTCTCCACAGAACAGGTGGATAACAAAACCAACACAAATCCCAAGTCATCAAGAATGCTCAGGAGAAAAAGTAAAGAGGACAAATCAAGTAGGTAAAATAGTTTCAGGCATTTCTTACTGATGTAAAAAAACTATAATGAATGTTTTGTTGCTTTCTATTGCCTAAAGCAAGAATATTTTATTCTTTTCACAAAGACTACAGAATATATTTTGCTGCAACGTCTATTTTTTCCATTCATCATTTGTTAGGATCTCAAGAACATGTAGTGTATGCAGTGCTGGCACATGCTTAATGATCCTTTTACCAAACAAATGTCTTAAATGCAAATGAAGAAATTAGTTAATATTCACGCTGCTGCTACATTAAATCCATTAATATCACACTGTGTTTCTGAAATGAGGTGGTTTTGTAATAGTAACTTAAAGAGTGCTTTATAACTTGCTGAAGAAAGATTTGAAATTAGGAATGGCCAAGTCTGCTCCTGCCCCATTTTTAACATGAAAAAGAAAAGGATTGTCCAAAGTTAGGAATAGGATTTCATATGACCAATCCACTTAAATATAAGCAAGTATTACAATATATTTTACTGCAAAAAGTTCTAAATTCACATACAATTTGGGATACAAGGTGGTAATAACTGATCAGAATAAGGATCTCGAGTCTGTGATGAAAAACTCTTTGTACAGTTGCCAAAAGATTAAACATTAGCAACTGCAGAAATTATTTATTATGTCATATACACAAACACACACTTACACACAAATATATGCGCACGCGCACGCACACACATTTAGAATTTTGAATGCATGCTGCAGATTATTAGGAAACTATATCATGTTTTTATTAAACTTCAAATCTGAGAACATCTAGAATATAATGCACAATTATAGTAAATACCTCCAAAACAGTACTGTTCAAGAGGAAGACTTTCCCTATGGAAAAAACATTACTTTTGGTCAGTAAGTTTATAGTTAAATGTGGCTAAGAACATGATAAAAATATATTATGTTACCATACATAACCTTTTGACCAAATATAGCACATTATTTAGCATTAGTTAGCCAGTTTGGTCTAGTAGTTAAGGCTCCAGGGTTGAAAGTGAGACTTGTGAATTCAAGTCCCACCTTAGCCATGAAAGCCAGATTGGGTGATTTTGGGCCAGTTACTCTCTCTCAGCCGAACCCACCTCACAGGGTTGTTGCTTGGGGGAAAACAGGAGGAAGGTATTTGCCGCCTTGAGTTATTTGCAAAAATAATAAAGGAGAGGATACAAATAAGCAAATAAAGATAACGTCTTAAACTTTCTTTACTTTTGGTTACTGCATTGTATATTGCTCTTATTTTTCTATCTTCCTATTTTACAAAACAACATTTTCTTTTGTGCCAGAGAGAATAAACTTTGTTATATTGATTTTGGTTTGATTTACTGACTCTCTAAGTCAAAGGACCCAATTTGTAGATCAAGGCTAATGCAAAAAGTTTGCTCAGCCTGGATTTGTCCTTAACAATACTACAAGAGGATTCTATTCCATTGTACTTTCGATTCAAATGTAGTTAGTCAAATTCTTTGTTGTTGAACTCTCTCAATATTTGTTGAACAATCCTTTTGCTAACTATCCAATCATTTGAATTACATCTAGATATCATTTGTTAACCTGCATTTTGTACAAGTGGCACAAAGCTACAACAGCAGCCAACAGTCAAAAATTCATTGTTGTTTTTGTTTGTGTAAGTCTCAGATACCCTGTATATTGCAAGTCATCTTAACTGAGGAAGAAGAGGTGGCCACAGTAAGTATGTGTCCTTCCCTTCCCTGCCACTGCTTTACATTTTTACTACCAAATCTCTTGAGATCAAATGATTTGGAATTCTCACTAAGACTAGAGAAGACAAAGAGGTTTTGCCACTCTTCACCTTAAACGAAACTGACTGGATGTAGTTTGAGAGTATGCGTTTATTTTTCACAGAATATTTTAACAGCTTTGTTCAAATCTGAGAGAAAGCTAAATGGTAACAAGAACACTTTACAGAGTCACCTTCAGCAACATTCTTGTCATCTTCAACACTCATCCAAAAATGAAAAATGGTTTTGCAATGCATGAATTAAGCTTGTATCAAACTCACCAGATGTATGCTTTTTCTATTGTTCTCGTTGTATCTGTCTCCCTAAAATCCCCAGAGTCTTGTACTATTTTGCTTCTGAACAGAAGGGGTGATGTTTGAGAATCACATTTTTCTTCCTGGTCCTTTTCAGAAAAGAACTGCTAAATTGCAAGCAACTGAAAGCTTTAGTGAATACAACAGAATAGTGCTATATATTGAGAGAAGCAATTTGGTGCAGTGATTAAAGGCATCTTGTAAGGAACTGGGAAAGTTCTAGTCCTACCTTAGTCCCAGAAAACAGCAGAGTGATTCTGGGCCAGCCTCTGCCCCTCAGCCCTAGGATTAAGAGGATGGCAAGACATTTCCAAAAATACTGCCAAGAAAATTGCATGATTTGTCCAGGCAGCTGCTGGGAGCCAAAACTGATTTTTTACAAACATATGTATTAGGAGAGACAATAATTTTATGGCATGATAGCTTCTAGAGACGTTCTCTACCAGCAATGGTGGACCAAGGCTAAGCAATCAGGGTTAATCCACTCACCTCTGATTGATGATATAAACTCAAACCAATTTTATATTTGCAACAGGGAAGGGGGAATTGTTTTTTCAAGAAAGGCACCAGGTACCTTGAAATGATGGCTGCTCCCAAGTGGGCTAGCTTTTTTCAATCCTCCCCAGAAACAAAACCCATTAAGAATACTTGCACATCATTGAAAATTCTGGCTTCCCATGAATGAACAAGTGTACTAGTACACAATCCTCTGCCAGTTCCATTTAAACAAGTTAAATGAACCACAGAAAGCATTTGCAAGATGTCTTGGGATGTGCAAATGACTTCAACAGCCATTTAAGTGGCTTCCATTCCAAAACATTTTTTGGAAGCATAAACAGTGGTTAGAGATGCACAGAAGCAGTCAATATCTTATACTTGACAGATGGCAGAACAAAGAGAAAGAAATGATGCATGAATGAATTCTGACCAGAAAGGCAATATAAATTAACACATGCTTTTGAAGACATATTCAGGACCAGGGACATAATAAAGATGAGGTACAAACTGAAGCTGATCACATTCTTTAGAATTTTGACAAACGACTACACTTATTTTATACAGACTGACAAAATGGTTGAAATTATTCAGTGTGAGAGTGAGCACAAATAAACTTATTGATTCATAAATCAAATATGTAAGCCACCCTAGTCAAAGAAATTCTGGGCAGCACATAAAATAAAAACAACATAACATAATACAAATAAAAGAAAGGGGTTCTGCGGAAAAAAGGAGAAAGAAGTATTATGTATGTTCATCCCTTTGCATTTTCCTATAAAGTAGTAAAGGTGGGATGAAAATGTAATAAATAAATAATGCTGAGATTAGCACACCAAACCTATTAATAAAATTCCCAAAGCTGCTCATACTTCCTAATGCAATGGCTGGAGGAAAAGCCAAGTCTTCAAATTCACTTTAAACTACAGTGTTGGAGCAATTCAAACTTTTTGGGATATACTATTCTAGACGGCATACCATCCAAGTTCCATTAGATAATATTGTTTTAAAGACAGGAATAGGAAAATGCCCAATCTGTCAGACTTACTGAATAGATAGAAACAATGGGAGAAAGGGAGACAGCCAGATCTTACAATGAAGGTTACAACTAATACCCTGAATTGCACTTGATAACCAAACGGGCTGGCATAGAGGTATACCTTGAGTAAAAGGAGTAAAAAGAAAGCAGGGAGAAATACTTTCAGGCTTGTAAAATCGATGTTAGCCCTTTGAGACAGTCCAGACAAGAAACATAACAATGGATATTAACTTTATCTTCACTGTAAGATTACATTATCAGAATCTCCCCTCCTTTTCTTTTATTCTCCAGAAAATTAGGGAAGGTCCTTTTTGAAACGCTTTCCATGTACCCTCTATTTGTGGACTGAGATAACACCTGCATGATGGTTTTTTAGTTTGCAGCTCTTCCATCTACCTCCCAAGAGCATTCCTACATACCAATACACACATTACACATATACCATAATCAATAGTTTTGAAGGGCATCAAGAATCCACAGGAGAAACAACACTATCCAGATTCTGTCACAGGTCATAAACCAACTTAATCAATGGTGTCTCTGTGTTATGCCTGAAATCTGATGGAGAAAGGTCCTCTGAAGCTGCAATCCAACTGTCTTCTCAAGAACCTTCCATAAAAGTGAAAGTTTCAAGACTGGATTACAGCACCAATCTAGCAATGGCTTGAGAAGGAGGCATACAGTCACCTCCCACCCAGTTCACTCAAAGATGGACCCAAACAAACATACTCTGTTACTCTTATAATATGAAGAAGACAATTACTCCAGATTTCTGCTGAACAAATTCCCTATTCATTCTTGTCATATTTTTATTTCCCCAAAACAAGTTATATGGAAGTATATGTTGAGCTCGAGCTATATACAAAGTTACATTCAACCTCAAATACTGGAGGTATGATTTTTGGCAGCTGGATTGTACTTTGCTACTGCATACAGGCCCAGAAAGGAGATTTCTTGGACAGATCCATAATCTAACCTACTAACAAGTTTTCAGAAAATCATACTGAATAGGTTTTTTGAAACAACAAACACTGACAGTCTAGCCACAACAACTCTACTGGATACCTTCTTAGCTTGCAGAAAAGAGTGTTTTACTTTTCTTCACTGTAATAAGGTTCTTGAATCAATTAAAGAAGATGAATGTCAAAGTCAAAGCTGCATACCTGGCACAGTGTGACATAGAGATGCCATAATCTGCTTATTTACATAAAGTAGTGTAGAAATTATCTTCATTTTGAGTGTCTTAAAATTCCAGAAAGAAGCATTCTAAACTAGTGATGGCAAGCCTATGATATGACATTTTAGATGACACATCAGCATTCACCAACAGCTGACACAACTATTCTCAAAAGCATGCCATGAGATTTTCAGAGTCTATGGAGGCCACGCATAAAGGATGGGATATGTCCTTATGCAGCTTCTGAAGTCATGTGAGAGGGCAGTCTCTCAGGCATCTTACAGAGCTTCTGCAAATCACGCAAGAATGGGGTGGACTTTCACATGGTTTTGGAGGGGGCAGAGACTGGAAAAGTATTCTCTGAAAATGCTTCAAGGTGACAAAGGCCTCAGCTGTCTCAATTTGTCTGTATTTAAAAAAAACAAATGAATATAGGTAGTCTTCAATATACAACCACAATTGAGCCCAAAATTTTGACTGCTAAGCAATTAAGTGACTTTTGTTCCATTTTACAACTTTTCTTGCCACAGTTGTTCACTGAATCACTGAAATTGTTAAGTTAGTAACATGGTTGTTAAGTGAATCCAGCTACCTATTGACTTTAGCTTCACAAAAGGTGATCACATGACCCCATGATATTGTAACTGTCATAAATATAAGTCAGTTGCAAAGCATCTGAATTTTGATCATGTGACCATGGGGATGCTGCAAAAGCCATGTGAAAAACAGGCATGTCACTTTTTTCAGTGCCATTGTAACTTCAAAAGGTCACTAAATGAACTGTTGTAAGCCAAGGACTATCTGTAGATAAAGATTTGTTTCTCTTTTGTTCAGGGGGAGAATGCGTGTGACACTCCAGCAAATTTTTGACACGTTCGCCATCACTGCTGTAATCGAAACAGCAACTAAAATAAGCAATGTTCAATGCAAGCCTTATGCTGATATAAACAGCAAGCATAGCAATTTCAAGTTGGAGAGCTTTTACTGGACAAGTTGTAAATCTTAAGGCAGGGAGAAAGGCTGGCTATTTAAGTCAGTGAGAATGAAACAGGAGAAGTTGCTTGCCTTGTAATTACATCTATTGTAGCAAGCTAGGAGAGTTCAGAGGCAAGAATACTGAGATAATTGTTCAAGGCAACCCATAGACTGAAGCACCAGAAAGTTGTATGAAAGCTGATATGGAAGCTGAAAGATGTGATTGCAAGGCAAGAAACAGAAAGTATATAGAGCATTGAAGGAAGACAGGTCTGGAAATAAGAATGGGTCCAACAAGAGAAGAATATCTGGAGCATACTTTTAAATAGCCACAGTTCCTGACTGCACTTAATTAGAGTTAATGCTCATTTCCCTGAGGAGCCCCTTTAACTGGTTATGTGATTTAGGATTTGGCATTCTTCCCAAAGTCTGCCTCTGACTCCTTACTACTGAACTGGAATTAGGAGCTAGCTGTGCTGAGTCAGACCTATTACATGTAGTCCTTGAGTTCATTTAGTGACCCTTCAAAGTTACCTCACTGAAAAAAAGTGATTTATGGCCGTTTTTCACACTTGCAACTATTGCAATATCCCCACGGTCTCATGAGCAACATTCAGATATTTGGCAATGGGTTCATATTTGGCAATGGGTTCAGTTGTAATGTCCTAGGGTCATGTGACCTCCCCTTTTGGGACCTGCTGATCAGCAAAGTCAATGGGAAAGTTAAATTCACTTAACAACTGTGTTCTTGACAACTTGACAAATGCAGTGATTCACTTAACAACTGTGACAAGAAGGTCATACAATGGGGCAAAACTCACTTAACAAATGTCTGACTTAGCATCATAAATGTTGGGTTCAATTGTCGTTACATTTTCTAAATGTATCAATGTAATGATACATTCTCCTCCATGCTGCATCAAGAGCCCAGGATGGGTTGACTCCTTCCTATGACATCATTTAGCTGAGTCTGTACTAAGATAGAAAAGCCAGCCCCCGGGAGAGACCCCAGCTTTTGACTCAGCTCCTTTCAGTCAGTAGCTGTGTCTCCGAAAGCGTTCTGTTAGATAGCACTCACCAGCGATCTTCAGTAGTTTTTTTCCTCGCTTCAAGCAGCTCCCAGGGATCTGGGCAGCTGCTCTTCCAGGAGAGCAGGGCTCTCTCTCCTGCAACGTTGGGAGCAGCATTACAGAGCTCTGTGCAAGCAAGCTGGGCAGCATCTGTAGACCTCCCCCACGCCTGCGGTTTGGAGCGATCGTAAAAACGATCGGCAAACTGATAAGAGCACAAGCCAGCTGATCGTGTGGCTGGTTGCTGCGTTTTTCCCTTGCTGACTTCGCTCGGGGCTCTGTATAGCCTAAGGAGCGATTCTTCGATCTTGGAGCTTGTTTCCTCTAGTCAGTCTTGCCATCTTGGATTCAAGCCTTCCACCACGAGGTGAGTGGCCATTTTGTAAGCCCGGGGGCCATTTTATACCCTAAGGGGCTTAATAGAAAAATTTCTAAACAGCTTCTTTCCAACGCAAGAGCCTTTATTCTACAAATGGAGCAAGATAAGGCTCAGGCAGAGATTCCCGCCCCCAGTGGAACAGTCTCTTAAGCCCAATAAGAGAAAAAGACGTAGGCAATGCACCCTGTCAGTCCAGAGGGAGGTGGCTGCTAAAATCAGAGCTAAGGCTCTAGCCCCTAAGAAGGCAACTCAGGCTGAATTGAGGGCAGAGAAGCGCAGACATGTAGCTCTAGAGAGGCAGTTCAACAGAACTACTCAACAGAAGGGAGTGCAACTACAGCAGGTTTCAGGTGATACTCGTGGGCCCCAACCAAGCCCTCCCAGGGGAGGAGAAGTTATCTATGAGCCTTCACTCCATCCTGGTCTCCTGAGGCTCTTGCAGTACAATCAGGTCCTCAGGATCTAAGCAGATCTGGGCCTTATTTCCCACAGGCTTCTGGGCTCTATGCTCCTCCCCCTCCCTCCAAGGCTTCAAACCTCTCCTCAATCTAGGCCTGAAGCCACCTTCACTCCCACAGCAGCGGGCCTTCAGTCTTCTGCCTCTACCTTTGAGCATAGATGTTGTCTCATTGGCCATTAGGCAGGGATTGTCTGAAGGCTTCAAGCAAATTCTTCAACCTCTGGAAATGGTTCAGGCCCTTCTCCCTTCTCAATCTATAAGTTCCTTGCCTCATCATCCTGATTTACACAGGCCCCAGGACCTCAGGGTCCATTCTTCTCTACCAGAATGGGAGGAGGTTGATAAGGAAGGAAGGCCTTCACCATCTGAACACAGTTACTCTTCTCATTCAGAGTGTGAAGAGGGTGAGATTTTTGACCAAAATCTTTCAGGGGAAGAGGATTCTCGCCCAGAGCAGACATCCTCTGCGTTGGTCTTCAAACCTACTCTCTTCAGGCCATTACTCAGCAAGGCCTTGGTCACTGCCAAGCTGTCGCCAGAGGAAGTGGCTCCCAAGCCACAAGGAAATCCCTCTAGCCAAGGGGATTCGCTCTTCACCAAGCCTGTAGTGCATGCAGAGATTTTGCCTTCTCCCATTTTGTTCCTGGACGTGGTCAAGGAACAGTGTGCTTCTCCCTCGGCAGGTCCTCGCCCATCTTCTCTGGATAAGCGTTTCTACAATGTCAGCACAGCTCTGGAAAATGCCCTGGCAGTGCCTTCTGTTGACATTCCGGTTCTGGCCTCGTTCTCATCTTCTGGCACTCCCACGGAGCCAGCTGTCGCTGCTGTCCAAACTTCTGGGGAAGATGGTCTCCTGTATTGGCATTGTCCCGTGGGCTCGGCTCCACTCCTGACCCCTCCAATGGTTCCTGCTTCCCTACCAATGAGCAGGAACCAGCCACTCATCCATTAAGGTCCCACTCCCGCCACAAATCCAGAGATCTCTCAATTGGTGGCATTCCCTGTCAATCTGGAGGGGACTCCTGTTCAGGGACCCAGACAGGCTAGTGATAACCACCGATGCCAGCCTCCTGGGTTGGGGTTCCCATATGCAGGGCCAGACAGCTTAGGGCATTTGGTCCAGATCAGAGCAGACTCTTCCCATAAATTGGCTAGAGCTCAGAGCCATTTTTCTGGCTCTCAAGCATTTCAGGCAATCAGTGACCGGCTCTCATATTCTAGTCCTTACGGACAACATGGCCGCAAAGGCTCATGTCAACCGGCAAGGGGGGATGAGGTCCAAAGCCCTCATGAGAGAGGCTCTACGGTTGGGGTTATGGGCAGAGAAACACCTGTTGTCGATCTCGGCAGACCACATCTCCAGGGTCGACAACTCCCAGGCCGACTGGCTCAGCAGGAGCCTAGTCAACCAGGCAGAATGGTCCATTCCTCTGTCTCTATTCAGGGATCTTTCCCTCAGATTCGGAACACCGGAGGTGGATCATTTCTCCACTCCTCAAAACGCCCAAGTCACCAGATTCTTCACCAGGTTTCCTTGCCAGGGAGCGGAGGGAACCAATGCTCTTCGGTGCAGATGGCCCAAGGGTCTCCTCTACACCTTTCCCCCACTTCCCATCATTCCGGGAATAATTTGGAAGATGTTGGAGGAACGTGCGGAGCTCTTCCTCCTGGCACCCTATTGGCCAAGGAGGCCCTGGTTTGCGGACCTGGTCAACCTATCGGTGGCTTCTCCTTGGAGGATCCCAGCCCATCTAATCTCCCTTCACCAGGGGCCCCTGCTCCACCCCAGAGCCCCAGTGGTTCAAGCTGACCGTGTGGCACTTGAGCGGCAGTGGCTAGAGGAGGCTGATCTTCCAGAAAGGGTCATCCTCACTATCCTGGCGTCTCGCAAACCTTCTACAAGGTGCATCTATGATGCCACCTGGAAGGCTTTTTCCTGGTGGTGCCTCAGGGAGGGTTTTTCTCCCGCTTCAGCCCAGTTGGCAGAAGTTCTTAGCATCCTTCAGCATGGGCCGGAGAAAGGTTTGGCCCCCAACACCTTACGCAGGCAGGTTGCAGCCCTCTCCTCGGTCCTTTCATGGGGTTCGCTTCCTTCCTTATCCCATCACTTCAGTCAGGAGGTTTTTGAAAGAGGCTTCCAACCTGGTTCACAGGTATCCTTCCTGGGACCTTTATATGGTCCTCAATGCCCTTACAAAGCCCCCCTTTGAACCCCTTAGAACAGTGTCTCTCCGTTTCCTGACTCTGAAGGTAGTGTTCCTTGTTGCCATCACTTCTGCCAGGCGGGTATCCGAGCTTGCTGCTCTTTCCATCAGACAGGACCTTTGTTCCTTTCACGATGATAGGGTTGTTCTTCGTCTGGACCCCTCATTTATTCCGAAGGTTAACACCTGGTTTCACTGGTCCCAGGACATTGTTTTGCCTGACTTCTGTCCTCTCCCGCAACATGACTTAGAGCGGCAGTGGCAAACGCTAGATGTAAGAAGGGCTCTTAGAATATATATTAAGCGCACTTCCTCCTTCAGGAAGTCAGAAGTCATGTTTATTTCCTTTTTCCCTTCTCACTTGGGGAACAAGGCCTCTTCTCCTACTATTAGCAGGTGGGTCAGGTCTTGCATTGAGCAAGCCTACAAAGCTGCGGCCCTTCTGGTTCCCCGAGGTCTGACGGCGCACTCTACCAGAAGCGCGGCCACTTCTGCTGCCTGGGCGACCCAAGCATCCTTGGAGGAGATTTGTCATGTGGCCACGTGGACATCCCCACCTCCTTTCATCAGACACTACCATCTGGATACTTTTGCCTCAGCGACTGCAGCCTTCGGCAGACGGGTGCTTCAATGAGTGGTTCCACAGTCGGTGTTATGAGCCGGACAAGGACCCGCCCATGGACATGCAAGCTTTGGTATGTCCCATCCTGGGCTCTCGATGCAGCATGGAGGAGAATGGGCATTGGTAGAAGTTATTGTGAACGCCCTTTCTATCTATTCTGTGAGAGAGCCCAGCCCCTCCCTTGATTCGTCCGGAGAGGGTAAGACCTATTTCTGTATTTATTTTGGGCTTTCAGAGACACCTTTCAGTCTGTCAAGTATCTTCGCCAAAGCTGGGGTCTCTCCCGGGGGCTGGCTTTTATATCTTAGTACAGACTCAGCTAAATGATGTCATAGGAAGGAGTCAGCCCATCCTGGGCTCTCTCACAGCATAGATAGAAAGGGTGTTCACCGTAACGTCTACCAATGCCCAATTTCAGAAGCTATTCATATAAAAACACGCAGGGATGTGAACCTAATTTTCCTCCGTCTACTTACTCAGGTTTTAAATTATTCCATGACCAATGCTAATTACTAAACATTATGAAGTGCCATTCAAAGCATACAATTATTTTGGGTATCCATTCTTGAAGATTCATTGCAAATCTTAAACTACAGCTGGGGTGTCAAACTCAATTTCATTTAGGGCTACATTATGGTTGTGTTTGACTTTGGGGGGCAGGGGGTATGGTCAGGTGGCATGACATGTCAGTCATGTTGGGGGCACCTGTACTGGCCTGAGTGCTCTGCCAGTGAAAACAGAGCTTGGGAGGGCTACACACAGCCTGCCTGAGCTCCATTTTCACTGGCAGAGGCACCATGGGCCAGTCCTTTTCTGTTTCCAGGGTGGCCCTGCAGGCCAGATCTAAGCACCCCTTGAGTTGGATTGGGCCCGCGGGCCCTGAGTTTTACACTCCTGAATCCAGCATTGTGAAACTTAAGTATTTTGCTCATACAAGTTTACTTGGGTCAAAAGGCTGAAGTATCATAGTACTGTAATGCATAATATACATCTATGTAATTATAATATCAGCATTTGTTTTTAAATGCATGCCAGGCTTTGAGATGATTATCAAAAGTTTAAAAAGTTGTATGATCTATCATTATTTAATCTATAGTCCAAGTTTTAAAAGTGTAACCTTAAACATTGTCATTCTTTGCTCCTAACTTCAAGAAGGACAGTAGAGTATTTACAAGGAAGAACCTAACAATTGCAAGCAGAAGGAATTTCTGCAAAAAAAAAAAAAAAGCAGCAAAGAACAATCTGTGCTTATGGATCTCCTGTTTGGCATCTTTTCCAATGCACTTGTACTTTTTCTACTTTGGACAAACCTTCACCATACCACCTTGGATTAGTTTGTCTTGCTATGCTGAAATTTGACTCTTTTCTCCACCTCCTAACTATTCATTGCAAGTCCTGATCTGTTTCCTTTTAAAAAAGTTTCTATACAAGACAGCAGCAAACCCACTGGACACAGTCATGTGTATGCTCTTTTAGTATAGCATTGATGTCTAGTATTATGTAAGATGGGGGATCAATAATTTCCTGTAAAACGATTAAAGTGCTTAAACATTATTAAGTAGCATTAACATTAGATCCTCCCATGTTATGTAGCAAATCGGGCAGCAAGGGATCTCCACTATTTCTGGTTTTGGGTGAGCACTTCAGCATCTTCCCATGTGATGTTTAAAGTCTTTAAGTCATCTATGAACATTCTTTGCCATGTATTTTTAAAACATTATATTAAGTATTAAATTCAAGGAAATCTTAAAAGATATCCTATAGTTCTTAGGATTGATATAAAGGATGATATAAAGGATGTTGATTTATTTATTTATTTAGCGTATGGCACATGTTAGCCAGGGATCACGAGGTGGCTGGCTGCTTCTGTAAAAGGAATTTTTTTCGGGTGGTGTTATAGTTACGGGATGCCCTCTTTTCTTGTCCCTGCATGGTTTATTCACTCACAGGAATTGAACAGCCAAGCTGCCAATCTCAGCAGTGCGCAAGCCCAGCATCTTACGTGAGCCACCACGGGGCCCAAATCAGTACCATATATTCCTAGTGATTCCTAGAACTGGCACGATACTACCTTGTCAGCTACTGCCACGCTGAATTTTGAGTTGGGAACAATGAAGGTGCAAGCTCAGAAAGTATGAAAGTACAAACTGCTAAAATCCAGATAAAAGTTCAACAAATTTAGTGGCAGACTTAAACTGAAGGACTAATGACTCCCAACAACTGAGGACAGACTCTAACCACCCTTATGAGGAGAAATTTTCTGACAGTGAGATCAACCAACCAATGGAACAGCTTGCCTTCAGAAGATGTGGGAGCTTCATCACTGGAAGCTTTCAAGAAGCATTCAAGAAGAGACTGAACTGCCATCTTTCAGAAATGGTGTAGGTTCTTCTGCTTGAAGGTCCCTTCCAACTCTGTTAATCTGAATCTAATGAAGCATCGCAATGAATGGACTCTTCAGGACTCCTACAAGTAGTCATCAAATTATGACCACAATTGAGCCCAAAATTTTCATTGCTAAGGGAGATAAGTGAGTGCCCTATTTTACAACCTTTCTTGCCACAGTTGTTAGGTGAATCAATGGAGTTGTTAAATTCATAAAACTGTTGTGAAGTAAATCTGGCTTTCCTATTGACTCTGCTTGTCAGAAAATCACAAGAGGTGGTCACATGACCACAGGTCACTGCGACTGTCATAAATATGAGCCAGGTGGCAAACATCTGAGTTTTGATCACATGACCATAGGGATGTTGCAATAGTTGTAGGTGTGAAAAACGGCTATAAGTCACTTTTTTTTCAGTGTCATTGTAACTTCAAATAGTCAGTAAATGAACGGTTGCAAGTCAAGGATCACCTGACCTGGTGACATGAGAAAGGCCTCAACCAGGAACACAAGCTACAGTAGCTTTGTCATACAATGCTCCAAACCAAAAAGCTGTTTCTTTAAAATTTTGTTCTTCATGGAATAAAAAGAGGCTTAGTTAGTAAGTAAGCTCTACACCAGGTACGCTTCAATTTAGCTCACACTCTGAGTGATCTGTAGATAAGATAGCAATAGAATGAGAGCAGCTTTACCATTGTAAATTACCATTTACTAATACCAGGGCATTGTTACAGGATTTAAAAGACTACAATTACACAGGTAGAACCAATCATAGTGGATGTACATTATCAGCACCAAACTGAGAGATGTTAACTGAATGGCAAAGGACATTTTAAAATATTACAGCAAGGCTTTTGTGCACACAAGAAAGGGAATTTCTGTAAAGCTGCTGCTTTTTATGTCAAAAGAATCCTATCAATTGTCTTTAAGCTGCTCCTGGAACTTGAGTTCCTGCTTCAATTCTAACTGTACAAGTGCCCTCTTGAAACCAATCACAAACCTCGTTGCTTATTCCCAGCAAGGTTTTTTAGGCATGCATCCAAGGCACCATCAATTCCATGCTGTACCAGAACAAAACAATGATTAGAAACAAGCATGTACCTGCATGCATTACCCTTTGCCTCCTGAAAAACATTTTGGTCAATATCTCATTTGTCCCTGAAAGGTCTACCAATAAAGAACCTCTTATTATAGACTCAACTCAAGGTCTTTGCTGCAAATCTGGCTCACTGATTTGTTCTACTCTTTAATTTGTGTTTCAACAGGGAGCAATTATTTTAAAAACAAATCTCCGTACTGCTTCTCATGAAAAGTAATCCTGGAGAGGCTTACAATAAAAATAATGAAACCACAATAAAAATTATTGTATTGAAAGTGAAATGTTAGAAAAAATAATGGCCAATGCAGTACCAAAATTTAGGGATTGAACCAATTGGTACTGGGAACCGTACTGCAGAATGAAAATCTCTCTGCAGGGGTGGTGACAACATAAAGAAGACCAGGCATAAGTATTTCAAACTTTGAAAGAGTTAGGAGGCTGGATTACTAGAGTTAGAAAGGAAACATATTACATCATAAAAACTATAATACACATAATCTCCTACTTTGTAAGCCAACATTACTTTAATTCTGAAGGAATAGCGACCACCAATTTTCATCTCAGACACTCAAAAACATGGAAGATTGGTTTATATAGGTAGTCCTTGACTTACAACAGTTCATTTAGTGACTCTTCAAAGTTACAACGGCACTGAAAAAAGTGACTCATGACCTTTTTTCACACTTAAGATCATTGCAGCATCCCCATGGTCACCTTATCAAAATTCAAATGCTTGATAACCTGACTCATCGTATTTCTGATGGCTGCAGTGTCCTGGGGTCATGTAATCACCTTTGGTGACCTTCTGACAAGCAAAGTCAATGGGAAAGCCAGATTCACTTACCAACTGTGTTACCAAGTTCACTTAACAAATATGGCAAGAACGGTTATAAAATGGGACAAAACTCATGTGACATTTCTTTCCCTTAGCAACAGACATTTTGGGCTTGTAAGTCAAGGCCTACCTGTACTAAATCAGAAATTAAATATGAAATGTCTTAGGATATGCTTATTTTGTTCTACCTCAATTGAAAACCAGAAGACAATGTCTAATGTTACAATGTACAATGTACCTATTGTACAAAGCTACTAATGAAGACAATGTTACATCCTGTGCCACATCTACAGGAGGGATGACTATCAATATACTATCAACAAAAGATCTAGATTACATTTTGGAGTTAGAGTTATCTATGATCAATCAGCAGAATAGGCAGGGCTGAAATGTCTGGATTATTTTATTCTCTGTTTGTGGGATTCCCTGTTCTGTAGAGAGTAAACAACAATCCCACTCACAAAAGAAAATTTCAGTGTTTTAGGGGTAATGTAGAAAATTTCGGTGGTCCACAGAAAAATTATTTTCATTTTTATACTGCAATAAATGTTTGTGCTGCTGCAGAGTCTCACCCTTTGGGGGCTTTTTGTGCGGGTCGGGGGGGGGGGCAGAAATTCTGACTTGGGATCTGCTTCAGCCTCCTGGTGTGGGGCTTTGGGTGAAGGCTGGAAGGAAGCGTCACTGGTGGCAAAGAGCCGAAGGGCCTTGTTCCAGTGAGATTGCATCATGGCCTCCAGGCACTGGTACCTGGCCTTGCACTCCCACCAGTCTTCCCTCTGCTTGGAAAACCTATGCTCATAGTCCTCAGTGAGGTGCTTCTGTTGAGCCTCCTTCTCACTCAGATCCAATTTGAACTGAGCCAGCTGTTTTGCTAACTCTTTCTCGTGGTGGCTGCTTAGCTCCAACAACTGCTTCCTTTTGGGGCCCTAAGGAGTCCGGGCAGGCAGGCGAGGAGTGGCTGGGAGGAGTGAGTACAGGCTGGTGAGGCGCCTGACGTGAGTGACATCGAGTTGGCCATGCCCACCCAGTCACATGACCACCTAGCCATGCCCACCCAGCCAGTCATTAGGCAGATCATATTAGTGTTCCATGGGATTTAAAGTTATGAATTTAGTGGTACCTGAGATCTGAAAGGTTGGTGGTTCTGGAGCATGGCATTACCTGCAAGTATTAGTGAACTGAGAATGTGGAAATCACCTGATTAGACAGACTGAGGATTAGGATTGGCAATTCAACTTGCTTGCCAATTTGCTTGTACTTCATTGCACATGTAAAGAGATGGCATAAAACTCTTAGCAACACAGTGTTTTTACAAGGACTATGGATTTGACTCTGCAGTCCTAGTCCTAGGTTGTCTCCATTTCTTTGAGCTAGTGCCAGGTAGAAATAGAGCAGCGCCAGACAGAAATAGTACAATCATTGCCATGAACATCTATTATACTATTGCAACATGCCCTATAGAGGTTATTTTTATCTTGAACTTGTAATTGGTATAAACTATAGCTACACCATTAACAGGTATTAGGTATTAGAATTACATTATGCTGTAATGAAACTCTGCATTGATTGCTAATTGCTTACTGGTTTATAAGTATTCCACTACAATTTGCATATTTAAGTCTTAAAGCTGATTTTCAGGCCTCTGAATTGCTTCCATTCTTTTACTATTTAGAAATATATGTAAGTATATATCTACTTCATCACACTTTTAAAAGCAATTGGAATTAATTTTATATTTTTGATCATTTGTATTGGGCTTTTTAAAATCAAATATTTACAATGCATTCAATATTCCAATATTTGAATTGTGTGTATCTATTTCATGGGCTTATTTATACACTGCTTTTATGAAGTTGCTTACCATAGCTCCATTAGAATGTTTTAAACTACCTTTCCTATAAGTAACTCCAGCATTGCTAAAATGCAAACAAAGTTGAGATTTATAGATCAAAATATCTAAAAGTCATCACAGTGTGAAGGATACAGTACATGTATACACATTCTTGGGCTAACTTTGTTAAAAACCCTTGATCATCTATGATATCAATTGTAATTACCTTGAAATGCAGTACCCTTCTAGTTGTGACTGAGATCTAACCTATTGTATTTTTGTTTCAAATTCCAAGTTTGTTTTTCTTACAAATATCGGAAGCATTAAAATGAAGGTTCGAATTCTTATCATGGACTATACTTGGATCCTATAGTGGCATATCTCTTACATAACAGTTCTAATAGCTGTAAAAATTGCAGAAAAATTTGACCCTATGCCAGTATAATTCATACTTCTTTGCCTTTGGTATTTAATCAAGAATTGCCTGAAGAGTACATCCTAGCAAAATTGAAGAATTGTACAATTTTTTTGTAATGATTGAGTGCTACATTTTTAAAAATATTAACTGTATGGCATGAATCTTGAATTAAACCTTAATTCACCCTTTCTCAAACTGATTGCATTGCAAACAATGACCTTAGGATGACTGCGTGTTCATAAATATACTTTAAAAAGATTTTCAAAAAATCAAAATAATAGATTTTTACTTCTGCAGGATTTATAATATCAAGGTAAAACCAAGATCTTTGTGTAGTTTTTGGTTCTTATGATTTTCTTTCATTCTTTTACTTACCAATATCATAACAGTTGCTATTAATCCTTCATTATACAATACGCTATACAGTATAATAAAACATTATAACCATTATGTGTTTTTGCTTATAAGTAATAATTGTTAACTGAAATGAATCAATTAAAGAGAAATTTCATTTAAGGAGTGATGAGGAAAGCTTCCTTCTTCAGCATTTTATTAGTATGGCTTCTTCCTGCTTCATTAATCTTAATAAAGCAACCAACCAAACAACCAATAATTTTATGCATAAACCAACATGAATGTTAGAACTGGCTGAATAAATCACAAAAAGCAAGATAGCAAGAACCTTTATCTGTTCCAATTTAGGTCACAATTATGCATTTTTAAGTTGATCTCCCTTGGCCACACTGACTAAAAATTAGGAGATTTGACGACAATGCATCTAGAAGGCACCGAGTTGGGGAACTCTGCATTTAGCCCCAAGTACATGACATAATGAAATAACAGGACAGTTTTAGCTTCATTCCAGCTGCAACTCTAAGTTTATTATTAGCAGTGGTTGCTTTCAAGTAGATCTATGAAAAGAATTCTTAATCACTGCAGGTTGAAAAGATCACATTATATGGATATTAAGGAAACCTTGGGGGATTATGAAATCAAATTCTTGGATCAAAATTAATCAGTTTCTTCTGGCTGAATGTCACTCCTCTCTCACTCAAATTTACTCCAGCCAAACACTCAGTAACTAATGTCAACTGGGATGTGATTGATTATCCACACCTGTTACTACCCAGAAGCATGCAGTCCACATGCAAGCTCACACCAAAGAATGGCATTCCAATCCTATCAAAACAAAGGAAGTGTGAACGGGTCAGCTCCTACCACTGTTTAAAAAATAAGGAGCCTGAAGAAGCGTGGTGTTAAGAGGCAGGGCTGTTGTGTCAGGTGGTCTGCGTTGTACTACCTTCTCGCCTGATATGGTGGAGCTCAGCAGCAGCCCATCAACTGTTCAGTTCAGTTGGCTTTTGCAAACCGGTACGGAAAGCATCATCTCCTCTTAGTCAAAATGTTTCAGCGGATCTACATTTAAACAACGCACGTTTCATGCAGCTGCTTCAAGTTTTAAACAAGGGTGGCGCTGGATGGAAGGCCCAACGTTAAAGAAGCACTAATTATTCTGCACTCACGCAAGACGACCGCCCCCTCCCCCTCTGCTTCACCTGGTCTTCCCAGCCTTCAAAATACCCCTGAAAACTGTTCCAAGCGTCAGTTGAAAGTCCTGAAGACAGACTCAGCCTACTCTCCCATCCCTTCTCCCCCTGAAAAGCAAGAGGATCTTACGGGACTTCTGGAGAAAAGACACCCACAAGACCGCGCGCAAAGTTAAAAGGGCAGGTTTCTCTCTCTCTCCCCCTCCCCCGGTAGAAAACAAACACAGCGCCGCCGGGCTTGGCTAAGCAGCGGCAGCAGCGAGGTCCCCCTTTTCCCATCCCCGTAGTTCTAAAGGCGGCACCCCCAGAGAATCCGTCCTGCCTGCCGCGGGTGCCTCAGATGCAAGAAAACAAGGTCAAGATTCCAAAGCTGCGACGGGGAAACGGGAGGTGGGTGGGAGAGAAAGCCGTGGGGGGGGGGGAATGCTTTCCCCTCTCGCGCCCTGGCCAAGGAACTTACCCCAGGCAGCCTTTCGGCTGTAGGCAAGCGCGCTTCTTTCCAGTGCGCGCGCTCTCAGGGCCGAGGCGGCACCGCTCTGGGCTCGCCGAATTCAACGCGCCCCCCTCCCGCCGCAGGAGGAGACGGAGCGGGGCGCTCGGCCTGGCAACAGGGAGCGAGCTGCGACCCCCGAAAGCGGCGGCGGCGGCGGCTGTAGCCGCGGCAGGTCCGCCAGCTAAGCCCGTGCAATGGAATGGAAGAGCGGCGCGCGCGCGCCCGCAAGACCACACAGCCGCTGCTTGGCCTGGGTCCCGCCCTCCCTCGGTGCGCCGCGCGAAGGGCTCCCGACGGAACAGCCGGCGAGCAAAGGCAGGACCTAGCCGAGAGGAGGAGGAAGAGGTGTATGTGTGTGTGTTGGAGGTGGGGGGGAGAGATGCCTTGAACCATCTGTTGCAAACCGCCACTTTGGCTTGGGGGTTGTGGAAGAGGCAGCGCGTTTTTCGCTTCCTCAGCCCCGTTTGTGCATCTGCTGTGTGTGTGTGGTTGGGGAAGGGGAGATGCAGGACGGGAAAGTTATCTGCCAGGAAGGCCCAGCCAGCTGGAGGCACAATCAAGTCGTTCTCTCCATCCTCTTGCCTCTGACGCCCCTCGCCCTCTTCCTAACTTTTCGCGTCCACCTGCTAATACCTGGTGGCTCACCAAAGTGAAATACCTTGATCGTTTGAAGAGATTGGAAAAGGCAGGCACTTTCTCTATCCATGCAGCAGCAGCAGCAATTACTATGGCTCAACCTGTTGTTTGCCCTCTGCCACTGTATCTTTGTTTATGGAGTGGTTGGTGAATCTAGACAGTTGAAAGTTTAAGCTTAGCATGACATTAGAATCCAGCCAAATCAGACTATTAGCCTGCACAACATTAGACTAGTGGGGTTTAAGTGGCACTCTGTGCTTGCAGACACTGGAATCAAAGGTTGGAACTTTTGCATGTAAAGAAATGGCTCTCTCACTGAAGCTGCAATTCCTGATCCAATATAGCAATAGAACTTAAATTTATATACTGCTTTACAGCCCTCTCTAAGTGGTTTACAGAGTCAGCATATTGGCCCCAACAATCTGGATCCTCAGTTTACTGACCTATTTAGCTCCTGTTAAGTAGTTTACATTAGTTGCACTTTCAAAGGTAGCCATTGCTGATTTTTTATTTTTTTAAGATTGGTACAAGTTACTGAAAGCCAAACAGGATCCTGAAATACTTCTTGGATTGAAGGTTAGGAAATCCCAGAGCTGGTAGGCTACACTAGGAATTTAAGGGGAAAGTAATGGCAAACTGCTTCCAGACTTTGCCAAGTAAATTACATGGGCAGCATCATGAAGTTGTTAGGAATCAACTTTTTCCATTAGCTCACTGTTTATCAAACTTGGCAACTTCAAGAAATGTGGACTTCAGCTCCCAAAAGAGAAAACTACCCAGGTTTTGAGAAATGCTCCCTTAGTTCAACGAGAGAGAGATTTCATAACTGAAGACAAATACTATACAGGTAGTCCTTGACTTACAACAACTCATTTAATGACCAAAGTTACAACAGCACTGAAAAAAGTAACTTATAGCCATTTTTCACAGTTACAACCTTTGCAGTATCCCCATGGTCATGTGATCAGAATTTACTTCATATTTATGACAGTTGCAGTACCCTGGTGTATGTGATCCCCTTTTGAGACCTTCTGACAAGTAAAATCTATGGGAAAGCCAGATTCTCTTTGATAGCCATGTTACTACCCTAAGAATTGCAGTTATTTACTTAACAAATGTGGCAAGAAATATTGTAAAATGGGCAAATGTTTCACTTAGCAGAAATTTTGGGCTCAATTGTGGTCATAATTTGAGGACTACCTGTATGTTGCAAGATAAACCATTGGAAAAAGATTCTGCATAGGTGCAAGTAAATTAATTGCATCTGTCTCTATAACTTGTGGCTGAAACAACAATCTTGTCATTTTTCAAGCATATACCTCATATCACAATAACAATAATAATAGTTTTTAATAACAAATGGTCTCTAATAACAAAAAGAACAATTATGAAAAATGATATATAAAACAAATTTTAAAAGGTATTCTAGCATCTCTTCTCCCTTCCTGCTGTATGTTTATTCTCATAATATGAAGGGTTGCAGTGGATTTTTCTTCAGATAGTAGATTTAATTCCATATTGTCACCACCGCTTATGGTCCATGTTTCATTAATTCTACTATATTTTCTGCTGTGAGGAAATTTAGTCCATTCCATGTGCATGACTAGGGCACTGCCAGGAGACAAAGTATTTTCCCCCCAAAATAATATTTGATAGAAAGAAAAGATTGGATGTCCCAAAGGTGCTTTTTCAGTAGGCAACTGGACTTCCTTGTTTTTTTCTTTTGAAGACGTTTCGCTTCTCATCCAAGAAGCTTCTTCAGCTCTGACAGGATAACAGAGAATGGAACTATCCTGTCAGAGCTGAAGAAGCTTTTTGGATGAGAATTAAAACATCTTCAAAAGAAAAAACAAGAAAGGCCAGTTGCCTCCTGAAAAAGCACCTTTGGGACAACCATGACCTGGATGACTGAGAATCTGTACAGACTAAAAGTTTGGATGGTTTATTTTAATGTAGAAAGTGGCCACCTTCTTCCAACTTCTGAAAATGTCCCACTCATTCCTAATAGTATGGCATTTTTCATTAACAGAATGGTCATGTATGAAAGGAAGCACCTGTTTTACCATTTTTGCTATAAAGGGAAAATGACAAAAACAACTGTCACATACATTTCAGATAAAAAAAGATCCCTGTTCCTTATTACTTTATTTCAAGTTCACTGTATCTTAATGAACTTGAAAAGATCTTGGAATGGCAGTGACTAGAGTTAGATGTTCCTAACAAAAGTCATTTGGAGTGAAGGTATTTAACTACAATTCTTTTAGTAAATTTTTAAAATAAGCATGTAGGGCAGTATTTTTCAATCTTTAACAACTTTAAGATGTGTGAACCAATTCTTGGAGTTCACACATCTTAAAGTTGTTACTGTAAGTTTGAAAAACCTTATTGTAGGGAAAAAGAGACCTGACTGGAAATTCATCTCTTAAATAAAGAAGGCCTACTTTTGTCCAGGGTCCATTAATCTCTCTAATAACCAGGATGCCACTACTGAACAGGTCTTATGTCCAGAGATAACGTGTCTCACATAATTTATTGTTTCTGACACATAGAAATGTTTCTGTATCTAAAGAATTTGAAATGTTTAAAATATTAAAATAAAATAGAGAGCAAAACAGACAGATTTATTCATTCCCTCCCATGTCTGGAATTATGTTTAGACCACCCAACAAAATTTTGCCATCATTAAAATTGATGAGTACTTAAAGAATATAAAACCCTTGGAAAACAGACAAGCAAGTTTTGGATTAATTAAAAACACTAGAACTTTAAATATGGCAATTGGGCCATAGAACTTTTAAGATATTACCTAATCATTTTTAAAGGTCATCTATAGCTATCACCACAGCATGAACAGTGAAATTCATACCTTAATAAGAACAATTCATCTAATCTCATGTTTCAATGGAACAGCTATTCCAAATAATACATATTTTTTGATATTGCTTCCATTTTTACTTGAGCCCCCACCCTCAACAATATCTGGTAATCTGCTGTGAGTCTTCTGGAGGGAGTTGACTACAAATTTAATAACAGAATGAAAACATCACCTTGGTTATTCTGCTGATCCAAGCACAACACACTGAATCAGAAAGCATACATTATGTAAAGTAAATACTCAGGATCTCATTTATTTTGACTCCTTTAAATTTAAGAATTAAAATGATACAAGTTATGCTTAAATGACAGGTGACGGGACTAGAAATAATTTGTTTAAAGACATATATGTACTAAAACCCCTCTTCTCTGGCACTTATAGCTAAAGGTAGTAATTTTATTTCTAGGTTCATGCTAAGCAGTAGATTCTTGGCACACCATTTATTTAAGAGTACTTAATGCTGCAGTCGTATGCATGCTACATGGGAGAAAACACCATAAAGTATACTGTGACATATTTCTGGATAAACATGCATATGATTATATCAAGCTCAGCAAATGTCAAGATCTCTACATTTTCTTTAGATATGTTGTGTGTCTAAAAAAAATAGAATAACTGAAAGGCATATCTAAATGGAAACATTTAGGATAGAAAGATAAAGTGGAAAACTGTATTATTAATCAAATGATTGGTTTACATTCTGTTAAAACAGCAATAGCAAATCCCTTCCATATTGTTGCCAAGAAAGTAAGATATAGAAAATTTCCATGACTCAATCTTGACTTGAAAGAGCAGCAAGCAAAATCCACACAACAAAATATTGTCACAGACTACATTTATGTTTAATATAGAAATATGTAAGTGAAAGAACGTGATACAGGAAAAAGTATTCAGTATCCAGAATTTTATAAACATTTAATGGAAAATAAACAAGTCGTTCTTTAATAGAATTTATTTATTTATCAAACTTGCATGCCACCCTTCTTGCCAAAGGCAACTCTAGGCAGCTTATAGGCACTGAATAACACATCAAAACAATAAAGATCTTAAATTTAAAAATTCAATTAAAATAAAACTAAGCAGGGTAGAGAGGGAAGGAGCAAGGTACACAGAGAGAGGAAGTGGGGTGTCCTTTATTCCATCAGCCTTTGGGGCCCCAGGCCTTTCCAAAGGCAAAAGGGTGATAATGGATCTGACCTTGGAAGGGCAAGATGTTTGTTTGCTTGCTTGCTTGTTTATCAAATTTATTGGCTTCCCATCTTACTGCAGCATAACTCTGGGCAGTTTAAAACCTTCCAGTTACAATGTCCCAGAGGAATATTGAATATTATTCAATTAACTTCAATTTCTATCCTGTATCCACATAAGGCAATGTAGGCATCCTCACTGCAATACAAGTGGATAAACTACTCTGTGTAACCATAATTTGAGCTTTAATGAAGCAAAATCAAATGTTGGGAGAGATGTTCCAAAAATTCTGGTAAGGATTCAAAATAAATCATTTTTTAAAATAGCCTGCTCATGACTTTTTTTTTTTTTGAAGATATTTAAAAAGTTAATTATATCCATCAGGCATGATAATTCAGGGTTTTGTAAAGGTCATGTCACCACAGAATGTCCCATTTTCCTTAAATCAATTGATCTCATTGTACTATGGTTTCTACTTTCCTTTTCCCCAGGCATCTATAAGATTAAATGAAATTAGTCATTAGCTTTGAGGGTCCTGAATTCTAAATCTAAAAGCAACTTTGAATTTTTCAGCATGCTGATTTATAAAATAAGGGATACAACGCTGACTCCATTCCAACTGCCACAACACTAAATTCATGGTTATGGAAGAAACAGTTATATCACACAATTTGCTATGTGCAGAGCCTACTGGCATAGAAGGAATCTGATATGTTCAGAGCTGGGATTAATTATTTCATGCAGATTGCTTTTGAAATTAAATATCTTTTTAGACCCTGGTACATTTGCTTGCTAAAGATAAATTTACATAGACAAGTGCAATAAATATTAGTAATTATCTCTGTGACTGCAACATCCTTTTGCAAATATATGGTTTTACCTCATAGGGATCGACAAACCAAACTGTTCTATAAATTGCATTGAAATAAATCCATTGTGTTCAATAGGATATCCTTGCATGAGTGAGTATAAGATTACTGCCTATAACATAATGATCACCAGAAATTATGTTTCTTTACTACAAAGTACTCTGAAAGCACTGTGCATCTGGGATATCAATCCAAACATACAGATCATGTGCAAACAAGAATTAGACTTTGGGACAAGAGTAGCTCTGCCAGATAGAATAAAGATGTATCTACCTGATTTTCCCAGCATGGGTACGCCCTGTTATTTTGAACTAAAACTCCATAATAGTAGCCATGCCACATGAGATTGTTTGGAATTGTTTAAAATATCTGGATATCAGGGAAGACAGAAAGTCCTAGTATACTTTTTCTCATTTGGGCCATCAGAATGTATTCATGCAGTGGATACACTTCACTTTATTGGTCATTGTCTTCTCCTCCACTTGTACAGAACATCATACATGCTACTTCTTCACCTAGATTTTTGATTGAGCTGTCACAGATAATAGCCATTGAAAGATTGATTCCCTTGAATGTATCTGGCAGTACTTTGAAATCATCCAAATTTCTCAACCAGTTAGTCTTTAAATTAAAAACCCACAATGTGACTAGGTAGGTCCTTTGTCTCTAAAGAACTGCCAATCAATTTAACTGGGTAATTATAATTCTATTGGCAAGCGAGATGGAGCAGGGCAATTCAATTTAATTTCCAGATATTGTGTATTTTTTGCAAATTTTTATTAGATCTTCTATTAGAAACTTTTTTTAAAAAAAATAAAAGCTAAATAAATGCTGAGTTTCCTCCCCCCAAAAAAAAAAAGAAAGAAAAATTAGCTCTCTTGCTAGCGCTATAACTTTCTTTTAAACATACTTCCATTTTTTTGGATATGTGGAAACTGAAGAGGAGGAGGATATAAATAGAAGTGGTTTCATGCATAAAATATTCTCAAATTCAGACCTGTATTTCCATTCACAACAATTCACTGATAAAATATTATACAAAAAATGATTATAATGTGACAAGCCATTAATAAGACTCCTTCATTTTATTGTTCAAAATCATGTTCCTTTCCAATATTACCTTTCAGGTAATGTGAATTTTTAATCTTAATACATTGCTCACACTTTAGCTATATGTGGCCTTCAATAGCCTTTATGATATCGGAAGTTTACTAACTGTTAGATTTCCTGTCATTTTTAGTGAGGAAGAAAGAGAAGCAGGTGTTTAACACCAGCTAGATGACAGCATTAGATGATTAATTAGATTAGCTGGATAATCTTGAAAAGGAAAGTAGGTTAGGCTTGTTGAGTAACTGATGAGAGACAATAGGAAAACTCAGGACTCTAGGCTAGATTAGGAAACATAAAATATATCAATAGAAGGCAATGGAATCTGCTTCCATTTTAATCTCTTCCATTCATTCTATTCTCTTCCATTCTATTCTTTCCATTTGTTTAAAAAAATAGTATAAAAATGTTGCCTCTCACTAAAGTCATAATAAAAAAAATGTGGGGGAAAAATCTCGATTTGGTTTTGGTTCACCACAGTGGTGGTATTCTATTGGTTCGGCCCGGTTCAAGCGAACCGGTAGTAAAAAATGCTGCCGTTCGGCCAAATCGGTTTCTTTTTTTTTCTTCCTCCCAACGATCAGCTGTTCCGATGATCAGCTGTGCTGGGATCCCCCTCACTGTCTTACTGCTTTGCCCAGGAGGCTTCCCTGAGGCCCAGGAGGCACAAAGGGGTGTGCGGGGTGTGTGTGTGCTGCGTGCTCCCCCCGTGCTCTGTTTTTTGCCTCCTGGGCCTCAGGGAAGCTTCCTGGGAGTAAAAACGGTCTCCCAGGAGGCTTCCCTGAGGCTCAGGAGGCAAAAAAAGGAGCGCAGGGGGGTTGCTGCAAAAAAAGAAAAAGCCACGCCCACCCAGTCACATGACCACGTCCACCTAGCCACGCCCACAGAACCGGTAGTAAAAATATTTGCATCCCATCCCTGGTTCACCAACTGATATTTAGATATGTTAGTTCATTTCATATATTTTTCTTTCCAACTCAATGAAATGTTGCAAATTATATAAAAAGTCTTGGGTGTCATTCTGTCCATCTGCCTGTCAGGAAGATAATTTTCAGAAAGCATCTAAATTTAGAATGATGAGCTGGAAAAAATCCCCAAAACAATTTAAAAAACACACAATTGAAAAGTGAACCAGATCTGCAAAAATATTTTTTTTCCCTCTAGAAACCCTCTGTAAGCAGTTGGGTGGTATTCAGAATGCCTTGGCCTGCTCCATTTTAAGTCTCTCTCTTGCCTCCCTTCTGGTCATATGACTCAGAGTAGAATTTAGGCAGCCTGGACTGCTTCCTGGTGTACACATACACACTTACAGAATATAAAAAGAAAGCCTAAATATGCACATACCACATTAGTTTGTTAGCAGAAAAAAATAAAAATGCCTTCTACTACTAAAGATGCTAGTAAAGAAATTGGGAAGAATTCATTGGCAGAGGGTTAGACTAGAACTCCATGGTCCCTTCCAACTCTGATTTTCTCTATTCTGTATTGTACAAATATTGCACAGTATCATAGCAGTGATAACAAAAGTGTGCATATTGTTGGCATTCGGCTTCTGGTTTTTCTAATAAATGTTAGTACATTTTTTTGTGATGGACTTTGTGTTTTCATGCTGTTCATCATAACTTCTGTGGGGAAGAATATTGTAAGCCAAAGTTTCAGTATGTTCCAAATCTTTTGCAGCTTCCTTTGTTTATTTTGGTATACAGCCTTAATCTGTAGTACAGTATAGGATTAGTGTTATTTAGTGGGAAAATATTGGCTGCCAGCCAAAAAGAAGAAGCGAAACTCCCCACCTGGCATTTCAGTCAATAAGAGAAAAGGCAGGCCTCAATACTCCATTCAATGTCCATTGAATTCCTGCAATCTTTCCAATAGAAAGACAATTACAGCACAAATGACCCTCAAAAAACTTAAAACCTACCAGCATTCCTTCATCTCCGTTATCTCAACTAATGCCTTGCAATTTTACCAGAATCATGAAGGATTTGTAGCAGCAGAAATGAATCATTTCTTTTTTAAGTATTCATTTTATACAAGCATTACATAAAAACGGCAGACTTCCTAATTATCATTGAAATGAACATCACCAGGAAAAATTCATGAGACTCTCACATGCAGGGTTAGTAGAGAGAATAAAACAAATCTGATTGAAAATAACAAAATACGTTGCAAACATCTCAAGTGGAATATCAAATCTCTGCACTGTTGCACATATATGGAATAGACAATTTCATATTTTTCCCAAAATGGTTTTTGAAAGCTAAAATTCAAGGAAGGAAGGAAGGAAGGAAGGGGGGGAGGGAGGGAGAGAAAGAAAAAGGAAAGAAAGAAAGAAAAAGACTGAATTAGATAGAATGTTTAGCTCAAATACTATTTTTTTCTATTTGCATTTTATTAAAGCAAAATTCAGCCTAACTAAAAATTGCAAAAGCAGATTTTAATACAGTGCAATGCTGTATTCAGAAGGATAACAGTCTATGCTAGGTGTTAGTAAGCAGTTATAAAAGTTTAGCCATGCATAGACTATAAGGTTAGATGGGCTTCTGTTGGCTAAATTCTCCAGCATATGTGTTTGTTGTATATTACAGATCTCTACTGTATCTAATTTTATTGCTATGTATCATATTACATGTGCTCATTTTAATAGTGAACACAACATATCAATTATAGGAATTATAGGAAAGCTTCCACTAATTTGCTTCCAATGCATCAGAATCAGAATCAATCAGAAACATGTCATTTGGTCTAAAATTATAATGGTAGTCATGAGAACTGAATGTGGATATTCAGATCTAATCATAGTCTTCAAAGTTATGGCAATAAATTACATCACTTGATTTAAAAAAATATATAGAAGCCCTTAAAACGCTTCTCAAATATCATCCTTACATGCTGCCAGGCTCCCTGCTCATCTGCACTTTGTAATCTTTAAAGGATCAAGTTAATGATAATGAATTGGAAACTGGTATCCTTCAAACTAAAACATCAGCCTTTCATGCCAGCCTTTTTAATGGAATGTCCTTGATTCGTATTGATTCCCTGTGGTGTAAAAGCTAAGCTGTTGGGTTAGGTTAGGTTTGGGTTCCCCTTCAGCCATCAATGCTCAACAGTGACAGGATTCTGACACTTAACCCCATTTAAATTATGAGTCTCGAGCCAAACTTCCAAAACTTTAAAATGATTTATTGGGAGTTAACATGTCTGGCACTGCCTGGATGTAGCTGACTCTGAGACACATCATTCATTGTCACCCTTGACCCTGGTTTCCCCCACCCCCTGGGTGTATCGTAATTCAAATTCTCCAATGGGACACATCCATAGCCAAGAGTCATCAATCACACTCTCCAGTTAGAATTTTGTGCAGCAGAAACTTCGGTCACCTAGTTACTAACTTTGAAAACATTTATGGAATGCAGTTTTGGTTTGCAAGCTGCCACATTGCTCCCCCCTCCCTTTCTGTTGGCAACTCTAAAAGACCATAGAAATATTTTATGAGTTGACAAACAGGTGATTTTGGGTTCATCAGCATCTCGCAATGCAATCTTCTTCACAGGAATCTCCTTAAATGAGGAGAAAACCCTATGGGAGCTACTTTGAATTCCCAGGGAAAAATATAGATATAAATTTAACAAACCTAATAAACACAGGTGTCTTAGACATACTTACAGTATAAAGTAAAACTGGGATAGATGTAGTTTTTTGCTTTACTAGAAGTGTGTCCCTCCCACAGGAAAGAAATAAAAGATTATATGGTGAAACATCCTCATTAATTTGCTTTTTAGTTAACAGGGGTTTTATGTTCTCATTGGCAGCCATATTGTAAAATGACAAAACTCCACAGCTTGATCTCATGCATGTTAGTTTGATATAAGTCTGAATAATTTCAATAGGATTTGCTTTCATGTAAATGTACATTATACTCCTACATCCACATATATACACTTTTATAATATTGATGATGATGATGAAGAAGAAGATAGACAGATAGATAGATAGATAGGTAGGTAGGTAGGTAGGTAGGTAGGTAGATAGATAGATAGATACATACATTGCTATTGGCAACCTGGCAATGTTTGTGTTTTTTAAAGTGTGTGTGTATGTGTGTGTATGTATGTATGTATGTATGTGTGTGTATATATAATGGCCTTCAGCTTTGTTCGGGTATTTTCCCACGTCATTATAGTTGTGCTTTTAAAGTTGTAGCAACGTTTCAGCAGAATCTCATCTGCCATCATCAGGCTTCTGTATTGTGTCCGTCTGTGAGTCAGACTTTTACAGTGGTTTCAGATTTAAATTTGGGGCAGCCTATTGCTGTGCCAGAATGGTTTTTTCTTCATCCTGATTGGTTGGGAGTCTTGGTCTGTGTTTATTGGTCTCGGAGTTTGCTGTGTTCTGCTTGATTGGTGTCTCTAATATCTTCTGTCTGTTTTTTGGCTCTTTTTGTATCTTGATTGGCTGGCAGCATTGTGTTACTTTATTGGAGGTCTTTAGTGCAGCTTGGCTTCGGGTAAATGGGCGGCTATCATTAGTTAGGAAGCTGGGTTTCATCTGGGTGCCTGGTTGGGATGTGTTTGAGCTGGAGGTATCAGGGGGGATCTGTTTGTGCCCAGGTGTTTGCCTGGCTTGTGGTGTGGAGATTTTTTTGTTTGTGAGTGCAGGCTTCCAAATGATTGACAGCCTGGTGGTATCATCTCTTCTGTTCATGCTTTCTGGTCTTTTTTCAATCTCTATGGCTTCTCTGATGAATATGAATATATATATATATATATATATATATATATATATATATATATATATATATATATATATATATATATATATATATATATATATTTGTTTTCTGAGGTTCTCATGGGTATTTGTATGTGGATCTTTGGTTATTCGGTTTTCTCCCGCGTAAGATTCAAAGTATCTAGGCAACGTTTCGGCGAGGTCCCACTCGCCATCTTCAGGCTGGTGCTTTCGGCTTAGTGCCAGTGCAAGCAGTGTGTGACCGGAGCTGCCATCTCTCTATATATACAAGTGGTGGGGATGGTGTGCTGGGCTGGTTGGCTGTGCTGCAGCCTCTTGATTGGTTGATGGAGTTGATGTTGGTATAATGGGCTGTGTAATGGCCTTTTGTTGTAGAGATATCCTGGATCTTGTGCTGTCATCTCCTGGGTCGTTAGCCTCTTGTGTTTTAACGGCTTGGGTAATGGGTTGTGTGATGGGCTTGTGAGTTCTTTTGTTGTGGTATCCTGGGTCTTGCGTTGTAATCTCCTGGGTCGTTTGTGTTTTGATTTCTTTTCGATTAGCCTCCTGTGTAGTAACAGCTTGGGTAATGGGTTGTGTGATGACCTTGTGAGATTTATTGCTGTGGTATCCTTGGTCTTGTGCTGTGATATCCTGGGTCATTTGCTGTGTTGTGACTTCTTGAGTTCTTGAGGTGTAATTTCTTGAGTTTTCTGATGTGATGTCCTGAGCGGGTGGCTGTGATGTAGCATTTTGGGTTTTTAATATGGCTTTGAGTTTGGGGTCTGGGTCTGTGTTCGTTTGGCTCGAGTTCGTGGTCGTGCCACATCTTCATGGTGGGGGTCAGTTCGCTTCATGTATGGTTCAGAGGAGTTTGAAGTGGGTAGTGATGCAGCTGCAGTGCGGCTTCTGGTCTGTGGTCGTGTCTCATCTTCTGTGTGGGTGTGAGTCTGATTTTTACGTGGAAGTGTGGTGGTGGCATCTTGTGTGGCCCTCATGGGTGTGGGTCTGGTGTCATTTATCATGTTGGGTACTCGTCTGTTCATGAGGGCGGGTTTCCAAATGGCTGGTAAGCGGGAGGTGTCATCTCTTTTATTCATGCTGTGTGGGCGTTTTTCTATCTCTATGGCTTCTCTGATTATTCTGCTGCTGTGGTGTTCAGTTTTGGCGATAGTTCTGGTATTTTTAAAGTCAATCTCATGTCCTGTGGCTTTGAGGTGTTGGACCAGGGAAGAGGTTGGTTCTTCTTTTTGATTGAGTTCTTATGTTCTTCAACGCGTGCACTTATTCTTCTGTTAGTTTGTCCAATGTATGTGGTGAGGCAGGCAGTGCAGGGGATTTCATATACTCCTTGGTTTTCTAACTCGATTTTGTCTTTAGGGTTTCTTAGGATGGTGGATATTTTTCTGTTTGTGCAGAATGCTGTTTTAATGTTGTGTTTTTGGAGGATCTTGCTGATTTTGTCTGTAGTGCCTTTTATATATGGGAGGAGGGCTTTGCCGTTCTCTTGTTCTCTGTCTTGGATTTTGGTTGGGGTTTCTTTTTGGATTAGGTGGGTGATCTTCTTTCTTTGAAATCCATTGGCTGTTAGTACGTTGGTGAGAGTGTTTAGTTCGGTTTTTAGGTGTTGTTCATCAGCTAAGCATTTTGTTCTGGAGATGAGTGTCTCAGCTACGGAATTGATCTGTGCTGGGTGGTGGTGTGAGAGTGCGTGTAGATAGCGGTTTGTATGTGTTTTCTTTTGGTAGATGGTGTGTCCTAGGGAGCCATTGGGTTTTTGTATACCAAGACATCTAGGAAGGGAAGTTGATTGTTAGCTTCTGTTTCCATGGTGAATTGTATTTTGGGGTGTAGGCTGTTGAGGTGTGTGAGGAAGTTGTGTGAGGAAGTTGTACCAACATGATAAATGACACCAGACCCACACCCATGAGGGCCACATAAGATGCCACCACCACACTTCCACGTAAAAATCAGACTCACACCCACACAGAAGATGAGACACGACCACAGACCAGAAGCCGCACTGCAGCTGCATCACTACCCACTTCAAACTCCTCTGAACCATACATGAAGCGAACTGACCCCCACCATGAAGATGTGGCACGACCACGAACTCGAAGCCAAACGAACACAGACCCAGACCCCAAACTCAAAGCCATATTAAAAACCCAAAATGCTACATCACAGCCACCCGCTCAGGACATCACATCAGAAAACTCAAGAAATTACACCTCAAGAACTCAAGAAGTCACAACACAGCAAATGACCCAGGATATCACAGCACAAGACCAAGGATACCACAGCAATAAATCTCACAAGGTCATCACACAACCCATTACCCAAGCTGTTACTACACAGGAGGCTAATCGAAAAGAGATCAAAACACAAACGACCCAGGAGATTACAACGCAAGACCCAGGATACCACAACAAAAGAACTCACAAGCCCATCACACAACCCATTACCCAAGCCGTTAAAACACAAGAGGCTAACGACCCAGGAGATGACAGCACAAGATCCAGGATATCTCTACAACAAAAGGCCATTACACAGCCCATTATACCAACATCAACTCCATCAACCAATCAAGAGGCTGCAGCACAGCCAACCAGCCCACACACCATCCCCCACCACTTGTATATATATAGAGATGGCAGCTCCGGTCACACACTGCTTGCACTGGCACTAAGCCGAAAGCACCAGCCTGAAGATGGCGAGTGGGACCTCGCCGAAACGTTGCCTAGATACTTTGAATCTTACGCGGGAGAAAACCCGAATAACCAAAGATATATATATATATATATATATATATATATATATATATATATATATATATATATATATATATATATATATATGTTTTCTTAAGTTTTGCGGTACTTACATGTATGGTGTTCGGCTTGGTTCGGGTATTTTCCCACGTCATTGTAGTTCTTTTAAAGTTGTAGCAACGTTTCAGCAGAATCTCATCTGCCATCATCAGGCTTCTGTATTGTGTCCGTCTGTGAGTCAGACTTTTACAGTAGTTAATCCAGCCAATCAAGATACAAAAAGAGCCAAAAAACAGACAGAAGATATTAGAGACACCAATCAAGCAGAACACAGCAAACTCCGAGACCAATAAACACAGACCAAGACTCCCAACCAATCAGGATGAAGAAAAAACCATTCTGGCACAGCAATAGGCTGCCCCAAATTCAAATCTGAAACTACTGTAAAAGTCTGACTCACAGACGGACACAATACAGAAGCCTGATGATGGCAGATGAGATTCTGCTGAAACGTTGCTGTATATATATATATATATATATATATATATATATATATATATATATATATATATATATATATATATATATACACACACACACACACACTTTTACAAGTAATGTTATTTTGTCTGCAGAGAGATTAAATTATGCATTGAATTGGTTCATTTCTCTTTTATTTTTCATTAGCAAAGCCTCCTTCTACTAACCCACTTCCTGGTGTTATCTTTTTAATTGCAAAGGAGCTAGTCATAAAAACTTGGAATAAATACTTATTGTATTTGCATGGCACAAACAAAATTGTGTTTGCATGGCCCAGTACATTGTCCCTTTTTCTTGCAGATGTTTCATTTCCCAAACTAGATAACATCATCAGTGCTAGTAACTAGTAGAAGACTGCATAAGTTGAGAGGAAAAAGAGATTAGCTATGTTTTCTCCCCCCCCATACCTTTAATTTCTTATGCTTATTATTTCTGCCTCTTTTCAGAGGTCCACATGACATGCTTACACTGAAAGCAAACATCTGAATGTGCATGTGTGTATAGCATGATATTTCCTGGTCCTCTGATAAAAATATGTGAATGAAAGGTGATTGCTCAATAGAAAATGTCTAGATGGACTTCTATTGCTGTCTGCACTAAATACAGATAGCCCTTGACTTACAACCATTTGTTTAGACACTGAAGTTACAGAACAATGGTACTGGAAAAAAATGACTTATAACTGGGCCTCACACTTCCAACCATCATAGTATTCCCACAGTCATGGGGATCAGAATACGGGTAACTTGGCAACCAGCAAGTATTTACAATGGTTGCAGCGCCCCTGGGTCATGTGATTGCAACCTTCTCAGCCGGCTTCTGACGAGCAAAGTCAATGGGGGAAAGCTAGATTCACTTAATGCCTGTGCGATTCATTTAACGATAGAGATGGTTTAGAATACAATAGAATAGAGTACTTTATTGGCCAAGTGTGATTGGACACACAAGGAATTTGTCTTGATGTAATACTCTCAGTATACATAAAAGAAAAGATACATTCGTCAAGAAAGAAAGCAGAACTGCTTAACTCATTCTTTGCATCAGTCTTCACGCAAAAAGAAACTACAGCTCAACCCACCAAAAACATAACTGTAAAAGACAGACCAGAAATAGAAGTTAAAATAAGCAAAAAAATAGTAAGAGAACACCTGTCTGATCTTGATGAAAACAAATCACCGGGTCCTGATGGATTACATCCCAGAGTTTTAAAGGAGCTGGCAGAAGTCATCTCAGAACCACTGCACCATATCTTTCCAAAATCCTGGAGCACCGGGGAACTACCAGAGGACTGGAAAAGAGTTGATGTGGTTCCCATCTTCAAAAAAGGAGAAAAAAAAACCCAGGAAAATATAGACCAATCAGCCTAACATCAATACCCGGGAAGATACTGGAAAAGATAATTAAAAAAACAGATCTGCCAACATCTAAAAACAAGTAAAATAATAACTAGCAGCCAGCACGGGTTTGTTAAAAACAGATCATGCCAAACCAATCTTATTTCATTCTTCAACACAGTGACTAAATTAGTAGACCAGCAAAATACTGTGGACATAATATATTTAGATTTCAGCAAGGCATTTGACAAAGTAGACCACAACCTACTTCTTAGTAAGCTAGAAAAAAGTGGAATAGATAGCACCACGACTAGATGGACTCGCAACTGGCTGGCAAACCGTACTCAACGAGTAGTCCTTAATGGGTCTAAGTCCACATGGAGGGAAGTAAGCAGTGAGGTGCCACAAGGTTCCATCTTCGGCCCAGTATTCTTCAATATCTTCATTAACAACTTAGATGAGGGAATAGAAGGGGAACTTACCAAATTTGCAGATGATACTAAGCTGGCAGGAATAGCTAACACCCAAGAAGATAGGCTCAAAATCCAGATGGATCTTGACAGACTAGAACACTGGGCCATATCTAGCAAAAGTAAAGTCCTACACTTAGGCAAGAAAAACCAAAAGTACACATATAGACTGGGTGAAACCAGGCTCAATAGCAGTAACTGTGAGATGGATCTTGGAGTCTTAGTGGACAACCAGCTAAATATGAGCCAGCAGTGTGCAGCAGCTGCCAAAAAAGCTAATGCAATCCTAAATTGTATTAACAGAGGGATACAGTCAAGATCAAGGGAAGTACTAATACCACTCTATAAAGCCTTAGTAAGACCACACCTAGAGTACTGCATCCAGTTTTGTTTCACCACATTATAAAAAAGATGTTGAGACTCTAGAAAAAGTACAGAGAAGAGCAACCAGGATGATTAGGGGACTGGAGGCTAAAACATACAACGAACGGTTGCAGGAACTGGGGTTGGCTAGTCAAGTAAAGAGAAGGACCAGGGGAGACATGATAGCAGTCTTCCAATATTTGAGGGACTGCCACAGAGAGGAAGGGGTCAAGCTATTTTCTAAAGCGCCTGTAAGCCAGACAAGGAATAATGGATGGAAACTGAACAAGGAGAGATTTAACCTGGAAATATGGAGAAACTTTGTGACAGTGAGGACAATCAGTCAATGGAACAGCTTGCCTTCGGAAGTTGTGGGAGCGCCATCACTTGAGACTTTCAAGAAAGAGATTAGACTGCCATTTGTGGTGTAGGGTCTCCCTCTTGGGCTAGATGACCTGCAAGGTCCCTTCTGATTATCTGTTATCTATTATCTGTCTACTTTTTCAGTAAATATGTTGGCAGATTATTTTTGAAATGGGCTTTATCAAAAGGATAGCTATGTCAGTCTATTGATCCCTTAGTTTAGCTACAGGTAACGTGGCCAACTTAGCAGTCCTTAAGCTTTCAAATTCACTCTAAAATGGCTTCATTATCCAATTATGGGGGACTTTAAGGTGCAAAATCACTTGAGACTTTCAAGAAGAGATTGGACTGCCATTTGTCAGAAATGGTGTAGGGTCTCCTGCTTGGGTGGGGAGTTGGACTAGATGACTTACAAGGTCCCTTCCAACTCTGATTATCTGTTAAAGAGTCAAGAATCATAAGGTACAACACTTAATAATAGTCATAGGGTATAATAAGCAATCAAATCATACTAGGAAACAGTCAATACAAATCGTAAGGATCAGTGGTGGTATTCAAATAAAGTTGCCACCGGTTTGGTGGGCATGGCTTGGTGGCCGCGCTTTGTGCACATGCACACACTTTGCGTGCACGCGTGCGCCAAACACGCACTTTGCGCAGGTGCAGAGGCGTTCTAAGTTGCCTCCTGCAAGCCTGCACAATGGTGTTTACTGCAGCAGCTGCCGCGCGGCGCTATTCTGCACCACGCAAAGCAGCTGCGCTTTGAATTCTGGCCCTAAAAGTGAGTATGGGAGCCTGGGTGGGCCAACTGAGGAGAACTGGTTCGATCTCCACTGCTCATCACCGCTACCGGCTCTCCAGAACCGGGCAGAACCGGTCGAATACCACCACTGGTAAGGATACAAGCGACAAAGTTACAGTCATACAGTCACAAGTGGGAAGAGATGGGTGAAAGGAAGGGTGGGAGGATTAATAGTAATAGTAGTGCAGACTTAGTAAATAGTTGGACAGTGTTGAGGGAATTATTTGTTTAGCAGAGTGATGGCGTTCAGGAAAAAACTGTTCTTGTGTCTAGTTGTTCTGGTGTGCAGTGCTTAGTCTATAGTGTTGTTTTTGAGGGAAGGAGTTGAAATAGTTTATGTCCGGGATGTGAGGAGTCTGTAAATATTTTCACAGCCCTCTTTTTGACTGGTGCAGTATACAGGTCCTCAATGGAAGGCAGTTGGTAGTAATTATTTCTTCTGCAGTCCTAATTACTCTCTGAAGTCTGTATCTGTCTTGTTGGGTTGCAGAACCAAACCAGACAGTTATAGAGGCGTAGATGGCAGACTCAATAATTCCTCTGTAGAACTGTATCAACAGCTTAAGAACGGTAACAAGAAAAGTTGTAAAAACTGTAGTCCCAATTGTGATTGTAAGTTGATGACTCCATAATAGGTACAAAAATAGGCTTCACTTTAAAGTTTCTCTTTAAAAAAAAAAACTCACATTGTGCCACATTTGCCGGCCTCAAATCCCCACGTTTTTAAAGCTTACAAGAGACATAAAACAAAATAAAAGATCTCTCTCTCTCTCTCTCTCTCTCTCTCTCTCTCTCTCTCTCTCTCTCTCTCTCTGTGTGTGTGTGTGTGTGTGTGTGTGTTGCATAAAAATAAATGATAAACATAAGAACTGGAATAGATTTGCAGCACAATCCTACAGCCAATGGATGTCACTCCTGGGAATGGTTGTATTATAGGACCCAGATATCGGAACCTGAACATTCATAATCTCAGCAGAAGTATAAAATTTGCCTTGAAACTGAGCTACTTCTGAAATGATGAATCTATTGTTGCTTCTAGATGACAGATGCTGCCAGACAGCAGATATACTTGCAACTTGTCGCAGATATGTTACGGAATTAGCACAAGGAAGGTGGGATCCTTTGCTGTTTTACTCTTCCTGCCAGAGAATAATGCCGCAGTACGTGCATATGTGTGGCACATCACATTTCCAATTTGGGTGATTATTTGCTGCATTATTTGTCTACTGCTGGAATTTGAAATTGGATAAAAAGTAGTTACACAACCTGCTTTTAGCATAGTGTGTTATCTGAACCCAGCCCTTGTGATTCATAAATCATGATTTCTGGCTTAATGCATAAATTGAACTCAACAATGTTTTGTTCAGTAAATCATGATTAAATAAATCTTTAACTTATCAATGTTAATTTTGTTAGTAGGGAATGCGACACAATTCATGGACTGGTGAAGTTATTGTCCTACCATACTTAGGCAGAAACCAGTCTATCTACCATATTTTTTGCTCCGTAAGACAGCTTTCTCCCCACCCTCCCAAAAGTGGGTGGAAATGTCTGTACATCTTATGGAGCGAAAAATATGGGCCACCGCAGCTGGGTCCTTTTAGAGTGCTGAACCCCATCTCTTTGTCATTGCCCACCTCTTCTGTCTCTTTTCTGCAGTGCAAGAGTCAATAGGCAGAGCAGGCACATGAGAGGACACCTATCTGTGGTCCTCTCAGGCTCCGCCTGATATTTTTTTTCTTGTTTTCCTCCACTAAACCTAGGTGCGTCTTATTGTCAGGTGCACCTTATGGAGCGAAAAATACGCTAATTGATCTTTCTTTGGCATGAAAAGCGGGAAATTCAGGTAATCCTTGACTTACAACTGCAATAGAACCCGCCCAGCATAGCTGTAAGTTGTGATGGTTGTAAATCAGGTCAGCCGTGTGACTGACCCAATTTTATGACCTTTTTTGCAGTGGTCACTAAGAGAACATCACAGTCATTAAGCAAAGCAATGGTTCATTATGGGCTGGTTTTACTAAAACTGAAAGGAAATGCTGTTTCTCCGTAGAACTGCTGCGAGCATCCAGAGAGTGGGAGGTGCTCCAGTCTTCATTTCTCACAGGCTGAGTTATAATTAGGGAACGCTCCTCCTTCCTCCACGTGACTCCTCCTTGCGTTTCCCTAGTTTCGCTCAGCCTTCGAGAAATACAGGCTGCTAATTTACTGTTCCTTGGCCGTTTCAGGTTTCTTTCGTTTTTCACTGTGTCAGGTTTGATTAATACAATTTTCTCCTTGTCCCTGTGCCTTGGTATTTGCTCTAAATTTAGTTCAAGAGCTCTTTCGCTCTCAGGAGGGAGGTAACGGAACGGAGCTTTTCGCCCCCCCCACCCCTCCTCCTCCTTTTTCCTCTGCCGTTTCAAGCGTGCTGGGCTCAGCCGCTTGAATAGCCTGCGCTATTTTTAGTGCGTTGATTGCGTCTTCCCCCCAGAACGCCTTAGAGGAAGCAACGCTTCCTCTCCCAGCCCTTTATTTGTGCTTTTGGATTTCTTAGTTTCTGATTAGGGCTGGTGCACCTCTGAAACGTGCGCTCAGTGCCGGGCGGCCATTTTGAGCGCGCCTCGTGGCCGGCGCCATTTTTAATTCATTCAAAAAAAGAATAAAACGAATTTTATTTTTTCCTTTCGTTGAGCTGCGTGGCCTTTGCAGGCCCTTAACGGGACCGTCAGGCCGCGTGGACCAATTTTTTTCCTTTTAGAGAGTACTGTGGCTCCGTGCCCTGTTGCTTTTCTTAATTTTTATTGTTGGATTCTTTCCTTGCCCGCAGCTCTTTCAGAGGTGCTGGCACGTACTCCCCATTGTTGTTGGGGGGCTGCCTAGGAGGCCTATTTGTTCACTATTTGTTCACTATTTATATATATATATTTACATAGTTTGGCCTCAGCGTTCATTTGATTTATTTGGGTTTTAGGTTTGAGGTAGAAGGCCTTTTTTTGCTGCTAAAGTTAATTGGCCTCATTTTCCTTTGGGCCTAGCCCACGATTTAAGAAATAGTACATAATTTTTGTTTATATAGTTAATAGCTTTAGATAGATTTTTCTTCCTTTATAGAAAAAAAAAGAAAAAAAAAGAAATTTGAATTAGATTAATAAGAATAATTCTAGTAATTAATACATAGTTAAATAAGTTAATATTTACAATTAAAAGAATAAAAAAAAAATTTATTTCAAAAGGGGGACGTGACCCAACCTTGGGAAAACCGGCTTGCGTTGTAGGCCGAACTCCTGGGCGTGCCAACCGCCTTTCTTATTGACAATTATTTGTTTGTTAACATGGCAGAGGCTAATCCTACTGGCTCTTCTTTGAAGGCCAAATCTAAGACGCACTACCTTCGCAAAAGGGACAAGGACTCTTCCACTACCGCTCAAAGAGATGCATTAAGACGCCATAAGGCCCTAGAGAAAGAGTTTAGCAAACGGGCTAGAGAATCACACTCTGTTACACCTGCCTTACCTTCTACCTCCGCCCCCCCCCCTCTGCCAAGTCAATCTTTTCCCTCCAGGTGCGGTAACACCCAGGGCCGCCAGCCCACCCGTACGCCCGAGGCGACCTTCACGCCAACCGCTGCAGGCCTTCGCCCTGAAGATCCTGTTGCTGTCATCATCCCGGATAGTGTTAAGGAATGGATGCAGTCTGCCATCCGTCAAGGGATAGCCGAAGGAATGCAACAGCTGTCCAGGCCGGACAACCGTGAAAGGACTCCCGAGGTTGCCTCTTTATCCGGAAGGTCTCTCTCCGGACCAGCGTCTCAGCATGGTCAGGTACCTTCCCATATGGATACCCCATTCCCAGAGGGGGAGGATACCCACGAGGAGGAGGCAGCGGGCTTTGAGCCCTTCGAGGAAGACAAAGGCTCTGATAGAGGGTCCTTACAGTATTCCGAGCCTTTTCTTGAGACAGAGCCTATGGAAGGGGAGATGTCAGAAGATGAGGGCATTCTTCCTGAGCAATCTACTACTGTGGGTCTTTTTAAACCTCATTTATTTAAGTCTTTACTTTTCAAGGCAAAAAACGCTTCAGGTCTGACTTCCCAGTCTCCCTCTGACCCTCCTCCATCGAACCCAGAGGATCCAGATGACCTAATGTTCAGGCAGCCGGTGGTAGAGGCTGACACTATTCCGACCCCCCCGATCTTTTCAGATTTGGTTGCCAGACAGTTGGCTTCGGTGGGTCCTTCCCCCGCCCCCTCTAGTCAGGACAAGAGGTTATTTAATCTTGACCCGGATTTCTCCGCTATGTTGGATACCCCGGAGGTAGATGACCCAATTGTAAGACTAGCCTCTTCCTCCAACCCTACCGATGCACTGGAAGCGTTGAAGCCGGAGGACAAGCGAGCAGAGATGGCGCTCCGACGAACGCACCAATCTGATGCTTGGGCCATTCGGTCGGCCACTGCCGCCTCCTTCTTCACCCGGTCTTCCATTAGGTGGCTTAGGCAGCTGAAGCAGCATATCACCCCAGATAACACCAGGGCCCATCAGGATATTGCAAAAATCACGGCGGCGGCAGAATTTGCAGCCGACGCCACCTTTCATTCTGTTAAGTTTTCATCCCGAGCCATCTCTTCCCATGTAACTGCCAGGAGATTACTTTGGCTTCGACACTGGCAAGCTGACATCAAAAATAAGTCCAAGTTGGCTTCAGCCCCTGTCTCAAAGGGAAAACTGTTCGGGCCCGCGCTTGAACCTTTACTGCTGGAAACTCGGAACAAGAAAAAGTTCTTGCCCTCGCTTTTTCGTAGACAGGAATCTAGGGGATCCCAGCCCTTTCGGAGGGGCTCCTTTCGTTCTCCCTTCCAGCCATCATTCACCCCTAGGTTTCAGGGTTCCCCTTCATTCCGGTCTTCCTACCAGGACCGGAGTGATTCGGGAGACAGAAGCAGAAGAGGGGGCAGCTACAGAAGGCCCTTTAGTGGGGCTGGGGGCAGGGCGTCCCACCGACCCAGATAGGATTACAGGTCTTTATCCCATAGGCGGCCGCCTCACGCATTTTGCCGACCAATGGGAGGAATCCACTTCAGACGCTTGGGTCAGAAGCTCCGTGCGTTTTGGCCTGGTCCTACAGTTTCGTTCTTCCCCGCCTGAACATTTCAGGATTTCACCCATTTCCAGGGATCCTACTAAGCGGGCCCTCATGGTCTCCGCAATCAAACATCTGTCTGATATTAAGGCCATCCAACCTGTACCAACTTCACAACGAGGAAGGGGTTTCTATTCCCTCCTATTCTTAGTGCCTAAGCATTCCGGCGGTTGGAGACCCATTTTAGACCTTAAGAGACTCAATCGCTTTGTTATTTACCATAAGTTCAAAATGCAGACTTTACAGTCTATTTTGCAAAGCATCAGAGAAGGGGATTGGTTTACGTCTGTCGACCTCTCCGAGGCTTATCTCCATATCCCCATCCATCCCTCGTATTCTAAATATCTGAGATTTTGCTATAATAATCAGCATTTTCAGTATGTAGCCCTTCCCTTTGGTCTCGTCTCGGCCCCGAGATCCTTCACTAAGGTGTTGGCGGCCCTAGCAGCTCACCTTAGACAGGTTCCCATACGTATCCATTGCTACCTTGACAATATCCTTGTCGCTTCCCCTTCCCGACATCAAGCCGAGAGTGATACTAGCACTACCCTCTCGGTTCTCCAGGCCCACGGTTTTTTAGTCAATTGGGAGAAAAGTCAGCTTAGTCCTTCCACGCGTATAGCCCACCTGGGGGCTGTGATTGATTCTGTGGAAGGGAAAGTTTTTCTCTCTCAGGAGAGGCTCATTAGTATCCACGCAGCTATCAGGGCTATCCGGCAAACGGGGAAGGCATCTTTGCTCAGTCTATCCAAGCTGCTGGGAAAGCTGGTTTCTTGCATCTCTATTATCCCTTGGGCTCGCTTGCATTCCAGATCCTTGCAGTGGTTCCTCCTACCATACCAGCGTTCAGGAAGGAGCACATCAGGCCTGGTGGTGAAAGTGCCTCCAAGGGTCCTCGCCTCTCTCCTTTGGTGGACTCGTCCATCTGTCAACTCAGGACATCTGTTCAAGGAGCCTCAAAGGATCACTCTCAGGACGGACGCAAGTCTTTTCGGATGGGGGGCTCACCTGCAATCGCTATCAGCCCAGGGAGTTTGGTCTCCGGCGGAGCAAAACCGAAACATCAACTGGTTAGAGCTTCGCGCAGTGTACTTGGCCCTCCGAGCTTTCATTCCTCAAGTGAGAGGGCGCCATGTCCTGGTCCTTACGGACAACACTACGACCAAGGCCCACATCAATCGTCAAGGGGGCACCCACTCCATTCTCCTCATGAGGGAGGCCGAGCGACTGTGTCGGTGGGCAGAAGCACACCTGCTGTCCATCAGAGCGGAGCACATCTCCGGAACCTCCAACGTCCAAGCAGACTGGCTCAGCAGGGCCACGCTGGACCAAGCAGAGTGGCGCATACACCCATGCCTGTTCAGGGAGGCAGCAGCCAGGTTCGGCCAGCCTTTGGTAGACCTCTTTGCTTCGCCACTCAACGCGCAAACACCACGGTTCTTTTCCCGTTATCCCTCCAACAGTGCGGAGGACCACGATGCCCTGCGTTGCCCGTGGCCTCCCGGGCTGCTGTACGCCTTCCCTCCATTTCCGTTGATTCCCAGGGTGATTCGGAAATTAATATTCGAGAGAGCAGAGGTCCTATTGGTGGCTCCGTATTGGCCCAGGAGACCGTGGTTTGTGGACCTGCGCAATCTGTCGATAGCCCCGCTGTGGAGGATTCCACCAGAGCAGATTTCTCTGTCACAAGGCCCACTCCTTCATCCAGAGCCGCAATGGCTTCAGTTAGCTGTTTGGAGGTTGAGCGGGAAAGACTAATTGAGGAGGGCTTGTCGGCCCAGGTCATTAATACCATTTTGGCTGCCAGGAGACCTTCTACTACTCGTATCTATGATGCAACCTGGAACAGTTTTTGTAAGTGGTGTCACAAATCGTTCGTCGATCCACGTTCTCCTTCCATTGCCCAGATCCTGGCCTTTCTGCAAGATGGCCTAGATGGGGGTTTATCACCCAATACCTTGAGGAGGCAGGTCGCAGCTCTCTCAACGGTGGTGGCTGGCGGCCCTTTCGGCCCTCTTTCCCACCACCCTCGAATTAAGGCCTTTCTTAAAGGGGCTTCCAACTTGCGTCCTCCAGTGGTGCACAGGTACCCGACATGGGACCTTAACAAGGTTCTCTTGGCTTTGACTAAGCCTCCATTTGAGCCTCTCAGAGAGGCAACACTTCAATTTCTTACCTTTAAAGTAGTTTTTCTGGTGGCAATAACCTCAGCTAGAAGGATATCTGAAATTGCAGCTCTATCCGTGAGAAAAGATCTGTGTATTTTTCATCCTGATCGGGTGATTTTGAGACCAGACCCTTCCTTTCTACCAAAAATCAATTCAGCATTCCACAGGGCACAGGAGTTGGTCCTCCCTAATTTCTGTCCAAAGCCTTTGCATGAAAGGGAAAGACAGTGGCATACCCTCGATGTTCGTAGGGCGTTGCGTATTTACATCTATCGCACACGGTCCATCAGGAAATCGGAGTCTCTGTTTCTGTCCTTTCAGCCAAAGACATTAGGTTGTAAGGTATCCCCGTCCACAGTGGGCTGTTGGATTAGAGCCACCATATCCAAGGCCTATTTGGTTCAGGCTCTTCCGGTCCCTAGTGGAATAACCGCTCACTCTACCAGGAGTGCTGCTACATCAGTTGCCTGGGCCACTCAGGCTTCCATTCTTGACATTTGCCGGGCTGCCACCTGGGCTTCCCCGTCACCTTTCATACGCCACTACAAGATTGATACCTATGCTTCAGCTGAAGCATCCTTTGGCAGGCGAGTCCTGCAGCAAGTGGCGAGAGATACCCAGGAGATTCCGACCCAGACGGAGTCCCGTCCGTAGGACACACATGCTTTGGTATGTCCCACTCTCTGGATGCTCGCAGCAGTTCTACGGAGAATGGGCGTTGGTTCTTACCTGATACGCCTCTTCTCGTGGAACTGCGTAGAGCATCCAGCCCCACCCGTTTTGGTCCGTCTGGTGGGGAATCCTGTTTCGGCCAATGACGTTATTGTATATAGTTGAGTTTGTACTATAGTTAGGATTAGAGGGTGTTTTTGTCCTCTCGTCTTCGCAAAACTGGGGAAATGCAAGGAGGAGTCACGTGGAGGAAGGAGGAGCGTTCCCTAATTATAACTCAGCCTGTGAGAAATGGAGACTGGAGCACCTCCCACTCTCTGGATGCTCTACGCAGTTCCACGAGAAGAGGCGTATCAGGTAAGAACCAACGCCCATTTTCAGCAAAATAAAATTTTTGACCATAAAATGTATTCAATGACTGCAGGACATTGCAATGACCATAAATGCAGCCTGGTTGCCAAGAGCTTAAAATGCAGTCTTGTGACTAGAGCAGCTCCGAACTTCAGAACTAGGTCATAAGTACTCCTAGATAAGTCCATTGTAACTTTGAACGGTTGCTAAATGACAACTTGTAAGTCAGGGTCTACCTATAGAGTAAACATAAGAACATAAAATGACCTTGGCCTTTGTATTCCATCAAATCCAACCCAGTCAGTTTGTGGTAAGGTTTACCTTTTTAATCATAAGTTGTTTTGCATTTTTCTCCTCTTTTTTTCTTTTCTTGCACCTTGGGAACTTTACATATATTTTGAAGAAATAGCCTCAGTTATACAGAAGAGCAGTAGAATACAGAAAAGGGGACAGTAAATAGGTTAGGAAACAGCTTTCCTAACTTTCCTGCATGGCAAGCGAAGTAGCAGCCAGTCTTTGATTTAGCTAATTAACTGATTAATCAATCAGCTAATAAACAGAATAGTTAATTGACTAATCAGTCAACAGCTTGCTCAGTTTCAATGCATTGTTTTAATTAAAGATGAGGGAGAAAAAATGCATTACAAGTTACCAAAATGTAATACAAGCTCTGTAATAAAGTCTATTAAAGCAGTATAATCTTAAAAACACTCTGCAAGGATAGAATAAGCCCCATTGAGCACAGTGGGATTTAGTCTGGAAAATAAGATGCTTAAGATTGCATTCTCAGTGCCATGTAGCCTAATACCCTATAATTTGCAAGAGGTTTAAATAAGTAAATAAATCAGTGCTCAAGATTTGTATCCCAATTTTCCATTAGATTAGTGTCCAAGGTGGGTTATTTATTTTTAAAGTTCTTTTAAAAGGGGAAATAAAACTCAAATTCTATAGTTCAATAATATTGGGTCTCTGATTTTGTAAATTGACACTGACGTGCATAGACTTCAGTCCCAGTTTTGAGAACAGATATATAATGCTGAGTGAGTTCTTGTTATAAGCAATATTTTCTTAAAACAAGGAATAATTTCACTGAAATCTATTATTCTTATTCTGGATAATGACAAGTTAATAGAGTTTTCTCTGTGGGTAGAATTTGTAGAAGTAGAGGCTGCATTAGCCACTCAAAAGTTGTTTATTGTCCCAGTTGTCACTGTGGGAGGAAGAAGAGAATGAGGCATAACGATTGGGCTCCAATTATAATTATTAAGAATCTCAGCACAGTTCTACCTTGCTTCATTCATGATCGGTGTGGGCTGCTGGGGGTTCGCAGGAGTTCGGGAGAGGCCCTAGCTAAGATTCTGTGCAGTTCAGAGAACCCCCAAATCCCACTCCTGGCTGGCCCTGCCCACCCCACCACACCCCTCCCCTCTCAGGAGTCCCCATACATCCTGTTTTGGATGCAGGTAAGTGCAGGGCGCACGTGGAGGCTTGGGGAGGGTGAAAAAAGGACCGGAAATTCGGGAAAGCCGGAAAAGGGCGTGTTTCCGGCTTCCAGAGAGCCTCCAGAGCTCGGGGAGGGCAAAAACGCCCCTCCATGTGCTGTGGTACAGGAGGCCGACTAGGCCATGCCCACCATGGTCATGCCCACCTACCAACTGGGCAGAGAACCCTTTGCTAAAATTTTTGAAGCCCTTGCTCATGATACAAAATGAGTATGTATGTCCTTTGTGTTAGTTCTAACTCCTGATGACATAACGATGTAGTTTTCTTGTTCAAAGTACTGTTTATTTTTAGGGATGTTGCTTTGGTTTCCTAACTTTGCCTACAGCCCTGGGATCCTCTAGAGACCCTGCCCAAGTAGCAATAGTTCTTAGACTTAGATACCGCTTTACAGTGCTTTATAGCCTTGTCTAAGCAATTTACAGAGTCAGCATATTACCAGCAATCTGGGTCTTCAGTTTACCAACCTCAGAAGGATAGAAGGCTGAGTCAACCTTGACCTGGTCAGAATTGAACTGCTGGCAGTCAGCAAAATTAGCCTGCAATACTGCATTCTAACCCCTGCACCATCATGGTAGTAACAAGTGTAATCCTGTTTAGCTTTTTTTGAAGATCTGTTAAGATTTGATAGGTGCTGTGCTGCTGTCTGCTTAAATAATAAGTATTAATCCCCTGGAGTTGTTTGAAAAAAAATAAAGGCAAGATATAAACAAACAAATAAACAAAATTAGGAAATCCAAAAGGTGCTTTGCAGTTTACAGACAAACAAATACAGCTCCTGTTTGCAGCTTTTTATCTTTACCCAAAATTTCAGGGCTGCTGCCTGCCATTCCTACATAATCCTAGGAAAATATACTCTATATTGCTTTAAAAAATTGCATGCTGATACTACATTCATGTTCCAAAGTGCATTTTTTTGGGGGATAAAGTAGCCTAGTACTGCCCTAATGAATGAATGAATACTTCAACAAAGTGTACATCCCCACCTAGCAGTGTTCTCAGAAATGCTTAACTTGCAAGAAGACAACAGCTAACTTGTGATGAATGTCATAGAATTATAAAGCTTTAAGAAATCTTGAATAGCTGAAGATAAATGAGATCACATTTCGTACATGTAGAGGGCTGGATTCTTTGCATTTTTAAAAATGCAGACTCAGCTCTAAAATAGACACATACATTTATTTTCATATCTTTTTCACCTTATCATCATCATCTTCATTTAACGCACCCATAATCCCTTGTGGGGTGGAGTCTGGGCAACTGAATGGAGCTAGCAGAGTGTTTCAATAGCCGGATGCCCTTCCTGTCTCCAATGCAGAGTTTTGTTCAGCAGATATATTCTCAGTGTGTCCAGAGAGAGAAATATCTGCCTCTACCTAGGATTGAATGCACACAGCCTCCTGATTGTGAGATGATGTCTTTTTCACCTTATAATGGGAATAAAAGAATGATTTTCCATTTTCAGAAGTCATATTGACAGAAGAGAGTCTGGAGCTATAGGTTGCCCACTGCCAATGTAGACCAAGATCTGCTCATGCAGGAAACTTCAAGCTAAAACATTCTTAAAAGAAGTGGTCCATTCTTTGCTTTGTAGACTTCTGGTAAGGGAAGAATGAAAGAGAGGGCCTGGATAAAAAAAAAGAAAGGAGACCAGTGGTGGGAAGAATGAAAGAGAAGGCCTGGATAAAAAAAAGAAAGGAGACCAGTGGTGGGATTCAATTTTTTTTACTACCGGTTCTGTGGGCATGGCTTGGTGGGCGTGGCAGGGGAAGGATACTGTAAAATCTACAGTCAGAGGTGGTATTTGCCGGTTCTCGGAACTACTCAAAATTTCCACTACCGGTTCTCCAGAACTGGTCAGAATCTGCTGAATACCACCTCTGAAGGAGACATATTCATGGAAATTTCAATTTGCATTTCTGTTCATTGAGAAAACTTTTTTTTGCCTTTTGTGCAAAATATGGGAAAGCAAACATGGGGAAATGTTCCCTCCTTTATTCCAAGTACATGCACTGACTGCTGTTAGACCACTAATACAGGTATCTGCCAATTCCATGTGAGTATATTAATCAATTTACTTCATTCTATCAACTATGGTGGTATTGGGGCAAATGATGGTATGTTGTTATACACGCAACAATGTGACCGGTATTGGCATATAACAACACACCATCATTTGCCCCAATTATATTAAGCACTTTGTCATACTTTCACAGGTGCATGGACTGTTGTATTATACATTAACAAACATCAGCCAGCTATGTTCCATTATCTCAAACATTCATACATTAGCATCTAAAAGAGCTCCAATTGCTCAGTGGTTAGAGTGCAGTACTACAGGCCACTTCTGCTGTTCAAATCTCACCAGTCTCAAGGTTGACTCAGCCTTCCATCTTTCTGAGGTGGGTAAAATGAGGACCCAGATTGTTGGGGACAATATGCTGACTCTGTAAACTGCTTAGAGAGGGCTATAAATTGCTTAGAGAGGGCTATTTATAGTGTAAAGCACTATAAAGTGGTATATAAGTCTAAGTGCTATCTGTGCCCTATAAATGCCCACCCTGCAACTTTCTGCAGTTTACACATGCAAGCTTTTCTTTGCTTTGAGAAAATCTTAGTATGTTCTAGAACAGCACATAGTTTGAAACTCAACTATTTTATAGAAATTCACTCACTTTCTTTTCTGAATGAAATCTGCAACCAATGTATGAAACTTGAGTTGTTCCTGCACGGAGCCTTTTAATGTGGTTGAGAGATTGATTTTTCTTCAACAAGCCTCAAGGAGGATTATAATGGAGGTCCTATATAGTGCCCTTTTCCATGACTAAGATTCTTACCTAATGTTTATATAGACTGTGTGGAAAGGTCGCATTTAGCATAAAATGTCTGCAACTGCAATTAAGATTGTATAGTTTTGCAGGTACAGTCTGATTTATCACCCAGATTTCTAGTAATCTTTAAATATACATTTTTAATACTTTCTTGTTCCAGCATTTCATTGCTTTATTGTTGACTGTTTTTTTCCTACTGAGAAGAGAGAAGCAGAATTTAATTACTAAGGCCTTCTTCAGTTTAAATTATAGAAAAGAAAATAAGATAAATAGTTTAAGTACTGTACTGTTCACTAGGCTTCCTTCCACAGAACAGAAACTGACTCTGGAACCTATCAAAGAGGCTATTTGAGAGTTGAGAAATTAATAGTCTATTCATCTTAAACCCACAATCAGAAGCAATAAAATGTAAATCAGCAAAGAAGTGTTGCATTTAAAGTCACAGGAGTCATGAAATGCTTTGTCCAAATCAGTGAAATGATCACACCCCATACAGAGTGCAAGAGGCTGGCAATGACATAATTTTCATACTCCGTGAGAAACAGATCATCAGAGATCAAAAGTTTATATTTAAACAGATGCTGGGTATACAGTACAGTCACGATAATGTAATTATGTGATTCTTGTGTTGAATAAAGGTTAGATTAGTTGACCTTCATGATTTCTTCCAACTGTAAAATTCTGAATTTAATTTTAGAGATAAAGTTACAGCAGCATAGAGGAAAACCTCATCCAAAGCAGGTGGTGCAAATATTATGAATTCAAAAGAGAATCGCTGAATTGCAGTACTATATTTCTTTATACAACAAATCTTAAGCTTTTTAAATCTGATATAAAGATTTGAATCTAATTATCAAATCTTTAGATTTGTGTAGAAGTTATGTCTTATTTTACCAGAAGCTTCAAGTTCAGTATAGGGAAATAATTTCAGAGTGTTATGTTGTGCTCTGTGTATTGCAAGGGTCTTCAAACTTGGCAAGTTTAAGACTTGTGGACTTCAACTCCGAGAATTCCTGAGCTAACATGACTGGAGGAGGAATTCTGGGAGTTGAAGTCCACAAGTCTTAAAGCTGTCAAGTTTGAAGACCCCTGGTGTATTGCATTGCATATCTTTTTTGTAACTTTTTTTTCAGTATTATAGCTCTTTGGGAATTTTTTTTTCACATAATAGGTATTCCTACATTTCAGAAATTGTCCCCATGGAAATCTTCCAAAGTATGACCCTTGTTGTATAGTTATATCAAATGCTACCAAGCACCCAACCATGAAAGGGTTTTAAGGAGTTTCTCCTTTTACAAATCCAGTATAAGAGACCCAAGGTATTCTTATAATTATGAACAAACAGCTTTGCTTTGCTGCTTCATTCAGAACCAAGGTTAAGAACAGCTGTTTTACCATTTACATATAAGCAATACCAGATCTAAAGGTAATACGTACAACATTAACTAGTGGCAGTTGTATTGAACTCAATGAGACCGACCTCATCCTCCTTCTTCCTCCCACTCCCCAGCCAGGTCCTAAGAAAGCAGAAAAAGTTTTTGAAAGGAAAAACAAGCACAAAGTTGAATTCTCCTGCTTTCTAAAAAAAAAAATCAGAAAATAAAATACAAGCTGAATAGTCAAGATCTTGTTGATGACCCATGCTCTGTAAAGGACCTTGGAATACTCACCTCTAATGATCTAAGTGCTAGAGCCCACTGCAACTACATAGCCAAAAAGGCATTAAGAGTTGTTAACCTAATCCTACGTAGCTTTTTCTCTGGTAATATCACACTACTAACCAGAGCATACAAAACATTTGCTAGACCAATACTCGAATACAGTTCATCAGTCTGGAACCCACATTACGTATCTGATATTAGCACAATTGAGAAAGTCCAGAAATATTTCACAAGAAGAGTTCTCCACTCCTCTACTCGTTGTAGTATACCTTATGCCACCAGACTTGAAATTCTAGAACTAGAAAACCTTGAATTACGCCGTCTTCGGTCTGACTTAAGCATGGTATATAAAATCATACATTGCAATGTCCTACCTGTCAATGAATACTTCAGCTTCAACCATAACAACACAAGAGCACACAATAGATACAAACTCAAAGTAAACCGCACCAAACTTGATTGCAGGAAATACGACTTCAGCAATAGAGTGGTCAATGTCTGGAATACTCTACCCGACTCTGTAGTTTCTTCCCCAAACCTCAAAAACTTTAACCTTAGACTGTCTACTATTGACCTCACCCCTTTCCTAAGAGGCCTGTAGGGGGCGTGCATAAGCGCACCAACGTGCCTACCGTCCCTGTCCTATTGTTTCTCTTATTCTTTTATTTTTCTTATATGTACCCATTTCATGTATTCACAACTATGTATACATTTATACTTATTATCTTGTAAACAATTGGCAAATCAAATAAATAAAAATAAAATAAATAAAGAATTGCCTTGCAAAATCTTGGAAACCTTGGAAAAGTTTTCACTGTCACTGACAGTGGTTTCATTTAATCCCCCCTTACACATTTACTTAGCTGCTTTAAATAGCTGTCATGCACTGGGTACATCTTGTTCTCTTGGGTGCAACCCTCCCTCTCACCAGAATTTTTGCCTGGCAGCCAATGCATCTTCCTTGTAACAAGGCAGGCAAGCATGATATATGCCTACAGGAAAAAAAAACCTTTGTGCCTTCACATCTCTTACTTAGGAACAATCTTTCTGTCATTACTCACCTCTTGCCTTCCTTTTGTTTCCTTAAGTTTTCTGATTCACAAGTAATTTGGCCACATATTTTGGGGACCATTCTATAAACCAAGAATGGCACCTGTATATGCCATGGCAGATTGAAACCCCCTCGAGATGAAATTTGCAGGACACCAAAATGCAAGACACCAAAATGTTTAATGTAAAAGAGACTTCACCTCATGGGCAGGTGATACAGAAGAATGCCTTAGTCATTGACACTCAAGGCTGCAGAGTCCCCAGAACTAGGAGTGTATGCTTCCTCATCTAGGTCATGAAAAACAACTATAAAAGCTACTATATGACTGAGTGCAATATATGACTGAGTGCAATATAAGAACTCAATCTGAAAGAGGTTTTATAGGTATCAGCTCCTAGAAAATATGCTTTATTGCTGAGCTTTCCCTTGGTATATGGTTGTGCACTCTGGAGATAAAATATCTAATTAGCAGGGTTTTGTTTTGATCCAGCAAAGCTCTTTCTAAGTATCAATGTTCTTATTGTCCCACTTTAGACCATGCTAGGGAATACTTATTGTCTAGGACCTTTTAAAAAATTGCAAGTAGTTGAACCATGGGATGGGGGGGGGGAGATACCCACCCCCCCTCTTGCCTTATTAGCATTCAGAATATCAATGTAAAGGAAGAGGTGGAAGGATAGAGTGGAAGGATACAGGTTATGGCAGAAGAATTTAAGTGCTGCCTCTAAATTGTGTGTTTTCTTCATTATCTTGTATAGTCCTTGCCTGGAATCACATTTGTAAGAAATGTATTAGTACATTATTTTCAGTTGTATAGAAAATAGGATTTTAATAAAACAATCAAGAACTGCAGGAATCATGAAATAAAGCATTAGCAGAACTAGATGATATCTTCCTCAATTTGCAATTATTTCTTTCTTTGCAGTATTTCACTCCCCCACCCTCCTTTGAACTGTCATCTAAGTTAAAAACGTATCTGTAGATATGAGGCACTTGCTAAAGTGTCCCAATCTATTAAATATTTTATTACTCTAATTTAAACCAAATAACCATCTTTTTGATTAAACTACTTCAAAGTCAAGTAATCCTAGAGAGAAAACTGTATGGCACATTTTGTCATTGTCAGGTCTGTATGTATAGAGTATTATTCTTTACAATTACCCAGCTGGAAGAATTTTATATTGCTTTTGCAGAACTGCTTACTGACAAATGGAAAAAGAAAAATATTAAAATTCTAAATTTATTTCTATATACTGTATGTTTATTTTAAACACACACATATATACTGTACATAGAATTTGAAGGTACTGTAGAGATCAACTAGACTCATATTCAACTCAGTGCTAGATTTGCAATGTTAAAGCATCAACCAGCTGTTCATTTGGGTAGAATATAGCGAAATGAACAGAATCCATTCCCCTCTGTCTTGGTTAGACCCCATTTCTAGGCATCACAATTAAAAAAGGATAGTGAGAAACTGGAACAAGATCAGAAGAAAAGCTACCAAGATGATGAAAGAGACTGGAAAGCCCTATGAAAAGCAGTTAAAGATCTGGGTATGTTTGACTTACAAAAAAGATGACTCAGACATATAAAAGCAGTCTTAAGAGATCTGAAGGATTGTGTCACAGAGGATTGGGTGGATTTATTATCTATTTCCCCAGAGGGCACAAGTAGAAGCAATGGGTTAAACAGGGAAGGAGGTTCTCACCAAACATTGGAGGAATTTTTTGACTGTGCGGGCTGCCAGCCAATGGTACAGATTGTGACATGAATTTGGTTGAAAGTCTTTGAAGAGAGGGTTGATGGTCATCTGTTAGAGATGCTCTAATAGGCTAAACAAGAGGTTGGATTAATTGACTTCTATGGTCCTTTCCAGCTATATAATTCAACAGACATTGGGTATCCAATTGTGTACAGTTTTGCAGCCATGTTCAGGAACCCTTTTTCTTCCAATTTAATGATTCTGTATGGTAATTGTACTATTACTTTGTGTAACTTGGACCAGTGGTGGGATTCAAAATTTGTCACTACCGGTTCTGTGGGCATGGTGTGACTTAGTGGGCGTGGCTTGGTGCGCGTGGCAGGGGAAGGATACTGTAAAATCTCCATTCCCACCCCACTCTAGGGGAAGCATACTGTAAAATCCTCACTCGCTCTCCACCCCACTTATCTGCTTTCCAGTTCTGTTCTCCTGTGCAGAGCAACAAAAGACCCAGCCAATCAGCTGCGACTCAGGAGGCAGAGAATAGATGAGGGCAGGGCCAGTCAGAGGTGGTCTTTGCCGGTTCTCTGAACTACTCAAAATTTCCGCTACTGGTTCTGCAGAACTGGTCAGAACCTGCTGAATACTACCTCTGACTTGGACACTATGTTCCTCACTTTTTAAAAATTGCACTCCGTTCTTTTACTATATATTCCGTTTGTTGGAATATAAAGATGCTGTGTTCTTTTTCCACATATTTTTCCACATACTTTTTCCAATTGCCTCATTTTATATTTATTTTTGATATAGATTCATGTAAATATATGTGTATGTGTATTTGTACTTTAAGATTTTAAATTTATCTCTACTGAATCTGCATCAAAATGTTTTGAATGCTGAATTATTATTTTCTGCTATTGATTATCCTTCCTATTTTCATGTCATCTGCACATTTGAAAAGCAATAAAAGGAATACCTTCCAGGTACAGAGGATTGCAGCATAAAATAGGATGGAAAGATACACTAGGCATTATTTCTTCATATGGAATTTTAATTATTAATGTTCATATTTAATTTACTGAAAGTGATACTAACAAAAATCTATTAAAATAGGTTGAATGTAGTATTATACTGTATTTACTTCATATTTTATTACTGTTTAACAATTTAACTGTTGTGGTTATGTTATTGAAGAACAAGAAAAATTAAAATTCATAAATGCTATAAACCATAGCAATGCATAAACAAGAGAGTTAATGTGTGCCTGGTATGGTGATATCTTTGTACCCATATTGCAGGACACACATATCTGTAAATGCAAATTTATTTTCCAACTGAAATAATCTTCAAAATAAAAAGCAAAGTTGGACCATCATATAAATAATAGCATAATCTGCACAGGCAGAAGGAATATATGAATGTTTAGACATCATTTGCATTCTAATATTCACTTCTTTATATGATGCCAAGGTAATATGCAGTCAGACTGTGCAAATTAACTCCACAGATCATTTCCAATTTATCTAATATTTTGAGCTACTTTTGATAAGGGATCCACAAAAATCACAACTATGACATATTTGAATAAAAATGGCAGTATGCTTTTATGTTAGGAATAGATAGGTGATGATCAAAAAGAATAATCATTAGTCTATATTCCCATAATTCCTATAGAAATGGGGAAAATGGGGATTGTAGAAATTGCCTTTCACCTCTATCTGAGTTACCTTCTATCTGTGATTACTGGATTGTACTTCTATGGACAAGAATTGACTTCTGCATTGTTCTTGCTAAATTTATGGTAGTAAGATCAATTCAGTATAATACAGGAATAGTTTACCACTGCCCTTTTCCAGATTAATCTATAGACTTAAGCTTTATATCCTAACTAGACTGATCCTGATTAGCTTTCTAGACTAGCCATAGCTGCCACTTGTTGAAAAAATAAGTGGGGTAACTATGGTATAGGATCTCCTGCTTCAGCAGGGGACTGGTCTAAAAGACCTCCAAGGTCCCTTCTATTCTATTCTGTTCTGTTCTGTTCTGTTCTGTTCTATTCTTCTTGGGACAAACAGAGAAAGACCCATCTAATACCACTCAGTCAGCTTTATGCCTAAGAAAGGACTAGAAACTGCCTGGTGCCTTTAATCACTACATCAAATAAGTTCAAAATCAGTTGATGATTCTATAAAACAGAGGTGCTTAGATCTGGCCCATGGGCCTGCTTTAGAAACAGCAAAGGACTGGCCCGCAGTGCCTCTGCCAGTGAAAATGGCCTCCTGAGCTCCATTATATTAGATCCTAAATAACCCACCCTATCAAAGTTGCCATATGTGTATATTCCAAGGTTGCCCAAATTAAAAAAAATAACACTAATTGTTGGCTTCCTGTATTTAATACTTGAGAATAGGTAAGTCTCATGATATATTTCCAGATTTGGAAAACTGAATCTTCCTTCATAATTGGTAATAGTATTTTCTGTAATGATACTGCTGAAACCCCATGGAAATATTTCAAACAAGGATTTTATTTTAATGAAAATATTTTCCAGACTTATAAACTGGAATTTCTTCCTTTATTACTGTAAGTTAATCTGGGAATAATATTGAGAGTATTCACCTTTTTGTGAAGGATAAGGTATAGTGACCCCCATCTATCAATATTTGAAGAAACCTCTCTAAATATTTTTGATATATCTATATACCAAAGGTATATATATCTATATACTCAGTTAATAACATATAAAAAAATATAGAGAGATATACACATTGGATTTGTTGCAAAAGTGGAATTCATGTTTCTTAAATGGATGAGTTTTTTTGAAATAGCTTTAAGAAATATATTTTTAAAAATACCAATTTCAAGGCTCAATACTAAAATCTTAATGGAACTGCTATTTCTTTTCCAGTGACTCAGCAGTTCAAACTTCAGGGGTCTGAAAATAATTGCAAAATGCAAAATAGATAGCTCATACCAGTGCAACGATAAGCATTAAGCATATTTTGCAATATAAAAGACAGTTTTGGATATAAATTATATTGGTTGGGCACTTAAATGTCTGGATAAAAAAAAATCATATGCAATGTCATGCAGGAGTAAACTCTGTTAGAATTTATATTAAAAGATCCACTTCTATTACATTATACTGGGCACCCTATCAATACCTACTGACATTGAGTCTGAATTATAAAATGATACTTGAGTGGTACCCTAGAGAAAAATAATGTAACTGAAAAGATATTAGATACAAAGAACAAGAAAATGGTTATGTTCAAATGAATTGCTATCACGGATATGACTCTTTTTAAGAATCAGGAAAGACAAGTGATCTGATCTTTCACTGTCTTCCAAGCAGCATTTTTGGTTTTGTTTTAAAATGACAGTATAAATATTGAGGAAGAAAGAAAATGAAAGAAACTGATAGAAGAAGAGAAGGAGGAGATTTTATTTTTAAAGTAGCCCTAGATGTGCAGATATTACAAAGTTCTGATCTTATGTAAAAACCCAACAATTTAGTGTTTCACTGCTTTTCTTGGAATGCTTAACATCTTTGCAGTTAACTCTTTCCCTTTATATAGCACCTTCTTCAGCCTTGTACCCTGCAAATATGCTAGATTTAAAGTCCCAGACACCCCCCCAACATGACTAAGATCTCCATGTGTCAAACTGGCAGCCCGCAGGCCAGATGCATCATGCACAGGCCATGCCCACCCCAGCTTCAGAAAAGGGGGAAAAAACATCACAAAACATCACATGATGGCAATGTGACGCCATGAGTTTGACACCCATGATGTAGATCTATGTTTTTGCTACTGTATAAGAATTTAGTAAGAAAAGACCATGCCACATATTCTTGCATGCACAAGGTCCCAAATTCAACAATACATTTCTCTGGAAAGATCTAGGAAAGAAAGAATTTTGGGAAGGAACTTTGGTTGACTCTTGGATTCTCTTTATACCATGTTTTCTGCCCAATTATCTGGCAGGCTGATTGCTTTACACATTATTCACTAAACCATTTTATCCTCACTGGCTGAAAGAGAACAATCTGATGGAAGAAGTCAAATCTAGCATCAGTTCAACCAGTAGCATCTTACCCAGATAAAGGAGAGAGGAGATCAGAATGATGATAGTAGCATTGCAGCATCCCAGTGCAGAACATGCTTCTTTTCTATACTTATCATGAGTTTGCACACATTTCCCCAAATTATTGTAGAGCTTCTCCTGTCTTGTTGCTACAATATCTCCTGACCCCTTTTCTGGGACAGATTTTTACTAATTGGCTTTGCCATTTGCTTTTTATTTTACCATAACAATAAAATATTTATTTTCTAAAAAACCAAACAAACAGACCTCACAACTGTCAGGTACTTTGTAAAGGTACTTTGACATTTCATCAAACTTCTGATGTTAACTGTGCAAGTGCTCTTGATCACTGTGCTAATACACTATGCTAGTTTGAGGGTCAACTTTACTGAGATGATATATGTCTGTCCTGTCTCAGTGAGAGTAGCCGTAAGGTGAGGAGAGTTTGTCTGAAATTAGAATAAATCTACATTCCCCAACTGGAATAATATAGTCACATACTGTATAAAGTTAAGTGCCATTATGGCTAATAAAAGGGCCTTGAGTTTTATGCACCAGAAAATTATAGCTGAAATCCAGAGAAGTTTACAAGAGGGAGATTAATTGCAGTTAATAGAACTTATTCCAGAGTAAATGTATTGTATTTAGAACTGTGCCCTGCCCAGTTCTTTTGACTTGGCTCTTTTGACATCCTAGTCATGTTTCTTCCAAAGCAAGTCTCACTGAATTCAGTGGAATAAATATAGAGATGTTTGCTTTCTAAAAGCTAGGCTTCAGCTTAATTCAATTCCTTTAGTCTCACAAACCTCTTTTGTCCATTTGAAGTATGAATCATATCTTCTCAACAAGTACTAAGAACAGCATGCCTGTATCAAACATAATAAACTACATTTTCAGTTACAGATCAAATTCTGTGGCGAGAAAGTTTTTATTCTTAACTTTTCATCTTTTTTTTCAAAGCATGAATTTTGGAAACTGACACTCCAACATTTCATGTCCATATGCTAATTCCTTCTTGTAAATATTTTAATGTTCTGCGCCTCTCTATGCCAGAAGAGATTTTCTCTAAGGCAAGTAGAAAAAATTACATAGGATTTTTTTTGTTAAGATAATAACTTGCTTTGGAATAATTTCTTGGGGGAAACTATTTCAACATTTGGTGGTAAAACAGTGTTTTTGCCAGAGCCCTTACCAGCTCTGATCAGTGCTTTGTAACAACTTAAAACAAGAAAATGTAGAGGAAATGACATTCAAAGGATTGAAGTTGTGAAGTAGCTAATTCACAAATGGATTACCTGACCATTTTTAAAGCTTCAAAACAATACAAGAAAGGCAGTGTGGAACTGTTTATAAATCAACAAATGCAATTAGTTGATAATTTAACTCTTATATTTAAACCCCTCTTGATTTGAAATAGTGAAAGCTATTTTAGTGTCTAGATTACTGCATTAGGTGCTATCTAGTCAGGTTGACTCCTGTAACCGAATGTGTTCACCATTTCCACCTGCCATAAGGGAACCAACTTGTATCATCTTGCTTTGTGCCTACATCACACTTCCAGGTTTTGTTGTTCTCTAACATCATGAAGCAGAAGGTGAAGCTGTTTGTATCATAACAAAACAAGGACTGTGCCAGTGGTAATGAGTCACTGTTACAGCAGAACTTTGAGAAAGTGTAAGTAAGGCATCAAATTATTTGGAGATGGTCTCCAAATAAGAATCAGTTAACCCTGGACCAAATGAAACTGACTGTTCACTTGACACGTTGATCAGCAAGTAGAACCTTAGATTCTTTGGACATTTGATGTGAGCTAATGCTTGGCAAAATGGAAGGAAGTAAAAGAAGAGAAAGAAGACAAAGTGAGTAGGTGGCATCAAACAGATGATTGGAATGCTTTGAATGATCTAGGTAGAAGAAAACTATTTGAGCCTAACAAGAACATACCAGATGTTTTTGGTAGTCTAGCATGCCTGGAGCAGATTAGGTGGTCAAAGTTAGCTGTTTGTAGATCCATAAATATTGTCTGCAATATGCATGTTTATTAGGAAATAACAATGTTGTATGGCTTACCCTCCAGTAAATAAGATTATAGTTACGTTCATAGTGTTAAGTGTGTTAAAACCTTTTTTTTAATGTGACTAGAAGCCTCAGCCGTTTGAGGAGGACCTATTCTATCTGTCCTGGTTCTCTAAATTATTATTCTCTCTCTCTCTCTCTCTCTCTCTGCCCCCCCACCTCAGCAAAATCACTGCAACTCTTCTTGACTTGTTGCTATGTCATCTTATCCCTCTCTTTTTTTCTGGGATAAATTCTCATTAACTGCTCTTGCCCTTTGCCTTTCATTTTACTATAACAATAAAATATCTCTATTCCCCCAAAAATAGACTTCACAACTGTCAGGTACTTTATAAAGGCAACTTGACATTTCTAGGCAGAACTTCTGTCATTGGCTATGCAGCATTCTCTGATTGCTTTTTAGCTTGCTGGAGTCACTCGTCCCCATGGGGAGATATAGTTTATTAGATTGGTTCATCCCAAGTGACTTATAGACCTTGAGGGCTTCTAAAGGGAGTTTGTGATATTTTTTTCCTGATAATCTGGTGAAAAATTTGGCTGAGCCTTAGTTACAGTGAAGAACCGGTTCCTATGAGAATTACACATTTGTTTGGGTGAAATAATTTTATTTGGGCATTCTTTTCATGTGAATAACATGGATGTAAGTAAAACCATTGTACTTCTTGTATGTCCATTAAAGTAAAGAGCCTTCAAACAAGGGGGAAAATGTTCTTATTATATGGATAAAACTGTGCAGCTTTCTTGGTCATGCGAGAGTGGTTTTTATTTGCTTCTTCTGGAATGTTTTTTGACTTTTCAGTTTAAGTTGCCATCTTGGAGTTACCTAATGCAATTCCACCCAATTCCTAACCAGAGCGAACCCTGCTTTGCTTCTGAATCCCAGACAAGGCCTGTCAAGTTCTCCCATTGTTTGATATCTATCTTCACTATCTATATAAAAAGTCATGAAAGTAAAACCATTGGAACAATTGAAAATGGGTACTTCAGCTTCTTTCTTTCAGACCTTTGTTTCAAAAAGATAATTCCCCTTCTCAAGGAAAATTAAACTGCAAAACAAAACAAAATCTCTTGAGAAATTGTTTTATAAAGAAAAGCAAAATTCTTATTTTATAACAATCTGAAAAAATGCACAAAATTCAGCATGAATTATGTATGTATGTATGTATGTATGTATGTATGTATGTATGTATGTATGTATGGTATTCAATATGGTATATACCAGAGGTTCCCAAACTTTTTAAGTCCACCGCCCCCTTGGTGCTACAAACTCATCCTCGGTGCCCCCCACCCAGGGGTGGGATTCAAATTTCTGTGTGCGTGGCCTAATTTGAGGGTGTGGCTTGCTGGTCATGTGACTGGGTGGGCCTGGCCAGGTAACTGGCAAACCAAATACAAGTGGTCCTTACTTAATGGCCAGTTGTTTAGCAAGTGTTCTAATTTATGACTGGCCTCCCCAGAGCACCTTGACCTGTTTTTGGAGTTTTGACAGCTTTAGATCAGGGGTCTAAATCCCACCCCTGCCTGTGTGTGTGAGAGAGAGAGGGAGAGAGAGAGGTCGGATCAGATCTCTCTCTCTCTCTCACCAACGCCAGAAAGCCACCGTCAGTCAAAATTCATATTAGTGGTCTCTGGGATTTAAGATTATGAGTTTGGTGGTCCCTGAGGTCCAAAAGTTTGGCGACCCCTGATCTAAAGGGGTGAGCCTGAGAGAGGGAAAGAGAGAGAGAGAAAAGAAAGAGAGAGAGAGAGAGAGGAAGAAAAGAAAGAGAAAAGGGAAAGAAAGAAAAAGGGACAGACAAAGAAGGGGGGATGGAAGGAAAGGACGGAAAGAAAAAGAAATAAAGAAGGAGGGAGGAGAAAGATAATGAGATATCTATTCTAGTCCAATCACCTGCTCCAGCAGTGTTAGAAGGGAGTGTGTTTGTGTGTGTGTGTGTGTGTGTGTTTTCTCCTTGTAATTTACCAGTACATTTTGGTTTTGCCTTCTTCAGAATTGGCACTGTTATACATTGGGGAAAAGTAATTTTTAGGGTGGAGATCTGGTCCAATGGATCCTGTTTAAAGCCTCAACAAAGTGTGAGAGGTTGCTGATAGTCTTGACCATGTTTTGTCCACAAAACCTTTAATAGAAGCCAAAGAGGTTTCAATGTGCTGGCAAAGATGTTTCAATGTGGAAAAGGGCCTCAGTCTAAACTAGGCCTCATTTAATCTGATGCATCAGGACTCCCTCCCTCTCTCTCTCTCTCTTTCTCTCTCTCTCCCTCCCTCTCCTCCCTCCCTCCCAGACTAGCTTTGCTCTACTTTCCGATGTGCCTGTGGTGCCAGTGGTTCGAACATGGATAAACGGATGGATGGATGGATGGATGGATGGATTGGATAGATAGATAGATAGATAGATAGATAGATAGATAGATAGATAGATGGATGGATGGATGGATGGATGGATGGATGGATGGATGGATGGATGGATGGATGGATGGATGGATGGATGGATGGTGGTAGGCAGGCAGGCAGACCTTTTGGATGAATGTATGGATAGGTAGGTAGATAGATAGGTAGGTAGGTAGGTAGATAGACAGAAAGACAGACAGACAGGTAAGTAGGCAGGAAGGCAGGCAGGCAAACAGACAGACCTTTTGGATAGATAGATGGATGGATGGACAGACAGATAGACAGAATGCGACAGCTGCGGCACTTTGGGAAAGCGGTGGCAGCAGCTTTTCCCAATGTGCTGCTGCATTCGAGGTGCCGGTTCCGGTGCGGTACAATAGTCAATGGGGTGAGCCTGCAGGGCCAGTGCCTCGAATGCCCCCCTGCTGCCTCTTAGCATCCCCAAGGGGGCCGGCAGAGGGGTGCTAAGAGGTGGCAGGGGGGCATTCGAGGTGCTGGCTGGCCCTGCAGGTTCACCCATTGACTAGCACTGCTCCGGAGCCGGCGCCTCCAATGCAGAAGTGGTGGCACGTTACATGCCGCCGCGGCCGCGTTCAACGTGCCGCCCCTTTGCTGCCTCTTAGCGCCCCTCTGCTGGCCCCCTTGGGGATGCTAAGAGATGGCAGGGGAGCGTTTGAGGTGCTGGCCCTGCAGGTTCACCCATTGACAGTAGCACCGCTCTGGAGTTGGCGCCTTAATGGGTGAAACTGCAGGGCCGGCTGGCACCTCGAACGCCCCCCCACCGCCTCTTAGCACCCCTCTATCAGGCCTCCCTTTGGGACACTAAGAGATGGCAGGGGGGCAATGTGTTGAACGCAGTCGTGGCGGCACATAATGTGCCACTGCTTCCGCATTGGGGGCGCCAGCTCTGGAGCGGTGCTACAGTCAATCAGTGAACCTTCAGGGCTGGGGCCTCGAACGCGCCCCTGCCACCTCTTAGCGCCCCCCTGCCGGCCCCCTTGCCTCTTAGCGCCCACCTAAGGCATCCCACCGCCCCCCAGGGGGCGGTACCACCCACTTTGGGAACCACTAGTATATACCATACATATAAATACCTGTGAAAACTTAAGAAAACAAATATGTATGTATGTATGTATGTGTTTTCATAGATTTTCATGGGTATATCTCACAGCAATAAATCTCACAAGGTCATCACACAACCCATTACCCAAGCCGTTACTACACAGGAGGCTAATCGAAAAGAGATCAAAACACAAACGACCCAGGAGATTACAACGTAGGACCCAGGATACCACAACAAAAGAATTCACAAGCCCATCACACAACCCATCACCCAAGCCATTAAAACACGAGAGGCTAATGGAAAAAAGATCACTACAAAACAAACGACCCCGGAGATTACAGCACAAGATCCACGATATCGCCACAACAAAACTCACAAGGCCATCACACAGCCCATTATACCAACATCAACTCCATCAACCAATCAATAGGCAGCAGTGCAGCCAACCAGCCCAGCACACCAACCCCCACCACCAGTATTTATAGAGAGACGGCAGCTCTGATCACACACTGCTTGCACTGGCATGAAGCCGAAAGCACTAGCCTGAGAATGGCGAGTGGAACCTTGCCAAGATACTCTTAATCTTACACGGGAAAAGACCCGAACACACCTAGACCTACATACATACATACATACATACATACATACATACATACATACATACATACATACATGTTCTGTCTCACCTTTCCTCTTTCCCAAAATATGAAAGAGTACAAACTCACACCAACACAGGCAGGCAAGCTGGCTTGGACTTCACAGAGTTAATTCTTTGGAACTGATAATATTCTTGGCATTCCCACATGTCCTGCCTGCCAAGTCCGAACTGATAAAGTTTTACTCACAGAAAATCACAAGGCAATCCACAAAAATAGTCATTCACAAAGAAAATCTGAAGTAAGGTTAAACTTTGTCCCGTACAAAGTTTCAGGAGAAAACACACCCACTTTTATCCCCTGTGGAGTGTGGCTCAATGACTCAGCTCACTCTCTGACCCTCCCACACCTCCTACGTTGCTGCTCACGTTTCTCCCTACAATGCTGCTTAGGATCGAGCCAACACTCTTCCTCTTTACTCCTTGTCAGGGGCTGCTCCGATATGCCTTCCTCCTGATTAATCTCAGGCTGTTCCTCTTGGTTGTCTGATGGAACCTGAGGCATTATCAGGGAGGAAGGTCCTGGGGAGGAAGGCATTGTCAGAGAGGAAGGTCCTGGGGAGGAAGGTATTCCCAGTTCCTCCTCCTCATCTTCCGGATCCTCTTCCTCTAACAGCATAGGCTCGGGAATCGGGGCCACAACATACATACATACATACATACATACATACATACATACATACATACATACATACATATATATATATATATATATATATATATATATATATATATTCTTAAGTTTTCGTGGGTACTTACATGTATGGCATTCAGCTTTTTCGGGTATTTTCCCACGTCATAGTAGTTGTGCTTTTAAAGTTGTAGCGACGTTTCGGCAGAATCTCATCTGCCATCATCAGGCTTCTGTATAGTGTTCATCTGTGAGTCAGGCTTTTACAGTGGTTTCAGATTTGAATTTGGGGCAGCCTATTGCTGTGCCAGAATGGTTTTTTCTTCATCCTGATTGGTTGAGAGTCTTGGTCTGTGTTTATTGGTCTTGGAGTTTGCTGTGTTCTGCTTGATTGGTGTTTCTAATATCTTCTGTCTGGTTTTTTTGGCTCTTTTTGTATCTTGATTGGCTGGCAACATTGTGTTACTTTATTGGAGGCCTTTAGTGCAGCTTGGCTCCGGGTAAATGGACGGCTATCATTAGTTAGGAAGCTAGGTTTCATCTGGGTGCCTGGTTGGGGTGTGTTTGAGCTGGAGGTATCAGGGGGGATCTGTTTGTGCCCAGGTGTTTGCCTGGCTTGTGGTGTGGAGATTTTTTTGTTTGTGAGTGCAGGCTTCCAAATGATTGACAGTCTGGTGGAATCATCTCTTCTGTTCATGCTTTCTGGTCTTTTTTCAATCTCTATGGCTTCTCTGATGATTCTGTGGCTGGTGTTTTCTATAGTGGCTAGGGTTTTGGTGCCATTTGTCCTTTGTATATGAAATATGTGTTGGTTAAGCAGTGTTCTGTTAGTTCCATGAGGTGTTTAGCTGGTTGGTATTTATTTTTGATGATTTCCAGGGTCTCTTTTATCGGGACTTGAGTGAATAGTGAAACCACGTCGAAGCTTACAAGCAGATCTTCAAAACTCATACCACTTCTTGGAATTGATCAAAGATCTACATGTGGAGCAGGAAGATCTGCTTGTAAGCTTCGACGTGGTTTCACTATTCACTCAAGTCCCGATAAAAGAGACCCTGGAAATCATCAAAAATAAATACCAACCAGCTAAACACCTCATGGAACTAACAGAACACTGCTTAACCAACATATATTTCATATACAAAGGACAAAGATACAAACAAATTGAAGGAGCCCCTATGGGATCACCACTGTCACCTGTCATTGCAAACCTGTTCATGGAAGAATTCGAATCCAGAGCCCTGGCCAATGCCATCCACAAACCCAAACTATGGTTAAGATACATCGATGACACATTCGTGATTTGGCCCCATGGAAAAGAAAACCTAAACAACTTCCTAACACACCTAAACAGCACACACCCCAAAATCAAGTTCACCATGGAAACGGAAACAAACAAACAACTACCATTCCTAGATGTACTAATCTACAAAAAAACAGATGGCACACTAGGACACACCATATACCAGAAGAAAACACACACTAACCGCTACCTCAACGCCCAATCCCACCACCACCCAGCACAGATAAACTCTGTGGCTAAAACACTTATTACTAGAACCAAACGCCTGGCAGACAAGACACACATTAAGACTGAACTATGCACCCTGACCAAAGTACTGACAGCCAACGGCTTCCACAAAAGCAAAATCACCGGCTTGATCCACAAAAACACACTGAGACATAATAGAGACCCAGAAGATGAACAGACCTATGGAACAGCTGTCCTGCCCTACATAAGAGGCACTACAGACAAAATTAGTAAGATACTACACAGACACCACATCAAGACTGCCTTCAAAACAGACAGAAAAATAGCAGCCATCCTCAGAAACCCCAAAGATAAAATTGACCTGGAAAAGCAAGGCATATACGAAGTCTCCTGTGCGTCATGCCCGGCCACATACATTGGACAGACCAATAGAAGAATAAGTACCCGCCTGGATGAACACAAAAATGCAGTCAAAAAGCTGGAACACACTTCCTCACTAGTCCAACACATGGAAGCCACAGGTCATAGCATCAACTTCAATGGCACCAAAACCCTAGCCACTATAGAAAACCCCAGCCACAGAATCATCAGAGAAGCCATAGAGATTGAAAAAAGACCAGAAAGCATGAACAGAAGAGATGATTCCACCAGACTGTCAATCATTTGGAAGCCTGCACTCACAAACAAAAAAATCTCCACACCACAAGCCAGGCAAACACCTGGGCACAAACAGATCCCCCCTGATACCTCCAGCTCAAACACACCCCAACCAGGCACCCAGATGAAACCTAGCTTCCTAACTAATGATAGCCGTCCATTTACCCGGAGCCAAGCTGCACTAAAGGCCTCCAATAAAGTAACACAATGTTGCCAGCCAATCAAGATACAAAAAGAGCCAAAAACCAGACAGAAGATATTAGAAACACCAATCAAGCAGAACACAGCAAACTCCAAGACCAATAAACACAGACCAAGACTCTCAACCAATCAGGATGAAGAAAAAACCATTCTGGCACAGCAATAGGCTGCCCCAAATTCAAATCTGAAACCACTGTAAAAGCCTGACTCACAGATGAACACTATACAGAAGCCTGATGATGGCAGATGAGATTCTGCCGAAACGTCGCTACAACTTTAAAAGCACAACTACTATGACGTGGGAAAATACCCGAACAAAGCTGAATGCCATACATACATACATACATACATACATACATACATATATGGATCTTTGGTTATTCGGGTTTTCTCCCACGTAAAATTGGAAGTATCTAGGTGACATTTCGATGAAGTCTCATTCATCATCTTCAGGCTTGTGTCTTCTGCTCTGTGCTTCTCAGAGTAATGTGAGCTTGCAGCTGCTTCTTCCTTTTAACTGCTAGTGGGGGTGTGACTTGATTGGGTGGGGGCTTGGCTGTGTTCTGATTGGGTGGGGGGGTGTTATCATTGGTTGGGGTTTTGGCTGTGTTTTGATTGGTAGGGGGGTTGGCTGTGTTCTGATTGGCTGGGGGTGTGTTCTGTTCAGGTGGGGGCTTGGTTGTGCTCATGTTAGTCTTAGTTGCCCGGGGATTTGAGCTGGTGAGCTGTGATCCTGTTGTTTGGGTTCGTGGTCGTGGTCGTGCCACATCTTCATGGTGGGCATCAGTTCGCTTCATATATGGGTCGGAAGGGTTTGAAGCAGGTAGTGATGCAGCTGCGGTACGGCTTCTGGTCCGTGGTCGTGTCTCATCTTCTGTGTGGGTGTGAGTCTGCTTTCTACATGGAAGTGTGGTGGTAGCATCTTGTGTGGCCCTCGTGGGTGTGGGTCTGGTATCATTCTTCATGTTAGGTACTCGTTTGTTAATGAGGGTGGGTTTCCAAATGGCTGGTAGGTGGGAGGTATCATCTTGTTTATTCATGCTGTGTGGGCGTTTTTCTATCTCTATGGCTTCTCTGATTATTCTGTTGTTGAAGTGTTCGGTTTTGGCGATAGTTCTGGTATTTTTAAAGTCAATCTCATGTCCTGTGGCTTTGAGGTGTTGGACCAGGGAAGAGGTCGGTTCTTCTTTTTTGATTGAGTTCCTGTGTTCTTCAATGAGTGCACTTATTCTTCTGTTGGTTTGTCCGATGTATGTGGTGGGGCAGGTGGGGCATGGGATTTCGTATACTCCTTGGTTTTCTAACTCGAGTATTTATAGAGTATTTATAGAGAGACAGCAGCTCCAATCATGCTTTGCTTGTACAAGCACGAAGCTGAAAGCAGCAGCCTGAAGATGGTGAGTGGGACCTAGTCGAAACGTCACCAAGATACTCTCAATCTTACACGGAAAAAGACCCGAACACGCCAAGACCTGCATATATATATCTCCAAATTATAACAAATCATTTGAAATGCTATGTACAAAAACTACACACAAAAGAACTGATTCATCAGCATTTATACAAAAACATAATAAATATACAGAATACCCAAATAAGCAGTTTAGTTGGAAATATTTTTTTATCTCCTTTTATATTCCTTGAAAAGTTCTTTCAATATTAATATAAGCTGGCAGCATTCTTTACCACTGGGAATGCTAGGAGTTGCAATTCAGACCTGCAGCATCTCTCACCTTTCTGTAGGTTAGACCAATAGTAGGACCTTATGGGCAGTCCAAATGTTGTTGAAACTGTTGAATGATAAAGAATGTTGAACCAGAATCCCTACTAGTCAATGCTAAATAATGTTCCCAGCAATATTCCTCTCAATTAAAGCCAGAGGTGAAAAGCTTGAGATACACAGGTCAAAAACTAACTCCTAGATTTCAGCTGCAACATACAGAGTGAAATTAATATTATAAATATATGTTGCAAGGGGATATTTGATACTTTCAGTTGTCTGAGAATTATTACTTTTGCCACAGAAGAAGTATGAACATGACAGTCAGTCAACTCTGCTTGAATTTAATTTGATCTGAGTCAGATGTGGGAAGTAAAACAAAAGTGGGTTACCAATCTGACTATGTAGTCAGAGAGGCTTTGCTTATAATGGACATTTTATTTTTGTTTGGAAAAGTGACAGGAAAATCCCATAACCACTGCCCTCTTTTCAATGCCTTGCTTTGTTAGAAGAATCTTTTAAGAAAGATTCAAAATAATTAACAAAATGAGTCGGGAATGCAACCTTTTTTTCTTGCCCCAATATAAACTGATGTGTGACAGTGCTGGTTTCCTGTAGATTCCTTCATTTTCAGCAAAATATTGGTTTTGTACTTTCCCATTTTAAACTCACAACTTTCATATCACTTTGTGATCCCATTTTTTATGTTTAATTTTGTACTACTTGAAATGGAACATTCCTAAGAGTTAAAAGCCACTGATTTGCTGCTATCAATTCCATGTGAATTTGCATTTGACCATCCAGGGATTATGATGATGATATAATGATGATGATGATGATGATGATGTTGATGAATTATATCGTGTTATACTCTACTCCATTCCATTCTTACAATAAACTGGATAGAGCCAAGTCAGCACATTGTCCCCATAGTCACAAATACAAAGCCTTGTTTGACATTTTAAAGAAGGCTACCTAAGTATGGGTAATCCTTGACTTATGACCGTTCATTTAGTGACTGTTCAAAGTTACAACAGTGCTGAAAAAAGTGACTTACAAATGGTCCTCACACTTATGACCATCAGAGAGTCCCCATGGTCACATGATCAAAATTTGTGTATTTCTGAATTTACAACAGTTGTATCATCCCAGGTTCATATAATCACAGTTAGTTTCTGAAAAGCAAAGCCAATGGGGAAGACAGATTCATTTACCAACCATGTCATTTACTTAATGTCTGTGGCAGAAAACTGATTACTGGTATAATAGTATAATATAAATAAATACTTGCTTGACTTATAACCCCATGGGGACCAGAATTTCGATTGCTAAGCAGGGCAGTTATTGAGTCAAGCCTGATTTTACAGCCTTTTATGCCATGGTTGCTAAGTGTGTTATTAAGTTATTAAGTGAATCATGCAGATGGAAGCCAATCCAGCTTGCCCCACTGACTTTGCTTGCCAGAAATTGGCAGGGAAGGTCACAAATAGTGATCACATGAACCAGTGGTGGTATTCTACCATTTCAGCCTGGTTCTGCCCAGCCAGTAGCATCGATGAGTAGCAGAGACTGAACCAGTTCTCTCTGACCCTCTGCTGTTGGGCCCACCCGCCCGCCCGGGCTCCCATACTAACCTTTATGTCCTGCTTTTGAAGTGCAACTGCTTTGTGCGGCACATCAGATTGCTGTGCATCAGCTGCTGAAGCGACAGGGAGAGTGCAGGATTGCAGGAGGTGAGTCAGAAAGCCTCCACGCCTGTGCAAAGCGTGCCCACCAAGCCACGCCCACCGATCCGGTGGTAAAATTTGTTGAAATGCACCACTGACATGACCCCTGGGATATTGCATCCATCATAAATTATGCTGTTTCCCCTGTGTCTTTGAAGAGTTTTCATCTTAGTAAGACCACACCTGGAGTACTGCATCCAGTTTTGTTCCTCACATTATAAAAAAGATGTTGAGACTCTAGAAAAAGTACAGAGAAGAGCAACCAGGATGATTAGGGGACTGGAGACTAAAATATACGAAGAACGGTTACAGGAACTGGGCTTGGCTAGTCTAGTAAAGATAAGGACCAGGGGAGACATGATAGCAGTCTTCCAATATTTGAGGGGCTGCCACAGAGAGGAAGGGGTCAAGCTATTTTCTAAAATGCCTGTAGGCCAGACAAAGAATAATGGATGGAAACTGAACAAGGAGAGATTTAACCTGGAAATAAGGAGAAACTTTCTGACAGTGAGAACAATCAACCAACAGAACAGCTTGCCCTCGGAAGTTGTAGGAGCGCCATCACTTGAGACTTTCAAGAAAAGATTGGACTGCCATTTGTCAGAAATGGTGTGGGGTCTCCTGCTTGGGCAGGAGAGCGGGTTGGACTACATGACCTATAAGGTGCCTTCCAACTCTGATTATCTGTTATCTCTTAATATTCTTCCATTCATAATGTTTAAGAAAATAATATTTTCTCTCTTTGTCTGGCTGTGTAGATTCCAAGTATAAAACCTCGTTCCCTCCTAAAAATATTATACTTACCTCTCCCCAAATTATTATGCCAATTATTCCAATCCAGCACAATTGTAGTAACTTAAAAATTATGCAGATATGATGAAGGAGCAGGGACCATACTTATGGAAAAGGAAGGATGAGGGAAAATCATTTGCCTATATTTTTTTTCTGTTTCTTCTCCAGCCTTCTACTCTCTAGAAGTATTTGACTTAACAGAAATCCCCGCAGCATCAGTAAGGCTGGAGGGTGCTAGGCTGGGGAAGCCTACTTTATTATTCCTGCTTCTGGGCTGTTCACTTTCATTCCTAAAAGGGCAGCATTTTAAAAATGTATGAACGTGATATTAAGAGTGAGAAATACACTTTTCAAAAAGGAAAGGAAATGCTAAGTTTCAAAATTGAGAAAGGAAAGGGGCATTCCATATAATGACCATAAATAAAATGCTGCAGGCACTGACGTCACAATATGAATAACATGCCTTTAATTAACCATGAGTAACTATGCCTCATAACTACACATATTAATTACAGATTTATGAACATAAGCCCATTTCCACACTTCTTTAGAAATTAGCTAACAAAGAGTCTTTCATTGTAAATTATTTACAACATCCATCAGAATGGTTTTGCAACCCCCATTTTACCCTGCCCTATGATGTTGACTTTGCTTTATACCTAGAAAATGATTTATACAGGCTTAGCCCTCTGTTTTCCCTACTACAAAATATCCAGCAGCAATAAAATATATAAGATAGTGAAGACAGTTCTCATTATTCTGGTGGGTCTTTCTCTTGTTCCAGTAATGACTGGGCTTGGCAAAGGATAACTCAATGAGAAAGGCTAAAGTATAAGTTCTCTTATATTGTGTGAATAAATGTACTGTGATTTTTCTATATTTTTATCATGAAATTCATTTACATTTGGACGTTACTGGGTAATGCATATGGAAAACCCTTCTCTGCCTATCATATAGTTTTGATGAAAGCTCATCTCTTCCTATTGTGTAGTAAGCATCATCTGCTATCAGTTACTGTATGAAGCTTGATATATGGGCTGTCAGGTGATACACAATCTTTGTTTCATTTTCCTCTGGGATAACAAGACATATAAGATTTCTAGGGAAGACTATGATGAAGCACTTTATTTTTTTAAAAAGTTGGCAAGAGATGGCTGGTTCTCAAAAAATTTCAGAGAACATATCTTTGAGGCTCATCACAAGGAGTACCTTTATCATTCTTCTACAGACTTATCTAAGATATAGAATCACTCAGTTAAACAGATTAACTTCCTGCACATTTTCCAGATAAGGCTTTTGCAGACTTTTAATAGAACTAGGCATATATGTGAGGCTTCAAAGTATGGTGGGAGTGGTACTTATATCTATGTTCTTATGTTCCCCATACTTTTAACCTTCACAAAACATAGAGAAGACTTATACCAGGTTTGTATCCATCTGGAATTGAGTGGATTTATCTATGTATTTATTTAGCAATATTTATAAGCCATTCAAATCCATATGGACTCTGGCAGGGTATAATTCAAAATATTTGTGGCAAGATCAAGGTTTTTTAAGGTTGCAAAACAGAGAGGCTGCTGTTTTCAGTCATGAATGATTTGTTGAGGGAAATTTAGCAGTAATAGACCAGATTCAAAGTTTAAGTACACCAGTGTGAGGAAAAATGGTTCCGCTCAATAGCATAAAAACAATTTACAATAGCTAAGCATCTTTCCTGAGGTTTTTTTTATTGTTTGTAATCTAAGAATGAAAACATAATCACTGATCTGGATGCGATTTTAAATACAAAGATTCCAAAGGGCTAGTTATTATACAATCACTAATCATTAATATGCTTGTTCACTTTGTTGTCCATGTTAGTAAAGCTATATTACTGATTTTTTTCCTTTTCAGATACATGAGTAGAAACTAGTATTTAACAGAAAATTATCAAGGTCATAGACAAATAAGTCTTGCTGAAAAATAATCAATATCCTTCTTGTCTCCCCACCTTCTGAACTTTTGTAGAAATAATTGAACAATTTTTGTATAAATGAACTTTAAAAGTATTCTGGTTGTTCATCAAAGTTCTTGAGAAAAACTTACAGTAAGAAACAGATCTTTTCATGGACTGAGAACATGGAGCAGTAAATTAAGCAACAAATAGACTTCTTCCACAATAGAGAGGAATTCAGTGTTCCTCAGAATTAAGGTTGTAATCAATGTTTTTAAATAATTTGGTTAATGACTTGGTGTTATTGGTGAGGAATTAAATTGTTAAGTTTGCAGAAATTTTTCAGGATGGTGAGATAAAACAAAAAACACAAGAGTTCTAGCAACTACTCAGAATGGAACTAAAAGGGTAACTACAATTCAATAATTAAAAACAAATCCAGGATTTTTTTTAGATTACTTCTAGACATACTACATTTCAACTGCAAATATTCATATGTTCATGAAATGGCAACAAAGAGCTGGGTTTCTGTGTATCTTAGCTGCCATCCAGTGCTTTTCTGGATGTTTGTAACCCATATGGTTAACCTACTTACTTGTGAAGTAATCCTGGTGCACTTGTACCACACGCTCAACCTTTAAATGACCCAGTTAAATATCTTGCATAATCCCAGCCATGCATATGGCCATGTTGGATTGCAATATAAATATTGCAATGTAAGGCAATAGCAGTTTAAAACAGCTTTTGTTGCTAGCAATAGTATGTTGATATGAAGTGCTTCTCAGTTTGGGAGTTTAGACTTTTTTCATGACCATATTAATATGCTAGCCTCCAATTTTTGAGTTGGTAGAAACGAGGAGTGCCCAAAACTTTCCTGCCCTGATGTTTAATTCTTACAACTTCCCACAAAGTATCACCACCAGATGGAAAACCATCACTAATTGCTGTCCTAATGTGTAGTGGGATGCAAAGAGGCAAATGTAAGAGGGTGCTTCGAATAGTAGGTTTAGCCACCTGTCAAATTGCTAAGAGGCTAAAGTTGTGAACATGGACCCATAACCTGTTAGACAATTTCTGAGCATGGCACAGTGCTATTTTGAAAGAGTGTTAAGTCCAAAACTAGCCTAACAGGTCACAGGAATGGAAAAGGGGCAGTAGTAAGAGGTTCTTCTGTTTCTGTGTCACATCAAATATACTTCCCTCCTGGTCTTCTGTACATTTGATTTTCTTGCATAAGTGCAGAACCTTACTTTTCTCACTATTGAATTTCATTTTGTTAGGTAGGGCCCAGTGTTCATCTGTAATGATCTTTCTGTACCTTGAGCCTATCTTCTGGAGTTTTGGCTATTCCTGCCAGCTTGGTGTTGTCTACAAATTTTATGAGTTCCTCTTTTATCCCCTCATCTAAATCATTGACGAAGACATTGAAGAGACCTGAGCCTAAAACAGATCCTTGGGATAACCTACTGCATACTTCCCTCCATGTAGATGTAGATTAAGGATTACATGTTGAGTGTGATTGGTCAGCCAGTGACAAATCCATCTAGTGGTGATACTGTCTAACCCAGATTTTTCTATCTTATCAAATAATAGGTTATGGTCTACTTTATCAAATGCCTTAATGAAATCCAAGTAAATTATATCTACAGCATTTTGTTGGTCCATTAATCTTGTCACTTCGTCAAGTAATGCAATAAGATTTGTTACAGGCCCAACATGGGTCTGTTTTGGACAGACTCATGTTGGCTTCTGGTTATGACTTTATTTGCCTCTAAATGTTCACAGATTCATTGTTTGATTATCTTTTCCAGAATCTTTCTAAATATTGATGTCCGATTGATAGATCTTTAGTTTCCTGGATCCATTTTTTTTTCATTTTCTGAAGATGGGAACTATGTCTGCTCTTTTCCAGTCATCTATTAGTTCCCTGGTGCTTCAGGATCTTGAAAGATGAGTGAACAAAATGGCACCACTACAGCAATAACATCACTAAAGAGTGTGTCCATGTTGTTGAAAGGAGGCAAAAATGAATGTACTAGTTGGTGACAGAATTCCCAACCCACAATTAACTGAATCTGACTTTCTTTTCCATTTCAAACCAACCTGTGTGACAGGAATGCTAAATCCATATATATTGCATTTTTAAAAAAGATTGTATAAGATCTAATCAGTATTTTTGGAAAGTGGAATTACATGGGGTAAATATCTCTGTAGAAATCAGGTGGTATGTCCAAAATATAAACTAGACAGATCCTAACTTTTGACCTCATCATGAAACTCATAATTGCTGAAGTATCCTAATTCATATATAGGCAAGACTTGTACCAGGAGAAGATGAAAAACAACTAAGTTGCATTCACTGTCAGCTGGAAATGAGACAAAGACTAAATATCCTGTGGATGTATCCTTTAAAAATGGTTAGCAGGGCATCTTCATGTCATAGAGACAATGACATGAGAATGAGTCCTTTGTGTCTCCTAAGAGTTCTTGATATCAACTCATTAATCCTATGCCATTTTGGGGAGATTCAGAATGGCCAAATGTTAAATGTAGCCTATAAACAATGTGTCATTATATACAATTCTAATTTAGTACTGAGTATGCCTGCAGTGGAAATCTGTATTTTGGATATACTTACCTTCTTTTTTCCTAAGGTGTTATTCTCCAGGCCTTAAATTACCATTCCATCTTGAGTGTCACTAGGGGAACTAAATTGGATTAGCGAAAGTTTTATGCAAAACTTCAATATTCAGGAAATAACTCCTGAGATGAGCTGTTTTTCATAAATTACAATCCTCAGGGACCAAACAGACTGTTCAAAATATGCCAGCTGCACATGTTAGAGCATTTAGCCATTCTCCAAATCACATTAAACAGCTACCACAAGGCTACACAAGCTCTTCTTTAACCATTAATTGAACAAAGTGAAATTTGTTTCTCATAATGCAAACACCTTGTTAAGTGCAGCTTTGTGTAGGTTTGAATTTTTTTCTGTTATTAAATGAGTAATTGCAAAACAGTAAATTCTGAGCAGATTTGGTTCAGCTATACACAACTTGTCTGTAGCACATGGGCTACAGCACTTTTTTGTGCCCCCAAATCCTTCCTCAAGAGAACGGAGTCATAAATTTTAGTCTTTTTCAGTTTTTGGAAGATGTTGAGGGGCTTTAAAAGACTAATGGTTATGATAGACCAATCCCCCTGCCAATAATTGAAGAAACAGGTTCAGTTTTCATTGTTGTTGCTGTTGTTGCTATGGTCTCCTTTGAATCTCCTGAATCAGAGGCTGAAGAAGCAGACAAGCTGGACAATTAGCCTGGGGAGCTGGCTAGCAATAAAATATCTAAGAAAGCTTCAAGATACACTGAGTCTGAGCAGGTGGGGGCTGATTCAGACAAAGACAGGAGAAAGGCTATCAGGACACCTAGTCCAAGAACACACTGGAAGTATGAAATGCAAAGCAAAACCAATAAACAGTAGGGAGAGAAGGTATAGTACCTTGAGTTGAGCCATGCTAGTAGCTGGAGCTACAGAAAAGCAACTTCCAAGTCGACCTTGGAAGCCACTGTCTGTCAGAACGACATGTCTGGCATTCGTTTACATATTTAAAATTGAAATAAATATTTAAATTAGACAAAAAGAATTATGGGTTTGACTTTGTGAAAAATGAATTGGAAATCCTACTGTGTGGTAGTGTTGAACATATTATTGCTAAGATGTATAAAACATTATTGAATTTGAATTTGGAAAGTGAATGTGTAAAGCATTGTATGATTTATTGGGTAAGGAACTTTGGCTATAAGGTAAAGCTTGAAGAATGGGATAATATTGGATGAAAGATTTAAAATTTACATTAAATTACAATTTAAAAGAAACTTTTTATAATGATGATGTATTATTGGTATTTAACAGATAAGTTATCAAGAATGTTGAAAGGTATTTCAAATGAATTTTGGAAATGCAAATACAAACTTTCTAACATTTATGGTGGACATGTGATAAAGCAAAGAAATATTGGAGTAGGATGGATATTCTAATACAGAAGATTCTTCAAGTGAATATAAAGATAAAACCAGAAAGTTCTTTTCAGTTTAATGGAAAAAGACTTGGAAAAAAATTGGAACTTTGATGTTATATATGTTGGCAAGATTACTTTATGAACAAAAATAGCAGGACACAATGGACGAATGGCTGCAAAATACTCCATGCTAGTACCTGGAGCTACAGCAAAGCAAATTCCAAGCCCTTGACCTGCTCTTGGATGCTACGGTTTGTCTCGGCATTTGTATTTCTGTTGTTCTTGCTCCTTGCCCTGCATTCAGCTCCAAATATATAGGCTGGGTCTAGCTCTAAAACTTTGATAATGCTTATATTTCTTCCTTGGCCTTTCTCCTGTTAACAGATTGCTGATAGTTGAACTCAAGGGCAAAACTTAATTACTCTTTGGCTACCCTCCTGCCACCCCATTCTCAAATACTCTCAGGAAGTTTATGACCTATCTATAAAATCTTCAAATTCATATTTTCCTGGCTTTCTATTTTCATTGGCTAGCATAAAGCAATTTTGTTCTTGACTATCAACCATCCCAAGGACACTGAAAATGTTGGTCTTGTCTACCTTTAATTATTATATTATTGGCCAAATGATTTCCATTTCCTTCCCACCATTCCCACTGTGACCACCAAATGCAAGAAAATTGCCTATAGAATTATAGTAGGACAGATTTCTTTTTCAGATCAAATTATTGATAGATATTTAATCTTCAAATTATTGATAGACAATCATCAAATTCTTCCATTCAGAAAGGGATTATCCATCATCAGGGATTATCAAGCATCAACCATCTCCGCTGATGAAATACTTGACATTTCACGCATTGGCCGAGAGCTCAATAACAGTGACGGCTCTGTGGCCCCACGCCTGTGCAGAGTCATTTGCAAAAATGAATCAAGCAAACGTAAATTCATTTATACTATAAACTCACTCGCCAAAACCAACACCAACCATAAGAACCTCCGTTGTCGCCCTGACCTAACCATACAGCAACGTGCCCGCTCCCGTGTACTCCGCATTGAACTCAAAAACCGTCTAGACAATGGAGAGAAGGACCTGTACATTGACTACCATGCTGACTGTATCAAAAGTAAGCCACGCAACCCAATACTCAGCTTTTACCCTCAACCACAACCCTACCTCAACCGATCCACCATCACCCAAGACTAGGCACGCACGCCCCCAACTACCTCAATTCCAACTACTGCCGGCCTTAAATGCAAACTACTCAATGCAAGAAGCCTCGTGAATAAAATACCTGAATTTCTCATCCTACTAAATATGGCTAACTTCGACATTATATTTGTCTGTGAAACATGGCTCAATGCATCTCTCCCCGACTCCATTACCACAGTAAGAGACTATCATGTTTACCGATCAGATCGTGAAAATCGTCGAGGAGGTGGTGTTGCTATCTTCTATAAAAAATCCTTACATCTAAAAAATATCGAAGTTACCCAGGAGCTTGCTCTTCCTGAGACCATCATCTGTGAACTATCCTTAAATATCACAATTCGATTCTTACTATGTTACAGAGCACCTGATTATGACATCGAACATGTAAACAAGCTAAATACATTACTAACATGGGCTGCATCCTGCCCATACCCTTTTATCTTTCTTGGTGATTTCAATCTACCTCATATTGACTGGACCCTAAATGATTGTACAACTGAAATCATGCACACAACCTTCTACAATGCTATTACAAATCTGGGACTGGAACAACTAGTAACCAACAACACTAGACTAAACAACTGCCTCGATCTCATCTTCTGCAATAGTTTGAATTTAATTTACGGAATACAAACTAAAGAACCCTTTTCCAGCAGTGACCACAATATGATTGACTTTTGTCTCAACATACGTCCACACAAAAATCACCACAATGATGTAATCCCCAATTGTAACTTCAAAAAAGGCAACTATGATCTTATAGACAACAATCTCTCATCCCTTGATTGGCAATCTCTATTCACTGGATGCAATACTGTTGAAGACCATTACAACATATTTTTACTTGAAGTCAAAAGAGTCATCAAACTATATGTACCAACAACAACTCCCAAAACAAAACAAAAAAGCAGATTACCCATAACAATAAGGAAACTTCAATCCAAAAAGAGATCACTCTGGCGGAAAAACAAATCTGGTCACGTTGCCAATTTCAAAAGCCGATACAAAAATTTATGCCACCAGATAAAGACCGAATGCACCAATTATCACATTAAACAAGAGGAAAACCTTCTAAGCACCAATTCCACCCGTGCTTTTTACAATTTTGTAAACAACAAACTAAAAGACTCAAGGTCCACCCCTCCCTTGATAGGACCTGATGGTAAAGACTGCAACGATGACACCATTAAAGCCAACATCTTTAACACATTCTTCGGCTCAGTATTTGTAAACAGCAATGGATCATGCCCAGTATTTCCTAGCCGTACCACAGATAACAACAATGATCTAATACATATCGATTTTACAGAAGACAATGTTGAAAAAGCACTACGCAATCTAAAACCATCTCTATCTATTGGACCGGATGGAATATGTGCCTACTTCTTAAAAAGCTATCCACTGCCATAGCCAAACCTCTAAGCATAATCTTTGAAAAATCTTTCAGGACCAGCTCCTTGCCTAACCTATGGTCACAAGCCACAGTCATCCCCATCTTCAAAAAGGGAGACCCAAGCCTAGTTGAAAATTACAGACCAATCTCCTTATGCTGCGTCACCTGTAAAGTCATGGAATCAATTATTAACCAATCCATCATCCTCCACTTAGAGACAAATAACCTACTCTCCAATAAACAATTTGGTTTCAGAAAAAAACTATCCTGTAATCTGCAACTCTTACACTGCAAAAACATATGGACGACACAACTCGACCAGGGCAAAGCAATAGACGCAATCTACATAGACTTCTGTAAAGCCTCTGACTCAGTGGTACACGACAAACTACTCCTAAAAATAAAATCCTATGGTATCTCTGGACAACTGAATAACTGGATAGAAGCATTCCTGTCAAACAGACAACAAATGGTCAAAATTGGGAGCGTCTTATCAAATTCTGTACCTGTCAATAGTGGTGTCCCCCAAGGCAGTGTTCTAGGACCAACTCTCTTCATACTCTACATAAACGACCTCTGTGATCATATTAAGAGCAATTTCGTTCTTTTCGCTGATGATGTAAAGCTGTTCAATACCACAGACAATACTGCTACCCTACAAAAAGATCTTGACTATGTATCAGAATGGTCAAACAAATGGCAACTTCAAATCTCAACAAATAAATGCTCTGTCTTACATATTGGCAAAAAAAATGAGAAAATAAAATACAAGCTGAATAGTCAAGATCTTGTTGATGACCCAAGCTCTGTAAAGGACCTTGGAATACTCACCTCTAATGATCTAAGTGCTAGAGCCCACTGCAACTACATAGCCAAAAAGGCATTAAGAGTTGTTAACCTAATCCTACGTAGCTTTTTCTCTGGTAATATCACACTACTAACCAGAGCATACAAAACATTTGCTAGACCAATACTCGAATACAGTTCATCAGTCTGGAACCCACATTACGTATCTGATATTAGCACAATTGAGAAAGTCCAGAAATATTTCACAAGAAGAGTTCTCCACTCCTCTACTCGTTGTAGAATACCTTATGCCACCAGACTTGAAATTCTAGAACTAGAAAACCTTGAATTACGCCGTCTTCGGTCTGATTTAAGCATGGTATATAAAATCATACATTGCAATGTCCTACCTGTCAATGAATACTTCAGCTTCAACCATAACAACACAAGAGCACACAATAGATACAAACTCAAAGTTAACCACACCAAACTTGATTGCAGGAAATACGACTTCAGCAATAGAGTGGTCAATGTCTGGAATACTCTACCCGACTCTGTAGTTTCTTCCCCAAACCCCAAAAACTTTAACCTTAGACTGTCTACTATTGACCTCACCCCTTTCCTAAGAGGTCTGTAGGGGGCGTGCATAAGCGCACCAACGTGCCTACCGTCCCTGTCCTATTGTTTCTCTTATTCTTCTTTTATTTTTCTTATATGTACCCATTTCATGTATTCACAGCTATGTATACACTTATACTTATTATCTTGTAAACAATTGCCAAATCAAATAAATAAAAATAAAATAAATAAATAAATAAATAAAAGAAGCAGAAAAGCACATCTGCTCTTTAAGGAACTGCAACTTTTATTGAGTTGAGCGGGGAGTGAGTGGGCGGGGAGGGTTCCCGTGGGCCATGTGGGCGGCGCAGCCTTGTGTTTCTGTGCAGCCTGAATTAATTGCTTTGGGAGGGTGCTCTGGGGGTGAGATTTCTCTGCGGCCCACCAAAATTTTCTTGCGGCCCAACAGTAGGCCACGGCTCACCAGTTGGCGACTGCTGCTTTAATCTATATGTGTATCCAATGTGCTTGTTACACTTCAGGTAAGAGACCCTGAAAACTAGCTGTTTTGTGCACAGAATGGTTGGTACATGAATTGATTTGCCCGCTTGAGGTGGGTTGCCTTAAAATCTTTGCATCTCAATTAGATGGCCGCAAAAATATGCAAAAAAACCTATCTCTTTGCTGCCATCTAACGGTCCTCTGGATTTTTGCAGTCCAAATCTGATAGCCTTAGTAGCAACTCTATAAAGCAGCAAGATAGATGGGGAATAGGCATGCGAAGACACAGAGCTCTCATAAATATGTATTATATAAAATATAATGAAGCTATTATGGAATATTTCCAACGGTTGCTGTATATGAAATGCAAGTCCTGTTTATAGAGAAACTAAAATCTTAATTCTTGAATCCTTTCTCCCTATCCCTATGGTGTAATGAAAATTGAAGATCTTCTTTTGGTCAGGAGAGATGGTTTCCACCTGCCTCTTGTTTTGGAAATACTCTAGTCTAATTTCAGGCTTTCTGGTTTTGTCTTTGTGAGGTCTGTTCCTCCAAGTAGATGAGCCAGATTTTGGAAGCAGTGTGCACTGATTCATGCAATCCAAACTAATACACTTCAAGAATCTATTAGCAGGGTTATGTTTGGAAGAGATGTTTCACCAGGTCTTCAAGCAATTAGTCCCATTTGCCCCTTGTGAATTTGATCTGGTTATTTATAACCTAAATTTGCCTGTGAGAAATAAATGCTTAATGCATTTGCATGCATCAGAAGTCACCAAAGGTACTTAAATAATGTGTGATACAGGCAGATAAATTAAGAATCAAGAGGACTGTGTACTCAATATAGACACCCATCCACAGGAGCAAATGTCTGTTCCCAAATGAATGACTTTTGATTAGTGCCTAGACAAGAAGATGATAAACAACCCAAAATCATGACAGCTTGATTTAAAACTGGCTAATTAATGTGGCCACAGTTATATATTAAAACAATGTTTAGACCTGCTGGCCTGGCCTTTAGCAAGCAATATTTCATCAACTTTAATTATATTAATAAACACGTGCTCCTCCTCCTTTGTCAATTCCATGGACTAATGACTATTGGGATGAAAATATTGCCTATAGTAAAAAAAAAATACAGCCTTATCTTTGGAAAATGCTGTCTGATTTCCTACCAAAATTGAAAATGGATTTGGGAACACTAAAGGGAATTATACAAGAAAAGAGCAGCTGGTTGTTGGCTCTGTTGTTTCAAGATGTTTACAAATTAGCTCTGGAGTTAGTTTAATGCACTACATAGAAACAAAAAAATTATAGGCTTGCAAGCAATTAATCTGAATGCTTTAAACAGCTTGTTTAATGTAGAAAGTGTTTTAAAACTCAACCTGTCTTGCATTTGCACAGGAAATTAGAATGTATTTTCTGTTTTATGGTTTGAGGAAGAATGTAAGTAAATAATAGTGGAGTTGAGCAGGTATAGGCCACCCAATCAAGCAGAAAAAATAGATGTCCTTTTTGTCAGTCAACTAACAAACATATGCAGGAAACGCACAACAATAGTAATGGGAGACTTCAATTATCTTGATATCAATTGGAAAACTAATTCTGCACCAAGTGAGAAATCAAATAAGTTCCTAACCAACCTAGCTGACAACTTTGTTGTCCAAAAGGTAGAGGGTGAAACTAGAGGGACATACTGGACTTAATTCTTACAAACAGAGAAGAAGTGATAGAGGGAGTTGAAACTGCAGGAACCTTGGGTGAGAGTGACCATGTCATACTAGAATTCAACATAACACAAACACAAGCAACAGAACATAATGACACCAGAGTCTTGGATTTTAAAAGAGCTGATTTCAATAAACTCAGAGAGAACTTGGGAAAGATTCCATGGATGAAAATCCTAAAGGAGAAAACAACTCAAGAATCTTGGGAAACTCTAAAAAGTATGATTATAGAAGCCCAAACCACCACAATACCACTGAGAAAGAAAAACAAGAAATCCAAGAAGAAACCAAGCATGGCTGCACAAAGATCTCTTTGGCAAATTGAAAGAAAAAAAGGACAAGTACAAAAAATGGAAAGAAGGACATACAACTAAGGCAGAATATCAGCAGACAGCCAGAATCTGCAAAGACAAAGTCAGGATAGCAAAGCTTCAGAATGAACAAAGACTTGCAACAAAAGTCAAAGATAATTAAAAAAGTTTCTTCCAACATATAAATAACAAGAAAAAAATCAAGGAAACAGTTGGTCCACTAATGAGAGAAGATGGCAAGGAAGTAACAGGCAACAGAGAGAAAGCAGAACTGCTTAATTCATTCTTTGCATCTGTCTTCACACAAAAAGAAACTACAGCTCAACCCACCAAAAACATAACTGTAAAAGACAGACCAGAAATAAAAGTTAAAATAAGCAAAAAATAGTAAGAGAACACCTGTCTGATCTTGATGAACACAAATCACCAGGGCCTGATGGATTACATCCCAGAGTTTTAAAGGAGCTGGCAGAAGTCATCTCAGAACCACTGCACCATATCTTTCAAAAATCCTGGAGCACCAGGGAACTACCAGAGGACTGGAAAAGAGTTGATGTGGTTCCCATCTTCAAAAAAGGGGAAAAAAAAAACCAGACCCAGGAAACTATAGACCAATCAGCCGAACATCAATACCCGGGAAGATACTGGAAAAGATAATTAAAAAAACAGATCTGCCAACACCTAGAAACAAGTAAAGTAATAACTAGCAGTCAGCACGGGTTTGTTAAAAACAGATCATGCCAAACCAATCTTATTTCATTCTTCAACACAGTGACTTAATTAGTAGACCAGCAAAATACTGTGGACATAATATATTTAGATGTCAGCAAGGCATTCAACAAAGTAGACCACAACCTACTTCTTAGTAAGCTAGAAAAAAGTGGAATAGATAGCACCACGACTAGATGGACTTGCAACTGGCTGGCAAACCGTACTCAACGAGTAGTCCTTAATGAGTCTAAGTCCACATGGATGGAAGTAAGCAGTGAGGTGCCACAAGGTTCCATCTTAGGCCTAGTACTCTTCAATATCTTCATTAACAACTTTGATGAGGGAATAGAAGGGGAACTTACCAAATTTGCAGATGATACTAAGCTGGCAGGAATAGCTAACACCCAAGAAGATAGGCTCAAAATCCAGGTGGATCTTGACAGACTAGAACACTGGGCCATATCTAGCAAAAGTAAAGTCCTACACTTAGGCAAGAAAAACCAAAAGTACACATATAGACTGGGTGAAACTAGGCTCAATAGCAGTAACTGTGAGATGGATCTTGGAGTCTTAGTGGACAACCAGCTAAATATGAGCCAGCAGTGTGCAGCATCAGCCAAAAAAGCTAATGCAATCCTAAATTGCATTAACAGAGGGATACAATCAAGATCAAGGGAAGTACTAATACCACTCTATAAAGCCTTAGTAAGACCACACCTAGAGTACTGCATCTAGTTTTGTTCACTACATTATAAAAAAGATGTTGAGACTCTAGAAAAAGTACAGAGAAGAGCAACCAGGATGATTAGGGGACTGGAGGCCAAAACATACAATGAACGGTTGCAGGAACTGGGGTTAGCTAGTCTAGTAGAGAGAAGGACCAGGGGAGACATGATAACGGTCTTCCAATATTTGAGGGGCTACCTCATGAATTTTTGAAAAAGTCATTGTTGGGACTTTGCTTTCAGTTTTGAGTTAATACTTTTCTATGCAGTCATTCAAGGCTAAATTGCAGAGCTTTCTTTGTTCTGCAACAATTTTGAAACAAGAACTGCAGAGCATTATTAGCATATAACTGCATTCCCCGGAAGTCACCATTCTGGGAAGGACAGTGTAATTCCATGTTGCAATCCAGCAGGATGGAATCACAGAATTTGTTCTGGCTCTCTTAATATATCAACCTGAGTCATACATGCACAAATACATGTCCATCCACTAATATTTTAAATGGGATATTAATATGTATTCAACTTAATAGATTTTTTTAATGCATCTATAGTATACAGATTTTTTTTATTCCACCTTTTTACTTTATGAGGGTGACATACAGGGTGACAAGTATACAATTATACTTCCTCCTCCTCCTCTTCCTCCTATTTTCTCCACAACAACAACCCAGTGTGGTGTACTATTGGGCAATAGGAAAGACCAAGTTAGGGACAGATTATGAAGGAAACAAACTATGTGGTTGCTAGGAATCATAAGCAAACTGGTGACACATAATCAAGCAATCAGTCAACTTCCCAATAATAACTTATAGCTTGTGTCTCTTCTGATAATTAAATTTCAACTTCTTGGGATTTGGGAAATGGTTGATAATTCCTTTTAGTCTGCCTTTTGAACAGAATCGTATATTTTTAGATATCCTTGCGCCCAACTAATATCTTTCTTCATGACATATGTCTGGGACCAATGAAGAAAATATTTTGGGTTGCCTATATCTATTATTAAATGGTGAGAAGTGTAGGATACAAATTTGAATTATGGTCATGATTATATAATTTCAATTTGTCTATGGAGATTCTCAGTCATCCAGGTCATGGTTGTCCCAAAGGTGCTTTTTCAAGAGGCAACTGAACTTTTTGTTTTTTCTTTGAAGATGTTTCGCTTCTCATCCAAGAAGCTTCTTCAACTCTGTGTAAATCCTTCCATTCCCCATCATTCAGTCACAGCTGAAGAAGCTTCTTGGATGAGAAGTGAAAGGTCTTCAAAGAAAAAACAGAAAGTCCAATTGCCTCTTGAAAAAGCACCTTTGGGATAATTTCAATTTATTTATGCACTTTCAGAAATGCTTACCAAGGATTAATTTTGCTGCTTGTTTTCTTTCCCTTAACACCAGACAATGGGCCTCTTGCTATCATCTATAGACACACTTATATCATTTTAAATACATTCTCAATTAAAAGAAGGGTTGATTCTTAAAAACGAAATGAAACAATTATTGCATTTCAGTTGTTTCAACATCAGTAAAAAATAATTTTATCACCACCGCTCTTCCTAAAGTAAAAAAAAAGATGTAGCAGAATGAAATCTATTTCCTGAGAAAAATAATAACATAAAACATAAAAATAATAAAATAATAACAGAGAGGGGCAGGAATACAATATCATCCATCTCCAGTCTACAACACAGTCCTTTCAGCAGTTCCAAGAAGGCTCCACACTCCTTTGCACTTCTCAGGTGACCCTGAGGACACAGTTAAACCTCCAAGAGCCCTCAACGACTCTCTACTAGAATGCAAATGACCAGCTGTCTGCAAGGAATATAAATCCGTTCCCCACCATCCAGTCAGAGCTGGAAAACCAGAACGTCCAGTTGCCTCTTGGAAAAGCACCTTTGGGACTTCTATACAGATGTTCATCTAATATGCTTATCTATTGTTGATGAGCTGCGTTACAAAATTCTGAGAGCTACATATTTAAAAGAGGTTGTCAGGGTTTTGGCGCCTGTGCCTGTTTTTGAGTTGCCAGACGTGTTGATAGGTAGGTTGGTTCAGATGAGAATTGAATAGACTTCTTCCATAATATAGGGTAGAATTTAAAAATGTGTTCTTTCTGAAACCTGGCAGAGAAACCAACCAGCTTGTTGCTTGTTCCATTGAACTCAATCTAGATGAATTCTGAGCGTGCTTGGAATCATAGCATTTGGGTCCTATTTTATAAGTGCATATGTGTTAGGGTATTTACTGACGTATTTGCCATCAGGCTATTCAGTATGATGATTTGTAAAGTCTGGTGGCCTACAGTGCCTCACAGATGCCTAAATGTGCATACAAATGAATTCTAAATGGAAACTTGGAAAAAAAAAACCCACCCGTTTTTTATGTCTCTGTTTACCTTTACCAGGCATTTAGTTTACTTATTTTGGCAAGAGCAAAGCTGTTGCAATCAGCATATTATTTTAAAAAAAGCAAGCTGTAAAAGAGGACAGGGTGCTGTAATTTTACTAGCAGACAGTTTGTTACTTTGTGATGGAAGAAAATACTGGCTAATAAAATATACAAGCTCCGTTAAGAGGAAATAAAAGTCAGAATATCTTGGACTCTGTATAACGATGTGAAGTTTTTATTCAATTTATCCTGATGAGAAAGAGGATAGCAGGACTCAGAATAACTTTGAGTTTAGAGTTTATTGTCATAGCCCATCTGTGCAATAATGCTAGCAATATAACTATCCTAGTGATAGTTAAAATTAGCAATGTAGCAGGCTAACATGAGGAAAACTAGATTAGAACAAGGCTCTCTGTTTGCTTTTGAATCCAGCCTTCTGTTTGCCGGTGAGGCGTTTGGGAGCCAAACAGGAACGTATAGGAAGACTTACAGCCACAATTGAGCCCAAAATTTTGGTCGCTATGTGAGACATTTGTTAAGTGAATTTAGCCCCATTTTATGACCTTCCTTGCTACAGTTAAGTGAATCATTGCAGTTGTTAAATTAGTTAAATGCTGCACAGTGGAGAAAAGCAGCTCAAGGCGAGATATTGTGTTTTAAAAAAACTTTAAAAAACATACAGATGATGTTAAGTGCCTGCCAGATGGAGGGCATGAGGACAAAAAGGAATACATGTTCTGCTTTCTCTCGACATCTGGTAACCCCAGGACTGGAGGATAGAAATCTAATAAATCTTAATAGGACTACCAAATCTTGCTGGGCTGCAAAAATCCAGATGATAATTACATGTAGAAAATGGTTTGCTCTATCTCTTTTCCTGCCATCTAGCGGTCATCTAGATTTTTGCAGCCTACATAAACCCTAGATTAATATAGGTATGTTAGCACAGATGTCTTGATATTTTAATAAATATTTTTCTACTTTGAGAAGAATTCTGCACTTATCTCTGCTAATTTTTCTGAAATAATTCTAACCTTAGAATTGAGAAATATAAACAATGGAATGCTTGAAAATTGCATTCGAAGTGTGCTGGCAAATTTTTTCTTGAGTGTTGAAGGCTCGAATAATAATTAAGAACCTTGTAAAACAGATACTGGATTATGTGGAACTTTAATGAAAAAGCTTTCCAAGGCCCTGCAAATTGCACATAATATGCATTGGCTTTCACATATTGTCAAAATTCATTAGTGAGCCTAAAAAGATTGGGTGGCTGCCTAACTGGATTGCTTATAACCTTCACCATTTAGTACCTAAGGACGAAAGGCAGAGAGTCAGAAAGTGCAACGTGAAGTAAACAATGAAAGCTACTGGAATGTAGGTCTCAGCAGCTAATTGCTCATAAAGAGAAACAAAGATAATTTGTGTACAAGATTTGTTCCTGCAACAGAGATTTCAGTGAGCCTAAAATAAATAGGAAAAATAAAACGCTCCAAGGCAGTACTTTGAATATCCAGGAAAGAGGTGAGCAGAAGGTGGGAGAACATTGCTAAATTAATTTAAGCAGAATACCGACAGAGTTGAGTAAGTCACAATTCAATAAGCATCTGCAAATCTCACTTTCTGTCAGCTGAGTCACCGTATGGACAAGGAAGCAGCAATTGAATCAACACCTGCTACTTTATATAGCAGGCACACTGAATGTCTCTCCTGGCACATAGATTTCAAAAACAAGCCTGCACTTGTTGAAAAAAATTGGCAAAAGGGTAACTCATTGATGAAAGAATGGTCCCATCTCCCTGGCTTCCTGTCTCTTGTCATTGGCCTTGAAGGGCTCTGAGTTGCTCAGTTTCCAATGGATGACATTGAAAGTTTAGTTGGTCTCAGACTAGTCCGTTTGTTTGTTTTCATGAGTACAGAAATACTTAAGGCTCTGTTCATACAACACATCCCACCAACTCATTTACATACCAAGCAACTATTTCTACAGTGTGTTAACCCAGAGAATGGTTAATTCAATATCAAAGTTAGGCAAGTTGTGTGAATGCAATTTAAAACCACATCCCCTCCAATCTGGAGCTTTCCAGATGTTTGGAAAGTTCTATCACCATATGGCTTTGAGAGCTGAATATTAATCAGGCCATACATTACTCTCCTCAGGTGTAAAGGGATTGATTCCTTCAAGAGTTTTTCTGTAATCATGTGGTGATCCTGGCAACTCTTTAGTTCCATGCTGTCTAAATGTGGAAAAACCAATAATTATCCATAGTTCAAACACACCCTGGATATCATTTGCAGACCAAGAGAGTGGGGTACTAGCATAGAAGGGCAGAATAAGAAGTAATGGGTACAAGCTTGTTAAAGAGAGATTCAACCTTGGAATTTAGGATTTTTTTCTGACAGAAAAATTAATCAATGGAATAGCTTGCCTTCTGAAGTTGTGGGTACTATATCATTGGAGTTTTGCAAAAATAGACTGGACAATCATTTGACTGGGATGGTATAAGTTTTCCTGCCTTGAGCAGAGGTTGGACTAGAAGACCTTCAAGATCCCTTTTAATCCTATGATTCCCTTTTAATCCCAAGATCCCTTTTAATCCTATATTTTATGCTATAAGAGGCAGGTCTCAATTTGCTTTGATACTATGAAACAATTCAAAGAGGTGAGTTGCTTCAATCTACAAGGCATTAAGGTGGAACTTAGTTGCCTCAATCCACTAAGGTATTTCAGTGGAAATGAATTTTGCTTTCTTAGTGATGAATGGAGTATCACAGCTCTTCAAGTATTTGAAAAAGATGCTTTTTCAATCCTTCATTGAAATTAAGCACCCTTTTGAAGATTCATACATATTATTGATGTGCCACATTGTCTAATTTGTAGCAGCAGCCACGTGTTTTTAAGATGGCAGCCATATAAATTGAAATAAAGAGAATAATTACTGCAGAAGTATTGTTTTTAAGTTACATGCATCTCTTGGCAAGAGAATGTCAGCCTAAAATTTTATTAATAATGGGAAGCCAAAATGTGTTCTGTTCTTCAGCCTTCAGTACTCATGGCTAATTATCTTGTTAAACTTCATCTGGACATTTTTAAAAAGAAAAAAATAGAAGTGCTGTAACATTATAGCAGATAATTAACTGAGAATGCTCAGAGTACCAGACAATGTTATCTTCAGACACTAATCAGTTTTAAGGCTTATGTAATATTTCCTACATTTGGGTGGGCACAACCTATTCAAGGCACATATACATGCCCATCCCAAAAATTTCCTTTTGGCATAAACAATATAAAAAAATTCAGGCAAGGAATAAGAAATAGTAATGAAAACAAAAGTATGAGATAAGAAAAAGGAAATATAATAAAAAGTATTATTTGGGTATGTGTCCCTTTGAGTCAGTTTTGTGAAGTCCCTGCAATTTTCTTGGTAAAATTTCAGAAGTGGTTTGCTTTGCCTCCTTCCTAGGGCTAAGATAGAGTGACTGGCCTAAGGACACCAGTTGCTTTGATGTCTAAAGCAAGCCTAGAATTCAGTCTCCTGGTTTCTAGCCTGGTGCCTTAATCACTACATCAGTGTTACTTTCAGTAGGTTTCTGGTATACTTTTTACAGAATCCATAGAAATAGTTGAACATATGATTTGCAGTCTTAAATTATTACATACTGTATGTATATTTACTGTATATACTAGATGCTTACGATGATAATAGAATACATTTTGTAGGGATTCTTTTAAAAGTTTTATAATGCTATTGCCAATTAACATTGATAACTCCTCCCCCAACTATATGATTCAGGGGTGTCAAAGTCACGTCATCATAGCTGCCAAACTCCTGGCCAATGTGTCACATGCTGGCCACGCCCATGTGACGTATCAGGACTTTCCCCAACCTTCGCTAAACTGGGCATGGCCAGCATGTGACGCATCCGGCCCATGGGCCAGGAGTTTGATAGCCCTATTTTAGATAGTGCATAATGATACCTGATTAAATTGTATTCAGAAAGAACCCTCTGTTTTTATATTCAGTTAAATTTTACCCCTCTGGATATCTAAGTGTTGACTAATGTGTACCATATTACCATTACCATTACTGCAGGAGTTGAATATTGCTTTACCAATCTGTCTTTGTAAAATAGCAAGACACTGGTAGCCTGAAAGTTTCCAGTGATATCCTTATTTCAAGGGCACCCTTTCCCTAACAGATCTTTTAAAAGAAGCTTAAAAATCCTCTTTTAACAAACAACAACAAGGAACTATGATAAGGGCAATAATATAGCCACCGGGTTTCTTCATTATCAGATTCTTATTTTTCTCTAGTTAAACCCCCCCCCCCACAGGTTTTCTATGGTTTATAATGCTGTCTTTATCACAATCTTCTCAAATTCCCTTATACATACTCCAGATGCATTTCCTTTGAATGCTTTTAGCTTTCTGATATTTCTTATTTATTCTTTCATGTCTAGCCCAGAGTCATCTTTTCACCACCCACTGCCTACTTGCTCAGCCATTTCTGGATTTTATGCATAAAAGAAGGAAAAAAAGACTGTGCATACACAGATTCATCTTTCCTTTCCTACTTTGTGTTCTCAAACCCAGTGACCTAAAGTATGCTATGAATATTCATGAAATATCTATTCTTTCAGAAGAATTTTAATAAAAGAGTTAGTATTTTGGGCCATGGCAGGAAATATTGCAGTTCAGATGGTTGATAATTTAATAATTCACATATAGTGCCTTAATGTTCTGCCAATTGTGCAAGAAGTAATAATGCCAAACATAACTGTATATGTTTTTAGAATGGGATCTGTTATCCAGTTACAAATCCGCCCCCAGTACCCTAGTTTAAGAGTACTTTCACAGAAGTTTCTCCCCATCTTTTCATGTTCCATATCCAGTCCCATCTCCCTGAATCTAATCAAAACTTAACATATCCTCTAACATGGCAGACAGGCTACTGTAGACAAACAATGATCAACCCCCACACTTATTAGCACTGATGTTGTTCCCTAGTTGGAACAACTAGTTCCCTTTGTGGAATATGCAGGCAACCAACCAACCTGAGACAGCCCTGAAGACTTCACTAGACGGTACTTATACTACTGTGAATCTAAGTAGCAAATTTGGAAAACTAATAACTCTGAAATGGTTTGGGCAAATTTGGGTTTTATGGCAATTTTTCTGTTTTAAATATTCCCACTCCCACTATGTTTTATAATTTCTTTACAAAAAAATATATTGAATTTCTTCAATAACTTTTACAGGCTCACTCAATATAACAATACATCTGTTTACTTTAAGGGTGAAATTCTATCTGGAAAAAGTTGTTTGTTCTCTCTACTACTTAATTTTACTAACAGTAAGATTAATACCTGATGAATGATGCGACTACATAGCTTGATCATTATTATTAGTATGACTCATCCCATAAAGATTTTCTTTCTACTTCAACAGTTTTTTTTTATAAGAAACCAGAACCTTTGTTAGAGTTGTAGATGTGTCATTTGGAATCTGTAATAAGCTGATGCAAACAGACAGCAGCAGTAAACAAATTTCAATCTATCTCTCAGATTAATTCTAATGAGAACAATAAGATCTGAATAAATCACTGAAAGCATCTGTAGCAAACTCCGTTGTAAGTTGGTCCCATAGAACATATGCACAGATCAAGTGCTATAAGCATATTGTTGGGTGAAGGAAGATTAAATGGCTAAAATCAAACTTCAACTCCCAGAAGTCTACATATCTTAAAGTTATCAAGGTTGAGAAGCACTGGTTTAGACATTTTCAGGTTAACTCATTACCAAGCAAATTGCCAGCAGCATCAAATTGATTTTAAAAAGTGAGGGGAAAAATGCTAGAACTGAAAAGCTGTCAGTCACCACATTTGCTGCCTTGAAGGGGTTCCTTATTGGTAGCTTGAGACTTAGGACATGGGATAAAGGCAGGTAACTCAGACACTTTGTGGAAGTTAAGAAAGCTCCAGTATTTCAGGGGTTGCCACAAAGAGGAGAGAATCAAGCTATTCTCCAAAGCAGGACAAGAAGCAATGGATGGAAACTAATCAAGGAGGGAAGCAACCTAAAACTAAGAAGAAATTTCCTGACAGAACAATTAATCACTGGAACAATTAATCACTTAATTCCTTCAGAAGTTGTAAATGCTTCAACACTGGAAGTTTGTAGGAAGAGATTGGACAACCATTTGTCTGAAATGGTATAGGGTTTCCTGCCTGAGCAGAGGTCTCTCCTCTTCTCTTCTCTTCTCTTCTCTTCTCTTCTCTTCTCTTCTCTTCTCTTCTCTTCTCTTCTCTTCTCTTCTCTTCTCTTCTCTTCTCTTCTCTTCCCTTCCCTTCCCTTCCCTTCCCTTCCCTTCCCTTCCATTCCATTCCATTCCATTCCATTCCATTCCATTCTATTCTATTCTATTCTATTTCTATTCTAATAATTCTAATTCTATTCTAGTTTCAATGCCTGGATGTGAGACCTACTCGGAAACACCCTATGACTTCCTACTTGTCCTATAAGAATCACATTGTCCCCTCAAAAAGTGAATGCTATTTTCAGTGGCCATGGAAAGGTGACTTTTCATTCCTTGCTGATCCCTCCCCTCGAACCGCTTTCCCCAGATAACACAAACCCTTCCCTTTTGATTTTTAGAACATTATAGAGAATCTGGTTACTTCAACAAGCCATGGTGACCGAATTCTTTATAACTCTTTCTCCAGATGACCAATCTGATTATTTAATTTTTTTTTCACATATTGAATGTGAGTTGTGCTTTTCAGATGTGACGACAATGTACATTCTGTTTTTAAATTTGTTGGTGATTTGTCTTTTAATCCCAAAGTATGTATTGGAGGTGTTATATACCGCTTATACTGAGCTGTTATATACTGCTTAGAGTTGGCTGATTGCATGACCTTGTAAACCCTGCAAGCACACACACAAGTCTACATGCCATTTGTAAAGATATACCTTGTCACAGTCTGAGTTATGCCATGAGGTTGTTCTTGTTGTCCTGCCAGTACAACAGATTTAAGGTTCAGAACAGAATGGGTTAGTTGTCATTCATTGGCTCCTTGTGGTTTCCTGCTCCTGTTTGATGAACCCTGAATTGCTTTCCTCAAGTGAATTGTCAAAATTCTCTGAACATTTAACAATAAATAATTCTCCAAAAGAATTTTTCCATTCAAAATTGTATCTAGTCATTAATCTCCTTCTATAACAAGAGTTAATGTGGTACAATGCATAATAAAATATTGGACTACAACTGAGGAAACCAAAATTAAAATCCATTCTCAGCCATGAATTATTCTGGGCATAAAATAAAGGGACATTGCCATGTAAGATGCCTGGAGCTTCTAAAGAAAATTTGTGTCTTTTCCTAGATTGGGGAGACTGTCAGACAATTGTTCAAACTCCAATCTCTTCATGACATGGCTATTTCAATGTGTTCCTCATGGGGTTGCTCTTGAAGATCATCAGAACTTTCAGCTGGTCCAGAGTTCAATGGCATGGTCATTGAGGGCATGGCTCATTAAGCCCAAGGTGCATCTTTGCTTTGTGAGCTGCACTGGTTGTCAGTTTGCTTCTAAGTGTTGTTCAAGGTGCTGGTTGTCATCCATAAAGCTTTACACAGCATAGGACCTGGTTACTTGAGGGACCATCTATCTTCCATAGGATCTTCTTCACAAATCAGTCCAATAGCTTGGCACTCTCTGGTTTCCTTCTATTAAATAATGTGGGGCTATGGAAATGCACCTTCACTTTTGTAGTACTTGACTTCTGGTATGAAGCTGTCCCTGAGATCAGGGTGGACTCCACCCTGCTAGTGTTTCAAAAGACCTTGAAGATGTACCTTTTCACCCAGGCCTTGACAAGGCTGATTGAAGCACCTGTTGGGATGTGTGAGTCTGTTTCTTTTTTGTTTCTGTCTGTTTTTTGTCATCTTTCCTGTTCTTATTCCTTTGTTCTATTTTTTTGATTTAATTTCTTTCTTGCCCTTTAATGAGTCACCATGGGCGAATAGGTGGCAATATAAACCAAATAAATAAATAAATAAAATAAAATAATTTTATTTTACTTGAGAACCACTGAGCAATATTGAAAGTTGGGTGATGCATACTTTTAATAAAATAAATAAATGGTGGGGGATATAAAAAATAATAGTAGTAATCATCATCATATTGTTCACATACTATAATCTCAACTGAAAACATAATTATTTAAATGGATTTACTTAGTATATTAGTCCACTTTAAAGCTTTTGTTATCATTCTACAACTTGCATTGGGGTAGATTCCAGTAAATCAATTCTGAGTATATCAGTGAATGAATAAATACATGGATGAGTTCTGAATGTACAGGTGGTCCTCAACTTATAATGGCAAGTGAGACTGGAATTTCCAACATGGTGTATATAGTCATAAAATGCAATCCCATTGCTTTCTGGCAATCCTTGCAATCCCAGTTATTATTGTTACCTGAATCCTGTAGTTGTTAGGCAGGGCAACTTTCTGCTGGCTTCCCAAATAACAAAAAACAGTGGAGAAGCCAGCAGGAAGTTGCAAGTCCCAGGCTGGCAGGCAGGTAAGTGGCTTCTTCCAGGTTAGTGGGGGAGGGTGCACAAGGACCTGTTCAAAAGATCAACTCACTTCAGATCTGCTAACCTCCCCAGTGTCCTCCTTTCTTCACCAATGGCATTTCTTAAACTCCCAATTTTTAGTACAACAACATGTTTGTTGGCTATTCTGGTCCTTTCCTGTGAACAAAGGGTCATTTGAAACATTTCCTTGAGGAGGAAAAGACAATATTTTTAAAAGGAATAAAATGAACACATGTATTTGGAGAAGCTAATTAATATCTCCAGAAAGAAAGAACACTCGGATACACAGTCAATTCATTTTCTTTGTTGATACAAGGTTCTGGTCTGCCCTGAATGCTTAGATCACAATGAATATGTGGGGAGGGATAATGCATTTTCTGCCATTTGAGCATACATAAGAAATTACCTAATCACACTGGTTAAAAAAGTAAGAAGCAGTTTAGTCAGAATAACATTGGGCAACCTGCATAGTTCATTGAGAACTATGAAAAGCAAACTCGGTCCTTTTCTTAAAAGCCTTCTAAAGATCATGTACATCACATATATCATGTTTGCACACCATGTGTAATTTATGGACCAAATCTGGCATATGCAAACACTATTAATTTAATGACCAGATAGTCTTTTACAGCTGAAGAATGGTTCAAAGGATCTATGCATTAGTTAAGTTCTCTACAGTTGATTCATTGTACTTCGAGGGTGGTTTATACATACAAAACACAGAGAGCAGTTGATATATGTATCTAATGAGAAGCAATTGAATGTGTGAAGAGGATTCATTGAAAGTATTCTGTGCTTAAGGTCATGACGAATATTTTAGTCACACTCTGCTGTCACATTTTTATATAGATATGTCATGATGTAGTAATCTAGTTGTCAAATGGCCAGTGTACATGTGTGAACCAGGCTTTGACAACTAGTGGTATCAAAATGTGTCAACCGATGCCACTGATGAGAATGATGCTTGCAGTGATTTGAAATGACATAAAGGTTCTTCCTGTTGTGCAGTACCTGTGACAGTCTAATCATACCTAAATCTTTTGTTTAATGCTTACTGCATTCATCAACAAAATAAATATATACATAGGATTTTTTTTTTAAATGTTCTAACTTATTCTTTTACTCTCTCTCACTAAAGAAAGAAGCAAGCAAGGTCAGTTTTGACTCCTATATATAGGGAATTTAAAAGCACTAATTCATTTAGTGATTATTATTATGCCATTGTGCATAGCATAATGTAACTAAATTATGCATATAAACAGAGTTTAAGTTTGTATGTTTGTGTGTATGTGCAACTGCATGATATTCTTAAATGTATTTGACAATCTATCGAAAATGTAAAAGTTACAGATAAAATGTAAAAGCCTGTTTGACTTTTATCCCTTTATTACTTTATAAGTAACTCAAGGCAGTTGGTATACCTAATACTCCTGCTTCCTCTTATTTTCCTCAAAACAATCCCATGAGGTGAGTTAGACTGAGAGAGACTGAATGTCCCCAAATCACCCAGCTGGGTTTCATGCCTAAGGTGGAACTAGAACTCACAGTCTCCTGGTTTCTAGGCTAGCACCTCAACCGCTACACCAAACTGACTCTGTTATTGTTTGTTTTTGTTTATTTCTCCCCCCCCCCAGTTTTTAAAAACATTTTATTAGATTATAGAATAAAATACAAAAATACAAAAGCAAATAATAGGACATAGTGGGGAGGAGAAGGGGAAAGAAAAGTGAGGAGGGGAGGGAGAAAAGGAAAAAAAAATGTGTTGACTTCCAACTCCCTCTGTTGCAGTAGAATAAAGCATCAATCCTGGACCTCAACTGTTCACTTTTCCATAATAATAATATAAACTAGCCATTTCTATAACAACAAATCAATCTAATCTGTAAAACCCAAAATCAAAGGTTGTTTTTTTTTCACCTCAAGCACAAAGTCCAGAAGTGGTCTCTGTGTAGCAACAAAAGTACTTATATTCTTTTCTTTGATCAAAACGGTCAAATTAGCCATCTCTGCCAACTCCAACATCTTCTGTAGCCATTCGTCCATAGTAGGAATCGAAATGTCCTTCCATTTTTATGTCTTGCATATATAAGATCAACATATTTATATCAACATATATAAGATCAAAATTCCAATTCCCCCCCCCCCCCAAGTCTTTTCCCATTAAACCCAAATGAAAAGTTTCTGGTTTCATCTTTATCTTCATTTTAAGAATTTTCTGTATTAAAATATGAATCTTACTCCAAAATTTCTTTGCTTTATTACATGTCCACCATAAATGATAAAAGGTCCCTTCTTTACATTTCCAACATTCATTTGAAATTCCTTTCTACATTCTAGATAACATCCAATGTTAAATACCAGTGATACATCATCTAATAAAAATTTTCTTTTAAATCATAGTTGAATTTTAAACCTTTCATCCACATATTTTCTCATTGTTCAAGTATCACGTTTTGTTGTTATTGTTTACTGTTGTTTGAAAGTGATGGCCAGAGTCAAATCAGAGCTAAAACTTTGTCACAGTTGAACTGACAGTGCATAAAATATGATGTGTTGTGCTGTGAATTATAATGCCCAGGTCCTGGGCATGCTCCTACCCCATTTATTCTCCTCTGGAAATATTGAATTGCTAACTAGGGCATACAAAACCTTTGCTAGACCAATACTTGTCTACAGTTCATCTGTCTGGAATCCTCACTGTATATTGGACATTAATACAATTGAGTGAGTCCAGAAGTATTTCACGAGAAGAGTACTACATTCCTCTGCTTGTGACAGAATACCCTATATCACCAGGCTTGAAATTTGGATAACCTTGAACTGTGCCACCTAAGGTTGGACTTAAGCATAGTACACAAAATTATCTGCTACACTGTCCTACCAGTCAATGACTACTTCAGCTTCAACCGCAACAATACAAGAGCACACAACAGATACAAACTCAATGTAAACTGCTCCAAACTTGATTGCAGAAAATACGACTTCAGCAACAGAGTGGTCAATGCCTGGAATGCACTACCTGGCTCTGTTGTTACATCCTCTAACCCCCACTCCTTTAACCTATCCACTATTGACCTCACCCCATTCCTAAGAAGTCTGTAAGGGGCATGCATTAGTGCACAATCATGCCTACTGTCCCTGTCTTATTGTCCCCATATTCGTACCTATTTCCTGTATTCTTACTCATGTTTATACTTATACCTATTATCTTGTAAACCATTGACCAATCAAATAAATAAATAGATAAATAAATAGATAAATAAATAAATAGATAAATAAATAGATAGATAAATAAATAAATAAATAGATAAATAAATTTAAGCTTACAAAGTAAGAACCAATGCAAAAATCTAGATAATATTAGGAACAGCAAATAGCTAACAAATTTCTCTAACTCTTGGCTGTCCCTGAGGGATCATCTGGGGTTTTTTTCAGCCCTTAACCCCTGTCAAGACTATGACTTTCAACCAGCACCCTGTGGCCATGTAGATTCATGCCTGCTGTTCATTTTTGAAAAGCCATTTTCTACTATTATTCTGGTACTTATTGATAGCTTTTACCACTCCAGCCATATCTAATTAAAAGACATACTGTGGAAAATTTTAATTAGGCTTCATGTTATGCTGAGTAATGTTTTTTTTTAACTTAAAACAAACAAAGGATGGAATAAATGTGTTTGGCTCTGAGTAAGGGGAAGGAGCGGGGAGCTGTTTATTTACGACCTGCTAGTTTGACATTTGAAGGGTTTTATTTTGCTTCTCCTGCTGCTTCAAAACAATGGAAAACAACAGAAGAATAATGAGGACGAGTGGCAGTTCGAGATTTCTACTGCAAGAATGGCTTTGGTTATAAAGAAAGATGCATCCTAGGCTTTATTTGCATGCAATATTTATACTGTAAATATATTTATTGTCTTTTTCTTTTAAAAGGTTTGGAGTTGCTGACATGAATTGGGCTCTAATTGCTAAACATCAAGGCTGCTGGCTGGCCCTGGAGAGAGAACGTGCTGGTTTGCATGATGAATTTTTGGAGTGGATTCATTCATCTGCATTATGCTAAGGCTTTTCTATCAATTAAATAACAGCAACGGAGGTACAAAGCATTTCCCCCACAATTGATGGCCAGGTAAGAGAGTTGATTCAAAGCATAGACAACGATCATTGAGCTGAAAAACTCATTGTTTACCAGAAAAAGTTCCAGTCCTCAGCTCCTTATTCCTGTTATGGCCCATTATAGGAGGAAGGCATCCACCACCCCATTATATGAAACTAAACACCTTCATGTCCATGTTTAAGCTGCAGAGATTGTCATCACTTTGAGATTGCAGAAAAAAATATTTAATGATTTAAATTTCAAGCTTGATGGAGTTTTCCCAACTTGTGAGCATATTTTATTGGCAATTCAAGGGTGAATCCTTCTGGTATTTGGCAATAGAAGTCTCTCTCTTAATTCAAGCTTAAGTCCCTTGCACCAAGTCCTTTCTTAACACCTGCATGCTGTATCTCATCACTGGTGCCTGATAAAATGCATGTATCTTAATATTGATATTCTGTTGGTAACTGGACTGGTATAAATAACAATTAGCACCATGTTTTGCATGGTAGAAGCTAAAACATTTATAAGAGATTGAAATGGTGTTATTTTAATCTCTTAGCTATGTTACTATTGACCAAAATCATATTTCTCACTTCAGATTCCACATGAGAAAGGTAGCTGATATGATATCTATACAAGCTTTGTTTGCATTTGTTGTGTTTATTTCTGTGGCACAGGAAACTGCATTATCATTTATGTCTTGTCTGGCATGCTCCCTTCTATGGGAATGTCTGTCTGTAAAACAATATTTTATTTATTCATTTATTTATACATATATGCATACTAGGCTTGTCTATGACCGTAATAAATATTTGACTTGATTTAAGCATTTTATATAGACAGTCATCTTACAAGAGCACACAGTGGATTAAAACAAAAAACACCATATCAACCTAAAATAAAACATCACAAGCAACAGTCATTAATGTTGTCATCATCACCCTATCTTCATCTCATATGCTCACATCATATGCCCATGGTCTGAAAATTATCTCATTTTGAAGCAGTAAGGTCAGAACCACATAGATCCTCCATACTGATTTAGTCTCCTGGTGCCTAAAGGAACACCCAAGTTTTCAATACCTTATTAAAAAGCTTCCTCTTTGTCTGGTCTTGAATTAGTTGTTGTATTTCCCTTGTTTTAGTTGTTGGGATTGGGTGGCATATCAATTTATTTACTTATTTATTTAAATTTATTTGCCACCCATCTTGCTGTCAAATTTGGTTAATAAATAAAGCTGGGGGATCAGGGTCATCCAGCTCTTGGGGTGGTGGGGGGAAGGGATCTTGTTGCATTGGGTATCCATTGAGGCAAAGAAAGGCATGATTCTTGCAGGATATGTTAGGGTGAATGGAAACAATTAGAGAGATGGTCATGCAAACAATCTGATCGTGTGCCATGTAAAGTTCTGTAGGTGAAAACTGGCACCTTAAATTGCACTCAGAAGTCCACTGGGAGAAGTCTAATGGGAGCCAGTGGAGCTCACAGAGCAGAGCTGGCATCAAGGAATATCATGAAGCATCCCAAAATGCCACCTGGACCTGTCGCAGATTCTGAATGAATTATAGCATCATGGGATTGGAAGGGACCTCAGAGATTTTCTAGTCCAAACACTTGCTCAAGCAAGCTTTCTCTTATACCATCCCAATCAAGTAATTATCCAGTCTATTCTTAAAAACCTCCAGTGATGGAACACCCACAACCCAAGCTATTCTATTGATCAGTTGCCCTCACTGACAGAAAATTTCTTCTTACTTCTAGTTTGGATCTTTCTCTGATAAGTATCCACCCATTACTTCTTTTCCTGATCTCTGGTGCCTTTCCAAGGGCAGCCCCATGTAAATAGCATTACAACAGTCCAACTGGATGGTACTAAGGCTTGAATAAAGTCTTCTGGTCCAGAAGCTGGTATAATTGGTACACAAGATGAACCATTATTTAAGCAAGTTTAAATGTCAGATTTTGATTGCAGCACTAAACTACAGCATAAACTGAACTGGAATGAATCAAACTGAACAAAGAAAATGAGCTATCTATGCATGGTGGCAGGATAAATGGATGTAGTAATAGTGCTACTGAAATTCACCTTGGCATAGCAACAAATTATGTAGCCAATGTGTTTCTACCAATGGTAATTCTCTAATTGTAGGTACAAAAGGGCATGCCCAAGGCCTTCCATTCCTTTATCTCCTGACAAGTCTCAAAAAATATACTTCTGAAAGTCTGAGAGTTCTTGCAGTGGCATACGTAATAAGTTTCCAATATGAGGAGGAATGGGAAGGGAGAAGAGGCTCCTGTTTTACCTACAGCAAAGATCAAAATATGATACTTAATTGTACCAAGAGTGGTCAATGCCTGGAATGCACTACCTGACTTATGTTACATCCTCTAAGCCCCACTCCTTTAACCTTAAACTATCCACTATTGACCTCACCCCATTCTTAAGAGGTCTGTAAGGAGCATGCATAAGTGCACAATTGTGCCTATTGTCCCTGTCCTATTGTCCCCATTTAGTTGTACCTATTTCCTGTATTCTTACTCATGTTTATACTTATGCCTATTATCTTGTAAGCGATTGACAAATCAAATCAAATAAAAAATTAAAAAACAATAAATTAAGTTAAACTAAAGATAACAGATGAAAGGCAGATAAAACAAACCACACAAATGATAAAACAAGAAGAGCCAACTGTACTTAATCGACCTCTGCTTTAAAAATCCTATTAAACCAATAGGTTTCAAGATCTAATATTCTCCTGTTACTCGCTGAAACTGATGGGAGTTACAGCCCATGGAAAGGACACCAATTTGGGACAAACCAATCTAGAATTTCTCTATTCTCTATTTCTATCATTTATATTTGTAAACCGGTCAAGGAACTACTGAAGTAACAAATATTAGATATGCTCCAATAAAAGAACAGGGATGATTAACAACCCAACTCCATTCTGACCAGTTTTCATATGGTACTATTAGTAATCTGTGATGTTCCAAAAGCATATATGAACATGTAAGTTTCTTCCAAAAAGGACAATCTAGATAAAGAAGGGAAGAAATACTACTGAGTGTGTACATTGCTTGAAGAAACATAAGTGGACTTCTGTCTGGGAAAACTATATCATAATTTAAAGTATAAATCTCTAGCTTAGGTGAATCCCCTACCACAGGGGTGTCAAACTCGATTTCATTGAGGACTGCATCAGGGTTGTGTTTGACCTTGGGGGACTGGGGTGGGCATGGTCAAGGTGGGTGTGGCCAGCTCAATGTCACTCATGTTGAGGTGCCTGTGGTGGCCCAAGCTCTCTGCCAACAAAAACAGGCTCCCAAGCTCCATTTTGGCTGCGACGGCCTCCTGCAATCCTTTGCCAGCAAAAATGGAGCTCAGGAGGGGCACATACAACCCTCCCTAGTTCTGTTTTTGCTGGCAGAGGCACTGCAGGCTGATCCTGCGCTGCTTCCAGGGTGGCCCCGCAGGCTAGATCTAAGCACCCTGCCAGCAAGATCCAGCCCACGGTCCTTGAGTTTGACACCCTTTCCCTACCACATTGTAAATATAAAGTTTTTATCTTTTCCAAGTCTAAAATGCACTTTTAGTTGGTTTATGATTCAATGTATGGTATGTGTCCAGAAAACAGATGAATTGAACTAAGCACATTGTGCAAGCATAGCTTGGAAGACAAACAATAATCTCTAGTATATTGCCTCAAACTGACAATAACTCTACAGTATCTCAGATGAAGCCATCTCTTAGTCCTACTTCTTGACATTCAACAGCAGGAGATGCTAGAGTCTGAACTGGTCAACTGTTACTTCAATCTTTAAACAAGACCCTTCTTTGTTCACATGAGATGCCTGTTGCTTGCTACAACAGATGAAATTCCATGGATGCTGTAAACTGCACCTCTTTCCCCTAACATAGTTTAAACAAGCAGAACACTTAGACAAGGAGAACAGAAGACAAGTGAATACCATGGCTTAATCTGTAATTTCATGATGTCCTTCTGAAAACCTTAGTTCTACACTGGGATCACTGTTGATAAAAAGCATGTTATTCCCTTTACTCATCTTATATCTTTATCATCATTTAGCTAGATACAAAGAATTGTATACTGATTGCTATCATAAATGCCCACTTCATTGAATTACATAGAATTACTACACCTTGGTGTTCAAATTGGTTAACTGAATGTGCAAATAAGTAATTAAGCACAATCATTTGGGTAATTTACCTGATTTGAGTATAGCATTATGCTAAATAAATGAGCAAGCTTATGCTCTGAAACTCTGGCAAGTGATACAAGCAAAATCATGGCTCAAATCAAGCCTGGGGTGAGATTCTTTGTTGTAGTTCCTTTTGCACTAGAGATCTGTTACAATTCTCACCTTTTCTTTTTTTAGCAGCAAGGCAAGGAAACAATTCTTCCTGCCATGCTGAGGATCAGTTCAAACTCTCTTACACACACAGGAAGAAAAAAATGTAGAAATTCTAAAATCTGGTTTCTTTGAGAAAAGAGAATGTGGCTAAAATTGAAAAAAGAAAAGAAAAGGAGAACCAGCCACAAGGTGGATAGAATCAGTGATGGTGGTGATTAGCGCACCATTGGAAGAACTGATGGTCAGACCAACAAGTTATGAACAGATCATCGTGGAGAAAAATTTACCATATTTATATGATTGCTAAGAGTCAACAACAACTTGATGAAATGAAATCCATCAATTAATTATGTTCAGAAAAAGAGATGGCCTACTTAGCATGCCAACAAACTATGAATTTTATATAATTTTCTTATTCACACATCCTATATTCTCGGGAGCAGGAATGTATAGAAAACTTGCTTCAACATCGCTCAAGATCTTTGTCCCTGGTGAGCACATTCATTATAGAAGTCAACAGTATACAGTACAACAATTGTATGGAATCAAAGCTTGAATAGTGTCCTTTTTAATAAATTTCTCAATTCCAACACAGCTAATTAGAGATCCACATTGTTAATCAACAATTTTCTTAACTAATGTAGGCAGAGAGATAGTTATCAGAAAATTACCAACAGTTGTCTAATAGCTCCTGAATTCATGCTCATGTCCTCAATCTTGGTGCTTTTATTCATTCTCTGAATAAAATCATTCTCTGAATTTTCCTAATCCTCATTGCTTTAATTCATCCTGCATGCTGTTGCATTTCTATGGAACTGTGCATTCAGATGGACTCTACTCTGTTTACTCTATTTACTTCATTAGACTGATTATTCCTTATACAATTAATTAAACTAATTAATTCATTATACAGTTAATTGAGATCATGATCCCTAGAAAAGGTCATTTGCTAGACAAGGCAGAAAAGAGATTATATTCTATTCAAAACATGGGTTTTCTTTGGTTCGGCTAGCCAAACCATTAACCAGCTGAATTCCAGTATTATTTCTCTGACTCTTCAGTATAGCCTGAGCAACTTCAAAATGATACCACGGTGTACTGTGAATGCACAAGGCACATTGATAATTCATACTTGAATTACCTTTTCTTTATAATTGATTACTGTTTAGAATCACTGGGGACAAATGTTGCTGATCAGTCTGAAAAGTAGCAGCAGTGGTGGCACATTCTCTTATTTTTATCGATATAAAACCAAATAGACCCCAAAGGGAATAAAATTATCTATTTGCTACAACATTGTGCCTTGAATGGAATAGGAAACATGCCTCTCTATGAATGTTGAAATCTTATCTTCTCAATTTGCATTTGAAAAACAGAGAAAGTCTTTATTTCTCCCAGTTTGTCATCAAGTTTTGCAATGAGTCAAACATTTCCTAATGCATGGCTGAATTTACAATCTGCAGAGTGCCAGAAATGGGTAATTATTCTGAAATAAAACTCTTTGTATCCAATTCTCTTTATTGCAGCCCCTCTGAAACCGAAATGGCAAAGATTTTTTCTAGTCTGCCAGTCTTCTTACCATCTCCTGCTATACCACTAGAAGTGGGCATGTATCCTAATTTTAAAGGACATTTCTCTATTTGAATATGTCCTCTAGTTGAAGGACTGTCCATTCCAGGCACACTTGAACAATAAAAGGAGAACAGAAAAAGTCTTGATGTTGTCCAGAAGCAATTAATATTGTAACAACAGATTCAATGATCATGTAGATTATCTCTTCATAATCTTCCCCCAAGTAGTGAACTGATATTTAAATCCATATTTCTTGATGTGCAACTGTAATTTCAAGTTTGTACATACAAATTATGTTTGTTTATTTGTGTATTTTGCCATTTCAAATTATAAACAATATAAGATCTTTGGGGCCTTCCTTCTTTTCCTTTCCTCTCCCATTAAATACTTACCTTAATTTGGTATGCTCAGTCATTCTTCTCAAAGCTAGTAAAGATTGTTTTAACTCAGATAATTCTGCAATGAAACTAGAGTCTCTTGGAGATACCTTGGATATTGGCTTCAGTGGAGTGCTAATTCTCATAATTCATACGATCTGGCAGGAGAGATTATAACTTTACAGTTGCATGCTTTAGCTGCTTCACTTTCAGATTACTGCAATAGCAATGTCTCACATTCTCTGAAATAAATTGGATGGGGAGGAACCACCACTGAATCAATCTTATCAAGACGATATGACTGTGACTATTTGGGCCATCCAGATCTGGAGATAAAGAACATCCCATGTATGAGGACCTCAGACATGATCTGAAGAGGATTTCAAATATGTCTTCCCTCAATGTTTCATTGCTTTTATTGGTCAATAGAATTATCTAGTGATTAAAACCAAGATATACAGCAAAGTGAGCATCTGGAGACCATACATCATTGTTTTTAACATCTCTCAGGTTAGAAGTCTATATAACGTAGATTTTATTGTACAGACTAAATGCAGTTCTTTAGAATTCTATATAGACATTATTCGGAACCAAAGTAAGAAATGGCAAATACTAGATTGGGGGCCCACTGCAGACAAAGTAGGTGCATTATTCCCCTAAATCTATTTTAGTATGAATGCATAACTTACCTGAACCTATAAGAACAGTCAGTTTGGGGTAGTTAATACAGGTATTTTATGCAAAGAACAGGGGCTGTTATTTTTGCTACAAAAGCAGATATTTTTCAGTAAGCAGTGCCAAATGATTTGTGACAATTTTATGATCTTGATTGGAGTCTGAGGTCTCAAAAATGTTATCTTTTTCTTTCAAGTCATATATTGGCCTCAAGCCACAGTTCACGGGTCATACTGATAACTCTAAATGACTTTTTTTTCCTATTCCCATTAAATTCAGTGTCAGGTTCTGGAATTTGTAAAAAAAAAAATTATCACTTATCTTAAATAGCACAGCTAAATTTTTGTAGGAATAGTAATTCCTCAGTGAGCATACGAGGGAAAGGCAGAATGTTAAGCCATTTTAGGAACTTAAAGGCTGAATAAACCCAATGAAACAAAATGTTAAAACTCAGCAAATGCAGTGGATATATTTCAGTAACATTATCAGTGAGATTGTTTCCAGAATAGAAATAAAAATGACAAATCCAGAGATGTGGAAGGATCTGGGCAATATTTTTGAGTGTTTCTAAGGTTGAAGAAATCTTTGAGATGGAAGATTCAATTGTATGAATCTAAAAGCAACTTGATGAATTAATGATTAAGTTCTTAAAAGCAATAATAACAATAATTATAATAAGTATTCTGCAATGAGGCACTATTTTTTGTGGTTGTGGGGCACTACTTCATGTGCTCTGAAGAAGATGAGAGCTATGCCAGGGGTTCAATCATACTGGACAGGTCTCAACAGAGGAGCCAACAAAGAGTGTCTTTTCCATAAAAAATATGGCAATACGTAAATTAGAGAAACACATATTGGCTTGGTCGTCACCCAGGCCAACATGGACAGTGCTAGATGTTAGAGTTTCTAGACATCTGGTGAAAAACAGGCTGCAGTGCTTAGGTTGGCTAAACTACTGGAAGGGAAGATATTTACCCCATCAAACAACCACCTGTCTATCCCAGGTCCTGGGGAAGGATTTGATAAATAGATAAAAACGCCTGTTTGTCACTGTGTGATGAACTTTATATACCCCAGAAGTATATAAAGTTGACTTGTTTGATCAGAGTTAAAATAAGAAATACTTTTATACATTCTGGAAACCTTTATGGATTATTTGCCAACATTTGGACAGCAATGGCAAAAAATGTTCGATTTGTGAATAAATTATGGGTTGTAGGAAGAAGTGAATCATATATGTATTTTCATGGGTGTGTGGAATTATTAATTTCCCCATATTTTTGTAATGAATATCAGAAAAATCAGAATATCAGAAATATTTAAATATTTTTTCTCTTTTTTTCTTTTTTCCACGTTGTACTCTTTTTCTATTATTTTCTTCTCTTTTGTTAATATCAGTTTATATGTATGTTAGTATTGTAAAACTCTTTAATTAAAAATATTTAAAAATAAAGTGGTGTGTTTGGAAGTCAGTATCACAAAACTCTAGTATATACTTTCCACTAGCATCATTTAAACTTAATTACAGGCATGTGAGATGGTCAGATATCCATTATTAGGAATATGCTGATTGCATCCACAGAATCTGTCCTCTTTGATTTTCCTCATATTCAAGTCTTCCACCTCTATATACACTCATAATTCAATGATCCCTATTCATGCTTTTCCTTGTTCAAATTTATCCCAATGTACTGCTATAATAAAGTTATGAACTGATTGTGGTTAATTTAGTATCTACTGTAAGTACAAGACAACTAGAAAGGAACATTTTATTTGTCCAATTTAATATGTCCAATTTGAGTCAACCTCCATAGCATGTCAGGGAGATGCTGCTTGCACTCCATGTAATTCAGCTGGTTCCCTTTGGAAGCTGTATTTCATTTATATACCATTCTATCTGTTTCCTGAAGGTTTTTTCTCCCCTGCCAACCAGCTTTATAGTTCTTCTGTGTGAAGTATTTACAACCCTAGAAATCATATAATTTAAGGTTAAAGCCTAAATGTTCCTTGGATTTTTTCCTCTCACCATTTCCAACAAATGCAAATACTTTTTCACAATAAACCTTCAAACAGTTCCTGAATTCTGCAAATATTTTTTTAAAATGAATCTGAATGTTTTCTGAAGTTTCTTTGATGATCTGATACAGGAATGCATATTTTTTTTAGCTGAAGATCACATTTTGGTGTGTGAAAAGAAGGTGAGCTAGGAAAAGAATGTGGCTAAGACTGTGTCCCATGGAATGCAATAGCATCTAGGGACATTTGGTTGATCCCCCAAAAGCTAAATAGCGCTGAACATGATTAGTGCTTGAATGGGAGACACAAAGAAAGATTAACATTGTAGGCTGAAATTAGAAATTTAAATAACATTACAGAAGAAGACGATCAAAGGCCACCTTGGCATGGCTGCCAAGAAAAATATATGGACATGTTACATAAGCATGAGGACCTGAAGTTCAGACTCATATCAGATTAGCTAATTTGATGTAGATTTTAAAGAAAACAAAATTACACAAACTAAGCACAATGTTATTCCCCGTGTAGTTGATATTCTTCTACTGTCTATCTCATTAAAATTACAAATGTGATGGCAATTTTTGGAGGAACTTGATGAGGTTGCATCCAAAACGTGAGGTTACATATGAGCTGTTTAGTCTCAGTGTGAGTAACAGGGGCATCTGTAGGGTGAGATTTTTTTAAAAAAAAAGTCAAGATGACATATGTAACTGCATGATCACAGTTGCTATCTTGATTTTTTTGACATACCCACACCACACATAGATGACCCTAATGTGCAACCTTGATCTCGTGCTTCAGAAAGGTTTCCTTGAGGAAAGTTATGTTAGAGCTAGAGAAAGCAAAAATGCCAGATTCTGTTAACACTGGAATTTTTAAAATCTGAAATTCTTTCTATTATTGTACATGATCTGTACAAATCTGTGAATCTGGGTAAGTTAAAAGAAAATAAAAAGATATACAAAACCAGTTGAATATATATGGAGATTCTCAATCGTCCAGGTCATGGTTGTCAAATAAACCAGTTGCGCTGGCCAAATATAATACTTATATCTATTTTTTGCATAAGACAATCCAGGCTGAAACTGTGTATGATGTAAACAAGGAAAAAAGTTGGGAAAAAGTTACCTGTATTTCCATTTTTAATGAACATACCAAGATATGTTCTCAGGCTTTTGAGAAGTGAGAATATTATTGCAATGCAGCTGTAATAAATCATCCAATGAACACCAAGAAAGGAACTTGGCTCAGTGTTCATGGCCTTCATTTTCTATGTACTAATGTTCATACTAATACAGTATGGGAAATAAACAAGATTAATTTGAACTGTCAGTACAGAAAGGAAAATATGGCTTAATTGAGATAAATGAGAACTGCTGGAAAATGAAGGATACAGTTTGCTTGAATGGGACAAAGCAGTAGAAAGGGAAGGAAAATCTGCATTGCATGGTACAGATGGACACACACAACTCTAAGTAAATTAACTTGATAGTACCATAGAAAATATCTGTGTTAAAATACCCTGAAGACTTAATATAGGAAATGCAATCACTTATTTCTATTATCTCCTGTCCAATCAAGGGAGGGTATGGATTATGCTTTCCAGAATCTGTCTTCTCCCAGAAGGCAAACAAAGTCTTAAATATTCTACCAGTTGTGGGAGGAGGGAACTATAGCATAATATAAGCAAAGAGAAGGCAAACAAACACTTAGCAAATTTAAATTAATTCAGGGTGAAATGAACTACATTGTAGGGTACTGAAAGAATTAATAGAGGTGATTACAGAACTGCTAACTAATGTTAGAAAACCCCTAGAGAATGGCTAAGGTCTCGGAGAACTGAAGGAGAGCAAAAGTTACATCTTCAAAAAAAGGAAAAAGGCAGACCGAGGAAATTTCAGACCTGTAAGCTTGACATTTATATTGGGCAAGGTTCTCAAACAGATTATTAAATAGCATTTTGTGTGTACTTGCATTGAAATGCAGTAATTAACAAGAGCCGACATGGGCTCATCACAGACAATAATATCAGATTAAGTTTTTCTCCCTTCTCACAGAGTTTCCAACTTGGGAAAGCCTTTAAACTAGTGTATTTTGACCCCAGCAAAGCATCTGACAAAATCTCACATGATACCCTAATTAATGAAATGATAAAATATAGGAAACAACAGATGGATGCATAATTGGTTGAATGACTGCAGCCAGAAAATATCCATAGATAACCCCCGTGGTAGAAAATCTTCCCACACCTCACATCAGACTGGAGAGTAATATTGAATACAAAATTCTGTCCTGGGCCCTCTGATGTTCATTACTTTTGTTTGCAACTTGGATGAAGCAATTGAAGAATGATTATCAAATTTGTAACTAACACAAATGAGGAGGAGTGGCCGATTCTTAGAAGAGAAACTAAACATTCAAAAAGATCTAGATAGATTTGGAAAATGACCCAAAATGAATTTAATTCTTTAATTAGAATATAACATTCTGTATCTGGGAAGGAAAAATGAAGTAACAGAAATTGGGGAAATATTTGCCTCAATAACTCTTATTGCATATACTTCTGGCCCCCACATATATGGAGATCATTGACAAGCTGAAGTAAATTTTAAAAATAGTGAATACACAGAGATGGTAAATATAGAGGGGCAGTACAACCGTAGTTCTCTGCAAGCCACATGATAAATAATATATGTTGATTTGAAATAATTTTATATGTATCCCATGAAATTTCTTTAATAAAAAAACAATAATGGTTAAGTACGTAGTATGCAGCTGGCTTAAAAACTATACAAAATGTGTTCATCAACAGTTCCCAGTCAAGTGGAGGAAGGCACATAGTAGCATATCAAAAGTTCTGTTCTGATCTTGCAATATTTAAAACTTTTATTAATGATTTGAAAAAAAAAGTTAATATTGCATGGATAACAATACTCTAGAAAAAACAACTAAAAACCAAAATGTTCCTAATAGAATAGAATAAGAGGTTGAAAATCACAGAATTAAATGCAATTATACATAGGCATCAAAAATCAGATGCATAAAAGTAAAATAGGGGTATATCTGGATTGGCAACAATATTTGTGAAACTAGTAGCAGTTGATTACAAAACTAATTATGAGTCAGCTGTGGATTTGATATGATCACTAAATAGGTAAATGCAATTTTATTGTACATAAACAGAAGTGGTTTCTAAAACACAGAAAATAATCCATCTACTTATTCTGCATTTGTTAAAATCTATTTCAAGTACTCTCTCCAATCCTAGGGAAAGCATTTTAAGGAATTGGGCAGTTGTATAAGCCTGAGAAGACTACACTGAGGGAGGATATAACAACAACTTTTAAATAACCAAAAGGATGTTTCACAGAAAGAGTTCAAAATCTGTTCTCTATTATCTCAACTGGCAAAACATGGAATAATGGATTTAAGTTACCGGATGGCAGATTCCAGCTGAATGTTAAAAAACATTTCCTAATAGTTCAACAGTGAAATTAATTATTCAGAAAGGGTGTGGTATTCATTTGACAGGGGTATTTTAATTTAGATGGAGAAGGAATTGGCCCTTTTCAACATTATTATTCCAATACTCACCCCTTCTGGTCCACATTTCTTTCTTTCTTTTTTTCAAATTCTTTCCATCTTATTTAATGTGCAAGTGTTGGGACATTCATATCAAAACAAGTTATTTATCTCTACTTACAGCTTAGGTTAATTTAAAATGTGTTAATTTTTACCTTTAAGTATATATCATTTAGCATAAATTCAATGTGGGGATTCATTGTTGCTATGGAAACTGTAATTGGCGAATGAAGGTTCTTTATTTATTTTAAGAATGTTTGGCAAGAGGACACTGGGAAAGTTGGGACCGGCTCCGAGATGAATTTTGACATCCAAAGGATTCCTTGCAAATTATGCATGCTTCCATGATAACTGAGAGGAAAAAATTAGGGCAAGGGGAGCCTTTGGGGCACTTTAAAGGAGGTCTTGGAAAAGATATTCAAATGCTGTGACATGTTTCTACCTACAAAGATCAGAATCATGCAAGCCATGGTATTTCCCAGGATACTCTATGGAAGTGAAAGTTGGACTTTGAGGAAACATAGCAGGAACAGAATTAATGCTTGTGAACTTTGATGTTGGAGAAAGACTCCTGAGAATAACATGGACAGCCAAGAAAACAAACCAATGGATCATCAAATCAATCAACCCAGAATTCTCAATAAAGGACAACTGACTAGGCTCAGGCTATCCTATTTCAGACACATTATGCAAAAACCCAGCTTTTTGGAGATGCTGAGAATGGTAGAAGGAAAGCAAAGAAGAGGATGACCACCAGGAGGATGTATGGAGTTAGTTACTGTGACAATGGGTGCACCATTGGAAAACCTGAAAAATCAGATTAGGGATAGATCATCATGGAGAAAATCTATCTACGTGGTTGCTAAGAGTTGACAATAAAATAGAATAGAATTCTATTCAACAATAGAAAGCTATTCAACACCACAGACAATACTGCTACCCTTCAAAAAGACCTCAACTATGTATCAGAATGGTCAAACAAATGGCAACTTCAAATCTCAACAAACAAATGCTCTGTCTTACATATTGGCAAAAAAAATCAGAAAATAAAATACAGGCTGAATAGTCAAGACCTTGTTGATGATCCAAACTCTGTCAAGGACCTTGGAGTACTCATCTATTTTTTTTAAATAAAGTTTTATTTGGGTTTTCACACATAGAAAATACAAGTAAAACATCTTTTTTGAAAATAGCATGGTCCCGGGTTGAACTTCTTTATACAGACACAAAACTCAATTTCATGCTCCTTTGTGTTCTATTCCATACCTTATACTGTTCTACATTTTCTATATTGTTTTTCTCTTCTTTTAATTTTCTCAATTTTATTTTGATTATCTCATCTCAATTCAAATCATTATATTTATACTTTTGTCTGTTCTGTTTCAATTTCATATTATCTTTTCTCATTAAACAGATTTTCTCCTGTAGTTACTAATTGGAGTATGACACCTTTATATCTTTTAATTATATCCATTCAACTCTTATTTAAACTTCAATATATACCTTAAGGTTATGACTTTCAATATAATACATAATACATAACTTCCAATCAAATTCTGCTTGGTACATTCTTATAATACACACTATATTCTTTTAAAAAAAAGGATTATAAATATATGTAATTATAAACCCTCATTCCATTCCAATTCAGTTCTATCATTAATAATCATTAAAATCTTAACATCTTTAACACTTCTTTTCAATTAAATATCATACTTCCTTAAAAACACATATAATCTCCATAATTAATTTTTCCCTTATTTCTCTTCACATATGTTTTGTAAATAATTAAATATTCATTTTGTTACATTTATTTATTGACAAGCATTCCACTGAATTACGATAGCTATTTTATCAAACATTTTAATCATACATTGTTTCATATTTTCTAAAATTATTTCTGTTTCTAATATAACAATACTATCTTATGTACCTTTGCAGAATTCCTTTTTCCATTAAGTTTTCACCCATTATCTCTAAATAGGCCCTGTTTCTCTATATTTTGTTTCTGTCCTTTATAACTTCTTTTCCTTTCTTCCTTCCCTCTCTTCTTCTCCCTCCCCTTTTTACCCCCTTGTCTCTCTACTTCTACTTCTCTCTTCTGCATTTCCCTCTTCTGTTGCTTTCTGATTTTATACTTATTTTTCACTCTATTTTTTTTTTTTTGGAGTTGTTTTTCCCAATCTTAAACTTTCCATTCTCTTTCCCCCCCTTTCCTTTTTTTCCCCACCTAAGATTACTTGTTCATTAAAGATGGCTTCTTCTTTGTCCCAGTCTTCTTGTTCTGCAGGCATTTCTTGTTGTTTCTCATAATTCCAAATCTCCATTTCTAAAAACTGAAATACGAAGCCAAAAGAACCTCTCCCTTCTTGTGCATCTTCTTTGTACTTTTTAAGTTCCATTTTCAGTTCTTCTAAAAGTGGAGCCATTTTAAACAGTTTTAAACAACCACCCGATTGATTTTAGTCATTCAAATACAATAACCAAAAATCCAGAAATCATCAAGTAATCCAAATAGTCCCGAGTTATATCTTCTTATTTCTTTTTCCACTTTCTCTTCCTGGGGTTTTTGTTGTGATATTTCAGTTAGAATGTATCTTTTGGAAGTCTTGTTGAGATTTTGCTGTAAATTCTTTTTAATTCCAGGCAGTCTCCTCCCTTCCAGATCCTGCCCTTTTATTCTTTTTCTCTCCTTTCCTGTTTTCAAAAACTTTTGATTATTCAGAAATCTTTATTATCCCTTTGACTTTTTATTTTCAGCATTAAATGCCTATTAATGTCAAAGTGGTTTTTTTTCTCCAATTTCTTACTTAAGTCTCTTAACTATCAGTATAGGGAAAGGAGAAAAAAACCCCAAATCGTTTCCCTTTTCTCTCTCCTTCGCAGCTTAAAAATCTTCTTAGGGAACAATGTTATTGTTTTTTTTTAATAGTTTCAATTCCAGGGTACCTTATTTGTTGCTTTTGCTGTTTGACCCGGTCACCCAAAACTTTCTCTTCTTATCTTCCTCCTGCACATTCTTTTCCGGTCAGGTTCTTCTTTGTGGTGGCCATTTCTGACCACCGCTACAACCGCCTTTGGGAAAGGGAGTAATGGCCAGCTGGGGAGGAGAGATGTGGCTCTCCTCAACCCGCAGGCAGTCTCCCCCCTCTTCACCACCTCTACAGGGTGGCTTAGCCCCGAAACCAGCCGGCTCAGGGCGCTCCAGCGGCGAGCATGGATCGAAGCCTCGCAGAGATGAGGTTTTGGTCTGTCACCGAAGAAGCTCAAACTGGAAGTCTGGAGTACTCATCTCTAATGACCTAAGTGCTAGAGCTCACTGTAACTACATAGCCAAAAAGGCATTAAGAATTGTTAACCTAATCTTATGTAGCTTTTTCTCTGGTAATATTACACTACTAACTAGAGCATACAGAACATTTGCTAGACCAATACTCGAATACAGCTCATCAGTCTGGAACCCACATTATGTATCTGATATTAACACAATTGAGAAAGTCCAGAAATATTTCACAAGAAGAGTTCTCCACTCCTCTACTCATTGCAGAATACCTTATGCAACCAGACTTGAAATTGTAGACCTAGAAAACCTAGAACTACGCCGCCTTCGGTCTGATCTAAGTATAGTATATAAAACCATACATTGCAATGTCCTACCTGTCAATGAATACTTCAGCTTCAACCATAACAATACAAGAGCAAACAATAGATACAAACTCAAGGTTAATCGCACCAAACTTGATTGCAGGAAATACGACTTCAGCAACAGAGTGGTCAATGTCTGGAATACTCTACCTGACTCTGTGGTTGTTTTCCCCCAAACCCCAAAAACTTTAACCTTAGACTTTCTGCTATTGACCTCACCCTTTTCCTAAGAGGTCTGTAGGGGAATAAGCGCATCGATGTGCCTACCGTCCCTGTCCTATTGTTTCTTTTATTTTTCTTATATGTATCCATATATTCATAACTATGTTTTTACTTATACCTATTATCTTGGAAGCAATTGACAAACTTATACCTATTATCTTGGAAGCAATTGACAAACCAAATAAAATAAATAAAATAAAAGAATTCTTTATTGGCCAAATGTGATTGGACACACAAGAAATTTGTCTTGGTGCATGTGGTCTCAGTGTACATAAAAGAAAAGATACATTTGTCAAGAATCATAAGATACATAAGATACTTAATAATCATAAGATACTTAATAATAGTCATAGGGTACAATAAGCAATCAAATCATATTAGGAAACAATGACTCAATGGCACATAATCAAAATAATGGATTTGTGGATAAATTAATCAAAGTATTATAACACATAAAATAGTGCATTTGGACCAAGTCCTCCAATACCCAAATTACTGTAGCCGCAGGAAACATTCTAGCAGCTTAAAATCAATGTTGCACAATCCAGGGGCTGGATGTATAAAAAAGGGACTGAACTATCCTGACAGCTATCTTGACTTTTTAAAAATACCTCCTCGAAAGCCCCTGGAAAAAAATAAAGGGGAGCAGCAGTGGCCATAAAGTTCAAAGAAGAAACTTTGAACATCTAATGAGAGATGATAATATTCTATAAAAACAGAGATTTTCCCCAAATGAAGGGGGTTGTTTCTATTCCTAGTATGGCATAAGGATACAGAGATAATGATCTCTTACTGTCCAACTTTTTTTTTGGTATCCAAGAAATTTAAAAAGGAAAGATAATTCCTCTCCCATTATTCTTCCTTCCTTCTCTTCTAATACCTTTGTTTTCCCAGTTCTGAAAATGAATAAACTTTGGACTCAAGCTATTTCATGTATAATTGGACTCAACCCATTTTAAATTCCACTATTTATCTTATAAAGTTCTTTTATCTTAGTTTAGTGTTTCTTAACCTGGCTGGCTGGCTGGCAGATTCTAAGAATTAAAGTTCACACATCTTAAAAGGTGCCAGGGTTGAGAAATTCTCTTTTAGCCTGAAACCAAGGACTATTTGCCAGTTTAAAAGACATGGTGCATACCAAAAGAGGTTGAAAGGAAGCATGAAAAGTAAAAGACCTCAAACATCAGTTCTTCCAATTGCATCTCTTTTCCAGCTGAGATTGCATAATTCAAGAAGGTGCTGGCTGATAGTTGGGGAAATATGTCTTACATATTGGCAAAAAAAATCAGAAAATAAAATACAAGCTGAATAGTCAAGACCTTGTTGATGACCCAAGCTCTGTAAAGGACCTTGGAATACTCACCTCTAATGATCTGAGTGCTAGAGCCCACTGCAACTACATAGCCAAAAAGGCATTAAGAGTTGTTAACCTAATCCTACGTAGCTTTTTCTCTGGTAATATCACACTACTAACCAGAGCATACAAAACATTTGCTAGACCAATACTCGAATACAGTTCATCAGTCTGGAACCCTCATTACGTATCTGATATTAGCACAATTGAGAAAGTCCAGAAATATTTCACAAGAAGAGTTCTCCACTCTTCTACTCGTTGTAGAATACCTTATGCCACCAGACTTGAAATTCTAGAACTAGAAAACCTTGAATTACGCCGTCTTCGGTCTGACTTAAGCATGGTATATAAAATCATACATTGCAATGTCCTACCTGTCAATGAATACTTCAGCTTCAACCATAACAACACAAGAGCACACAATAGATACAAACTCAAAGTAAACCGCACCAAACTTGATTGCAGGAAATATGACTTCAGCAACAGAGTGGTCAATGTCTGGAATACTCTACCCGACTCTGTAGTTTCTTCCCCAAACCCCAAAAACTTTAACCTTAGACTGTCTACTATTGACCTCACCCCTTTCCTAAGAGGTCTGTAGGGGGCGTGCATAAGCGCACCAACGTGCCTACCGTCCCTGTCCTATTGTTTCTCTTATTCTTTTATTTTTTCTTATATATACCCATTTCATGTATTCACAACTATGTATACACTTATACTTATTATCTTGGAAACAATTGACAAATCAAATAAATAAATAAATAAATAAAATAAACCCACCCCAACTGAAAAGTCAGGAGTTTAATGGTATCTTTTCAGCTGCACAAAGGTTACTAATAGACAAAAGCTTTCATGAACTATAGTGCAGTTCATCAATGCATCTGTTTACACTGAAAAGGGGCTACTGGGTTCCTTCTGATTCTTAGCTACCATTAATTAATGCGATTAATGCAACTCTCTTTCACCATGTTGGCCCTGCTGGATGTTTAGCAAAGGTATGTTGCTTTTCTGTCTTTCAGCTCAGCTGAATGGTATGTATGGATATGCATGAGAAAGCAAGGTAATGACAACAATATGAATGATTATTGTTTATTGTATACCTCTTTCAAGGAATGGAGGATCTTAAGGTGGAATATGTTTAATTCGGTAGACTCCCTTTAATCAGTCACAGGGATTTCAGCACTGTCAACATGATAGACATCAATCATGAAAATTACTTTAAATCACCAACTTTCTTAAGGGAATGACAGTGCTGTCTGATAAGTTACCAGATTGATCTTGTTTTCTTGCTGTCTATTATCCCACAGTACTATCACTCTTAATAGACCTAGATGGTACTGCAGCTACTAACTCAGCTAAACTCAAATAGCTTAAGGGCCATTTGGGCTGCAGGTGATCCTATTAAGCTATTAATACTAGACTGGTTCCTAGTCTGAGCAGCTCAGTAATTTAGTGCAGATTGAACTGTTCTCAGAAAGGCTTAGCTTTTCTTCTTGCCTGCAAAACATCAATCCAATCAGTACTTCAGATATTCTTGGTGAGAATGCAAATTACCCTGTTAAAGGATTCATTACGGCTCACCATAAATTAGTTCCAGGCTGGCTTCTTTATGAATTGATTTAACTATCACATTAAATGCACCATCAAATAATTTTCTATTTGATCACATGACATGCATGTTCTATACATCCATTGTTCTTTCATATTGCATGTAGCTATGCAATAACCTTTTTGTTTTTTCCCTGTGTTTTCCTCCCACATGGGATAATGCATGTGTCACTTTTAATTGAAAGGAGAATTTGAGCCCTCATTATTTTTCTGTACACTCACTTTTTATATATAAGCACAATTTACTGAGTAAGTGTAATTTAACTAAGATCCATTAAATGAATTGTAGAAGCTTTTCTCTACCAAAGAGCATCCCTTCATGCCATAGGCCACTGTTACTGTATATAGTCACAACTTCTATAATTATCTTTTATTATTCGGTTCTTTAGTTAATATTGAGTAGGTTCAACCCATTCTCAACAGATCATGGCAAGAAATAATGATGCTTAATAGCACACTATTGAACAGTTACTTCACAAATATTTAAGAAGCCTCTTTTTACAGCAATTGTAAAAGAAACATATAAAATCATAATAATGACCTAATTTGGAGGCTTGCTATGTCAATATGTAAGCATTGAAGAATTGAATATACTACATGTTGTGCTTGCAGAGCTACAGATATTCAGAATACAAGAGCACTAGATGGATGAGGAAAGATCTACTAAATTAAAAACCAGAAGAAGTCTAATATTCTGTCTCCAAGCAACGTGCAATATCATTTTGGGGTAATAAGAAGCCACTGCTCTCTTTAGGCACCATGCTGCCTGCCAAATCCAAATGCAGATATGAAATTTATAGAGGGAAAATTAGGATAGAAGTTGTTATCCTCTGATCACAGAGCTGCATATGGCCTTTAAAGTTCTTTTTGATGACTCTGGACTTCTTTCCACATTTCGACTGAATATTGGTCTCATGGTTAAATAAAAACAGGCAATGAAAGCAGGAAATGCACAGAGAATATACTTAATGCAGCAGAATATACTTAATCAAGAAAATAAAAAAAATCATAGCTCTCTCTACAAATACAATACTACTGCCTGTTTTGCATGTGTTGCCACAGTAGCCCTGCTTACCCATAAAATGCCTGTTGAAGCTTCTGGCACCTGAAATATTGTCTTTCCTTGTTTCATAACTATAAAATTCCAACTTCAACTGCTTTATGACAAACATTCATGTTTCATCAACAGCTTTCTTCTAGCTTCAAGTGCCTCAAATGCTTTTTCCTTCCCATAAAAGCAGAGGTACAATGCTCTGGGACTGTAATATCAATACCCCAAAAGCTTAATGTTTTAAGTGTTACAAAAGTTGGATTTTAATGTCACAGAGTAATGACTCAGTACAAAGTTCATCAAATCAAATTTAAAGCTGTTTTGGCCCCACCTACTACTTGTTGGAATGTGGCCCTTGGCTGTGCATTTATCCATCAGCCAAAACATTATTGTGTACAATGTGTTGCTAATATCCACCTTACAATATCTCAATGCAATCTTTATTTTGCCTTATTCTCAGGACTTTTTAGACTTTCTTTGTGTCTTTTTTCAGCTCATTATGTTTCTGGAGATAGGTTAAATTGCTTTTCCATTATTCAATTGGACAAAGCTCCATTGGAGGAGTTGTTCCATCATGTTCCATCATACCATCAAATATAATGGAGAGATGTAGAGCCATGTAAGCTACAAATTGCTGGAGAGATGCCTGCATAATGAAAGATGGGACATGCAAGCACCTCATCACTAAATAAGGACAAGAATGCTACTATCTACCCATACAAATTTCACTGAAATTCATTTCTCCTTTGAAAGAGTTTTCAAAAGCAAATTCTCTTTCATCAAATCGAACTGATAAAAAAGCAGGTATTCAAAGCAGAATTTATAACCCCCTTAATGACATTCATCTCCAATTTACAACTGCACATTTTGTGTTCATTATACCAGCTATGAATTTATTTCTGATAGATTTGATGGAACCTAATCTGGTGTTTCTGAATATACTCTTTCCGGACTGTTGAATATATCTTTGTTAATAGTATGAGCTATATTTATGTGCTTAAATCATCTTCATTTAACAATCCCCATAATCCCTTGTGGGGTGGAGTCTGGGCAACTGAACGGAGCTATCAGAGAGTTTTAATGGCCGGATGCCCTTCCTGTCACCAATGCAGAATTTTTGTTCAGCAGATATATCCTCAGTGTGCCCAGAGAGAGAAATATCTGCCTCTATCTAGGATCAAACTCACAGCCCCCTGATTGTGAGATGAGAGCTCCACTTCTAGGCCACCACACCACTCCATTTATGTGCTTAAACAAAGATTATCTATCTATCTATCTATCTATCTATCTATCTATCTATCTATCTATCTATCTATCATCTATCTATCTATCTATCTATCTATCATCTATCTATCTATCTATCTATCTATCTATCTCTATATATCTATACACACACACACACACACACATACATGTGATTTAATTTAATACATATGAAAGATCATTATTAATGAAGAAATAATGATATGTGCATGAATTATTACTAATTATAATACTTTTTGGTCATTCCCACTAATGACCTATCATACAAAAACAGTTTCAGTGATAAAATGAGAAGTTACTTGCCACTGGAAAACAACATTGTTGGTTCTCCTGCTGTCTCTGGCTGTGGACCTCCAAAAACAAATAGGATACTGCATTAGTTTCTGAAGTAGTTGTGAGCCTTTATGGACTGTGGTATGGCGGATTGGTCACTACTAACAATTCCATCAAGCAGGTGAATCCTTTGATTTTTAAGTGTGAAACACACTTTAAAGCTCTGTTGCATTGAAATTGTTACTACTCTGAAAATTTATATTCTGAACAGAGTTTCTGCTCTTAACAAGAAAGGAATTATCCTAATATAGTTCCACCTGCCAGATGGATCACACTTGCTCAAAATCTGGATTGGAGAGGATTTGTGTATGCAGCATCTGGAAACTTGCTCTGAAATCACCTCTGAAGAAGGACAAAGGCGAAATGGTTTTATCTGCATTTACTGTATTAGTGTCAGTATATATGGATTATCTAGTAAATATCCATTGTTCTGAGGACTGGCTGGCTATTAAATGCTATTAAACAGCCATTGTTCTGAGGACTGGCTGGCTATTAAATGCTATTAAACAGCCATTGTAGACTACAGTGGCTGAGAAATAGAGATTGGCAGTCAGGCGATGGATGTCAGCCATTGTCAGGCTCTTGGGCAGCTGCCTTAAACTGAAAGTGGTTTTTTTTCCCAAGCCTGATTTTCACAGAGTTCTCTTTAGCAAGATTTACTGATATGAATGAGATGGGCTTCCAACCATTGAACTACTCTCAATTTTGAAAACATATATCCCTGTATATTTGGGCATAGTTTTTCCAATTATTTTCCTCACAGTCTTCCAAAGAACTGGTAAAAAGGCTTGATATGAAGAAGTTTGCAGCTAGTTGTTTATGTAATGCTATTTCAATTTTCTATCATTCTGGAAGCCAACTCTTATGACTCTCATTGAACTATGAGTCTTGGTGGCGCAGTGGTCAGAGTGCAGTACTGCAGGTTACTTCTGCTGCCTGCTTGCAATTTGGCAGTTCAAATCCCACCAGGCTCAAGGTTGACTCAGCCTTCCATCATTCCAAGGTGGATAAAATGAGGACACAAATTGTTGGGGGAAATATGCTGACTCTGTAAACCACTTAGAGAGAGCTGTAGAGCACTGTAAAGCGGTATATAAGTATATTGCTATTGCTACATGGCTTGCCCTGTGCTATCTAGACTACGCTGTTTCCCTAAAGCATGAAGTCTGTCCTACTGTGAGACTTAACATAATATTAAATTGCCAGTATATCTGGTCCTTTGTATTGGGCAGCCCATATTTCTGGACAGATTTATTTACTAGATATATGAAAAGCATTTGTATAAGATGCTTTCCAAACCATTATAAGATGAGTGAAACATTTCCCCTTGAAGCATCAAAGTAGCTGCATCATCTGATTTGGCAGAGCGTTTTCTCTGGCTATTTATGCTTGTACATCCAAGCGCTAGTATTTGTAGCAAAATTGGTGCTTCATCATTTTCTACTAGCCACCTGACCCCTGCTTTATGGGACAGATGTGGTTTAATTACATTTAATATACTTTGTATTTTGAAAGGATTTATTCTATTTCTATTCCATGTTACTTTAACATATTCCATACACAATTCTGTTCTGTTTTTCATTTTCAAAGTAGAAAAATAGGTATTAAATAATATTTAATATAAATAATTTTTTTACTCTAAACTTTTTTAAAATCAGAATTGGATAGAAATTTTCAGAATTTGATGAAAATTCCTGAATAATTAACTTTTAATACTCTGGTTAAACATGGAACTTAGAAGCCTGCAAAAAGAGAGGGGGGGGGGGGGGGGAGGGAGGGAGAGGGAGAAGGAGGGAGAGCTTCTGCTGGGTAAATTTTACCCAATAAAAACATAAGGTTTATTTTATTTTCTGTGTGACAGATACTATTGAAACACTGGTATTTATTGTGTTCATCTTGTAAGATTTGATACAATCAGCATACCATGCCAGTGTATTCAGAAACCTGTCATTTGTTGAGAAAGAACATTAATATTACTCAATATGACTATTCCTATGTAGTTCTTAAATTGTTGATTTTTCTGGAAAAAAAATGCTAAACATTCTATCAGTTCTATCTATTCATAGATCAAAATCATCTGAAAGAGATTTATTCTCTATTGCCAGAGCAAAGTGTGAATTTTGCATGGACTATGGATAGTTTTCAGAAATGAATCCTGGCATAGAATAGAATAATGTCTTACCAATATTTCAATGATTATTGTCCTATATATCTGCATGTGACAAAGAGTCCGCAAATAGACACAAATAATAGAGTTAAGGAAGTTCATAAAATCTGAACCCAAGACACTAAAGAAGGACACGTTCTCCCTCTTTAGATTAAGGAAGCTGGTGAGAGAGTAGATCAGGGGTGGGCAAACTTTTTGGCTCGGGGGCCTCATTGACTTTTAAAATTTGACAGACGGGCCGGGTCAGCACAAGATACGATACATATAAAAAACTGCAAAATTTCCGCAAAATCAAGTCACTGCGCCTAATGCGCCACCTGTCATTACAAGCCAAAATCAAATGAATGCAATCATTCAATCATTCACATCAAACCTTAATTCTGTACCAATCTTCGGCGGGCCGGATTAAAAAGACCAACGGGCCGGATGTGGCCCGCGGGCCATAGTTTGCCCACCCCTGGAGTAGATCCATATGATGGGAGATGGCTGGGAGATGATTGCCCTCCCATAAGGGATAAAAGTCAGATCTCAATGATGAAAGCTTTGCAGGAAGCAAAGCAGTTCAATAGATTCTGAGTCCTTCTTGAAGCCCTGTGTATTTTGGTCATTTTTTTTCTGGGACTTTGGTTGGTTTATGTTATAATTAATTGGACTTCTGTTTTTGGCAGCATTCTACAGCACTGAAAGGCATGCTCTTATCTGGGGGGAACTGTTTATAATTAGTTCTGGCTGAGAATGCAAGTAATTCCCAGCATTGCATTAAAAGAGGTTTTGCTTTTAAAATAGGTTTGTGTTTCATTAAGTTTGATGAAGCCTGGGTCAGAACAGATTTATGGATTGATGTCTCAAAGGCAGTGAACCAGGAGAGGCTTCCAATGAACAACACAAATTCCAAAGAGCTTTCTGCTATGTCCAGTCTAAGCAGCATATCAGCACATTTTTCATACTCACAAAATAACTTTACTTTACTGCATTTTGTTTAAAATGAAGCCAGAAAGCATTTCTGTGAGAACCAATTCTCAAGTGGTCACCAAACCATTAAAACAAAAGACAAGTTAAAAACTGTCTATCCAACCAAAGAAGAGTGGCTTCTAGTTAGTTACATTGTGTGGGCAGAACAAAGAAGTGCAAAAATTTGAATCTTGCATTTGCTATGAACAGGCTTTACATTTAGTACACTACAGTGAACAGAATTCTTTTGACATGACTTTATCAACTTTTCTACAATAAATCTTATCAGTGTTTTCGCATCTTTGGAAGTTTACTCTTATAGCTTCTTACCTAGCAAGTTGAAAGAAGACTCAAATTCAGAAGAACAAACTTCCATTAAGTTATCTGTTGTAAATAATCCAACATGAAATCTGGCAGGAGATGTGAAAAACCTTCAAATAGACAATAATTACAGTTACAAAAATTACGTTTTCTATTTATCTGCCTACTATATCAAGTGTAAGTTGAAGCAAGCAGCTTAGTTTGTTGGTAGCTTTCCAGTTCCCTGTCTCAGTCAAACTCTATACTTTTCTGATTCTTATAATGGTGTGGTATGGAAGCTCTGATTAATTGCAACAATCAGTTCACTCAATTTAAAGTATTTCCTTTTAACTTTATTTCCACTACAGTTAGTATTTCTTTCTAGCTGACTTTAGGAAACACAAGAATGTAGTTTTTTCCCCCCCTCTCTCCCTTTCTAACAATTGCCACATTTGGTATATGCTGAAAAATAATTTGAAAATAAACTCCCACATTCTCATTCTTCAGATACTCCCCATAACAGTCATCACATTAATTGTCATCACAGCCTTTATTTTTTTAATTAAAGGCATATCTGACACTTTAAAATACTTTAAAAATAAGCTAATGTTATGAAATGGAATGCTTTCCGTGATACAAACTAATTATGGTGCTCTTTCCATGTAAAGTATTGCCTTGTCATGAAATTCCTCAGTAAAATTCTCTGAAAGGCATCAAATGCCACACAAACTGACCAAACAAGCTGTGATATTACTAATAACATTGGCTTTTATCAGCTACTCTGTTTCTGAGGAAGTGCCCTTTTAGATGCAACTTGGTCATACATCAAAGAGAACGTCAGACCCATTTTAGCTATCTAGGATTGCAATATGTTTAAAATGTGCACCTGTAGAACTTTCTTTAGTGACTCATTAAGATAGATATGGATTCTGTTGACTCTTTTTAACTCCAAGATTTAAAGGAAGTGCACATTGTTTAGATGAGATGAAACAACAGAAATTCCATGGAGAATCTGTTAAAAATAGAAAGCTTTTCTTTGGGAAACAATACTGGTTTCTTTGGAGATCAAAGATTGCAATATTGCAGATGGATTTCTGCAAAAATGAGGAGGAACAAGGGAATTTTTTTTTAAAGAAACAGCTTATGTACTGACAAAATTATTGGGAACATAGTAGCATCTTTGGGCTTAGGATAAAGATCATGCCAATCATTCTGCCTGTTGGTTAGTGCAAAGCTGATCCTAAATGCATGGACCTGAGATTAGCATGAGGTGGCCTCTTAGGGGGAAGAAAGTCAGGGAAAGGCAATTGTAGCCTATTTGTTTTTGTACACTCAGATTATTCACCCATAGCCTGTTTCTATTTGCTGTCCTGCTTGGGTCTCCTACATTTCTGAGGCCTAACACAGCTGTACCTGCTGCAACCTCCTTAAATTGACTCTCCTAGAAAGCATCTCTTCAGTCTCGGTGTTATTTATCTTCTTCTGATATTAATCTTATTCCATTTAGGATATTTACTGCATAAATCTGCATTCCGGTTTCTTGAATATTTTATTTCTATATGAAAGAGAAACACCATTTTTCCCCACCCCATTTTGAAGAAGCTTCAGAATTTCTTCCATATTTCTCTCAGTGTTGTTTTTGAGCTTGCTCTATGGTTGGAGTTGGCAGAGAAACCTCCTGATGATGTTGGTTTTTATTATACACATTTCTATCATCCTAAAACTTCCCTGCTTTCTGAAAAGGAACAATTGGAAGAGTTTCCTTCTGATGTCTTCTCATAGTATTTCACTGAAAAACAATTTCCTAATGAAATAAACATACAATTACCTCTCATAGAGAGGTAGTGCAGAATGTAGAATGATTTCTAGGACAGGATACTTCTGAACATCTGAAGTAGCTGAATCTTTCTAAACAAAGACCTCCAAATTTATAGATGTGTGTGCAGGGATATTTGAAGAGATTATACTGAATTAATAGAAATCAAAAGCATATCTATTCCCTACTCTTAGGATATTCATATTAATATTAAGTCAAAATCTGGCTCTGTTTTGTAGAATTCTTTGCAGCTGTTAAGCCCATTGATTATTCTTTCTCTTCTTTTATGTTGGGATAAACAATACAACACAGAGTCTGAAAATATATCAAGAGATTATGAGCAATTAGGTAGAAAGGCAAAGAGTTAGGAGCACAGGTAATATTTCCATCTGTACTTCCAACAGAAGGTCAACACTCAATGAGGAAATAGAGGATTTTAGAAGTAAACCATCAGAAAACTTTGGATTTGTGGACCATGGTTTACATTACCTACACCAAACTGGGCAAGTTTAAGACTTGTGGACTTCAACTCCCAGGATTCCTGAGCTAACATGACTGGAGGAGGAATTCTGGGAGTTAAAGTACATAAGTCTTAAAGATGTCAAGCTTGAAGACCCCTGACTACAGGAAGGATTTCTTGCAAGAAACTGGCTGTATCTAAGAAGAATTGGGAAAATGTGTTGGTAAACATTTGGCTTGGCACATCTGAAGATCTTTAAACTGAAATTGTAGGGGAAAGGAGACCAATGTTTAGGAAAATTCTTAGACAACAAATTAGACAAAAGAAACACCCATCAAAGAGGAGGAGGAGTTACACTGAATATAAAGAATTATTACACCTGTACAGAAATACACACTACTAAGTATAAAAGCCTTTTTGAAAGTATTTGGCTGAATATTAGAGGGGGGAAATGACATTGCTATAGGTGTGTACCACAGAACACCCTACCAGAGGAAATAGATGAACTTTTTGCTAATCAGTTGGCTAAGGTGTGCAGGAAGTCAATTTATTCTCCATAGCCCAGAGGGCAGAAGAGTTGAGTGGAGTCCCATTAAGGAGAAATCCAACATGGAATTAAGGAGGAATTTCCTGATAGTGAGAACAATTAATCAATAGAATAGCTTGACTTTTGGAATTGCGGGTGTTCCATCACTGGAGGTTTTGAAAAAAAAATGGACAACCATTTGTCTGTGATGGTAAAAGTACTCCTCCCTTGGGCAAGAAGACTTCCAAAATCCCTTCCAGCCATATGTTGAAGAAAGGTGAGGGTAACCTGCTTAATGAGAAGTATTTAAATAAATGCAGAAACAATTAAGAAAGGTACTGATTCAATAATTCTGTAAATCTTGGAAGGTATAATGGAGAAGGTGAGAATAAACATCACTAAGAACATTTTCAGCCCAAACTCCCAGTCTCTGGAATCCTTTAGAAAAAGCAGTTTGAACCATTAAAAATAGCATGACATTAAACCTATTGCATAGATACCTTGGCAGACCTCTTAGGTAAATCAGACAGGAAACATAATTAAATGTTTCTACTTTATTGTAAAGCAACACTAGCAAATTCCTTCAAATCTGAAGTTACAAATTTACCGCCATCACTTTTACCCACTCAATTAATTGGGGGGGCTTCCTAAGTTTCTTCCTATGACTGTTAAGCCTCTGAGGGGTCCCCCCCACTCTAGGCAAAATCTTTTGCCCTCCAGAATTCAGAGGTTATTCTACAAATACCTGTTGTCCCAGGTGCTGAATTCGGCCTCCTGTAGTCACCAGCAGATTTTAAGATTTTTTTATACCCAAGGAAGCCAGTTTATTCCTTCTGCTCTGCGTATTTACAAAGCCAAAACTTTGGCTCAAACTCTTAAGGAATTCCCATATGGATACGGGGCTTCAAGGATTGTATTGAAAGAACCCAGGCTGTCTTGCTTAGGAAACTTCTGGGTCTTCCTTCTTGTGTTCGTTTTGCTCCGATGTACCTGGAACTGGGTACTCGATCAGTTGAATGTATGGCATGGATTAACACCTTTAAATGGTAGTTTTGGGTGCTCTTTCTGGCAGTTCCTGGTAGCTACCTCTCTCTGGCATTTGCTGACTCTCATATTTCTCGTTGGGAGAGGGAGCTGATGAAGAAATTACACCTGCTAGGTTTTACGGGGGATGCCCTGGGAGATTATAGCCTTAAGGACACCCAATTTAGGGTAGTCCAATGGCTTGTGGACATTGACTTGCAATATTTATGAGCCAGAGATAACAAAACTTGCTCCCCTCTGATCTTCAGCCAATTTAATAATTACAGACTGAGGATGGCTTCCTATTTTTACACTCTAACCATTCCCAAGTATAGAAGAGCTTTAATGTCTTGCCCTCAGCACTACTGGGTGGGTGACTTAAGAGGCTCCCGATTAACAAGCAGCTATGCCCCTGTGACAGAGCTGAGGTTGAAACTGTGGAGCATGTCCTTTAATATTGCCCTATGTATAACGCAGGCAGAGTTACTGTCTCTCCTTGAAACAGACCCTTCTAGACCCAATGTTAATAATTTGTTCTTATATTGTCTAGGGGATGGCTCCTCATACATCACTTCTCAGTTTTCCAAAAAATTTTTAAGAGCTGTAACCATCAGAGGAGAACGCTGTAATTCACCTTAGTCAAGTTTTTGGTGACCAATTGTTCATGATTAATTTTCCCATGTTCTTCTTTTGTTGTACTTGTGTTTTGGTCTGTGACTGCAAATAAAGGATTATTATTATTATAATACCTGTTGCTTAACTATGATGTTCTATGAGTACATCACTCCAGGATTGGGAAGAAGGCAAAGGGAGAATACCAAGAAGGATACAAGGAGAATAGATAGCAGAGAGAAAGAATGCTTCTTCCTGAATCTTTTCATCTAGGCAAAATAGCCTAAAATAATCAAAAAGACATTAGAAACATTTTATAATATATTAGATGTAATTAACAGATGGGAGGGAAGAATATAATTGGCAAGCAAGTTGTTTAATTGGCAAGCAAGTTTAATACTGTTTAGATTTTTTAAAACTTTGTTATATTTTTATATTATTTTTCCCCTCTCTTTCCTTCTTTTTTCCTCTCATTCCTCCTTTTTTCAAATATTGATATTTTAAAGGAAAAATTTTTCCTTTAAAATAATTTATCACAATTTGTAAATTATTTCACAATTTTACTGTATTCTCCATATTGTATTACATGCATCTCTTGATATCCTTCATATCCTGCATAGATTTTAATAGTGATTTTTGGGATTGAAGGTATTCAGATACTTTTAATTCATTACAGAGGTAGAAAATTCATAACTTTATCACATTTGTAAGTTCTTTGTTAGTTGCACAATTTACTTTTTTTTTCTTTTAGTATGTGTATGCATCTATGTATATGTGTGTGTGTATTTCTCCTTTCTTAAAATGTTCATTAAAAAAACGTTAGAAAAAGGAATTTATCTGAATGCCTGAGGACTAGAAAGTGTCTAGCAGATATTGCTCTGACAGAGTCTCATCTGTTCTCTCTCCCCACATAAAATCAACCCCAGATATTTTTTTTTTAAAAAGAATTCCACTCTTATCTGTTTGAGTATGAGAATAAAATTCTACAAGGTTTAATAATGTATAGGGAAGCTTCCCTTTATTCAATTATACTTCTTCAGATCTCCCAGCTGAATATGTAGGGGACTGAGATAGCAGAGAGTAGGGGGAACATCTTTAACATATTCCCAGGTTCAAAAGAGGAGGCTATTTCTCTCCAAAGCTTTCTCTTGTGCCACTCACTATGGTCCCTAATAACTTCCCTTGAAGAGAAGGATACCATCAAATTGTGAAAAGTTTCTTCAATCAGAGAAGCAACATCATTACAAATGAAATGAAATACAATAAAGCAATATCTGTAGATAACAATTTTTGACAATATGAGTGTTCAACACAAGCCTATTATATATTCATTGTAAGTCTCATTTCAGGACCTTGAAAAATAAATGTATTTCATTTAAAAAAGAGATGAGGGAAGCTTTTCTTTTTATCTCATGGTGATAAAAAAGCATTAAATCCTATACCCAGCCTTGTGAAAAAAAAGCATTGTCGGTTTTTGATGATGCCTATGGCTCAAAAAAGATTTTTCCCCCTAAGAATTCAATCCATGGCTTCTTTTCAAGAGCTGCCTGAATACACGAGAACAGGCAAATAGCAAATTTGATGGCTTTCTTATCTTTAGTGAAGGGCCCTCCTCATTAGTTCTTTCCTGTACTGCCTTCACGTCTTGCTGTCTGCCCATATCTAAACTTTTGAGTATCTTATTGTCTGCCTGTCTCAGAATACACAAGATACACAGAAGGATCTCATTATCTGCACGCTTGACTCACATTTTAAAAGGATATAGAAATCCCCCCCCCCCAGTCTCTGCCTTCATTTTCACACACACACACACACACACACACACACACACACACCTTAAATGAAATAAAAAGAACAAAGCAAGAGAAGACCATGTTTAAATCCTGGATTTCTGGCACCTGTTGTAATAATGCATTTTACAACAGTGTAATGACTTTCAGAATTATTCCCATGTGTGCATAACTCTGAAAATGAATGAAATGGATCATTTATGCAGCCAACTTGTGGTATAAACCTTGGGCTAGTAACTGGGAGCATTTTATCAATTTAAAACAGGGCAAAGAGGGGACTTAACAAGTGGCCTTAAGGACGAGCTACAACCAATAATGTTGGGAGCTGGGAGATGTAGTTCAGCAACATCTGAAGGTCCAATTTCAAGTATATTAGGAGGCTGTTTTTTTAAAAAAATCAAGCTCAATATATTTTCTTTGCCAGCAGCAGTGTGCATATGGCCAGCTTCGTAGATTGTTGACAAACCAATAATATTTATGTTCTTAATAATTTCTTTCCTTCTTTTCTTTTTTCTTTCTTGCTTTATATTAGTTTCTATTAATATCTTCTTGTTAAAAACATTTAATAAAATTACCTACATGAGAATGTATGTATGTATGTATGCAAACACTGATTTAGAATCTAAGAAATAGTCTTACATCTGATCAGCCAATATTAGTAGTACAATCTATTTCAAGGTCAATAGCTTCCAGGATGAAGGACAGCATTTATTTCTCATTATCGTGTATCTGATCTTTTTAATAGGTTTTGCAGGAACCGAAACAGGGCCATTTTTTTTACATTGTGTTATTGAAAGTATTCCTTCAATCACATCTTCTTCCATCTCTCTTAAGAGACGTTAACCTTCTTCTAATATTATAATGTTGTTTTAGCAGTCTTAGCTTTTAGTTGTCTTTCATAATTAAACTTTTACAAGTGTCAGTATTACTATTGAAATAGGTATAATTCCCCACTCCCCGGCCCCTTGAATGTATTTTATGCTGGCCTATGAGCAAAATAGAGATCTGATTGATTGATTGATGACTGAAGTATTCCATCATTATTTTTCTAGCTTTACTCAGACAAAGACCATAGTGATTCTAGAAATGTGCTTTATTTCAGACTAAGGAGCCTGAATATGTCGCTCAAGGCAAGAGATAAATTGAAGATGGAAGGCTTTTGTGTTTTCAGACAGCATCACATCTTCCAATAACAAATGCAGTTAGTCTACAGATTTCACATTAGAATGACTTTGAACTGTAGGCTGTGTGGCTGTAAAATCTGCCATAATTCTTTTGAACATTTTGGTTTTTTCCCCATTTCATGATTGTTATAGCATTGTACTGAGAATGACATCTAGAGTATTTGAACATGGTTTTGTATCATTTTGGTTTGCCCTAAAAATGGTTTTTAAATGTGTGTCATTCGCCTGGCTATTATTGCTTTCTACAGAACAAAAGTTTTTCATCAACAACTTTATATGGTTTTTAATTGATCTAGTTTGACTTTAAAACCCAGGACTTTTATATATGTCCCAAAATTAATAAATAGTAAACAGTGGGAACTGTAACCGGCCCTGGTTATTAAGTGTATTTCCTATTTTTAAAAATAATATTTAAGTGAGGTGAGGCTAATAGCAAGATATACAAAGTATTTTCATTTTAAAATCAGAACTAGTCAACCATTTCTTTTTGTTTTCTAACATATTAGGAAGTTGGAAGCAGTTCCATTGGTTTCAATTTACTTTTTAAGTCTAGATATAAAAATCCATAAATATTAATCAGTTCTAAGAGTGTGAGCGGTAATATTAGACTTTTTTCTTTGTTCTCACAAAAAATAAAATATGTTGTAGTCCCATAATCAAAGTACTTCAAAGAATCTTTTTTTAGGCATTCAGTGAAGAATTGCAGGTAACTATACTTGTCTAATATATTTTGTGGAGGAAGAAAGTCCTAATGGGAAGAATAAAAAGGAAACAATAATTCGCTAATGAAACAATTTTTCAAAGCAGAATGAGGATAGCTAATATTTCAGGATGTGTCATCAGATCCAAGCTAGAGAGGATTCTTTTTATTTTATTTATTTGATTATTTTTATACTGCCTTTATACTTGTTATAAATAATTCAAGGCAGCAAACATCCCTCATTCTATTTTCCACACAACATCCCTATGAGATAAGTTGGGCTGAGAGAGGAGTGACTGGCCCAAGATCATCCACCTGGCTACATGCTTTAAGACCGGGCTGTAACTCACTGTCTCCTGGTTCTAGCCTAGTACCTTAACCTCTAGATCAGGAGTGTTAAACTCAAGGCCCGGGGCCTAGATCTGGCCTACGGGGGCCACCCTGGAAACAGCCCAAGGTGCCTTTGCCAGTGAAAATGGATCTTGGATGGGCCGTGTGCATTTTTGATGGCAGAGGGTTGTTGGAGGTCGTTGCAGCTGAAAACGGAGCTCAGGAGCTTGTTTTCATTGGTTTGGGCTACCACAGGCTCCCCCGACATGAGTGATGGTGAGCTGGCTATGCCCACCCTGGCTCAAACTCAACCCTGATGCGACCCTCAATGAAATCAAATTTGATACCCCTGCTCTAGACCAAACTGGCAGGATTGTGCACTGCAACAGAATAAACGTGGATCAAATATCCAAAATTAATGACAGAACTAGACATGAATGTATAGCCCCCTGATGCCAATACTAACTAAATGTCTTAAAATGCACTAGGCTGATTCTCTTCCCTAAGGTTCTGCAAAAGGAAATAAAAGGGAATGTGATTTTGTTGGGAAAAAACCATGCATTGCTATATCTTCTAAAATTGTGTTTTTGTCTTCTTTTCTCCCAGCTCTCATTTGCTCAGACATCTGAAGCTTCTTACATTTGAGACAAAAGCAAAAACACTTTTGCAAAATGGGGGGGGGGGTTTGGAGATGAGAATGAATACATTTGTACAACTGTAATGTAATCTTGCTTATGAGGACAAGCAATTCAGCACCATCACACTTATTTTGTGGATTCTGCACTAGCTTCCAGGAGGTTTCCAAGTATAATTCAAAGTGCTATTTTTAACTTACAAAGCCCTACAAGATGAGGCCAAGGCACCTACAGGAGTCTGGTAGATCTGGCGATTCTACTCAAGAGGGCACGTTCTGGGTGCTTTCAATTTAGGAGATGAAAGGGCTGCCAAGAAGCAATACTGTTCTATTGATGCCTCAATCCTCTGAAGTAGCTCAGCTTCCTGCTGAGATATAGCTTTTCCTCTGTCTTGGACAACATAATTTCCAACTACTTTTGGAGACAGCATGTTTGCTGTGCAATCTGTTCAGCAGTGGGCTATTTAAAATTTTACTGACTCGTTTTTTGAGTTGTTGCAGTGTCTATATTTTTAAATGTTTTTCAATGGTTTTATCTGCAAACTACATAGGTGTGTAATTGTAGCAGAATAAATTTGATCTATTTGTCTGTCTGTCTGTCTGTCTATCTATCTATCTATCTATCTATCTATCTATCTATCTATCTATCTATCTATCTATCTATCTATCTACACACACACACACACACACACATATTATATATATATATATATATATATATATATATATATATATATATATATATATATATATATATATATTCTTAAGTTTTCATGGTACTTACATGTATGGCCTTCAGCTTTGTTCGGGTATTTTCCCACGTCATTATAGTTGTGCTTTTAAAGTTGTAGCAACGTTTCAGCAGAATCTCATCTGCCATCATCAGGCTTCTGTATTGTGTCCGTCTGTGAGTCAGACTTTTACAGTGGTTTCAGATTTAAATTTGGGGCAGCCTATTGCTGTGCCAGAATGGTTTTTTTTGTTTTTTTCATCCTGATTGGTTGGGAGTCTTGGTCTGTGTTTATTGGTCTCGGAGTTTGCTGTGTTCTGCTTGATTGGTGTCTCTAATATCTTCTGTCTGTTTTTTGGCTCTTTTTGTATCTTGATTGGCTGGCAGCATTGTGTTACTTTATTGGAGGTCTTTAGTGCAGCTTGGCTTCGGGTAAATGGATGGCTATCATTAGTTAGGAAGCTGGGTTTCATCTGGGTGCCTGGTTGGGGTGTGTTTGAGCTGGAGGTATCAGGGGGGATCTGTTTGTGCCCAGGTGTTTGCCTGGCTTGTGGTGTGGAGATTTTTTTTGTTTGTGAGTGCAGGCTTCCAAATGATTGACAGCCTGGTGGAATCATCTCTTCTGTTCATGCTTTCTGGTCTTTTTTCAATCTCTATGGCTTCTCTGATGATTCTGTGGCTGGAATTTTCTATAGTGGCTAGGGTTTTGGTGCCATTGAAGTTGATGCTATGACCTGTGGCTTCCATGTGTTGGACTAGTGAGGAAGTGTGTTCCAGCTTTTTGACTGCATTTTTGTGTTCATCCAGGCGGGTGCTTATTCTTCTATTGGTCTGTCTAATGTATGTGGCCGGGCATGATGCACAGGGGACTTCGTATATGCCTTGGTTTTCCAGGTCAATTTTGTCTTTAGGGTTTCTGAGGATGGCTGCGATTTTTCTGTCTGTTTTGAAGGCAGTCTTGATGTGGTGTCTGTATAGTATCTTACTAATTTTGTCTGTAGTGCCTCTTATGTAGGGTTATTATCAGAGAAGCCATAGAGATTGAAAAAAGACCAGAAAGCATGAACAGAAGAGATGATTCCACCAGACTGTCAATTATTTGGAAGCCTGCACTCACAAACAAAAAAATCTCCACACCACAAGCCAGGCAAACACCTGGGCACAAACAGATCCCCCCTGATACCTCCAGCTCAAACACATCCCAACCAGGCACCCAGATGAAACCCAGCTTCCTAACTAATGATAGCCGTCCATTTACCCGAAGCCAAGCTGCACTAAAGACCTCCAATAAAGTAACACAATGCTGCCAGCCAATCAAGATACAAAAAGAGCCAAAAAACAGACAGAAGATATTAGAGACACCAATCAAGCAGAACACAGCAAACTCCGAGACCAATAAACACAGATCAAGACTCCCAACCAATCAGGATGAAGAAAAAACCATTCTGGCACAGCAATAGGCTGCCCCAAATTTAAATCTGAAACCACTGTAAAAGTCTGACTCACAGACGGACACAATACAGAAGCCTGATGATGGCAGATGAGATTCTGCTGAAACGTTGCTACAACTTTAAAAGCACAACTATAATGTTCTCTGTGTAAGAAATACACTCATCATGACTGCTTGGGATTAACCAAGCAATTTATTCAATACCTGGAATCATCCAATGAGTTTCCATATTACTGCAATTCATGCAAACCCAAACTGGATCTGTTGGAAAGAATTGATACCATTGAAACCATAGTAGCATCCCTGGACGCATGCAAACCCAAACAGGATCTGTTGGAAAGAATTGATACCATTGAAACCATCGTAGCATCCCTGGACGCCGTAAAAGAAAGAATATCCAACCTTGAAAAAAAAGAAACAACGCAAAAAACTGAACTTCCAATAGCTACAAACCACATCTCTACCCAACAACCACAACCCAATCCAAAACCCAATCCACAAATAAACACAACCCAGACAAATATTGATATCCCAATCCTCATCAGAGAAGCTGTTGAGCGTGAACGGAAACATCCAAACGCCATCTTATTTGGTCTAGAGGTCACCAATAACAATGATGACATCACAACTGTCAGAAACATCATCAGGGATTATCAAGCATCAACCATCTCCGCTGATGAAATACTTGACATTTCACGCATTGGCCGAGAGCTCAATAACAGTGACGGCTCTGTAGCCCCACGCCTGTGCAGAGTCATTTGCAAAAATGAATCAAGCAAACGTAAATTCATTTATACTATAAACTCACTCGCCAAAACCAACACCAACCATAAGAACCTCCGTTGCCGCCCTGACCTAACCATACAGCAACGTGCCCGCTCCCGTGTACTCCGCATTGAACTCAAAAAACCGTCTAGACAATGGAGAGAAGGACCTGTACATTGACTACCATGCTGACTGTATCAAAAGTAAGCCACGCAACCCAATACTCAGCTTTTACCCTCAACCACAACCCTACCTCAACCGATCCACCATCACCCAAGACTAGGCACGCACGCCCCCAACTACCTCAATTCCAACTACTGCTGGCCTTAAATGCAAACTACTCAATGCAAGAAGCCTCGTGAATAAAATACCTGAATTTCTCATCCTCCTAAATATGGCTAAATTCGACATTATATTTGTCTGTGAAACATGGCTCAATGCATCTCTCCCGACTCCATTACCACAGTAAGAGACTATCATGTTTACCGATCAGATCGTGAAAATCGTCGAGGAGGTGGTGTTGCTATCTTCTATAAAAAATCCTTACATCTAAAAAATATCCAAGTTACCCAGGAGCTTGCTCTTCCTGAGACCATCATCTGTGAACTATCCTTAAATATCACAATTCGATTCTTACTATGTTACAGAGCACCTGATTATGACATCGAACATGTAAACAAGCTAAATACATTACTAACATGGGCTACATCCTGCCCATACCCTTTTATCTTTCTTGGTGATTTCAATCTACCTCATATTGACTGGACCCTAAATGATTGTACAACTGAAATCATACACACAACCTTCTACAATGCTATTACAAATCTGGGACTGGAACAACTAGTAACCAACAACACTAGACTAAACAACTGCCTCGATCTCATCTTCTGCAATAGTGTGAATTTAATTTACGGAATACAAACTAAAGAACCCTTTTCCAGTAGTGACCACAATATGATTGACTTTGTCTCAACATACGTCCACACAAAAATCACCACAATGATGTAATCCCCAATTGTAACTTCAAAAAAGGCAACTATGATCTTATAGACAACGATCTCTCATCCCTTGATTGGCAATCTCTATTCACTGGATGCAATACTGTTGAAGACCATTACAACATATTTTTATTTGAAGTCAAAAGAGTCATCAAACTATATGTACCAACAACAACTCCCAAAACAAAACAAAAAAGCAGATTACCCATATCAATAAGGAAACTTCAATCCAAAAAGAGATCACTCTGGCGGAAAAACAAATCTGGTCACGTTGCCAATTTCAAAAACCGATACAAAAATTTATGCCACCAGATAAAGACCGAATGCACCAATTATCACATTAAACAAGAGGAAAACCTTCTAAGCACCAATTCCACCCGTGCTTTTTACAATTTTGTAAACAACAAACTAAAAGACTCAAGGTCCATCCCTCCCTTGATAGGACCTGATGGTAAAGACTGCAACGACGACACCATTAAAGCCAACATCTTTAACACATTCTTCGGCTCAGTATTTGTAAACAGCAATGGATCATGCCCAGTATTTCCTAGCCGTACCACAGATAACAACAATGATCTAATACATATCGATTTCACAGAAGACAATGTTGAAAAAGCACTACGCAACCTAAAACCATCTCTATCTATTGGACCGGATGGAATATGTGCCTACTTCTAAGAAAGCTATCCACTGCCATAGCCAAACCTCTAAGCATAATCTTTGAAAAATCTTTCAGGACCAGCTCCTTGCCTAACCTATGGTCACAAGCCACAGTCATCCCCATCTTCAAAAAGGGAGACCCAAGCCTAGTTGAAAATTACAGGCCAATCTCCTTATGCTGCGTCACCTGTAAAGTCATGGAATCAATTATTAACCAATCCATCATCCTTCACTTAGAGACAAATAACCTACTCTCCAATAAACAATTTGGTTTCAGAAAAAAACTATCCTGTAATCTGCAACTCTTACACTGCAAAAACATATGGACGACACAACTCGACCAGGGCAAAGCAATAGACGCAATCTACATAGACTTCTGTAAAGCCTTTGATTCAGTGGTACACGACAAACTACTCCTAAAAATAAAATCCTATGGTATCTCTGGACAACTGAATAACTGGATAGAAGCATTCCTGTCAAACAGACAACAAATGGTCAAAATCGGGAGCGTACTATCAAATCCAGTACCTGTCAATAGTGGTGTTCCCCAAGGCAGTGTTCTAGGACCAACTCTCTTCATACTCTACATAAATGACCTCTGTGATCATATTAAGAGCAATTGCGTTCTCTTCGCTGATGATGTAAAGCTGTTCAATACCACAGACAATACTGCTACCCTACAAAAAGATCTTGACTATGTATCAGAGTGGTCAAACAAATGGCAACTTCAAATCTCAACAAATAAATGCTCTGTCTTACATATTGGCAAAAAAAAATCAGAAAATAAAATACAAGCTGAATAGTCAAGATCTTGTTGATGACCCAAGCTCTGTAAAGGACCTTGGAATACTCACCTCTAATGATCTAAGTGCTAGAGCCCACTGCAACTACATAGCCAAAAAGGCATTAAGAGTTGTTAACCTAATCCTACGTAGCTTTTTCTCTGGTAATATCACACTACTAACCAGAGCATACAAAACATTTGCTAGACCAATACTCAAATACAGTTCATCAGTCTGGAACCCACACTACGTATCTGATATTAGCACAATTGAGAAAGTCCAGAAATATTTCACAAGAAGAGTTCTCCACTCCTCTACTCATTGCAGAATACCTTATGCAACCAGACTTGAAATTGTAGACCTAGAAAACCTAGAACTACGCCGCTTTCGGTCTGATCTAAGTATAGTATATAAAACCATACATTGCAATGTCCTACCTGTCAATGAATACTTCAGCTTCAACCATAACAACACAAGAGCACACAATAGATACAAACTCAAAGTAAACCGCACCAAACTTGATTGCAGGAAATACGACTTCAGCAATAGAGTGGTCAATGTCTGGAATACTCTACCCGACTCTGTAGTTTCTTCCCCAAACCCCAAAAACTTTAACCTTAGACTGTCTACTATTGACCTCACCCCTTTCCTAAGAGGCCTGTAGGGGGCGTGCATAAGCGCACCAACGTGCCTACCGTCCCTGTCCTATTGTTTCTCTTATTCTTTTATTTTTCTTATATGTACCCATTTCATGTATTCACAACTATGTATACATTTATACTTATTATCTTGTAAACAATTGGCAAATCAAATAAATAAATAAATAAAATAAAATAAATAAATAATGACGTGGGAAATATATATATAGATAGATAGATAGATAGATAGATAGATAGATAGATAGATAGATAGATGTGGATCTTTGGTTATTCGGGTTTTCTCCCGCGTAAGATTGGAAGTATCTAGGCAACGTTTCGATGAAGTCTCATTCATCATCTTCAGGCTTCTGTCTTCTGCTCTGTGCTTCTCAGAATGATGTGAGCTTGCAGCTGCTTCTTCCTTTTAACTGCTAGTGGGGGTGTGACTTGATTGGGTGGGGGCTTGGCTGTGTTCTGATTGGGTGGGGGTGTATTCTCATTGGTTGGGGGTTTGGCTGTGTTCTGATTGGTTGGGGGGTTGGCCGTGTTCTGATTGGCTGGAGGTGTGTTCTGTTCAGGTGGGGGCTTGGTTGTGCTCAGGTTAGTCTTAGTTGCTGGGGGATTTAAGCTGGTGAGCTGTGATCTTGCTGTTTGGCTTCGAGTTCGTGGTCGTGCTGCATCTTCATGGTGGGGGTCAGTTCGCTTCATGTATGGCTCAGAGGGGTTTGAAGTGGGTAGTGATGCAGCTGCAGTGCGGCTTCTGGTCCGTGGTCGTGTCTCATCTTCTGTGTGGGTGTGAGTCTGCTTTTTACGTGGAAGTGGTCACGAGGGCCACACAAGATGCCACCACCACACTTCCACGTAAAAATCAGACTCACACCCACACAGAAGATGAGACACGACCACAGACCAGAAGCCGCACTGCAGCTGCATCACTACCCACTTCAAACCCATCTGAGCCATACATGGCGAACTGACCCCCACCATGAAGATGTGGCACGACCACGAACTCAAAGCCAAACAGCAAGATCCCAGCTCACCAGCTCAAATCCCCCAGCAGCTGGGACTAGCCTGAGCACGGCCAAGCCCCCACCTGAACAGAGCACGCTCCAGCCAATCAGAACACGGCCAGCCCCCAACCAATCAGAACACAGCCAAGCCTCCAACCAATGAGAACACACCCCACCCAATCGGAACGCAGCCAAGCCCCACCCAGTCAAGTCACACCCCACTGGCAGTTAGAAGGAAGAAGCAGCTGAAAGCTCACATCACTCTGAGAAGCACAGAGCCGAAGAAGCAAGCCTGAAGATGATGAATGAGACTTCATCAAACGTTGCCTAGATACTTTGAATCTTCGCGGAGAAAACCCGAATAACCAAAGATCACATACAAATACCTGAGAACCTCAGAAAACATATATATATATATATATATATATATATATATATATATATATATATATATATATATATATATATATATATATATATATATATATATATATATATATATTGGTTTTCTGAGGTTCTTATGGTATTTTATGTGGATCTTTGTTATTCGGTTCTCTCCCGCGTAAGATTCAAAGTATCTAGGCACGTTTGGCGAGGTCCCACTCGCCATCTTCAGGCTAGTGCTTTGGCTTAGTGCCAGTGCAAGCAGTGTGTGACCGGAGCTGCCATCTCTCTATATATAGAGAGATGGCAGCTCTATATAGAGATGGCAGCTCCGGTCACACACTGCTTGCACTGGCACTAAGCCGAAGCACCAGCCTGAAGATGGCGAGTGGGACCTCGCCAAACGTTGCCTAGATACTTTGAATCTTACGCGGGAGAGAACCCGAATAACCAAAGATCTATCTATCTATCTATCTATCTATCTATCTATCTATCTATCTATCTATCTATCTATCTATCTATATATATATATATATATATATATATATATGGTTTTTTCTTCATTCTGATTGGTTGGGAGTCTTGGTCTGTGTTTATTGGTTTTGGAGTTTGCTGTGTTCTGCTTGATTGGTGTTTCTAATATCTTCTGTCTGTTTTGTGGCTGTTTTTTTGTGTCTTGATTGGCTGGCAACATTGTGTTCCTGTATTGGAGGCTTTTAGTGCAGCTTGGCTCTGAGTAAATGGATGGCTATCATTTGTTAGGAAGCTAGGTTTCATCTGGGTGCCTGGTTGGAGTGTGTCTGAGCTGGAGGTATCAGGGGGGATCTGTTTGTGCCCAGGTGTTTGCCTGGCTAGTGGTGTGGAGATTTTTTTGTTTGTGAGTGCAGGCTTCCAAATAATTGACAGTCTGGTGGAATCATCTCTTCTACTCATGCTTTCAGGTCTTTTTTCAATCTCTATGGCTTCTCTGATAATTCTGTGGCTGGGGTTTTCTACAGTGACTAGGGTTTTGGTCCCATTGAAGTTGATGCTATGACCTGTGGCTTTCATGTGTTGGACTAGTGTGGAAGTGTGTTCCAGCTTTTTTACTGCATTTTTGTGTTCATCCAGGTGGGTACTTATTCTTCTATTGGTCTGTCCAATGTGTGTGGCCGGGCATGATGGACCCTGCAAGAAAGGAAAATGTCTGAGGACAGCAAGGACCAAGGGGAAGCTGAATGCTGGGGAGAAACGTCGACAGGTATCCACCCAGATACTGACTTGGTGCACCCCATCGAAGACAGAGAGGCTGCCTACAAAAACTTCACCAAGCCCCGGTGGTCTATAGGTGTAGGAAAAAGAGACAGCTGGGACCGAAGAACCAGAGGAGTAACCTTCACCCGGGGCAATTGTAAACCTGGGTGGAAATTGGAGCTGGAGGCCCTATCAAATCAGGAGGAATGGGACAAGGAGCCACCGGCTGATGACCGAATGAGACGGTACATAAAACGCCTCATGAGAGAAGCCCTGGAAAACCTTGAGGTGAGGGATGCACCAGGGCGACATCTCAGGAGAGCGAGGCAACCAGAAAATGAGAGAACCCAATCCACCACCCCTGATCCAGCAGAAATTGAGCGGGCAGAGGGACAAACCAAAGGACCAGGAGCCATACCAGGTACCCGACCCCTAAACACCCCGGATCAGGGGATTAACCCTGGCCAACCAAGAGACATCCAACTGCAGAGGAAGATCCCACCCTTGGGGGTAAAATTTGATGGAGACCCCCAGAAACTGGGTTTTTTCCTGGCGCAAGTGCTCACCTACATGCAAAAATATGGGCGGGATTTCCCAACCCAGGGGTCCTGAGTATGAATCATCACCCTGGCCCTTGAAGGGGCAGCAGCCAGATGGATGGTGACACTCCACAATGTCAATGCCCCAGAATTAAGGAACCTCGATTGCTTCATGACAGCCTTACGCCACCGCTTCGAGGACCCCCTCGCCGGTAGAAAAGCCTGTGACCACATTAGAGTCGTAAAACAAGGCCGTCGCCTGGTAGCGGAATACACCGAGGAATTTCATGACCTGGCCAGCCAGGTGGACTGGCCAGAGGATATCCTAGTCTGTTGGTTCAAAGATGGACTAAATGATGACCTATACGCTGCCTGCCTGGCCTGTGGGGCTCCGAACCTGTTGCACGAATGGTACATGATGGCAGAGGAGGCGGAGATAGACATGACTTGAAACCGGTACCGCAGTGGCAAGTCTTGGAAAATATCCCCACCCCTGGGGAAACGGGATGTCTTCAAACCCCAATCCACCATGACTCCAAGAACGTCTGGTTGCTTTAAGTGTGGTAAGAAGGGACACCGCGCAGCAGAATGCCATTCAAAGACCCCTGCCAGAAAGCTAGACCACCCAGCAGGGGGGAAACCCGGAACATCCAGCCCTCGAGGAAAGGAGACTGGCCTGAGAGGCCGAATAGATGTGAGACTCCAATCCCCCACCAACCCAGAGGAAGAACCCCCAATGCTCCAAGGAGACCTGAGCCAGTCCGAAAGCGATCCAGAAGATGACCCGCTGGTAAGCAATCCAGTTGAACCAATCACCCTACCCCTGAGACTGTTTATCCCCAGCCGAGGGAAGGGGGAGGAAGTTGCAGCATTGCTGGATTCGGGATGCACCCGATGCCTAATAAATCCCTCCCTTGCAGAAAAATTGGGGATCCAACTGAAAGAAATGGAAAACCCCATCGCTTTCTACCAATTAGATGGAACTATAGCCGGGGTGGGGGTGGGGGGAGCCAGCCAGGTTTACCACAGAACCATTAAAAATAAGACTAGGGAACCATAGGGAAATGCTCACATTCATTGTAGCCCCAGGAATGGAAGAGACGCTAGTCCTAGGTCTCACATGGCTGCAGAAATGGAATCCAAAAATAAATTGGAGGACAGGAACTGTACAATTCCAAAGAGATGTAGTATTTGCAAATAGCTCAGAGGAAAGGATAAAGAAAGGAACAGAGAACAGAGAGTCAGCCATGACTGGACAGTCGGTTGAAACCATTAACATCCCAAATGAGTACCAGGATCTGGCCCAAGCATTTAGTGAGGAAGCTTGTGATGAACTCCCACCCCATCGCGCCACAGACTGCGCCATTGAAATCCTACCAGGGGCTAAATTCCCAAAACCACAAATGTACTGCATGTCCCCCAGAGAACTGAAAGAACTCAGAGCATTTATCGATAAAAATTTTAAAAGGGGTTTCATTGAACCTGCCCATCCTAAAATAGCTGCCCCAGTGTTACTCCGCGAAAAGAAAGATGGCTCAGCACGCGTTAATTACAAAAAATTGAACGCAATTTGCATAGAGAATATGTATCCACTCCCCCTCATGAAGGACATGTTAGCCCACCTCTCGAAAGGATTTTTTTTTTCAAAGTTAGACCTACGAGAGGCATATTACCGCATCAGAATAAAGGAAGGGGATGAATGGAAGACAGCTTTTAACACACCATTGGGATGCTACCAATTTAAAGTGCTCCCCTTTGGACTGCAAGGAGCGCCTGCCATGTTTATGCAATTGATCAATGAAACCCTTCATGAATTTTTATATAAAGGGGTTCTAGTGTATCTTGATGATATTTTAATCTACATGGAAACGATGGAAGAACACATCAAGCTACTACGTGCAGTCCTCACAAAACTCTTAGATGCTAAACTATATGCAAAACTCTCTAAATGCGAATTCCACCAAGAAAAAAATGACTATTTGGGATATAGAATATCTCATGAGGGAATAGAGATGGACCCACAGAAAGTAAAAGCTGTACTGGACTGGGACCCACCGCACACCCGCAAACAACTGCAAAGTTTCCTGGGGTTTGCAAACTTTTATCGCCAATTCATTCCAGCTTTTGCAAACATCACCCTCCCTATCACAAACTTGCTAAAAACGAAAGGGGGGAAGAAACCCAAACCAAGGCAACCCCTTATCTGGACAATGGAATGCCAAGCGGCATTCGAGAAACTCAAACGTCTATTCTCAGCAGAACCGGTCCTTTAGCATCCAGATCCTGAACAATCTTTTGTCATCCAAGCAGACACTAGTGATGTTGCAGTTGCAGCAGTCCTCCTCCAAAAGAATGGAAGTGGACAATTACAACCATGTGCTTATACATCCAAGAAACTGACGGAAACCGAGCAAAGATGGGCCATATGGGAGAAAGAGGCATATGCTGTGCGGTGGGCAATGCTCACATGGAGACATTTCCTGGACGGAAACCAAATCCTCTTTGAAGTATGGACTGATCACAAAAATCTGGAAGCCCTGAAAAATCCACGGAAACTCTCCAAAAAACAAGCAAAGTGGGCCCAATACTTTAAATGTTTTAATTTCACTCTCAAATATTTTCCTGGGAGAAAGAACTTCTTAGCAGATGCACTGTCCAGAAAACCCCAATACAACAGTAAAAAGATTGAGGTTATAAAACTGATGATCCAACCGACCCAACTAGCAGCCAAAGTAATCACCCGGGCACAAGAGGAAAAAAAAGCATCCCTGACTGAAGACACGACGACGTCAATATTTAAGGAGGCACTACTTAAGGACGACTGGCTCCAGGCTAACAAAAACACTTGTTTACTCAAAGATGGACTGGCTTGGGTAGAGAACAAACTTTATGTCCCTTCAAGCCAGAGAATGGACATCATGAAACTCTGCCACGACTCCAAAATAGCAGGACACTTTGGGTTTGTAAAAACTCTGCACCTCATCAAAAGACAATTTTGGTGGCCATCCCTCAAAAAGGACATTGAAAGCTATGTTGCGAGCTGCCCCACCTGTGCTGCTGCAAAGAGAAGACAAGGAAAATATCCTGGACTTTTACAAACAGTAGCAGACCCTTCTGCTCCCTGGAAAGAGATCTCTATGGACTTTATAGTGGAGCTCCCAAAAGTGCTGGAAATTCTGTCATTTGGGTTGTAACTGATCTTTTTTCCAAACAGGTTCACTTTATCCCATGCCAAAAGATCCCAACTGCCAAGGCATTGGCAAAGATATTTCTAATACACATCTATCGCCTTCATGGAGCTCCCCAACGGATTATCTCAGATAGGGGTGTTCAGTTCACATCCAAATTTTGGCGGGCGTTTTTAAACCTATTAGGCTCCACCCAGGGGTTGTTGTCAGGAAATCACCCCCAAACGGACGGATCGACGGAGAGAGTGAACAGCGTATTAGAACAATATTTAAGATGTTTTATTAGTCACCAACAGGATAATTGGACTGACCTTCTTCTGTTTGCAGAGGTAGCATACAATAACTCAGTCCATAATAGCACGGGGTTCACCCCATTCCAGGTAGCCATGGGCCAAGAATTCAACCCCATGCCAGAACTACCCACTAAAGATCCTGAAATCCCCTCCCTTAAGGAGTGGATGGATAACTTACAAGCCATGTGGCCAGTGGTAAGATTATCTTTACAGGAAGCTAGAGCAGTTTACAAAACTCATGCAGACAAAAAACGTTGCGAACCTAAACCTTTCAAGATTGGGGACCGTGTATACTTGTGCACAAAATTCTTAAAATCATTACAACCCTCTAAGAAATTAGGACCAAAATTCATTGGCCCTTTCCCCATCTCCAGAATTATTAATCCCGTGACGGTAGAGCTTCAACTTCCAAAAACACTTAGGCAGATTCATCCAGTATTTCACTGTAGCTTGATCAAACCAGAGACCACTTCAAACCTCAGACCCCCCCTTCTCACACCTCCAACCCCCATCATGGTACATGGGGAACAACATTTTGAAATTAAAGACATCCTTGTTTCATGCACTCACCACAATATTTAGTAGCTTGGGAACACCTTCCTTCTTCAGAAAATGAGTGGGTAGCCAAACAACACGTAAAAGCACCCACATTACTATGTAAGTTCCACCAAAAATACCCTGATAAACCATCCTGAATTGCAAATGTAATGCATGATTTTTGTTTTTTTCCAGGTAGATCTATCTGTTTTTTAAGGAGGGCAGGATGTCAGATCCGTGTATCTATCATTTCTTCAGTGGAAGAAGAAAAGGGGGGGGGGCAGGCTGATAAAGAAATCCTTTCTTGATGTAACCTGAATATATTTAATCTTATATCAAATTTGTATAACCCACACATGATACGATGGAGGGAGAAAAGCCAGATGGCCAGAACTATCACCTCTGAGAGGCACAACCAGGAGATGAGAAGGTGATAAAAATTCCACAGTGAGATTGTACTTTGGGAATCTCTTGAATAGTCCGTTCTAACAAGAGGGGTGGGGAGGAATTAACATACTGGTTATTGTTTCACTAAATACACATCGAGATAAGGGGAGGGGTTCTAAACTCCCTTATGTATCCCTGTATGCCTGAGAGACCTCAGACGCTGCTTTGAACTCCTACAGGAATTGTCTCATCTCAATAAAGAATTCCTTTGTGATACGTTTGGATACGTTTTCAGAAGTTCATTCTAGTTGAGTGAATGGGAAAAGTTCTGTAGCCTGACATAAATCTTCCCAGGCTCTGCTTACCATACCTTCCCTGGGTCCTAATCCAGATTTGATTCTTGTTCCCAGCTTGCAATTTGCTGTTGGAAAACCAATCAATCAATACAATTCTTATTGCTAACTTGTGTGATTTGGCTTACTTATTTGTATCAGACATTGTGAAATGCATATGGTTATTTTTACATCATGGTGCTATGAACCAGATACTTATGTTCATGCTGTCCTCAATGAACTGATTATTATACTTAATTATAGCCAAATACAAAACAGTAAGAGACATTGGAGCACTCATATTATATCCATCCTATTGTTTCTGTGTATGATTGTCTTAAAGCAGTGTTTCTCAACAGTGGCAATTTGGAGTTGAAGTCTGCATATCTTCAGCAGCCAGCATGAGGGAAGGAAGGGAAGCAGGGAGAAGGAAAGCAGCCTTCTCCTTCCTTCACACTGGCCACTCCATTGCCCATTTCTCCATTGCAGCTCAGTGCCCAGGATCCACCTTGATAGCAGGGGGTGGGTAATTTAACAAGGTTCATGTAAACTGGTATGAACCAGCTGAAGGGGCGTGCATAAGTGCACCACTGTGCCTACCGTCCCTGTCCTGTTGTCCCCATTTATTTGTACCTATTTACTGTATTCTTACTCATGTTTATACTTTTACTTATTGTCTTGTAAGCGATTGACAAATCAAATCAAATCAATAAATAAATTAAATTAAATAAATCCCACCACTGGTACATACTCAAAGTGGGATTTGAGTGTATGATTAGTTCTCTCCTTAAAAAATTAGTTTCAGCTCTAATTTCTGAATTTCTGCCTACAATTCAAGTGTGGTTCCCATAAAGTTACACAGCTTTTCTATACAATTTAATGTAGATTAATTTAATTTAATCTCAAAATAGTTCACACTGACATTTAATTTAAATTGTAATAAACTTTTACTAAAACTCACAGCTACATTTCCCATCTATTGAATATTGTCCTACCCTCATATTAAATATTCCAATTCATTTGAAAGAGCTCAGGAGGGATCACCCAAAGCTTTCAGGGCCAAATGCAATCCTGGGACTTTAAATTGTACCCCCATGATAAAAACAACTATCCATGTAATGATGGGTGGATTTTTCACCCCTGATACATAGGGCTGAAACATTGTTTTCAGAGCTTCTGCCATTAATTTTGTTATTCTAGATTTGGACACTGCACTTCCTAAAGTAGAGTTTTAGCCGTTGCAACAGAGCATTGTATGTTCAGTTGGCTGATTCATTGGCTTATTTCTAATCTGGCTAATAACCAAAGTTCTCTGGGTAGTTTACCAAATTACTGAGATAATTAAAAATGATTAAAACAATAAAATACCATCCCAGATGGTAGAGCCCTCTGGAGCATTTTCCAGCACAAATTACACAGGGCTGCCTTAGCCTTCCTGCTTTCCTTTGTGGGCGGAAGGGAAAATCTACAGCCACAGCTGTTGCTTTCCCAATAACCTTCGTTAATAAGGTCTTTTTTTTCTTTTTGGCTAGAACAAGCTTAAGTTGCCCAACATGACACATCCATAGTTAATATCAGTTTATTTGAGGGAAATCAATTGCATATAATTAAATGAACTTTAGGAAAAATTAGTGGAGCATAATGTAGGATCAGGAAATAGACTTCAACAGCAATTTCATTAAAACACAAAGATTTGGGCACCCCAGAATAAATGGACTTCTAACACTGATGATAAGAGTTTACTTGTGATTTTTGTAGAGTTAATTATTGTTTTAGCAAGGTAAAAATTAAAAGCACAGATGCTATAATTAGGCTATTTCATTACCATGCTTGTGGATACAAGTTTTTATGGTCAACATTTGAGTTAAAAAGTTGGCTGGCTGTTTTCAGTAAAAGAAAAATCAGTGAAGTTTGTGTTTTTGGATCAGGGAGTTCTCTCTTTTTAATATGTTATTTTGTAATTAATAAAAAAGTTATAGTTTAATTATAGAAATCTGACATTTGCTGGTATTTACCTGAAGAGTGATAATATGTGAATGTGAATTGTATCATACTATTGCTAAACAAGACATTGGCAATGTGAGATGAGCTGTTTCCTATGATGGCTATTTGTTTTTGAAATTAATATATGAAAGAAATTAGGTTAGTATCTTAAACCAGTAGAATTTTTTTAAAAATGGCTGAATTTCAGTTGTGCTGGCTTCTCTTTATTTTTGCTTATGTTAAATTTAACCCTTTTTGTAAACAATTTTATGTACCTGATTCTTATTTCAAAACACTTTGGAGATCTTTCTTATAATGGAACATTAATAAAAATGTTTTTAGAAATAAGGAAGCAATAAATTGCAGGTATAAAGACATAAATTCTCTCCTTCCAAAGTATTACTCTAAACATCCACCATTATTTTTGGTATTAGTTCCTGTGGTCATGGAAAATAGTTTACAACTATCTTCCCTGTAGCTTCTCTTTATTACCTGAACACATATATTGTGTCTCTCCCCACTAAGTCTTTCCTTGAAACCTTTCTTCATTCTTTCCTCCACAAGGCATATCTTAAGGTCTCTGTATAATCTTTCCCTTTTTTTTCTGAACCTATTCTAATTTGTCAAAATCTGTTTGGAAATGTGGCAGTCAAAATCATACAGAATCAGGGGTGAAATTCAAAAATTTTCCCTACCGGCTCTGTGGTCATGGCTTGGTGGGTGTGGCTTGATGGGCCTCAGTCTCTAAAAGGAAGAAGGCAGCCAGGCATGGGCAGGGCCAACCGATTCAAATCCGAACTGATTCAAATTGTCCCTACCACCTCTCCCGAGGTGTGCAAGGTGGTTGAATTTCACCCCTGTACAGAGTACTCTACTTGTGGTCTCACTAGTTCAGAACAGAATAGAATAAAACTTTCTGCTTCTTTGATATGGTGCTTCTTCTGATGTAGCCCAGAACTGCTTGAGTCCTTCTACCATTTGTGTCATACAGCAGCCTCATGTCCAGCTTATGGCCCAGTCTCAAGTCCTTCTCTGATGTAGTGTTTCCAAGTTGTAAATCAAATAAAGGCTTAAATCAATTTCAGAAGAATATAGGAGAAGCAGCTTCTTCAGCATCCTGAAAATAATTGGTTTTTGTTCAGACTAATAAGTAGAGATGAAATCTGTACTATCAAACATCCCATTCCCATTAACATCTCATTACATTTTTCAGAACTAAAGTACCACAGGCAAGTTGCTCAATCCAGTCAATGTAAGAAATACACCCATTATAACAATACTGTTTGTTAATTACGTTAAGATCATGAAAGACTAAACCTTTTTAATGAGGAATACGCAGAATTGCCTATTTTTAAAGTAGATAAATGTATCATTGAAATAAAACATGTCTCACAATAGCCTTTCTTTTTCAAATATTAATGATTATGAACTTGCATCTGATTTCTTCAATGTCTGGAGTTCTCTAACAATATTTTAGAATTGCTACAGTATTCAGTCTATTCTGATATTTAATTTTAGTTTAATAAAAGCCACTTCTCATAAAGATATGTTGAAGGCATAGATATTAGGGCATCGATGCCTTTAAAGGAGCTCACAGAACATCTTCTAGAGTATTGGAGAACAAGTGTGGTCCATAGAACATAGTTTAAGAAACCTTATTCTACAATATCTATTGTACAAAAATACATAACCTTCAGTTGCTTTCAGAAATTACAAAATGTGCACCACTATTCTTTTCCCTTTAAATCCCCCAGTTAATTTTCCTATCCGTACCTACCCTGGCCTTGATTAAAGTTTTATGCCCAGATACAAATTCCATTCTCTGTGATCAACTAACTCTCTTTTAAGTAGCCTCATAAAACTATTGTGTCTTAAAACTTACCCCAATTTTAGATCACATATACATTCACCCCTTCCAATTCCAAAGTTGTTATTTTACCCAGTGCTCAGTATAAACTTTATCTTCCCTGATGGGCATAAAGTGAGGGACCATCACTCAAAATTTATGGAAATGCAGCTTGAAGTGATCACTCTTTCCACCCATTGTTTTTCAGGGTCATTGAAGTTATCTACAGAAGCAGTTTATTACTACTATCTACTTTAACTGCCTATTATTGCTGTCTAGAGTCATTGCCTGAATATTGTTTATCATTATCTTGGTTTTGTTGGACAACAAGATTAATTAGATGATACAGTCTAAAAAGCTAGTTGCAGGAAAGCAGGAATCAAGCTTCATAGTTGAATGATGTATTAGTTCCATATCTGCCTGACTTTCTGGTATTTCTACTTACTAAAGAAGATATTTCTGTAATAAATATGAATGTGCAGTGATGTGTATAAATATACAACTAAATAACAATTGTTCTGAGAAAGTCTGCTAGTGGAGGAGGACAGAAGGGTGAAACTTTAAAATAAGGAAAAGATTAAACAATGATACACATGGTTCTTGATTTAAATGCACACCTGATCATGTGGTTAAACAACTTCTCTTTTTGAGCAATATTAGTTTTATAGTTTTTTATTTAAAAATTTAAACTGAGATTTATGCTATACTTTTAAAAACAATGAGGAAATACATTATTATAGTATTGCAACACTAATCACACCTCAAGGACAATAAAATAAGTATATGGTTAGATTGGCAAAATATAAATGGTGGTGATGATGATGATGATGATGGCTGGATTCACCTACTAATGTAATATGATTTGTTTAAATTTGGCTTCATGTGTTATCTGGACACATTAATTTTGATTTAACACATAGCTGGAGAATATTTATTTATTTATTTATTATTTATTTATTTATTTGATTTGCCAATTGTTTACAAGATAATAAGTATAAGTGTATACATAGTTGTGAATACATGAAATGGGTACATATAAGAAAAATAAAAGAAGAATAAGAGAAACAATAGGACAGGGACGGTAGGCACGTTGGTGCGCTTATGCACGCCCCCTACAGACCTCTTAGGAAAGGGGTGAGGTCAATAGTAGAAAGTCTAAGGTTAAAGTTTTTGGGGTTTGGGGAAGAAACTACAGAGTCGGGTAGAGTATTCCAGACATTGACCACTCTATTGCTGAAGTCGTATTTCCTGCAATCTTTCTACCAGAATACGTAATTTTGGCTTTGCCTTTATTTTTGGTTTCAAGCACCACAAGAGGATGTGGTAGTGATTCGGTGATGTACTAACAATGGGAAAGAATAAAAATTTAATTTTTAATTTAATTTTAATAGGTTTTCTTTTTATATACCTAACATATTGCCTCATACATATTTTAAAGGAAGAACTGGTCTCTCCAATTGAAGAAAGATGCTAAGGAACTGGAACAAGTACAAAACCTGTGAAGGATTTGGAGCCTAAATCCTATGGCTAATGGTTAAAAGAACCAGGAGACTGATACCTTAACCACTACACCAAACTGGGTCTCTTAATTAGTTCTAGAAAATAGCTAAATTGGGATGTGGACATGTGACCCATTAGGCCATGGAATGCCATCCTGGATTTATATGATTGGTGAACACATGTATTGTGATTTAGTGTAATGTGTGGCCAGACCATAATGATTTGTCAAATACATTAATTCTGATTTTGCATCTTCCTCCTGCATTTAACATAAAATAAGGTGTCAACCCTGAAGCTGGGATAGATGTAGCCATGTCTTACTGTAGCCCTTTGTTATTCTTATTCTTTGCTTTTTCTAGACATTTCTATTTAGGGGTTTAACACTGCTTCAGGCTCGCCACAGTCTGGTAGCAGGAAAGGGGGTTGTAGAGATAAGGTGGGATGTTGTAGTCTAAATAACATTCTTTCCTGTGGGAACTGAGGATGTGACTGCAGGTGGTTGGAGGTGGAGTCTGAAGTCACTGGATCAGATGGACTGAGAGCTGACTGGAAAATATGACTTGGGGGGCAGTTTCGAATGTTTGCTTTTTACTGGGTGTAAATCTAGGGTGCGGTCAGAGCCAGATTTACACCAAGACCTTGTCAATTTGATATATTCCTAATAACATGATTTTTGGAAATTATGTTTGCATTGGATTTCTTGTTACTAGGGATATATTACTTGGAAGTTTGATATAAGAATAAGTCTATTGATCTCAATGTGACATGTTCCTAGATAAATGTATAAAAAGGACAAAAGCCATCAATAGCCTACTCAATAGGGAGACAATGATCAGTTATGCTTGGAGAAGGGAGTACTGTTGTGAAACCATTTTGACTTTCAACAGTAAGAATCAGGACATTGCATCCTGTTTTCTTTTCATGATATTTTATTTTATTTTTTTATTTTTATTTATTTATTTATTTATTTTGTCAAGCATGCATTTGATAATATATATAAGTATAAACATGATTATTAATATATGAAATAGATACGAATAAAAGGGAACATTAAGACAGGGATGGTAGGCACGTTGGAGCGCTTATGCACGCACCTTACAGACCTCTTAGGAATGGGGTGAGGTCAACAGTAGACAGTCTGAGGTTGAAGTGTTTGGGGTTAGTGGAAGAAACCACAGAGTCAGGAAGAGTATTCCAGGCATTGACCACTCTGTTGCTGAAGTCGTATTTTCTGCAATCAAGTTTTGTGCAGTTTACCCTGAGTTTGTATCTATTGTGTGCTTGTGTATTGTTGAGGTTGACGCTGAAGTAGTCATGACGGGTAGTTAATGTTGAATGCATTGTGTCCAGACTTTCCAACTTTCAATGTGGCAATGCTTTGGAACCTGTAGCTTGGAGCCTTTTTGTTGGAAATGATAGCCCCAAAACGCTGCACCACAACCAACTCCTACAACATTCAGCTGAATTCTCTCTATCCGTTCCTGAAATGTTTTAGCATGAAATAATAATGTCTTTCATTCCTTTCAATTATAAATTCTGTGCAGGGTGCTTTCATCCATCACAAGAAAGCAGATGTGTTTATACTGTCTCCATGGAGACCCAAAGCAAAGGCAGTATTTCACATTTGGATTTCCTTTCTTCCAAAAGAGGGTGAGAATGATGGTGGAAATATTGCTGGTTTTCTTTTTTTACAATGAAACCAGACAGCATTCTTTAGAGATTTGTCATCTGTGTGTCTTTTGAGTGAAGCTATTTTGTGCAAACTTAATTATAGGGCTAAATGAATTGGTATTTAGTTGGACCCTGTCAGAGTTTCACAAATTCACTCAGATGTCTCTACCATCCAATCTCCATGTCAACTTCATTAAGAAGAAACAAAACACCAACATGAATGTTCATTTTTTTGTATCCAGCTTCCTATCGCATAAACATTTTAGGCCCTCCAATCAGCATTGTATCGCTAAAGTTCCCTAAGATGTTCATGTCTAAATAATTTCTCTCCTACCAATTTCTTATTTATTTATGTTCTTCTGTAGCTTTCTGACAATCAAAGCATCTTACAACAATAAATGAATAAATTAGTATCATTAAAAGCCACTCTTCTTTTATACCTTACAATAAATAAATTGTTAATGGAAATCTTGACATAAATGTTATGTTTTGATTAACTTCCAAAACAGTGGGGGAATTGGGGACCAAGGACACTTTATGAAGAGTGCCTTTGCAATCTGGGAGCCACACAACTGAAGTGCCTTCCTTATATAGGAAGACAATGGAACTTCAATGGAACAAGTGAGGATATCTTCAGCAGGACTTCTCTTTCTCCTGTACGTAATCAAATAGATTCTTACTGGGAGACATAGTGCTGCAGATAGCCAAGTCCTAAGTCGTTTTGCATATTTTCTCTGTCACTTTGTCAGATTTTGGGTTTAGTTGTCCATTTTCCAAATATGCTGCCCCAATAGCTTTTTGAGACTGCTTCCTGGGTCTAATTTGCTCCTTCTGAATTGATATTCAATCCTGATTCATTATTTGGTTCTCGTTGCTGACCTGTACCCTATTTCTTGCAACAGGCTATGGGGACAATAACTATTACCAGAGATCTGATCTGATTATCTACAGAGGGATTTCTTAAATTAGGACAAAGGCTAAATATAATTATCACAAAAGCTACATTAATCCATGAATTACAGAAAGGAACACCAGTTTTACATATCTTAAAATGTCATGGATTATTAACCTCATTGAATAATTCACCACTGACTAAATTTATACACGGCCCAAAATTAAAGCCACTTTTAAATTTAGTTTCTTATGTAAATAAAGCTATAATCTTGCTTCACTATATTGAGATGTTATACATGTGTTATGGGTTATCAGTGGTGGGATTCAAAATTTTTTACTACTGGTTCTGTGGGCGTGGCAGGGGAAAGATACTGTAAAATCCCCATTCCCTCCCCACCCCACTCACCTGCTTTCCAGCTCTGTTCTCCTGTGCAGAGCAACAAAAGAAGACCCAGCCGATCAGCTGGGACTCAGGAGGCAGAGAATAGATGGGGGCAGGGCCAGTCAGAGGTGATAATTGTCGGTTCTCTGAACTACTCAAAATTTCCGCTACCGGTTCTCCAGAACTGGTCAAAACCTGCTGAATACCACCTCTGCTTCCAGCTCTATTCTGAACTGAATTGAATTATCACTGCCAAAATTGGGATATCGTACGAGTCAGCCTGAGGTCTTTATTACCCAGAACTCTGGTTACACTTTTTTTTGAATTAACTAGAATTCCAAACTAAATAACAGAATCAAGATGAAAGACCTAAGAATATGGAATTAGAGCTTCACTGAATATCTTTTGCATTTATTTTCAAACATAATGTAGCAATTTTCATGTGGTGCAAGCTTTTGTTCAGGTAATTGAATTTGATAATACCTTTTCTCCTATCTAAATTGCTTCCATTGTTTTCATGTTGCTACTATTACTTTAGCACCAGTTCTTTTCCCTTAACTGCTGTTGATTTATTCACATTACAGTCAATCATGCAGTGAGGTATGTAATACTACAGCATTGTATGGTCAATTAGATTGGGCTATGAGATGACATCACCATATAAGCTGGAATTCATGTATGTATAACAGATATTTATCATCCTGGAAAATATGAAAAGCATCTAGTTAAAGAGAAAAAAAATCAACCCAATGATATTGTACAGTGCAGAATTGAGTAAACTTTATTTTTTATTCTTTTTCCTTGGAGGGGGGGGGGAATGCTGGTTCCTTCACCAGCATATTTTTAGATTTAATTAAGCAAACTTTGAATAAAAGGAATGGCAAAATAAAATGTGCTCAAGACCAGATAAAAGCCAACATCAAATCACTTTGCTGCATATTATTGATTCCAAAAATATCATATTGTTTTTCAATCTTGTATAATTTAGGCAACCAATAAGTAAACCTTACAGATTGAAAGACTGTGTACTGAAAAAAATGTGTATTTTCTCTCTCTGACTAACCCCACTCCCCTTTTAGGAAGACAAAAGAGTTAAAATGCTTTTAGAACTAAAAAAAAATATTTTATTTCTATTCCATATAAACACACAACGGAATTCACTTCCAATTGAAAGAGTCATGCTTGACCAGGATGTTATAATACAGGCTTAAGTTATGTCTCCTGCCAGCAATGCAGCATTATAGACATTAAACTGTTAGCTGAAGCGCTGCCTCTGCAAATTTGCATGTCTGCATATTTAATGCTGCAATATACCCATGTTCATTGCTGTGGTCGTTTGTGGGGCAACTGGGAGACAGCACAATCAAATGGTTCAAAGGAAATTGTGTAATTGAGGACAGTCTTTGCCTTTCTATTGCTTCAATCTGGTTTTTTTATGAATAGCCAGGGATATACAAGACTGCCTTGGTTCAAAAATTGTTATTTTATGTGATTCTGTCCCACACTTCCGTTCGATTTGAGGTCTGAAGGCAGCAAGTAATCAATACAATAAAGAGTGCAAATAACTCCCCTCAAAGATGTACATTAAAAACTATGCAAACATCAATTAATAATTAAAAGATACATCTTGGCTATTCTTCTACAGGAAAATAGCTTAACACAAATTTTAGTAGAATTGGAACAGTACCAAATAAACTGTCTCTTGAGAACTGGCTTGTCAAATCTCAAGCAAATGAATTTTCAAAGAACAACTCCCGAGGAGCAGGTCTTTTATATAGTTAGATCCTAAGACATAGATATGTAGATCCTAGAACATTTAGGGTTTTTTCTCATGTTATTTTGTTCCTGACAACCAATGTATAATATTGAATTTACAGGATTGGAGAAGTCTTTAAGTCCAACCCCCTGTCTAGAATCTTTACATTATCTCAGAAAAATGGCTATTTAATCTTTGCCTGAAGATTACTAGGGATGAAACATCCACAATCGCAGGAGGCAGATTGTTTCATTGTTATTAGATCTCACAGTTCAGATTTTTCTCCTTATTTCTGAATTGGAACACTCTGTGAAGTTTTGCCCATTCATTTTTGCCCTATTCTTTGGTACTGTGGGGCTTATAAATCCATACCTTCCTCTCTGCAATAGTATTTCATGTATCGGGAGATTGCTATCATGTCTCCCTTTTAGCCTTCCCTTCTTTAGGCTAAAGATATCCAGTCCCTCTATTTTTCTTTAGATTTGGTTTCCAAACTGCTCAACATCATTGTTATTCTTCTCTGCACTCTTTCCAGTTCTTCAGGATCCTCCTTATGCTGTAGCAACCAAAACTGGAAGGGGGCAAAGTGTGGAACTGTCATCTCTTATGATTTAAACATTATACCTCCTTTGGTGCAGCCCCATTGGCTTCCCTGTCACCCTTGTTTGTTGAAAACCAACAGTGAAAGTCACAAATGTGACTGCAGGATACTATGACATCATAATTGTGACTTGGTTGCCAAGTGCTCAAATTGCAATCACTGTCAACTCATAAAACATTCCTATGCCTGTTTTCGGATTGCCATAAACAAGGGAGTATCTGAAGGAGCAGGACAGGAGTTTAAAACCAGAAGTACATTCCACGCTTATCTTACAAAAATTGTAGGTAGGCTACCGGATCTTCTGTCCATGAAATGCTTCATTGGAGAATGTGATTGAGGATACCCAGCCTATAAACGTGCTTCATTGGAGAATCTGATTTATGAAACACCCAGGGGGAAGAGGGGAAACAGGGTCACAGGTGACTGTAAATTATGTATGTTAGAGTTGGCTTCATTTAGGTTAATGCCTACATGTTGCTCCTAATAAATCTTTTGGATTCTTTTGAAGCTTGGTTCCAGACTCATGATTTAATTAGGGCAATCAGCAGGAACCCTGACAATCACGTTACCATGGGGACTGCAACAGCTGCAACTATGAGAACTCATCATTAATCCTTCTCATTCAGCTCTGTCATAATTTTGAGCAGTCGCTGAAAACTAATTATCATTTTTCAGCTAGTTCTGAACCCACTTGATAGTGAGATCATCCATCCAACTTTTTTATTTTATCCAGAAGGAGGCTTTGGTCAACCTATGAAACTTAAGTATCCCAAATCCATAACATTTCATTAGATTACTAATCTAATGCTTTCCAAAAAAATCAAAAAACAATACCCAGAAAGATTTGTTTGGCATGATGTTTTTAACAAACACATGCTGGATTCTAGTAATCCCCATATGATCACACTAGTAAGCAATTCTTTCCATTTCCACGGCAGAAGGCCAATCTTTGCAACATGCCAGTGGTTTCATATTTGAATTACTTAAGAATTCTTGGACTTATTCTCCAATGCACCTAAGGGCAGGGCAAGAACAATGGGTGGAAGCTACTAAAGAGAGGTCCAATTTAGAAGAAATTTCCTGACAATGAGTACAGTGAATCAGTGGAACAACTCCTGGAGTTGTGGGTGCGCTAAGTTTTCAAGAATAGACTGGACAATGATTTGTCTGGAATAGATTGAAGTTAACTGCCTTGAACAGGGGGTTGGACTAGAAGACCTTCAAGGTCCCTTCCAGCCCTGTGATTATATGATTATATAAAATGATACATAGAACAAAAAATGTTTAAGTGTATCAATTAAGTCCAAAATTTGAATTGGTGTCTACTTCCTTTTCTCAGAAGTCCTTACTTTTTCTGTAAAATGTATCCATGTTCCAATATCCCCCTTTTTAATTTATTCATAGACAGCATGACTACATAGCATGATCCATGAACATGCTATTATTTCTTAATATATTTTCCCAGTGTCTTATTTATGATCTATTAATCTAAAACAATGAACTTGGCCAAAACTACTAGCTCTGGATCATAAAACTATGGTTTTTGTGCCACATTGTCCCAGTTTATTGACATCTGCTGCACTTAGAATGTTCCAGAATGTTCTAGTTTAGGCATAAAATATCTGCCAACTGTACCCCTGAGGTAAGGAAAATATCACATTCAATCTATTAATTATAATCAGAACTGGTAATAACATGATGCAGTGTGGAACACTTAAGATTGCAGCCAGTCACACAGTTAGTCCCATTCCATTATAATATATTCCATTCCATTCTCCATCTCTAACTTACCCCATCTTAGGCTTGTTTCTCCTTCCCCAGCACAGCTACCATTTTGCATCCTGTGACCTTGTTTAACTGTGCTGTTATTTGGGATATAGGGAAGGAAGATATCCTTTCCCCAAATATTTATTTACTTATTTATTCATGTATTTCCTTTAGGTTAGTGAGGTCACTTGGGTTTATGGTGAAATAAAATCAAAATTAAAAACTAAGATATTAAAAGCAATTAAATTCTATAATTAAAATCAGTTAAGAGTTGAGATGTGCAAAACATACTGTTCTGTGGTTGGAAAGTTCTGGAGAACATTAGAATTCTCGATACCCCAGAATGGTATATTTTGCATATCCTTAATTAAAACCTAATCTTAAAACATATATTTTGAGGGTATATCATGATCCAGGCATTGAACAAAGGAGAAAAGGATATATTTACTCAGTGGGATCCACCGGTTTCCATCTTCTATGCTTCCTTAATATCAAACATGTAACTCCTGTGTCAAAATAGATTAGGAACCAAGGGACTCTCTCCTGGAGTATGATATTCACTCAGCAGATGTAATTATAGCACTGACTATCCAGTTATCTCTTCAGTTTACAATAAAACATAGGTTCAAAATGGAAACTACAAACATGTAAGAGTAAAACCACATTTTCTTAAACTTCAAGGCACACCTCGATTTTCCTCTCACCTCCACTTTCTCTTATATTAAAATCACTTATATTCAACATACTTAGCCAAAACTAGAAGCAGCTTAGGCAGCTATTATGGCCTAGATGTTGGATCTCTGCATTAATCAAGCAGATTACAGATTAACAGAGTTGGAAGGGACCTTGTAGGTCATCTTGTCCAACCTCTCCCACCCAAGCAAGAAACTCTACACCATTTCTGACAGATGGCGGTCCAGTGTCTTCTTGAAAGCCTCCAGTAATGAAGCTCCCACAACTTCCGAACGCAAGCTTGGACTTTGCCTGAGGCAGATTTGGCAGTTCCTGGTTTGGATAAATTTTGAACTCATGTATTCAGAAAAACAAGGCATTACTTACTCTCTCCACTTCTGTTTTTTCTTTGTCTAATAAATCACTTTTCTATTCAAGAATACTCAAAGCAGTGACCAATAAAAATACAAAATACGCAAGCACTGTTGATTGTTCTCACTGTCAGAAAATCTCTCCTTATTTCTCGATAGAATCTCTCTTTGATCAATTTCCATCCATTATTCCTTCTCTCACCTTTGGGTACCTTGGAAAATAGCTTGACTCCTTCCTCTCTGTGGCAGCCCTTGAATATTGGAACACTGCTATCATGTTTCTCCTGGTCCTTCTCTTCACTAGACTAGCCATGCACAGTTTCTGTAACTGTTCTTTATATGTTTTAGTTTCCAGTCCCCTAATCATTCTGGTTGCTGTTCTCTGCACTTTTTCTAGAGCCTCAACATCTTGGTTATAGTGTGGTGACCAAAACCGGATGCAGTATTCTAGGTGTGGTCTTACTAAGGCTTTATAGAGTAAACATAAACATTAAACATAGCTCTCTTATGAATCAAACATTATTATGGTCAAAGACCAGCATAAAATAAAATTATTTTATGTGCCTTGGTAAGAAAAGAAGGAATAGAAATGTTTCTGTATCTACTGTGATATGATAAGGTAATAATGCTATTCCTTGGACTTTGCCTGAGGCAGATTTGGCAGTTCCTGGTTTGGATAAATTTTGAACTCATGTATTCAGAAAAACAAGGCATTACTTACTCTCTCCACATCTGTTTTTTCTTTGTCTAATAAATCACTTTTCTATTCAAGAATACTCAAAGCAGTGACCAATAAAAATACAAAATAGAAACTATAAAACAATAAAGCACTGCACTAAAAACAGATTCCTGATGATACCATACAGTAATATAAGAGCAGAACAAATTCACTTGAAAGCCAGTATTGGTTAGATGTTTGCCAACAGGTTTGAAAGACAAGAACCTAGTCTTGGCCAGCTTGCTTTAAAGCCCATTGAGCATTCCTTTACTATTTGTTTATTCATATATTACTAAGTGTATTGAAGAAAGATGAGTCATAAATCTACCAGTATAAGAATGTATATGAGGGAGGTCCACAATACTGGAAAAGTGAAGCTTTGTGCCTTGAAACAGTGAAACTAACTTCTCACAGATGTGAGCCAACTCCTGAGGAGATCAGGTAACATTGCACAGATGAGGAATTATCATGCTCCAACACATCCCCCAAAATGAGTCATGTGCTTGAAAGGAGCCCAATCCATGCTCAGAGATGGATGGAAAGCTGTGAAGATTTTAGAATATAACGTAAGTCTAATTAACATCATCAAGAGCATCTTTGAGGAACATGTTGGTCCCCACAGGGGTAGAAAGCAACTTCTATTATTTCAGATGAGCCTGGTCAATGATCACAGCAACAAGCTATATAATACTGAATAAATGATAAAAATAAACTAGCCGTCCACCCCTGAAAAACTAAACAAGAGGAAACCTGAAATCTAACATTAAAAATACACTGCCCACAAGGAGAAATATACCCAATAATCTATAAATGTGAATTAATTGGGATAAGTCTCTTGCATGTGACCACACTCCCAGACCATACCTGGCTCTTTTAAGCCCTCTCTCCTCTCTTACCTGAGGATGCAAAAGATTGCAAATGTTTGTTGAAAGAATTCAGGTGCAGGGTGACATGTCCTTGACTTTTGAGAAGAATGTTGTTGAGTCTAATCTACTACTCATTAAGAATTCCCCCCTCCCAAATTTCCAGGTACTAACTGTGGCATCCTCAAAGTTTTTAAGAAAATATATGGTTTCATGGCTGACACACAGCTTGATTGGACTGCAAGTTGAAAACATGGAATAGGAATACAAATCTCTGGCAAGAATTTATTCTTTTGAAACTGTTACTGTATAATACCTAGCATTTGAAGCACTCGTATATCATTGCCACATGTGCTCTAGATCATAACTTTCTTTCTAAATCCCTGTGAACCTCTAAATCACTATTTTTGAATTTGACAACTTTAAGATGTGTAGAGTTCAACTCCCAGAATTCCCTAGCCAGAATGCATGGGTGTTGACGCCCACACATTTTAAAGTTGTTTGAAAAACACACATAGTAGACTGTTCCTGGAGTAGGGGGAATTCTAATGGGAATATAGTGACCCATTTAATGCTCTTCTGGTCTTCTCTACTTTGAAACAGGGCTGCCCAATTTTTCAAGATATTTTATTTTTATTTATCAAATTGATCAGTGAATCAATGCCCAATGCAATATGTATTTCACCTTGAGTAATTTTTGACAACTGGTCAATCCAAACTTTGTATCAATAAATAAAGGTAAATATTTTTTAGAAAATAACATTCTACCTTTCCAAATGTTTATTGGTTGTGTTAATCTATTTCTAGGTTAATTAAAATAGATGGTTGTTGCAAAGAAAGGAGAAGGGACAAGAGAAGTGGGGGTGTAATTTAGAGTCCTGGAGTTTATATCTCTTATTGTGTAAGTGCTAGGCATTACAATGACTAGGCCAACATGAGGCAAACATTCAAGAAAATTAGTCAACATTTTGAAAACAAATAGATTCCTTTTTTTAGAATCTCTTTAAACCCCAAGAGAGGCTGGTTTTTAAGTCTGTTACCCATATTTCCTTGAGGAGTTAAGAGACATGACTTTCCTTTGGAAACATGCATGAAACCTGTCAGTTTGATTATGGATTTATACATAAGGCTTGCATTCCTGATTCTCTTCTGGTGAAAGTGAAGGAATACCTGTGGGAATGAAAATGAATATAGCAAAAAAAGAAGTAGTTAACAGGAGGAGCTTGCCTGAAAGCTTCGCCCATTATGAAGTCTGGGTCATCTTTTAAGGTCAAGAAATAAAACCATAACATCCTCGGTATAATTGTTGAGTATGAGGTGGGGTAGAATTTTTTTCAGAAGGATTGTTTCTAAAATTCAACTCTGGATGAAGGAACTGCTTTTGGTGAGTTACAAATGTATTTATTAGAATCCTGATTGGTTGACTTAGACACTGCTAATCTTTATAAAATTTTCCAACAAGAGATGTGTTACATCATTTTGTATTTCTTAAGCTGCAGTGTTGTGTGCATTCTGTACTGCAGTAGTTCCAGGTCTGATGCATACAGCTCTAAACATATCTAGCAGAAAGTTAAGTTTCATGGAATCTGTGTTTTTGTTGAGTAAGAGTGTGTGCAGCACTTAGTAAGGTTCTGAGCCGGCAATTATTTGAGTTTGTTCCATTGGGAGCCAGACTTACTTTCAAATCCATGTGTTTAGACATAAAAAGAGACCATAAAACTGGCAGCAAATTCATTCAGTTTTCAGTAAAACAAGCAAGCAAACAAAACAAAACTTCTGATCCTCAACATCTCCTAATTCTGGTCCAATGTAGAAATGTACAACCTGCATTCCCGGGATTGTATATGTCCCAAAGCAAATGTGTACAAAATCTGAAGTCAAAACAAAATAAATGTCAGGATTGAAATTATTAAATATTCAGAAGAGTTACCGTACTGACTGTGTTTCATTCATTTAGCTTGCATCGTTAAAGTGAAAGTTACATTTTGGATTTTCCCCTCACACGCAGAGGCCTTGTTCCCCTGAAAGGTGTACATTTCTATTAGGAAAAAAAAATGAGAGAAAGTGAGAATATATAAAAAGAAATGACACGATTAGAAGGGAGTTTCTCCCTTTCCTGCTACTAATATCCAGAATCATTGATGGCAAGAATAAAAGAAGGTACTTCTCCATGTATAGTGAAAATTTTCTGATGACTCCTATGTTGAATGGCTTTGAAAAGAGATTACAGAAATTGAATCAACAGCTGCTTCTGTTTATAAAAAAGCCCAGAGTAATTTACAAAAAAGTAGACGCTAAAAAAAACCAAAGCACTTCTCAGGCAGCATTTTTTTTGCTCTTTAAACCCTACCAACTGATGAATGTTCTCACTGCAGCCAACCTTGAAATGTTAAAAATACAAAATCATCTTATCAATTTGAGATTGATACCATTTGAGAGTGCATAAGAAACAATGCTTCATTCCCATTGACCTCCAACTAATGTACCGTATTTGTTTTTAAAGTCACTGCTTCCTGTGAAAAAGAATTGACAAGGTACTCTATTTTCTATTAAAAGAATAAATTGTTGTGAAATGGAAGGATTAGTAACACAAGTTTAAAGGGAGGAAGCAAAGCTCAGGAACCAAGAGGTGGGTCTTCCAATAATGGGAAACTGTCCCACTCCCAAGGTTTGCAGAACTCCATTGACCCAACAGGAAAATAGAATATAAATATCTTCCAATGAGCTGGAAGTAAATTAGCTCAGTTGCCCAGCATTTACTGCAGCATGAGATTAAAAGAGATACCAATACAGAAGCAGCACCAAAAACCTATTGTATGTAGCCATGCTTTTTGAAAGTGCAACTTTTAGCTGCATGGCATTTAAAACCTAGCAATACTAGATGTATATATGTGTACATGCATATGCTGTAGGTATACATATTAGACATAAGGCTCTGTGTACATGCATGTCTGTACACATACATATAACTGTCATCTAATATAAGTTTGATCCTGGGAAATATTTTACACAAATACATGGGTGAATAAACTTAAAATAGTTGTTTAGCCAGGTCTTCAGCAACATGCAAAAAGATAACAGGATTGGAACCATCTGGATCTCCAAAAAATGCCAGATGCTGCCACTGCAAACACAGGATTCCAGGGTCCAACATGATGACATTGTTTAATGGAAGGGATCCAGAACATGATACCATGGTGGGGTGAGCAGAAGAAAGGTGATCCTGTAAATAGCCTGGTCCTATGCTGTAAGTCAGGGGTGTCAAACTCACACCCCGCAGGCTGAATGTGTCATGTGCTGGCCATGCCGACATCTGATTTAGTGAAGTGAGGAAAAGACAATACATCACATGACACTGCTGTGACGACGCGAGTTTGACACCCCTGCTGTAAGACTTTTTAGGTGATAACCAGCACCTTGAATTGTACCTGGAAGCCCACTGAGAGGCAAGGCAGTTCGCAGAGTGGGAATGTTTTATGGGCATAATGAACACATCAAAATTGCCCATTTTCATGCATTCTGGGCCAGCTGCAGGCTCAAAGTGTTCTTCAAAGCAGCCCCATGCAGAGTGTCTTACAATACTACAAATAGGAGGTAATTAAGGCAAGAATCACTGTGAGCAATGCTTCCCAGTCCAAGAATGTGTGTAATTCATACACAGGCTGAATCTGTGCAAAATCCACCCACCCACCCCCGTCATCGCTACAATCACTCAGTCTTGCCAGAATTAATCTGAAGTCTAAATCCCATATTTGAAATCACAGATCGCTCAATATAGCTTGCTGAGTAACAATACAGAAAGGTAATAATGAGGTTTTGATTCAAGCTGTCTTTGGTCAGTCAGAATATCCTGATGGACTGATTTATAGAAATAGCTTGACTGATATGATCCATCAACCATCTAATCCATCATGGTGGTTGTTGTGTATTCATGTATTCTCCCAAATAGCTGACTGAACACAGAGAAATGCAATAATAGCAAGCAGAGTATAGCTGGTCCTCATTTAGCAGCCACAACTGGGACCTGCAACTCAGTCATTATGTAAAATGGCTGCTAAATAAAATCATATAGCATTATGATCTTTCAGCTCTCATTTGCTTTACACCTTCTGCTTTACACACAGGACTACCTCATTTGGTTTTAGAAATATATTTTGGTCTTCTAGCAAATGAGAAACCTTCCTTTTAATGCCATCTTAATTTAAATTAATTAATACAAAGATCGTATATAGAGTAACATATGGAGAATCAATTTGGTATGTTATCAGTATTGTTCCATATATCCCATGGGTCATTAGATGATATTACCTAGGCAAGTCACTATTGATCTAGAACTTTTTCTTGTCTTTGCAAGTCAAAGATGCAGCCAATAGAAACTGTACTCATCTATAGATTTGTCCTGAAGTATAAAATTGTATCAGAGCCCAACTTTGCCCAGAAACACTTGATTTCAACTCCTTTCATTTCCAGCTATTGCCTTTCCAAACTTGCTTATCTGTAGTATAATATAACATCTGTCATCTAACAAAAGCGTTTTCATATGGCAAACAGTACACAGAGAATATTCAAAATAAGAATAACAGAGTTGGAAGGGCTGCCACAAAAAAGGTGTGTGTGTGTGTGTGTGTCAACCTATTCTCCAAAGTGTCTGAAGATAGGAAAAGAAGCAATGGATGGGAACTATTAAGGAGAGAAGCAATCTAGAACTAAGGACAAATTTCCTGACTGTTAGAACAATTAATCAGTGGAACAGCTTACCTCCAGAAGTTGTGGATGCTCCAACACTGGAGGTTAAAAAAAAAAAAAAAAGATTGGACAACCATTTGTCTGAAATAGTATAGGGTTTCCTGCTTGAGTAGGGATAGGACTGTAAGACCTCCAACATCCCTTCCAATTCTGTTTTTCTGTTATTCTGAAGGAATCTTGAATATCTTCTAGTGAAACCCCCTGCTTGAACAGAAGATCCTATACCATTCTGGACAAAAGGCTGTCCAATCTCTTCTTGAGATTGAAGAAAAGAGTCTTCTTGATGTAATTGGATATATTGGATTGCAACAAATAGGGACAAGTCAGTCAAAGAAAAGAAGAAAATACAAAAAGCATCAAGATAAATAATATAACCCTAATCCAGCAGGGTTACTGATAGAATGTTGAACATTATGTATAGATATGACATATAGGCTGGATTTTTACATGTTTAGAAATTGAACAGAAATTGGAAAAAAGAAAAAGCAGCAAACCCTGACATTAATATGACCTCTATGGTGCTCAGGGCCTGAACTCAACCCCAGCCTGCTCAACAAATGCTTGTTCTCTTGATTGATTTCATAAGGTTTTATTTTCCAGTGTAGCCATACAGAAAATTTCATTTTGGAGCACATTGTGAACTTTGATTTTTGTACATTTTTATTTGCTTTGTGTATAGGGGAGTGTTTGTTGTTGTTAAAAAGTACCTATATAAAAATCTTTTAAAGACACAAGTTTTGGAACTAAAATTTATAAGCATTGAATTTCAAAGCAATAAAACTCTCTCTGCTAGTTGTGCCAGTGGTATAGTCTCTGACCTTTCTTGATTTATCTTCTGTTGTCAACAATTGTTTGATGTGGTAAGGGCTTGTGATTTAGAACTCTAGTGGAGTTAATTTGCCCTGCTAAGTTTGAATGTAACCTCAGGCTTCTTTCAACAATTTCTTCTAAAGAATTTAAATATTTGAAGCATACTAAACTTAGAATAAAAACAATGTTCTGGGTGTGCTTTGTGGCATCAAAACCAACAATGAGATTGGATCAAAGAAATAAATAAAATTGGATTTGCATGTGCATGTCTTGTTTAATTTTTCTTGCTCTTTTTTTCAACACTTCCAATGTAGCCGTTCTTTTGAATTTGCCATCCAAAATCCAAAGGTTAATGGAAAAAATGGCAAGATAACGGAAAAATGGATGCATGTCTGTACATATCTAATTATGTTACCATTCATGATGGGCAATGTTCACATTGGGTGTGCACTGTGTTCACCCCACTGTTCCTACTGAGTAACAGAACAGAAATAATAAGATTGGAAGGGCACCATGGTGGTCTTCTAGTCCTAACCCCTGCTCAAGCAGTAGACCGTATACTATTTCAGACAAATGGCTGTCCAGTCTGTTCTTGAAAACCTGTGGTATGGAGCACCCACAACTTCCAGAGGTAGGTTGTTCCATTAATTAATTGTTCTCACAGTCAGGAAATTTCTCCTTAGTTCTAGGTTGGATCTCTCTTCAATGATCTTCTACCAGTTATTTCTTGTACTGTCATCAGATACTTTGGAGAATTGGTAAAGCCCTTCTTTTGACAAGTCTTCAAGTAATAGAAAACTGCTATCATATCACCCCTAGTCATTTTCTTCAATTAGTCTAGACCAGGTGTCAGCAACCTGCAGCTCTGAAGCCACATGTGGCTCTTTGGGCCCTCTGCTGTGGCTCCTTGTTGGGTGATCCTACCACTGGCTGGTCCCACCCCTCACTCTCCCCTCCCAGTCACTCCTGACCTGAGAAGGTAAAACACAAAAAACAGAAATGAAACCGGGGGGGGGGGAGGGAGAGAGAGAAAGAGAGACCCATTTCTCACAGAAAACACCGGGAGCCACAAAACCTGGGTAGGCATGCTTCCCCTGGGGGGGGTCATGTGACTGGGTGGGAGTGACATTGAGTTGGCCATGCCCACCCAGGTTTTGTGGTTCCCAGTGTTTTTTTTTTCTATGGGAAACAGGTCCAAATGGCTCTTTGAGTGTTTAAGGTTGCAGGCCCCTGGTCTAGACATACATAGTTTGTCAAACAAACATTCATCATATCGTTTAGCCTCCAGATCCTTTATCATCTTTGTCCTGTTCTCTGCATTCTTTTTAGGGTCTCAATATCGTTTTTGTATCATAGTAACCAGAATTGGATAAAGCATTCTGTAGGATTATACAGAATATACTGAATATGCAGTATAGCTGTAGGAATGTATCTGAAGCCTGGACCTCGTGTTCTCTAAAGAAAGACATGATTCACACAAGCATTAGATTTTCTCCTGCAAGGAGACTGTGTGCTCATCAAATCAATCTGATAAACCTCTTTGAAAATATTTGGGACACTGGCAATAGTTTAATATCACTTAAAGTATTTGAGCTTCAAATACTTTGAACTTCAGCAATTCAATGAAGGATGTTCACTAGCGGTTTTCACCCAAATTTGATAGAAATTATAATATGTCCCAAAAATTGTAATAAAAAGGGTAACTGGGTCCATTTTCAGCCCTATCTAGCTTTTTGCATTGTTAGCCATTTTTATCAGATTGATTTGATGAGGACACAGCTGGAGTCATCAGACGAATAGTATATATTAAGATTAGAAATATTAGTTCAGAAGCTGTAAATTTTAAACATATGAACTTTAAACCACATAATGACATTTTACTGTCAATTTAATTATTAGAATATTTGTATATTTCATACTTTTCATTATAGAGCACCCTCAAATGCATACTTATCTCTATTCTAACTTTCAGTTATACTATTTTTCTCTTCTGCAGTGATTCCCAGTGACTCGCACTTCAGAAATGTGAAAGCGATACAAAACATGTGGTGTTTATTTTTTAGGAGAGAATAATAATTCTGAAAGACATTCAAAGTTAAAGAGCTCCAAATTTTAGCTTCATTCCTATTCAGCAAACCACTGAATCCACTTGAAAGTAAGTATTGTTAATGAGAATCACATTTGGGGAAAGTTTAAAAAATGACATTTATATTCTGTGTAACTGCCTATTTCACCAATTCCATATGCAAATAATTATTTCAATGGAGATGTGCCAAATATTTTCTGACCTTTAAAAGTCATTTTTTAAATTTGGATTTAGATGCATCAGAAATCATACGAATGAATTTTTAAATATTTTCATTAATTCAACCATCACTACAGTGTGGTGCCAGAAGTCCATTAATTCTGCACAAAGTTCAAAAAATGGGTTAAGATGAAGTGAAATTCAAGCTACTTTATCAATTCACAATTTATGGAAATTGTGATTCTTCAGTATAATAAGAATCTTATGTAGCAGCCTACCCTCTCACAGAACTGAAAGTTCAGACTAATCATATGGTAGTCAGAGAAGAAAGTAAAAAGTGAGAATATATATATTTAATTTCTTTTGTTCTTTTGTTTGTTGAGTAGTACCGATTCACCCTGCATTGACTTCACCAGAAAATATTGCTAATCTATTATCTTGTAAGTAATTGACAAATCAGATAAATAAATAAATAAATAAATAAATTTATTTTTGATCACAGCAGAAGCCCTTGTTTTGCTTTGCTAATCTAAAATGTCACCATGGGATGAGGTATCACAAGTGTGCTGATTATACCCAGTTATATATTTATATCTCCATACTGTGTAGGTAAATGATGCTGTGGACATTCTTTTGCAGTGTCTGGAGGCTGTGAGGGCCTGGATAGGGAACAGACTTCAGCTGAATCTTGGTAAAACAGAATGGCTGTGTATGGGACCCCTCTGTATCCAGGAATTTAGCATTTTTGGTCTTTGGTGGGAATTGCACTATGTGTAATCTGGGGGGTCCATCTGGATTCATGGCTCCTGCTCAAAGAGTAGGTGGCAGCTGTGACTAGGAGGCAGACTAGGTGGTATTCAGCAGGTTCTGACCAGTTCTGCAGAACCAGTAGTGGAAATTTTGAGTAGTTTGGAGAACCGGCAAATCCCACCTCTGACTGGAGATTTTACAGTATCCTTCCCCTGCCACGCCTACCAAGCCACGCCCACAGAACCGGTAGTTAAAAAAAAATTAATCCCACCACTGCTAGGAGGGCCTTTTTCAGATTCATATTGTGGGCCAGTTACATCCTTTCTAAGATAGGGAAGGCTCTCCTCTCAGTCACTCATGCCCTGGTCATCTCCCATTTGGATTATTGTAATGCACTCTACATGGGGCTACAGCTGGTAAAGAATATAGCTTTATGGACAATTTCAAATATAATGTAGCACCTCTGATTCATGAACTATATTGCATGCCAGTTTGCCTCTGGGTTCAATTCAAGGTACTGCTTAAGACCTTTAAAGTCCTACATGGCATGGGGCCAGGTTACCTATGGAACCATCTTTTTTCCATTACTTCAGCCCATCCTACCCAGTTAGGCATGGAAGATATATTGAGGACCCTATCAGCCAAAGAATCCTGACTGGTGGGGTCCAGGAAGTAAACTTTGTCTGCAGTTTCCCCCATCCTGTGGAACATATTTTCCCCAGAGGCGAGGCAGACCCCCACTTTCCTGGCCTACCAGAAAGGCATGAAAACGTGGCTCCTCAGCCTAGCTTGAGGTGCAGATAACCCTGGGGCTGGTTAGCACCCTTAAAATCCTCCCCACCTTTTAATTAGTTTTTAATATTGCTTGTCTCTTTTAAATTTTGTGTATGGTTTTTTTTTTTTAAAAAAAAAAATATTTTATTTATACACTGCCCAGAGGCCCTCCGTGAAGGAGATGGTCAGTTTTAAAATTTGATAAATGAAGAAAATAAATAAACGAACCCCCCTTTTAAAATATAGATTCAGCCATTGGAAATCAGAACTAAATCAAACTGGGTTTTTTTTAAATCAAAGCATAAAGAACCAAAGCTATTTGCCTCCCTATCACCACCATCTCCACTACACACAATAAGATCCTCATGTAAAATGGGAATCCTGTTGTGTATTTTATCATAAAACATAAAGTAAAGCAAATTTATACTTAGAGACAATGTAAATATTATGAACATAACAGATGGTCTGATTCTTAAAAACCATAGTTAAGAAGATACACTATACTATATATAATATTCACATTTTCTTAAATGCCTGTTATGATATGACTATATCAAAGTTGATCTGAGTAGGCACTATAAAGATGCCAAGCCCTTTAACTGCAATAAAGGCTTCTAACATAAATTGGGATTGCATTTATGATCAAGTCATTCCAGAGAAGAACTAAAAAAAGTAGAAACTGTTCAGTCCTCTTTGAACTGCTAAACCTATGTCACTTTATATCTTGTGTGAATCATTCCCTGAACTTGAGAAGATGGCCCAAGGATAGCTTAGTCTTATTTATTTATCTAGGAAGAAAGCATATATTAAAGTGCTTGAACTCTTCTGAGCTGTCATTGTGTTTATAGTACTTCAGAGAATGGCTGTTCTGAGCCTGAGCATTTATTTCTATCACCTTGACAAAATCTTCCTGAAAAGAGAGTTGTTTTGCTATCCAAACAGGGATTTTGCTATCATTGTTATTGCTGTCTAGTGGATGGACCTTTGTCCCAAGGCAGCATAAATTAAACCTTATTTTCATAAACAAATACTTACAGCATTGAGCTGGTTGCACTGCACTTTGGACAAGTGCATCTGGACGATGGACTGAGAAAGACAAATGCTCTAACAAGGAAATGAACAACCTTCTTTCAGCCAACTTGTCTTTGGCTTGTTTAGTGGTGCAGAGACCACAGGACATGAGATGACAATGCAATGGTGTCCACAGGACTAGAGGACTGGAATCGTTCTATTTTTTTTTAATCATTTGGAGCATTTTTAAAAATTGAATTTTATTAAATACTTGCTAAAAATTATGAAAAATTATAGTCTATTATTTAATTGGATTACCTGGATGTATTATGCTCCCCACAAAGAAGTTCAGAGGATGCAGACAATCACTGGTTAATTCTAGACTATTATGAGTTTAGGTCTGGTAACAATCATAGATAGCAGATCTATAGCACTCCACAGTTTGTGAGGAGGAGGTTCTATTATTTAGCCTCTTACAGCACAATCTACAAGAGAACATCCTAATTAAACATCCTAAAATCTGTTTAAAACAAATGTTAGTTCTACTGTTATTCCGGAGACGGTGCACTTTCTTTTAGCATGAAAAATGACAATTCATAGCAACTTATCTTATACCATATCATATCCATATACTGAAAACTTCCAAAAATGTACCTCAGGGAAAATCAGGAATTCATCATCTTTAAATTCAGCTTCATTGAGTAGACACTTGAAATTTGGAGAAAAACTCCATAAGCATTCCTAATTAACACTTTCCACACTCTGTGAGTTGTTAAAGACATACTGACAGTTATATACTGTCATATTTCTGCATGCACAAATTTCCCTTTAGGAACTGAACTGATCATACTGCCTAGTCACACAGGGATAAATTTTAACTTTTAACTTTTAAAAAATAATAATCTAAGCTTTCTTCCTGGATTTAACAACCTGAAATGGGAAGAACAGTTAAGTGGAGAATCCCATGACAATCCATCCAGCATATCCTCTAGTGAAGTCACCTCATTAGTCCTGTTTTTATTGGAGGGAGTATAAGATTACTTATAGTTTAGCAATTATTCTTTATTAGGGGAGATCCTTTCCTCCCCTGTCCTCCCTACAAAATACCACAATAAGTCCAAAATTAAACAAGCTTGCACTTTATTGTATGACTCGATGATTAAGATCAGTTGTTGCCAAATAATCAGTCAGGGGCTATATAGGGTAAATTATTTCCTTTATTCTGAAGTCAGAAATTTGATAACTGAATTATGGTGGCAAACCACTGAGAATTCACAGCATAATTTACCTCAGGGTTTTTGTGAAGGAAAAAAAGAGTAAAAACCAAACAAAACACCTCTTCAGCCAACTCTACCTCCTCCCCACTTCAAATAGATTGTGATTTCTTCCAAGTCAACTTTCTGCAGGATCTATCTTCGCTCATCATGCTATTGTAATCTGGACTATTGCCTTTGTTGTCCCAATAGATTAAAAAAAAGAAAGTCCTGGATCAATTTCTCTGATTTAGCACTGATTTTTATACTGAAAAATGTCATGGGACCATGACTCATTTGAGACATGTTGAATTTTAAGTCCAAAGACTTCCCTAATTTATTTGCAGTGCGGTAATTGTCTGGCCTCTTTCCAATAGAAGATGGCTATGCAATGGTGTCCTATATCCAAGCAAGACTTCATTTCAGCCCTTTGCTCCCAAGCTTTGAACTCTCTTAAGTGACAGTTCCCTATCCTCAAGCTGGTTTGTAAAAGGTCATTACAGATGTCACATTGTCAGGACAAATGTCCCCAGAGATTGAAAGCAAGCACAGTGTTTCCTTTCTGTTTTGCTTGGTTGCTTGTTGACATCAAAATGAGCAGCTGCATCATGTGCGGAATGTTGGCAGTTGTCATCAGAAATTACTCAGCTTAAATTAATGCAGCTATATCTATTCTACTGGGTCTTAACACTCAAGTGGATCACTAACACTTCTATTTAGCACACTGACCTACTGACATATCAGTGACAGTTGAAGAAGAATGCCGATAGGCTATTGATTTTTTTCAAAACTGTTGCTATAAATTTTTTGGGAGTGGGAATTGCCAAGTTTATTAGCACCATTTAATTCATCTAACTGATCCTGTTTATCCAAATATCCTTTATCTTCTAGAATTCTATCTGTATAAGCCTTCTGAACATAGCAACATAAGCAGAGACTTGCTGGATTGTGCCAAAAGGTTTTCTATCAGCATCCCCTGTCACCTACTGGCCAAACGAATGCACTTGAGAAGTTCCCTCACATAGACTAGAAGAAATAATAGCTCTTTTTACAAACCAGGCTCTGTAAAAAGCAGATACCACAATGTGGTGGAATGAAGAGCCAATGAGTAGATAAGCTCTTGGATAATTCATTTCCAGATGAGGAGAGGACTTGAGATCACCCACAAGTATTCCAAACCGTTGCTCTTTTTGAGGAGCCCTTAAAACATCAGTCTCTGACAGGTTTAAAGCTTTAGAGAACAAGGGAATGACCATCTGCTAAAACTGCGGTCAGCTCCTTTGAAAGGACACTATACTTCACATACTTCTTTTTCTAATCTCTTTTGGAAATGGGTGATTTTTCAGTTATCAGGTATCTTTGGATTGACAGGTTTGACAGCACCAGGTGAGTTTCCTTAAATCCTTAGCAAAAAGAACCCCACAAATTTAAAAACTTTAAAAAATGGGGGTGGAGTGGGCTAAACAGCAAAAGGGTGATTAAAACTTTTAGAAATTAATCCATTTGAAATAAGATCTTGAAATTAATTATAAAGAATACTTCCCAAGGAAAAATGGTTTTGTTTTGAATTAATAAAAAATATAACAAGATAAGATTTGAAACATTAGACACTAGAGAGAATTAGAGGGAAATAAGAATAACAATTAAATAAAACTAAAGGGACTTGTCCAGGAAGTCATCAGGAGTCAACATTGCCTTGAAAGTAGGTAAAGGTAAAGGTCTCCCTGCCCAATTGTGTCCTATCCTAGGATATGGTGGTCATCTCAGTTTCTTGGCTTTGGGAGCCAGCTTTGTCCGAAGACATTTTCTGTGGTCATGTGGCCATCATGGCAATAAGCCAAAGACACATGCTATTACCTTCCCAATGAAGTGGTACCTATTAATCTACTCATATTTGCATGCTTTTGAACTGCTAGGTGGGCAGCAACAGGAGCTCACCCTGTTGTGTAGTGCTCGGGTCTCAAACCTGGGCTGTCAGCTTTCTAGCTGACAAGCTCAACATCTTTAACCAATGAGTCATTGTGCCCCAACTTGAAAGTACACCCCTAAAAAAGTTGAGTTAGGCTGAGTACAGAAAAAAAACCCACCATCTCATTTTGTAGAAAAAAAATAATGCAACTAGTTATTTTATAGGTTAATAATTACAAAGAAGCTGATTTCTTACCTATTTACTATTTTTCTTAATAAAAGAATGGAAAAGGTCACGTTTGGAGGAGGAGAGAAAAAGATACAGCTACCTCATCCAACCCACCATCACTCAAAACTAGGCACACACGCCCCTAACTACCTCAATTCAAACTATAACTGGCCTTAAATACAAGCTACTCAACGCAAGAAGCCTTGTGAATAAAATACCTGAATTTCTCCTCTTACTAAATATGGCTAAATTCGACATCATATTTGTCTGTGAAACATGGCTCAATGCATCTCTCCCTGACTCCATTACCACAGTAAGAGACTATCATGTTTACCGATCAGATCGTGAAATCCGTAGAGGAGGTGCTGTTGTTATCTTCTATAAAAAGCCCTTACATCTAAAAAACATCCAAGTTACCCAAGAGCTTGCTCTTCCTGAGACCATCGTCTGTGAACTGTCCTTAAATATCACATTTCAATTCTTACTATGTTACAGAGCCCCTGATTATGACATCAAACATGTAAACAAGCTAAATTCAATACTAACATGGCAAAATCCAACCCACACACTTTTATCTTTCTTGGTGACTTCAATCTACCTCACATTAACTGGACCCTAAACGAATGTAAAACTGAACCCATACATGCAACCTTTTACAATGCTGCAACAAACCTGGGACTGGAACAACTAGTAACCAACAATACTAGACTTAACAACTGCCTCGATCTCATCTTCTGCAATAGTTTGAATTCAATTTACGGACTACAAATTAAGGAACCCTTTTCCAACAGTGACCACAGCATGATTGACTTTTGTCTCAACATACGTCCACACAAAAATCAACACAACGATGTGATCCCCAATTATAACTTCAAAAAAGGCAACTATGATCTTATAGACAATGATCTCTCATCCCTTGATTGGCAATTTCTATTCACTGGATGCAATACTGTTGAAGACCATTACAACATATTTTTACTTGAAGTCAAAAGAGTCATCAAACTATACGTACCAATAACAACTCCAAAAACCAGAAAAAACAGATTACCTATAACAATAAGGAAGTTTCAATCCAAAAAGAGATCACTTTGGCAGAAAAACAAATCTGGTCACATTGCCAACTTCAAAAGCCGATACAAAAATTTATGCCACTGGATAAAGACTGAATGCACCAATTATCATATTAAACAAGAGGAAAACCTTCCATACACCAATTCCACCCGTGCGTTCTACAATTTTGTAAACAACAAACTAAAAGACTCAAGGTCCATCCCACCCCTGAAAGGACCTAATGGTAAAGACTGCAATGACAACACTGTTAAAACCAACCTCTTTAACACATTCTTTGGCTCAGTATTTGTAAACAGCAATGGATCATGCCCAGTATTTCCTAGTCGAACCACAGACAACTACAATGATCTAATACATATCGATTTTACAGTAGACAATGTTGAAAAAGCACTACACAATCTAAAACCATCTCTATCTATTGGACTGGATGGAATATGTGCCTACTTCTTAAAAAAGCTATCCACTGCCATAGCTGAACCTCTAAGCATAATCTTTGAAAAATCTTTCAGGACCAGCTCCTTGCCAAAACTATGGTCGCAAGCCACAGTCATCCCCATCTTCAAAAAGGGAGACCCCAGCCTAGTTGAAAATTACAGACCAATCTCTTTATGCTGCATCACCTGTAAAGTCATGGAATCAATTATTAACCAATCCATTATCCGCCACTTAAAGACAAACAACCTACTCTCTAATAAACAATTTGGTTTCAGGAAAAAACTATCCTGCAATCTGCAACTCTTACACTGCAAAAACATATGGACTACACAACTCGATCAGGACAAAGCAATAGACGCAATCTACATAGACTTCTGTAAAGCCTTTGATTCAGTGGTACGTGACAAACTACTCCTAAAACTAAAATCTTATGGTATTTCTGGACACCTGCATAACTGGATAGAAGCATTCCTGTCAAACAGACAACAAATGGTCAAAATTGGCAGCGTCCTATCAAATTCTGTACCTGTCAACAGTGGTGTCCCCCAAGGCAGTGTTCTAGGACCAACTCTCTTCATACTCTATATAAATGACCTCTGTGATCATATTAAGAGCAACTGCATTCTCTTTGCTGATGATGTAAAGCTATTCAACACCACAGACAATACTGCTACCCTTCCAAAAGACCTCGACTATGTATCAGAATGGTCAAACAAATGGTAACTTCAAATCTTAACAAATAAATGCTCTGTCTTACATATTGGCAAAAATAATCAGAAAATAAAATACAAGCTGAATAGTCAAGACCTTGTTGATGATCCAAACTTTGTCAAGGATCTTGGAATACTCATCTCTAATGACCTAAGTGCTAGAGCCCACTGTAACTACATAGCCAAAAAGGCATTAAGAGTTGTTAACCTAATCCTGCGTTGCTTTTTCTCCGGTAATATCACACTACTAACTAGAGCATACAAAACATTTGCTAGACCAATACTCAAATACAGCTCATCAGTTTGGAACCCACATTACGTATCTGATATTAACACAATTGAGAAAGTCCAGAAATATTTCACAAGAAGAGTTCTCCACTCCTCTACTTGTTGCAGAATACCTTATGCAACCAGACTTGAAATTCTAGACCTAGAAAACCTAGAACTATGCCACCTTCGGTCTGATCTAAGTATAGTATATAAAATCATACACTGCAATGTCCTACCTGTCAATGAATATTTCAGCTTCAACCATAACAATACAAGAGCAAACAATAACTCAAGGTTAATCGCACCAAACTTGATTGCAGGAAATACGAGTTCAGCAACAGAGTGGTCAATGTCTGGAATACTCTACCTGACTGTGGTTTCCTCCCCAAACCCCCAAAACTTTAACCTTAGACTTTCTACTATTGATCTCACCCCATTCCTAAGGGGTCTGTAGGGGGGCGTGCATAAGCACACCAATGTGCTTACCGTCCCTGTCCTATTGTTTCTTTTATTTTTCTTATATGTATCATGTATTCATAACTATGTTTTTACTTATACCTATTATCTTGTAATCAATTGACAAACCAAATAAAATAAAATAAAATAAATAAATATTCCATTACTCTTTCTTAATCTAGTTTGATATGTGTTGTGTGGTCTTCTCGTTCTTCACATCATCCATTCCCAAAGCCTTCCTGAACTCACTATATTAGTCTGATCTAGAGCATAGATCCTGTTGATCCAGTCTAAATTCAAAGATTTCTCAATATAGCCTATTATCAATTCTTTATAAATTGAAACTTGAAGGTGTTCAAATCTTGTTGCCATCAAGTCCTGAATCTCAGGTCCAACCTTTGAATTTCAAGTTTTGGTATTGGATATGGAGTGATTGACACATCCCTATTGAATATTAAATCTATTTGAAAGGAATACCTTCAAATGTAACCCAAGCACCCCTTTATTTTTTATTCCCTCTTGTGCTTTGCTTAACTCAAAATGGATGTTGGATATATTTGGATGTAATTATCATTTTAATATGGCTACCATATCACAGCTACAAATCTATTATATAGAGAACATTATAATTCTTTGCTGATATCCAATGGTCAACTGGATTTTTGCAGCATAAATATTGTAGCCCTATTTTTAAGTTCCTCAGAGATTTGCTTTCTGTTAATTCTATTTTAATATTTGCTTTAACAGTGGATAACACTTTTTGTTCATTGTTTATGTCAGTAACTTTTCTGATGTTTTCTGATGTTTCTTATGCATTATGAATGAGAAATTCACTTAAATTATACCAAATGACATACTGCTTTTGCTAGTTTAAAGTTTACACTCAATAGGAAACTAAGATGTGAGTTATGGTCATTCAGGAGAATCTGAGCATGTTCACGTTCAAACATTGTAATTCCAACCCCATTCCCAATCCATAAATATGTATGCATATTTATCCATGCTATAATAATATAATGTTGCACTTCTCTCCACTCTAACTATTAACTAAAAGACAGGACACCTGTTATATTTGTTTGTATAACACTAAGTTACATTTATTTGTATAGCATTTGTACCTTTGAAAGGTAAATAAGGATTTCTTTTTTGAAAGGTAGTTGATTGAACAAATCACCATGGCTTAAGTTCTTATTAGAGATAATGCTAAGTGTTAGGGTGGTTTCAATATCACAAAGGCAGCACCTATTATCAATGAGCTAGACCACTGTTATCTCTTATATTATTATTTAATTTAAGAGAGAGATGAAAGAAAATATGAGGGCTATGGATTTTGGCAAGAGCTGTACATCAAACAATACGTAGTTTCATTCAAAGTCTTGCGCAAAATAGCTGAAGTGGGAGAAAAAAACCATTACTTTATGTGTACCTTACAAAAGTTTGTAAGTGAGGCTAGTATGAATATTTCTACCTGGAAAAAAATTCCTTAGCTATACTCTCCCAAAAATTAATTTTCCTCCACTTATGCAAAACTTGGTCATAAATATTTACTCTGCTTAGCAGCCACACAAGCAGTAGCATCTTCTAGATTCTAAATTATATTCTCCTTTGCTATTTTTCCCCTTTTATTTATTTATTTGAATTTTTTAAATTACCCATCTCCTACTTTTTAATACTTTTGTTTTGATATTCTTTATCCCTCTGCTCGGTTTATTGAATAATTTAAGCAAAACACCTATAGTGAAATATTAATTTTTAAGAAGCAAAGCCTAAGCATGTAGGTGATTCATTATTGCAGCTATTCTGGAGCTCAGAGAAAGCTATGCAGAGAGACATTATTGTGGAAATGGCAGGTGTGTCTAGGCAATCAAAGTTCCAATTCTTTTTACACACATTTTGAATGTTGAGATTTATTTTGACATAATATAATCACCTTTGCTCCACCCAAAATCCTACAGTGAATTCAAGCCACCTCAGCACTTGAGACTGTTAATAGTTTTGATTCAGCACTAATTCACATATACTAATCTTGTGTCTGCAGTCCGAAGTAGTACAGTGTGGTATCAGGTATTTCAGATGTAATTGCTGATCAATGTTCCTTCTTGCTTCACACAGTAACATAAATAGCCAATTGAAATTCTCAGTTCTGGATTTATATGCATTTGTTCTTAACACTTTCTCTTGTACAACAAGAATTAGCCCCTCTGTCTCTTTCAATTTTCCTGCTCTTGGTCATTGCCAGGTCTTGTTATCTGCTTTGCCTGCTAGTTTTTTAATCTATCGGCCATGTAATACTTTGCCTTGCCATGTCTCTTTTCTATTCTTCATTTGGCCTTTCTTGTAGGACAATTTGGTCTCTCTGGTATTCAGTGAGCCTTCATGGTCTATTAGCTACAGTATATCTTTTTCACTGTCCTTCAGGTATTCTTCCAATGCTCTTTTTTCTTGTTCAGCTCATGTACTTATAATATTCCAGGCTCCCCTATGCTTCTTGGTTTGTCAACATCACTGTGTGGATAGAAGGCAGGATTCATTGTAATTATTTTTCTGGTCTTCCTATATAGGGCTTTTAGTTCTATGTGAATCCAGTTCACTATTCCAGCTGTGTATCTAATGAGTGGAATTGCTCAGGTGTTAATTGCCGTGATTGTATTTCCTCTACTGAGTTTGGACTTTAAGATCTTCAATCTCATGCTGTATTCATTTTTAACCTTCTTCTTGACTTCAGTGTGCTTAATGTTGTCAACTTGAAGAATGCATATTTGTAGTGATCCATACTCTTGATATTATTGCCATATGGCATCTTGATTCCTTTAATTTTCACTACTGTTTCCCTATTGATGGTAAAGGTAGCACATCTGTCCAATCCAATCTCCATTATTATCATTAAGGAATATTTCATTCAAAAGCCATGTTTCTTAATGTGCCTTGCTAACTGAAACAACAGGGGAAACTACTCATAGGAAAATCTTAACATCTTTCATACAACCTTTATGAGCTGTGGCCTCAGCTCTGATTGTTCCCCACCTCCTTCCCCCATGACTGTTAGAAAGAAAGAAAGAAAGAAAGAAAGAAAGAAAGAAAGAAAGAAAGAAAGAAAGAAAGAAAGAAAGAAAGAAAGAAAGAAAGAAAGAAAGAAAGAAAGAAAGAAAGAAAGAAAGAAAGAAAGAAAATAACTTTATAAATTCTGGAGCTATAGTGCGAAATTGTGAAGAGTTTTGGAGCAGGTATGCATTCCTGATTTATGTCAGATAATGTAAAAAGAACATCTCGTGACATTTTCAAAATGTTACAGTCAATATTATATGGCCAAAGTGTTGTTAACATCTTTTTTCCCCTCCATGTCATGTATTTGTTATGTCAGTTTCCTTGAGTTTTAAGATGTTTTTGGACTCTTTTTTTCTTGGCACACACATACACACAAAAATCCCATTATTGTTAATGCAAAAAAACAACAACCACTCAGCAATTTCAGGCATGGAGGAAAATCACTTTGGCCTTTTGATCACATTTCTTTTCATTATCAGTCCAGGATGTGCATTTTGAGTTCTATTTCCAAGGGCATGAGATTCTTCTCAGTTTAACTGGGATGTAACTTGAAATATGGCATTGGGATGGATACAGGTCTACTGAAATTTAAAAACGTCATTCAAATCAGCAAGAATTCAGTGTAAACAATGCTAGTTCCAAATCAATTCTGATAGGCCTACATTTAACTATAATCAAGTGCAGTTCCAACTCATTGTGCTGTCATTTTTTTAGACTGAAATGTATGTTTAAGGAAGCAATTTTAATGTCTTTCTTCTTGTTACCCCATGTCCTTTGTTTCATTTTTCCTGCTTGTAAAGAGGGAAATACAATTATGCATTCATTGGTTTTCAGTGTCAGATACAAACCTAGACAGGCAGAGACTTTCATGAGGATTATATTGTCAGTATGTTACTTAAAACAGCCAAAGACTGTCCAGGGAGACAGGAGGAGATTAATCTCAATGGATTTTTGTTTCCTATCTGCCCTATCCTGAGGGGCATTTTATTCTACTACTGTATTACATTGGGTTTTTCCTTCCCTAGGATAAAAACAAGGGAGTTGGCCAAATAGACTGAAAATACCTCTGCTTGTCTTGAAAGTTGTGAGGTCATGCTTCATTCAGAGTTCTTCATCAACTAATCCTTAATAATTCAGTATTGTTTTTCCAAAACCAGTATGGTACTGCTTGGGTATATGGTATGCAGTTCAGTGATGCTATGTCCTCTTTCACAGTGCACTGTGTAAAGGTAAAGGTTCCCCTTGCACATACGTGCTAGTCGTTTCCGGCTCTAGGGAGCGGTGCTCATCTCCATTACAAAGCCAAAGAGCCAGCACTGCCCAAAAACATCTCTGGGATCATGTGGCCAGCATGACTAAATGCCGAAGGCGCACGGAATGCTGTTACCTTCCCACCAAAGTGATCCCTATTTTTCTACTTGCATTTTTACATCCTTTTGAACTGCTATGGCAGAAGCTGGGAGTAACGGGAGCTCACTCCATTATGCGGTGCTAGGGATTTGAACCGCTGACCTGCCAACCTTTCTGATCGACAAGCTCAGAACAATTGGCACTGACAAGATCACCATTGGTCAGCTGCAGAAGGCCACCTTACTGGGATCTGCTCACATAATCCGCCAATACATTACGCAGTGTTAAACACTTGGGAAGTGTTCAACTAGTGATACAACCCATCAATTCTTATAGAAGGTACAGTTATAGTAGGATGTGAGCTGCAGTTTCAATAGCCCTTTATCCACAATGGCAGACTGTGTGCACTTAAAAGGAAAAGATTCTGGAGACACATTTTTTATTACTTCAAGGTCTGTCAGGGCCAAATCTGAGAGTAGAAGGTACTAGAATTGACCATCAGCAGTATTGTCACCCACAGCATGGTAATAAATCTCTTTCCAGAAATTCATCTAGCATTCCAAAGCTATCAATGGAAGAATCAGGGATGAGGCTAAGACAGGCAGATACCATAAAGCCTAGCCTTGAGGAAGAATCAATGCAACGGACTCTAGCAACCCAGTTCAGTCTATATAACAGCCTTAAATCTCATGTATTTTTCTTTCTTTGGTCACTTGTTCCTTGGCCTTGAATGTGAGGGCACCTGCATCATGTTTAGATATTCATGTCTAACCCCAGGTTCTTTGCTTTCAGCCTTGGCAGCTTCAACCATCAAGGCACCTCATCTTTCCCACTATAGTGAGTCCCTTTCAACTCTGTTATTTTATTCTATTCTATTTCAATTAAATTAAATTACTGAATTCCTATTTATTATTATTATTCAATTGAATAATTTATAATTATTACTACCCAAATTACAATTGTACATATAATGGCAATGTATTTTCTTATTTTATCAACAGTAGAGACCTTCAAATTTCTAGGTTCTATCATATCCCAAGACCTAAAATGGACACCTAACATCAAAAACGTCATCAAAAAAACATAACAAAGAATGTTCTTTCTGCACCAACTCAGAAAGCTCAAACTGCCCATGGAGCTGCTCTTTGCACCTAGAATGAGAAACATCTGCCACTACCTAGGACTAGAACTCTCAACCTTCCGTATGGGAGGCAAGCATCTTCACTACTAGGCCACCACACCACTCACTATCCTTACATGAATAAGGCTGGCAAAAGCAGAACTCTTGCTCCAGGACTATTTCAACCAAAACCACTAACTGTCATCTTCAAATGCCATTGATTCTGCTTCCAAAATTGATCAGGGGAGCATCTGTTGTCAATCTCACTACTTATCCAGTGACTGGATAGTTTGCTTAGAACTGTATGTTGAGAGGAAGAACTTTATAAAAAGCTTTTTGAATGTTGAAGTAATATCTAATATTTCTATCCACACATTTTTAGTACTTTCCAAATTTTCAAAAATGTAAACAAATAGGGGAAAAAAATCAATCATCAACCAAGAGCAAAACAGTCAGCTTTCAAAGGGTTACTGGCTGAAATATTGTAATATAATACCAAGAGAATGGGAACATTCTTTTATAAACGGAAATAGCAAACATTCCTAGTCTAATTGTATAAAATTCAGCTATGCTCAACAAATGCAACCTTGCAAAGAAAATTCTCATCTTAGTGTTGCAAATTGATAATCTATTATTGCAGAAATGGGCAATCGATTTGTTATGTGATCATCAATCTCAGATTTATCTTTTTCATTTTTAAGACAGACATAGGAAACCTGTTCTAGGTGCCATCTGGGGGAGAAAGGGCTCTTCCCCCCCCCCCATCAATGTTTCCCCACCCAAAATTATTTGTACATAAACAATAAGTTCAACAAGAACAAATGACAGCTTTGCAGACAAAGAGCAACACTATATGTGTGAAGACAATCACTTTTCAATGGCAGCATATCATACATCTGTCAGAGTTCAAGGCACTTTCTGGCAGTCCATAATCCCATTCTAAACTGGGACTGCTATGGCAGCTATTCCTTTTTTTAAAACGAACCTGTGGGAGTTGGTGACAAATGTGTCAACTAACAGTCAACTTCCTATCTGGGCTTGTCTGGCATTTTGTTTATCTAGTTCTTAGAAATTACACAGTGGTGTAGCCAAGGTCAACAGACGGATGGAAAAACACCTCTTTTATTTTGGATCTCATCTTTTATACAACATTCTTTTAGAAATCTGAGCCTTGTAACCAAAACTGACCTCATAAACTAACATAGAGCCAGTTGAATGACATTAGCAGTTTTGATTTCTTGTAATCTAATATAGGGTACGTACATTCTTAAGGCTGGAGGATGGGTTTCTTTAATCTATTATTTCAGTTGTTGAGAACTGCAGGGATAGAATTGGGATATACTGGTTTCTCTGGAAGAAGTGAGACCAAAAATCTTTGGTCTGTTTTTAATTATGGGGGAGGGTCATTAAAAAAATAAAATTGATGTGTTAAACTTATTAGATTGAACATATTGATGTTATTTATATTTCAACAGTGGTAGGGTGTGTCAAATTTTTCAACTTTCAATTCCCAAACATTAGGGGTGCTCAAAAGTTGTGACATACCTTGGGGATTGTAAAGATATTTTGGTTACTTTAATGTAATTTAGATGTGCTTGGTAAGTAACTACATAGCATAACTTTCTAACGAAGTTGGATGGGGTAGCTTCTCCACTTTGAAATCTCCCCCCCACCTTTTTCAAGCAACTGAGAAAATGAGCTTATTGCTTATTGTACCCTATGACTATCTTTAAGTGTTGTACCTTATGATTCTTGACTCTTGATGAATGTATCTTTTCTTTTATGTACACTGAGAGGATTTGCACCAAGACAAATTCCTTGTGTGTCCAATCACACTTGGCCAATAAAGAATTCTATTCTATTCTATTCTATTCTATTCTATTCTATTCTATTCTATTCTATTCTATTCTATTCTATGCTATGCTATGCTATGCTATGCTATGCTATGCTATGCTATTCTATTCTATTCTATTCTATTCTATTCTATTCTATTCTATTCTATTCTATTCTATTCTATTCTATTCTATTCTGAGGGAGATGAGTGGTTTCTAAATGTGATATACAATATATAAAAACAAATACCTAAATAATTCTCTTTCTGATACTTTCTTCTCTGAAGCTGAAGGGAAGTGAGGCAGGTCTAGCAAAAGGACTTTGAAATTAGGCCAAAGGCTGCAAGTAGCTTAAGAATCATAGGTTACTCACCTCTGACATTGTTTCTTTGTTCCATTAGTAGGCTGAAAATTTTGAGCAGAGTGTTGATGTTGGTCATGATTTGTGTGTCTCATGAATACCAGTTTATTCAGCCAGATGAGACCCCTTTGAGATTGACTCAGTATTCTTATTTTACATGATGTAGAGGAAAAATAATCAAATCTGAGCCAACAGTCCACTTGGATTGTGCACTGGTAGGTTTTCCTTCCTTCCCCCTCTGAAATTGAGAATGTTGCTTCGTTGCCTAGCAAAGATTTGGGCAGATTTGAAGTATCTGAATCCTGAACGATACTTATTTTTAGTTATTACCTTTGATGTCAGTCATAAGCCTAAGGATGTCAGCTCAAATCTTATGGAAATGAACCACCAGTGATGGGGAAATTGTATCAAGCTGACAATTACACACACACACACACACACACACACACACACAGACATTGCTTTTTTTCTCCCTGTAAATTGTCATGCGGAGCTAAACATTTTGCTTACACAATATTTTGCTTACCTGCTAATGAGGGTAATCAGAAGGCCGTATTAGCAGGCAGAAGGTGAATGCAAGGGGTGTAGCTGGCATCCAAAGAGGCAGGGACACCAGGCAATTAGAAATAATTGTGGGTGATGGTGCTGATACCCAATGAGAATCCTGCTCCACAAATGTCGGAATGTTTTCCCCAGCTGCCACTAGAATATATGAGAACAATATAATCCTCTGTATTCTTAAATGCATTAAAACTACGGCCTGTTTTTCGGAGAGAGGGGGGAGGTGTAACTGTTTATCCTGTCCATCCATCTAAATCACACTTCCCAGGCATGCAGCAGTAAGACCTAAAGGGAAATAAACTTTTTAATCTCTTTCAGAACCCGGAAGATTCTTCACATCATAAAATACTTCAGGTATGAAATGAATCACTTCAAGGTGTCTTCTCTGGCATATTGCCAAGCACAGAAAGAAAACTGTTCCTGGGTTGTTGTTTTTTTCTTTCTCTCCCCCCACCCCCCACCCCCAATAGCATATAATTTCAGGTTATTTTGGCTATTTGTGACAGAATACGTAACGCTTCAAAAATAGATTTTGCAACAAAAAAAAAGAAACCCTAAAAAGCATAAGAACTGTTATTGCAGGCTTTCCCAGCTTGGTGCCCTCCAATGTCAATTTACAATTTCCTCCTTCTTTTATGAATCAGGATAGATAGAAATTATGGTAGTTGTAGTCTGATGCACCAAGTTGGGAAATTTCTTCTAGCTTATATATCATAAGAAAAGGGAAAGAGGGGAGAATAAAGACCTATACAGCCTTGAATAAAGAATCATCCATCTGCAGAACTTCCCGTCAATCAGCATCGTCAATCCCATGTCCAGGCAGAAAGGAATTTTTCTTATTGGTTTTTGTGTTTTATTATTCAATTATTTATTGATTTAATTGATTTTATAACTGATTGGCAAGATCTTTCAGCAATTTACAGTTAGACATAAGGTCAAAATTAAAATAAGCAGGAATTAAAGACAATTAAAATCAACACTAAGTATTCATTTTGAAAAGTTGTGTTTCTAGAGCATTTGTAAGAGCTATCCAAGAGGTTAGATATGTGAAGTATATTTCTCAGAACTGAGGCAGCTACAGAGAAAGCGTACTCCTCAATGAGCAAAGGAAGATCAAAAACAAACTCATGTATAGCTTTAAAATAATAATATCCAGCAGCAAATTAATAGCTGCTGGAATGGTTTATTTCTCTACTCAGTGGTGGGATTCAAAAGTTTTTACTACCGGTTCTGTGGGCATGGCTTGGTGGGCATGGCAGGGGAAGGATACTGTAAAATCCCCATTCCAACCCCACCCCACTAACCTGCTTTTCAGCTCCGTTCTCCAGCGCAGGACAACAAAAGGAGACCCAGCTGATTAGCTGGGACTCGGGAGGCAGAGAATAGATGGGGGCAGGGTCAGTCAGCAGTGGTATTTGCCAGTTCTCCGAACTACTCAAAATTTCCACTACCGGCTCTCCAGAACTGGTCAGAACCTGCTGAATACCACCTCTGCCTCTACAGCTCCATGCTGTTACTTCAGAGCATGCACTACAATGTTTATGTGACTCCTATCTTTAAATTGTAAGAAGCCATACAGTCCATGAGCAACCATCAGGCTGAAATGCAAACAAAGTTGGAAAACATTTTGGGGTGTCAATAGAGGGAAAAGGGAATGACCTTGAGCATGGATGTCAAAGTCAAGGCCCACAGGCCAGATACAGCCCGCAGGATGCTTAGATCTGGCTCATGGGGCACCCTGGAAACAGCGAAGGACTGGTCCATGGTACCTCTGCCAGTGAAAATGGAGCTCAGGAGGGCCTGAGCTCACAGGAAGGTGAGCTCCATTTTTGGCTGCAACCTTCTGCCAGTAAAATTGGAGCTCAAGAGAACCGTTGTAGCTGAAAACAGAGCTCACAAGGGCCGTGGGCAGCCCTTCTGAGTTCCATTTTCACTAGAAGAGGATTGCAGGAGGCTGTTGCAGCCTAAAATGGAGCTCGGGAGCCCATTTTCTCTGACAGAGCACTCAGGACACCACAGGTGCCCCTGACATGAGTGATGTTGACCTGGCCATGCCCATCCTGACCTTGCCCACCCTAGCTACACCCACCATGGCCATGCCCCCACGCCACCCCCAAGGTAAAACACAAACTTGATGTGGCCCTCAGTGAAATCGAGTTTGACACCCCTGGCCTTGAGGAACAGAAGGAGGAGTTGCTTCCAAAGATAAGATAAAAGAATCCTGAGTCCAAGGCAGAACTGTAATACAGATAAATTTTCAGACACGTCCCTCCCTAGCTCACAGAAAGATAAAGGGAGAGAGAGAGGGGAGGCACATTCAAACTTGCAAGATTCTGTTACTATCACTTTACAATAAAATTGGTATTGGCCTATATGACTTTGGTTTCCTAATCTGGTCTACCTTGAATGGCTGACCTGTTATGATTTAACATCTGCACCACAACAAAGGCTAACCTGCTGGGCTGCTACTTAAATGAGCAATAACCTGTTCTGACTTAGGCCTAACCTATCCACTTCACTTGCGCTACATATACCCAGAAGCCCTATCACTGTACTGATTAAAGGGCAACAACAGTGTGCTTTTTATAACAAAGAGGTGGGGTGTATGTGGTTTTTTTTTTTTGGTTTTTTTTGTGGTTTTGCTTCAAAGGAGCTCTTTGTTCTTACTCTGATGAAGCAAATTGTACCCCTGAAATTCTACATAGCCCTAAAAGAAAAAAAAATGAAAGGAATCACTCAGCGTATTTAGTTCAGAATCAGGACCAGAAGAAAAAGTTAAAATTACCAGTATGGTTCCACATAAATGTTTGTTTTGAAAAATTGCACAGCAACCACCACCACAATAACAAGGAATGTTGTGGCAATACGAATAAGTCTGTCTGTTTCAGTTGCCACACAGGAATCAAAAGATTTTATCTAATTTTCTTTTTTAAAACTAGGATTTATTTTTTTACCAGACTGTTTTATACTGTTAGAATTATATTGTCATGTTTCCCTGAGAACTCAAGATTTGGAGACAGAATGGCCTTGTATAAAATAATAGTTATTTTTCTTTAAAAAAAAAACAGTTTAAAACCATTACCTTAAACTGTAGTAGTGACACAGCAAAAATGTCTGAGGATTAAAAAGAAACAAAACAAAACAAACATCTAACAGTATAATCCTCTACGTTTATTTGGAAGTAATTGTCTTATGTCTAGTGATACTGTTTCCCATATCTATGGAAATCGATTTTATATAGAGTTAGACTATGTTAGCTGAATATTTATAGTGGTTGGGTTCACACAGCACACTTACCCCTAGTTAAATTAACTGAGGTTTATTTAATTTAACCCAGTTGATTTACTCTAGACCACAAACTGCATTCTCACAACACATTAGGTAAAATGTGTTTGACAAGTCATGGGTTAACATGTCACACAAACAACAGCTGCTGTATATATTATCATGCCTATATTTTCAAGGCTTCAATCTGAAATAAATCTTTGGAGAGGCCAAGCAGGAAACGAAAACTTTCTGCAGTTCACTGCTATAGCCCTTCTCTTAATACACCCTAACTGAATTATACTTTCGCATTTCATTAGTTTTGCTGTCTCTTCCTAAGGCTATGAAACTCTCTCTGTTAGAGTGCTAGTCCTTCCCTTCTCCCTTTTTATTGTTTTTGACTGCCTCTATTCTGAGGAAATGGAGAAAAATGTCTTTGTGGCCTCTAACCAAAGCAGCCTCTAGGCAGGATTTTTTAAAAATGAGAATAAAAACCTCAAAAATGTGAATGATTTTCTCTTGATTGACTTCATTGTTATTAAAAATTGAAGTACCAAGGGCTGATTGGGATACTGAAGGCCAGTGTTCCTACCTGGGGCAGTTTGTGTCAAAGTTAACATTGCTAAGCTGAGTAATGAGAATGGCCTTCTCTAAATACTGATTTCAGTTTTCGGACGATAAATGTTAAAACATCCCAGCAACGTGGGGATTTTAGTATAGCTGTCTCTAGCGTTAGTGCCTTCCCCAGTGAGTCGCAGTCTTAACACTTCTGGAAGAGATCTAGTGAGGAAATTAAATAGCTGCTCTTTCTTCATTGTTGCCGCTTTATTTGACAAACAGAACATGTTAACATCTTTACAAAGTGGTAAAAAAATATTTTATGATCAATGGCTTTTTAATGTGTGTTTATATATTTATATCATTCCAAATGGCCCAAAGCATGTCAGCTGGGGAATTCTGGGAATTAAAGTTCACACATCTTAAAGTTGTTAAATTTGAATAGAATAGATAGAATAGAATACTTTATTGGCCAAGTGTGATTGGACACACAAGGAATTCGTCTTGGTGCAAATGCTCTCAGTATACATAAAGAAAGGATACATTCGTTAAGAATCAAGAATCATAACGTACAACACTTAATGATAGTCATAGGGCACAATCAGCAATCAAATCATACTAGGAAAAAGTCAATATAAATTGTAAGGATACAAGAAACAAAGTTACAGTCCTACAAGCACAAGTGGGATGGGATGGGTGATAAGGAGTGATGAGAAGATTAACAGTAATAGTAGTGTACACTTTGTAAATAGTTGAACAGTGTTGAGGGAATTATTTGTTTAGCAGAGTGATGGCTTTTGGGAAAAAACTGTTCTTGTGTCTAATTGTTCTGGTGTGCAGTGCTCTATAGCATTGTTTTGAGGGAAGGAATTGAAACAGTTTGTGTCCGGGATGTGAGGGGTCTGTAAATATTTTCACAGGCCTCTTTTTGACTTGTGCAGTATACAGGTCCTCAATTGAAGGCAGGTGGGTAATAATTGTTTTTTCTGCAGTCCTAATTATCCTCTGAAGACTGTGTCTGTCCTGTTGGGTTGCAGAACCAACTGCCCTAAATGATGCACTGTGTTATAAGCAGCTATCCAGTTTAACATTCACCTTTTATTGATGGATGTTCTCTTTTTTTAAATATGGAAGTATCTCTGAAGAAAATTTACACCCCTTCTGGTATTTATTTTTTAACCTGACAATCTTAGGAAAAACCGTGGTTTGTGACAATAGCCAGCCACTGATTTCATCCTGAGTTTGAATTCTTCCATTTTTTTCCCCTCTTTGGCAAGGAAATGAGATCTGTTCTAAATTTCAATTAATCACAGGTCAATGTTTTATTTGAATTCAGCTCCGATGAAGGAAAATACCACCTATGGGCTGGTAGAGGAGCAGGAAAAGGAGGAGATGAAGCTATAGCTAGGAAGAATTATGTTGAGCTTTAAATTGATAACAGCTCTATTTAGGGCCCATTAACTTCAGTATGGATCATAAACGTTGGGCAGTAGACGTGCACAGAAGGAAAGTCTGTACTTTTCCATCCCATATGCATAGAAATAATTCAGGTAATGCTACAGAATTCCAATTGAGTTTTACAGAATTCAGAAGTATTCATGGATCCTGTCCAATAAATATGAAGAAAAGCTGAAGATAGTTATTATGATAATTAATCTGCTTAAGGAATAGGAGACCTGTTTTACATTGCATCCAGGTATCCAGCCGGATTCTTTTCTTTCCCATTGAGTTTCTATTTTAGTTTTATTTCATGCAAACAGTGTTCGAACTTGCTGGGAAATAATTATCATAGCAGGAAATAATACAAGTGTTAAGGTGCCAGAAAAATGGGCAAAATGAGTGCCAATTCTTGCCTGGTTGGGAGTCTCCCTCCCCCTCTTGGTTTCTAGGGATTCTGTTCTGGCTAGTTTCTCACCTTGGAAGAAAGTTAAATCTGGCTGGAAGCCATGCTATGGGCTTGAAATGAAAATGTCCTTCTCTTTCTCCTTGTACAGTACTATGGAATGCAGAAGAAAACACACCAGTAGATAATCAGACTGTCTCATATTTTGCAGCAGTATTTCATAGCTAAAGTAGGTCTATACAGTAGCTAACTTAGTCTGTCAACTGATTTATGTATTTTAATATTAGACAAAGCTTTGGGGAAAGAAACCTGCATCTGAAACCCAAGAAATCTGTATGCGTGTTAAATTTCCATGCTGTCATACTGAACATTCTTCCAAAGGGAACTTTAGAAATTATACAGATGTTCTCCAAAAATATTCTCTGTTCATCTATTCTGGCAGAGAAAATTTAAATAGCTAAATGTTTATCCTGCAATACTTTTACTGTAATTTCCACTTTGACTGTAATGTTCAGGTGGTTATTTAAATAACTACTCATAAAACTCATAAAATATGAGTGCGTATGCACACATATATGCACAAGCAGGCCACTGATAATGTCAAAATAATAGCATGTGTGAAATGATGTCTTCACTATTAGGTATGTATCTAAATGGTATTTGCATTCAGCTGGCTTTATGCAAGATATTTAATCAGATCAGATAAATATCTAGCATCCATGTGTACTCAACATTCTAAGACAATTAAAACGGGGCTGGGCTATTTGCAGGACTGTCTCTCCTTGGTTGCATTTACCCATCCCACCAGGTCTAATAGAAGAGGCATGCTCCATGTCCCTTCAATTATAGCAAGTCACCTTATGGGACCTTGGAAGTGGGCCTTTTCTGTCACAACATCTTCCCTCCAGAACACCATATCCTGCAAGATCAGATTGGCCCAAATCCTACTGGCTGCCTTTAATGCACTGAAAACCTGGATGTGCTCCAGGGTCTGTAGATCAGATGGCCTGTTGAGAAGTTTCTGTCTAGTGTCTTATTGGGTTCATCCTTGATTATTATTAATGGCTTTTTATTCTGTAAATATTATTTCTTATTTTTTAAATGTGTTGTTAGCCATCAAGGGTCACATCACAGAACCCCCATATAAACTTATTTAATAAATAAATGAAAAATACTTTTACTCTTCAGTTGTTGTGAGTGCCCAACCAACTGCATGCTTAACCTTGGCTTTAACAATCATTATTTTTAAGACTGTTTCTAAATATAGATTAAGCAATGTTTTGGATGGCAAGGTCTACATGCAACATAAGGTTTTGAACTATATGCTGCTCTCATGCGTGCACTTATATTAACACTCCTGTTCACACATACTTTGCCCCTCCCTCCCTCCCTCTCCCCCCTCCGCCTCTCTCTCTCCTTCCAGCTCTTTCCCTGTTAAAGTTTCTTTTTGTGCATTGTCTCCTTTTAGTTCTGCTCCTTTCTCTCCTTCTTTTCCTTTCCTTTCCTTCCAAGGTTTTTCTTTTTTGCATCTTTCCATCCTACCTCCTTTTCCTTTCCTTTCCATTTCTCTTAAAAAATGAAGACCAGTGGTCAGTTAAGAGCCTACAGTGTAGTGGCATCAACATCAATGACGCTGTTAAAATTGCCACATAGAATGAGATTAGTCAGTATGATTGTGGGAGGAATTGGCATATATCTAGAATCCATTTAGATGGAAGTGGCTGATATGAAAAATGAATGAATGAATGATACAATATATTATGACCTATAATACAACATCAGGTCATGGAACACATTCCTAATTAATTGCACCATTTTTTCTATAAATTAAAACTTTAAAAAAATAATTTCTAGGATTAACTATTTGATAAAAACTGCAATGACTAATAACATTCACCCCAAATCTCCAGTTTAGTTGTTGCTGAGTTGTAACAGTTCCAATATGTTGAATATTTTATGTGTAGACACCTTGAGAAAAATTTATGCAAAAATGAATTCATCAAGAGATGGAATTTGATTATCATTGTAGGTTAAGACCTCTTTATTTTAATCTTGTACTGTATGCATATTCAATATTTTATATTAACATTAGTAAGAAACATCTGCTCCAATTAAAGTTGTTTAGCTAATTCCAGTACATCTACATCCTCAATTGTACATTTCTTGATAAAGGCAAGGGTGATAAAAACTAAAAGTTGTCCAAACTTGTATCATGTTTATCCTATACTCAAAGCATTATAATTAATGTGTCATATAAATCATTGTTTCTAAGGCAGTGCTATCTCACTGCCTTGTTATAAGTATCCTAATGGGCAAGGGGATCAAATCATGAAATGTATGGGTAGTCCTCTACTTACGATCACAACTGAGCCCAAAATTTATGTTGGTCAGTGAGTTTTGCCCCATTTTCTTACCACATTTGTTAAGTGAATTGCTGCAATTGTTAAATTAGTAACACAATTGTTAAGTGAATGTGGCTTCCTCATTGACTTTGCTTGTCAGAAGGTCACAAAAGATCACCACATGACCCCAGGACACTGCAACTGTCATAAGTATCAATTGTCATAAGTATGAACCGTCATAAGTATGAACCAGTCATCAAGCATCCAAATGTAAATCATGTGACTATGGGGATGCTGCAACAATCATGTGTGAAAAATCATCATGTCATTTTTTTCAGTGCCATTGTAACTTGAATAACTCACTAAATGAACTGTTGTAAGTTGAGGACTACCAGTATATAGGTATGCAAACCAAAGTCAAGGTATCAGTATAAATAAATAGATTAGATTTGCGTCAATACATTGCAAAGTACATTTTGTTATTTTTTTATTATTGTGGCTTGTACATATACTTATATGCATTGTTTTAGACACACCTACTTAAAATAGGATGCCAAAAAAATTAGAACACACACACACACACACACACACACACACACACACACACACACACACACAAATGACAGGTCTTTTATTTTGTTAAACTGTTGGGGCGAAGGGGGAATTTAACAGGTTTTGCAAGCCTTTATATGTATTCAAGATCTGAAACTTCCTCCAACAAAATATGGTGAATGGCACAACTTTAAGTAAGCAAGCATTTCACAATTTCTGTGGATACTTTAAAAATGTCTCTGTGCCTTTTAGGATCACCCATGAACAGTAAAGGAAAAAGCAGCTAAGAAATATGCTACAGACTAGCCCTTAGTAAAGCAGCAAGGAAGACTTCAGATAAGATATTAAAATATCATGATGTCTTTACACCTACAAAAACCAGAGTTATGAAAACCATGGTATTCCCTGTGACATTCTATGGAAGTAAAAGTTGGACTTTGAAAAAGCAAAATAAAAAGAATATTGAAGCTTTTGAACTTTGAGAATACCATGGACAGTCAAGAAAATAAACAAGTGTTCATAAAATAAATCAACCCAGAGCTCTCACTAGTGTCAAACTGGTGGCCCACGGGCCAGATGCGTCACATGCAGGCCATGCTCTCTTCAGCTCCACAAAGGCAAAAAAAAAATCACAAAATGTCACATGACAGCAACATGATGCTGCAAGTTTGATACCCATGCAATAGAGTGACAAATGTATAGTCTCAGATTATCTTTCTTCAGGCACATCTATATAAGTGGAATCATGTTCCTGATGTCTGAAATAACAATGCAATGTGTTCTTTAACAACTTTTCAACTTTGCAGAAATCTGCTATCTGAGAACCAAACAGCCCTCAACAGCCCTCATGTTCTGATTTTTCTTGTTCTGAGCTTCACAGATATGATGCTACTAGATACCTAGGACAGTTGAGCTTAAATAAATGGCCTATGACAGAGATGCTGAACCTATGGGAAACATGCCGGAAGTGGCATGCAGAGCCACTTCTGCCGGCATGCAAGAGGTCACCCAGAAGAGCCGCACTGAGCATGCGTGCGCGCCCCCCAGCAGCCAGCTGATTGTCGGGTATCTGCCACACATGCGTGTGGGGAGACGTGCATAGGAGAGGTGTGCGCATGCGTAGAGACATGCAGTGTGTGGGGGGGTTGCGTGCACATGTGCAGAGGTGTGTGGTGGTGGGGTTACGCACACATGCGCAGCGGTGTGGGGGGAGCCGCACACATGCGCAAGCACTTTTGGCACGCAAGGTGGAAAAGGTTAGTCATCACTGGCCTATGACCTACTTTTTTTTCTTAGAGATTTTCTATATTTTATGCCTTAATACTTTCATACTGTAGAGAGTAATGAAGATAACCTTGACAGAAATATACAAAAAACTGCTGCCTTGGCAAAGGGAGACTGAAACATTTTGTAACCTCTGAAATGAACATTTTGAAATAACTGAAGCAGATGTCTCCCTGTGATGACCCGGAGTGTATCAAAAATATAACAAAAACCAAAACATAAATAAAGGTACTTTAATGCCTTCAACTTGGCTTCACTGTTTAATTGTTCACAGTTGAAGATTAAACTATTTTCAGAATAACATTCCAAACGAAAGAAATACAGTTCATATTCAAAGAGTAGACAATGAAGCAAAAACCAATAACAAACCGCACTGAAGAAAGTTCCAAGACAGACCAGGATAAATAATTACAAACTTCAGGAAGATAACCAGGTATAGTCCATTGGAAGAATGCCAACCAAGATAAACCTCATCCAGGAAAAGCACTCATTTGTCTCCAGCGTTTGTTAGCATGCAGGTCCAAACTCTTATGCAGATCTCACACCTGCAACCCATGAAGAGGATCATGGCCCTCTCCTCCCAAGTAGACCATGTTTTTTTTCCTGATCCTCTCCTCCCTCCGTGCCCTAGGATGGATAGGGGATGGGCCTGGGTCCTTCTCTGACTGCTCAGCTGGCCTCTGCCCTTCCCCAGCCTCCTCCACCACCTCTGGAGCCACATTTCCACTCCCTGTTGGCTGTTCCTCCTCTCCCTCAGAGTCAGTCTCTACCAGGGGCATGACACTCCCTGATTCACTGAAGTATAAGAAGGGGGAAGCACAGTCAGACTTCTGAGATTTCTGTTGTTAAAGCCAATCTCAAAAAAAGTAGTTCTAGTCTTCCTATGGAATGGATTTCATGGTCTGCTCTACCTAGCAGGACTGACACATCCAAATAATTACATTCTACAAGCGGTACTTCATTTATCACATCTTTGTTTAAAATGGTGTTGAACTTATTTTAGCACATAGGCATAGGAAGCTCCCCCCAAAGAATGAAATATTTTGGGAAATATTAAAAAGGCAGGATAAAATATTAAAACAAAAAAATCTTAAGGGAGGCAGAAACCAGCCCCAGTTTCCCTGCCCCAAGCAGAAACTGAGGAGGCCAGCTTTTAGAAATGCAGATTTGGTAATCCATTCAGAAAGATTGGCTCAGAAAGAAACTCAGAAAAGCAACAAACAAAAGGATGACAAAATTAGATCAAACACCTAGGATTTACAATTCCTCTTTTTCCTATAGAGCCAACTATGAGCCCCATAGGAATCCAGAGGTATAAAAACCAGTGGTGGGATTACATTTTTTTTTACTACCGGTTCTGTGGGCGTGGCTTGGTGGGCATGGCATGTCATGGCAGGGTAAGGATACTGTAAAATCTCCATTCCCTCCCCACTCCTGGGGAAAGGTTACTGCAAAATCTCATTCCCTCCCCACCCCACTAACCTGCTTTCCAGTTCCATTCTCTTGTGCAGGCAACAAAAGAAGATCCAGCCAATCAGCAGAGAATAGATGAGGCAGAAAATAGATGGGGGTGGGGCCAGTCAGAGGTGGTATTTGCCAGTTCTCCGAACTACTCAAAATTTCCGCTACCAGTTCTCCAGAACTGGTCAGAACCTGTTGAATACTACTGCTGATAAAAACCCACCCATTCTAAACTCCATTTTTCCAGCTGCCCAGAACCACCAACCCTGGTGGTTCTGTTCATAAAAAAATGGACCTTCTTTTCAATCAACCTCCAGCCTCCATTTTGTTTCCAACATCTTCCACCCATCTTGGAACTGAACCAAATGGATTTTCATTATTTTCTACCTCAAATTGTTTGGACATGGCTTTGTCAAAACTCAGCAGCATAAGACGGAGTGGGTCTCAGCCACAAAACATGGGACTGGAAGTATATTCTGTAGTAAAGTTGAAGATTGTCCCAGTAAGTAATCAATTTGTGAGTCGTAAGTAAATTTTGTATTCTGTTCTCACATCTTTTAGTCTAGGACAGGAAAAATTGAAGACTTCAAAAACTTTTAAATACAAGCCCAGCCCCATAAATTCATCTGGAACATTCAAGGGTACTCTTTCTATGAAAAATAAATAGAAAACATGACTCGGCCAAAATTCAACTTCACACATAAATAATTGTCAGTACACAATTCATATATTGTTGACGGCATCTAAAACTGAAATTAAAGATTCTGTATGGAATGTCTAGATTTGTAAGCCTACTTTAGGTTGGGAGACTAAAGACTGGAGAAAGGGGAGTATATCAATTAGGCTTTTACAGAATTTCAAGTCTTGCCGCAAATTCGTTTTGACCCTGTCAAAAAGCCATGGAAGTCATAATTGTCCCAAAAAGTGCTTTTTTCAAATGGCAACTGAATTTTCTTGATTTTTCTTGAAGTCGTTTCACTTCTCCCCAAACTTCTTTAGTTCAACTAACTGGAGGGGGATGGAAATGACTTATATTAATGAAACCACCTGGGGGTAAATCTGTGTCCTCAGAGTCACCTGAATCAGAGTGCAAATGGGTGTGGAACCATTGTGGGACTGCTGAAAGGGCCACATTGTGAACAGGAGATAAGTGGTGTTGTATCCCTCCCCCTCTGTTGAGAGACAGCTGTTCAATTTTCACATAGAGAGCCTCTTCAATTCCTATTTCAAACCAGTAGGTCCTCCCTATCCAGCATGTGGACTGAATATGTATACATATTCAGTTCTATACACGTCTCCATGTATTTTCATTTGTGTATATACTTTGTGCAAATGGTTTTTCCACAGGGCAAAAAGTCAGATGTGCTTTTAGTGAATTTAGAACCATGATGCCTTTAAAATGACAATAGCTAAAGTAAATGAGTATTTCCATGGCAGAAATAATTTCTTCTCTGCAGTATCCTAGGTAATGAATTGTATTTGTGTTGGGCCTGGTTTTATACTGTAGCTCCAACAGACATGTAAAATAAATAGGTAGTTATTGGATATTTTGCCTACAAAGATCAGAATCATGCAAGCAATAGTATTTCCTGTAGAAAGGGGAAAGAATATTGATTCTCCTGAGAATGTCACCGTCAGCCAAGAAAACAAACAAATGGATCATCAAGCATATCAACCCAGAGTTCTCACAAGAGCCACAAATGATCAGGCTCAAATTATCCTGCTTCAGACAAAGACCTAGCTTTCTAGAGAAGACTGTAAGGTTTGGAAGGATGAAAGGAAAGAGAATAGGATGATCAGCACAAATGGATGGATTCAATTATGGTGGTAATTCCTTCACTTTTAGAAGACCTGAAAGACCAGGTTAAGTAGAGAGTATTTATATGGTTGCTAAGACTTGGTGCCAAGTTTATAACACTCAGTCATTTATTGGATACAGGAGAATACATATGTGTGACTGAATATAACCTTTATTCTTTGCAGTATTTATGGGCCTTCCAAATGCATCCAATTAGTAGGTATAAGACATAATCCATACATATCCATGATATTATTATATAACATTGCCTGTCATAATGCCATAAGATTGACTTGAATCTTGACATCTTGATTTCTTCTAGTTGTGAACTCTGATGGGTTGTTGCTAAGACTTCATAATGGAGGCATAGCAGTACTTTAGCAAGTTATTAATATACAGACATTGGAACTGCATTAACCTCCTGTTAATACTCTCGTATTAACCTCCTGTTACTCTTTCCCTTCTTCTGTCAAGTATCATCAATTTTTTTAATTGCAAGCTACCTTTTAGGCAGTATTGGCAAATCACACATAAAGCAGTTAGCTAGGAGTCACATATCCAACAAAAACTCCTGACCAAAGTTAACCAAGAGCCCAAAGTTAACCAAGATTAATATGTTGTGTGAATATATCTTTAAGCTTGTTGGGTAAATATAGCCTTCAGATGAACATTATTAAAATCACTGCTATTGTTCTTTTATTGTATTAATGATATTAGATTCATAAATGTTGTGACTTTCTAAAAAGCCTTGGATATGCTGAGCTACTGCAAATGAGCTACATATATGTGAACAATAATGTTAGATGAACAAGGCATTTTCTCTTGGGAATATTAAAAAATAGACTAAAATAACAGTTTGATAGCAGTTACTTTAAAAAGTAGTAACCTCTCAAAATGAGAATGGGTATAACAAAAATAAGCTGGAACTCAGAGTTCTGTCCCAGGAATAGGTCAACTTGTTATGTGTTGCAGACAGACATCACAAGATATTTTGATCACTGTTACCTGTGATAAAATTTTAAGCCAAGAGGTGAAGAAAATGAAACATTTTCAAAACTGTCAAAAAGATTGGGTTTTACCTTTAGTTTTGTAAGTAAGCCCTCCTGCCAGGCTATGACTGATGGAACCACCTGTCACAGTGGAGCAAGGAATGCAAAACTTGCATGAATGAAAAAAAAAGTTGTTTGTGCAAAGCAGATTCTGGATTCAGAGTCATGGCTCTTATTCCTGAAAGTCAGTCCTTTTACATGAATTCACTTCCATCTTCTCATTAACATTCCACCTACTTTAAACTGCTACGTGTTGTGTCTCTGTGTCACACTGACACAGAGCTTGCGGGTACAGCTCAGTTAAAAAAAATCAATTCATCCAATATATGGCAGCAAAAAGCTAATGTTTTCTCTATCTTACTTCTGCCATCTAAATGTTTGCATCTGGATTTTTGGGGAAAATCACGAGCCTTTGAAATGATAGCAGCTAAAATAAGAAAGAGTGGACTTCTACTATGTGTAGTCATGTGAGGCCAGCCAGTGTAATCCAATCTCCAATACATTTTCTGATTACCAAAGATGGATTGTCTAAAGTTTAGAGTCAGCTGAAAGCAGAGTACTAAGGTGAGTAGAGCTAACATTAATTCTTATTTTATTTCTTGACTGGTTTCGTGAGTATGTGAAACAAAATCAGAAATGAAATGCTGAGATTCAGATGGATGTTTCTCATTCTTTGGAGTTCAACCACAGTATTAAAGTCTTCCCTAGTTGGAAGTCCATATGAGCATCTATTACTTTGCAAGCAACCTACAGAAGTGCTAAATCATATTTTTCCAAGCTTTGACATTCTGAACTGTGCATTCAAATGAATCATCTTGAAATTCATCAGAGAAGCAGTTCAACAAATAATAAAGGGATATTGTTTCTTAGCTATCAGATTTTGTGATCCCTGAACTTGAGACATAACCAAATACACTCTGCCTCTTTCCCTACCTCATCTCTTTCCTTATCAAAAGCTTTACATATAATAGCATTTCTGAGAATGATCAGGAAGATACAAGGTTAAAAAATTACTTCAGCCCTCATCTACCCCAACACTGACAATATTAACTAATCAAAGTTCTCCAGAGGTTTAAAGAAAAGTTAAAATTACATGATTGTTGAAATAGCAGGAGATACTATACCATTTCAGACAAGTGACTGTCCAGTCTCTTCTTAAAAACCTTCAGTGATGAAGGACCCACAACATCTGAATGCAAGCTGTTCTATTGTCGGAAGTATCTCCTTAATTCCAGGTTGCTTCTCGCCTTGATTAGTTTCCATCCATTGTTTCTTGCCCTGCCTTCTGGTGCTTTGAAAAATAAGTTGATCCCCTCTTCTTTGTGGCAGCCTTTGTGGCATTTGGAGGAGTCCAACAGCATTTTTTTCTGACCAACACATTTTATTGAAAGTGTATGCCTCTTAATAAAATCTGTTATTGGAAAATGGGCTACTAGATTCCTTTTGTTTTTTGGCTATCAGTTTAACACAGCTGTCTTCCTACAATGATTGAACTCCTTGACTTGGTTGGTTAGAATGCAGTGCTGCAGGGCTAACTCACTGCTCACTCCATGAGTTTGATTATTTATTTATTTATTTATTTATTTATTTATTTATTTATTTGGTTGGTTTGTCAATTGCTTACAAGATAATAGGTATAAGTAAAAACATAATTATGAATACATGGATACATATAAGAAAAAGAAAAGAAAAGAAAAGAAACAATAGGACAGGGACGGTAGGCACGTTGATGCACTTATGCACGCCCCCTACAGACCTCTTAGGAAAGGGGTGAGGTCAATAGTAGGTTCTGAGTGGCTCAAGATTGATTCAGCCTTCCATCCTTCCAATGATGGGTAAAATGAGGACCCAGATTGTTGGGAGCAATACGCTAACTATAAACCACTTAGAGAGGGCTGTAAAGCACTGTGAAGTGGTATATAAGTCTAAGTGCTATAGCTATATGTACACTGACTGGAAGCAGTTTTCCAGAGTCTCAGACCAGAAGCTCTTGGAGGATTATCTGGAAATGACCAAAGCTGAATGTGAAACCATCTGTATGCAGAACATGTTCTTTGCCTGAGAGTGCAACAATCCAACCTGGTGATGAATTGTATTATCCAGCCATTGTTACAGTGATACATCAGAATGTATACAAGCTTTATATTGCCACAGCAATGGGTGGATGATACTATAAATTATAAGGATGGTAGCTGCAGTTGTGGTGCACTTGGAAAGAACATATATATACAACTAAACAGAACTCTGTACAGAAAGTAACAAATGCCTACTAAATTGGCACTTTTTACAAAAAATGTAAATCTTTTCCTATTGTGTGATGTCCTTGCAATCTCTGAAAGTAGTGAGTTCTTAATCTTCAGAATACTCCTTTATTAATGCTTACAAGATCCATTTAGTTTCATTTAGTGTTGGTAATGTAACTAGTGTCTAATTAATGTGCCACTTTTTGGGAGAAAAAAATTAGAATATTCTTCCAGCTGTCATCTAGCAGAACATTTCCCCCTTTTTACACTATAACCATCATGACTATCATTTTTTCTTCTCTTACCTGTTTAAGAGTGTTTACATTTGGAGCTGCTCAAGGAAAGTAACTGAGAGGCAATGTCAAGTTTACAAGCTTTAATATTCTTTTCTAAGAGGTTGACAGGAAAAAAACACACACACTTCCAAGTTTTTGCTTGCACTATAGTGGTCCAAATATATGAATTTATGTTGCTGCAGCTGATGTGCAGTCATATAAAGCAACATTATTTTTCAACCCACTTTCAATACAACACACAAGATGGCTAGCAGTAAAATCCGTAATAAAAAATAACAATGCTCTCTAGAAATTTGAAAAAGGACACATAAAATAGCATATAACCAAAACATGTTAAGATCCAGAATAACAAAGAAAACAAATTAAATGACTAGTCAAATACTTACATATATGAAAAGTTATTTGTCTTGGATTGCAGTACATAGAGACAAAAGTCTCTATATCAAATTGTAATATAATTTTGCTAAATTATCTACTTTGATTTTTCCACATTACTGAAATCAAACTGATTACTCTATGATTCCCTCAGTCCTAAAAGGGATCTTCTAGTCCAACCCACTGCCCATGGGAGGACATCCTATATCATTCTGTGCAGATGTCTGTCCAATCTCTTTCTAAAAACTTCCAGTAATGAAGCACCCACAACTTCTGGAGACCAGTCATTCCACTGACTTGTTAATTGTTCTTCCTGTCAAAAAATTTCTCCTTGGTTCTCAGTTGGATCACTTTTGAATGATCTTCCACCATTACTTCTTGGCCCTCACTCAGGTCCTTTGGGAAATAAGTTGACCACTCTTCCCTGTGACAGCCCTCAAGAATTGGAAGTCTGCTATCATATCACCCCTATTCCTTCTATGTGTTAAAACAACATATCTAGGTCCCCAAATCATTCATTATATGGTTTAGCCTCCAGATGCCTTATCATCATCATATTAATAAATACATCAGTTAAACATTTTCTGTTTTATTGAAGAAACACACATCATTTGCCCTGCCTTCCCCAGGATTTCTCAAAGCTAATATGTAAAGGCTTCAGTCAAACAATTAGTAAATTGCAGTCCAACTGTTCTTTGAGATTTGAACACATTAAAAGTGTTCCGCCAGGTAGATAAGGTAGGCGTGCAGGCCCCTTCCCTTAACTTTTGCCATCTTATGGATTTACACAGCATGCCTTCATCGTAGTAGCCCCTGCTTTTTGAAACACCCTTGCTCTGAAATCCAGCCCTTATGCTCTATGAAAATCTGGATGATAATGGCTGGAGACTAGTAAAGTGGTTTGTAGATATATGGAAGGATGCTTTCTGGGGATTTTTTCTGATGGTCTTTTTTAACCACATGAATTAGAGAGTTGACTGTCTGAGCTGCATATGCATACTTTCTGTTTGGTTTGAACTTAAGCCATGCTTTTCTCCTTGTCGCTTTAGTATGGATCTGGCTTATCTCTGTTAAGTCATCTTCCTTACTGTCTACACATCAATTCATGCTGATGATGTCATTGTAATCTCTCTCTCACTGAAGATCTCCTTGAGTAAAGTGCAAATATCTGCATGAGGGACAGTTTCTTTGTCACATTGAATCTGAAACTGCAGAGGTGAATAGAAGCCTTCATGCATATAGGAAGAGTCCCTGCTGAAAACAATTATAACACATAATAAGTGATTTTGTAATTTCTGCTTTTACAATCACTTTTTCCCCATCCCTGCAACCAGAATCTGCCTCAATATAAATTAGAAGTATTTTACCATGTCCTGCATTTGTAAAGGGAGACATGTTTTTTATATAGGAATATATTCCTATATTATTACAATAGTCCCAGCTCTATCAGCATGAATATCTTCATGAATGAAAGCAAATATATATGTCCCAGGATATGTATACTGGGACATGTGTATTTGCTTTTATTCATGAAGATATTTGTGCTGATAGACCTGGAACTATTGTAATAAATTAACACATTCCATTTTATTGATAATGATGGCTAAACAGGGACACAGTCCATTGCATCAGCCACCCAATGATATATGACAACCTTAGATTGAATACATTTATTTCCTTTGACTTTCACTGATCATCTGGCATGTTTTATTGGATTCCCACCTTGAACACAAACCATGGGAAAAGAAGGTATCTAATCCTTCGACAGTGGTATCAGAAGTTGAAAAGTATGCTTTTATAATTTTCACATCATTTGGAAAGTGCTTTCATTGATACTACTTCCTGCTGCGTTTTTCTTTTTGATACCATGTCACGCTGCTGGCACATATTTTTCCTGGGATCATCTACAGGCCCAAAATCTTTTTCATTGACATTACTACCAAGCTAAATATTGTCCTTCCTATTCCTATTATGTGCCCATATTCTGAACTACAGATTTGTTCATGAATTATTTGTGCCTTCCTCATAAGCAAAGGAATAATAGAAGATGGCTACCTTATTTATTGGAGAATGATAGTATCTATCCAAATTTGTGTGATCTCAAAAAGCTAAGCAAAATTGGACCTGATTAGTAAATTGAAGGGAGACAATGAGGAAATCCAGAAGCCATGGGAATAAACTTGGGAAGTTGAAAAATACCCCTGGAAGAAACAACAACAACAAAAGTTTATTGCTATTGCTGGAAAAAACTACATAAAGTCACTAGGAATCAACATGACCCCACAGAGACTTTGTTATTTTATTGTTCACTTTCCCAATAAACCACATAAAAAAATTTAGATTCTACAATAAATATAAATGATCATATAACTCTTGTTGTATTTTCATGAGAAATTTTAGGTTATAGGAGTGTAGTTATTTGTTGTTATGATCTGAAGGCCAGGTTGTGTGGATGGATCTATTTAATTACTTACTACAATGCATTAAAACAATAACAGGCAAGTTACTAAAAACAATAAAGTATTACAAGACCAATAGCAGAATAAATAAAAAACAGAGAGATAAAAACATGAGTCATTGTTCTTGAGCATTGATTTGCCATTGCTGAGCAGAGATTAGGTCTGTAAATAATGCAAATAATCGATAACTTTACCTTTGTCTTTTTCATCCTCCCAAAGAAGCAACCCTATGAGTTACAGCAAACAACAAGATTAAAAACCTGTTTTCAAGAGCCTATAGAGTTTTAAAATTTGAGCCATTGCTAAGCCAGGTCAATGCTTTTGAAAAGGCACCCCATGTGTAATCAAACAGAAACAAATTTATTTATGACTAAAGAAGGAAAGAGGACTTTTGGGGGTGTGGGAGGAAAATTTCATGTTTATCTCTTAATCCTACGAGCCATATTTCTAATTATACTACTTAAGACAACTAGAAAGTATCATTCTTCAAATATGACGAGACATGTTCAGGATAGTGATGCAAGTCTGAATATAACTGTCCCGTCAGATTTGTCAGTAGCTGTTTTTGATAAGGATTTCCTAAATGGTTCATAGAAACACACACACACACACACACACACACACACAATTATTCTGTGGCACAGGGGAAAAAAGCTGCTTTAGTTTGCCCAGTGTTTGCATTTTCCTGAGATGACATTTTGGGCTCAGTGCAGCATAACTAATGAGTTACTCAAAATTGGCTGTAAATAAGAGACGTCAGAGCAGGCATTGCACGGTTGATTTGGAGCAGGTAGCACCTCCATTTCTTCCCCACCTCTGTTGTTTTACTGTCAAGGCAGATGCATATTAAGCAGGATTTCAGTCCCATAAAACAAACAAACTAAAGCGGGCAGAGATGGGTTGGAATATATTGGGTGGGATTTGCATTAACTAGCTTATCGTAAGTGAACTACCCAACGTGCATAATGTTTCCCTTGGATTTGAAAGCAAATGGGCTGCGTGATAAATTTCTTCCTCAAAGATCTTTATTCCTGCAAATGTCGGAGGTGATTAAAGACATTAATTTCACTTTGGAAACCTTGGGGGTGTTCTGCATGGGGGCCTTCACATCCAGAGTGTCTCCTAATCCTTTTGGTTTCTTATCCAATCAGCAAAGTACTATCAAATTCATTGGAATTAGAACTGGGTGCCAAATTGCTATCTGAAATCCCCACTAAATTTATACAAAAAAGAAAATGGATGGACAATTTTTCTGAACATCTTACAAGGAAGGGGAAATTCTCTAACTGTTCTATAAGGGTGGCACTCAACCCTTGTAATACTATGAAGGAGAGATTCTGCAGGGACAACTGCCCTTGGGACTTAATGGAAATGTGGGAAACCAGCAAGCTGCAGATCTCTGGAAAGATGATGAGCTACTGAAAGCTAGGAGATTCAAAAGCACCCCCTTTGATCACCCTGCAAATTATTGAAGAGTAGAAAAGGGCCATTTAGACCAGAAATCCAAATTAAAGCATCCTTAACTTTCAACCCTCTCTTTTAATCCATCCATAGAAAGGAGGATAACCATCTGTCTTATGAATTAGTATCACTGTCCAATTGTTCAGATTATTAGAAAGTTTTTGCCATGTCCTGCATGTCCTGCATTCTGGGATAACAGAGAACAAGTTCTGACCTTCTGTGCGACGACTTGTAACACACCTCCAAGGGAGAGTGTATTCAGCAGCTTCTGACCAGTTCTGGAGAACCGGTAGCGGAAATTTGAGTAGTTCAGAGAACCAGCAAATACAACCTCTGACTGGCCCTGCCCCCATCTATTCTCTGCCTCCCATTGAATCCCAGCTGATCGGCTGGGTCTTCTTTTGTTGCCCTGCACAGGAGAACGGAGCTGGAAAGCAGGTTAGTGGGTTGGGAAGGAATGGGATTTTGCAGTAACCTTCCTCCAGGAGCAGGGAGGGAATGGAGATTTTACAGTATCTGTTGGATTGTAGGTGTAAGGAAGACATTGAATCGAGGTAATGCTAGAACTTCTTTATTCAAGTAACTGTAGCCCTCCTTTTATCGGAGCTGTTAGATGGGACAACCAATCAGCTTGAAGTATTTCCCCACCTAATTGGCAGACCAGAGGGAAAACTCCCCCTTTCAATGGAACATAACAGTATCCTTCCCCTGCTGCACCCATCAAGCCACGCCCCACAGAACCGATAGTAAAAAAATGAATCCCACCACTGGAGAAAAGAGTGGTCAGGCAACTGGGACAGAGCTAGTATATTATGGCTGGTCTGGTGCAGTGTTTTTTTTTTAAATAATTTGGCAACTGCAGCTGAGCAGGAAAGTTTGGGCCAAAGCTAACATGCTATTCTTATTTAAAATGGCAACGGCAAGGACACTATGTGAACCTGTGTGGGGGCTGGGCAGAGATGAAATTGCACATCATTAAAAAAAAACAAGGCACAGTTGATAAGTAGTAACAGGAGTTACAAAAAGAGCCCTCCTATGACACAGACTACCATTGACAGAGCAACACAAAGTTGGATCTATTTTGACAAGGGTCCTTGACATCAGGCATCAGTCAAACAGCTCCATTTTAGAGCTGGGGAATCTAGTTTGATTTATGGGCCTGTCACTGTCACTGTCTCCCCAGGAATATAGTACCTGTTAAAACTCCAACTTTATCTTAAACTATTTTTAAAATGTTTTATCAACTATCTATAAAATGTTGATAAATACTTATGAGAGTGTCAATCAATAAATGCCAGTTTTGCAATGCTTGCAGGATGGCCGGTTCTCCTCACTAAGAGGAAGTAGGGTTAGAACAGCCTATATACTATCATTTCCAACACAAACTTTCAGATACTTGCCACATGGGACCCTCATATCTGCCCCTCAGTCATTTTTAATCAAAGCTAAATACATCCAGATTCCTCATCCTGTTCTTATCAGACAGTTTTCAATTCCCTCATGATCCTCACGGCCTTCATCTCAGCATTTATTTCTCTAAACCTTTCTTAAATTCTGGTGCACAGAACCGTGTAAACTATACCATGTAGAACAATTACTGCCCATGATTTAGATACAGTATTTGTTTTGTTTTAATTTGGTGGTGAAGCCTGCTTCTCCTAGTGGTGCTGTTTGATACTTGCTCACCAGAGGTGGTATTCGGCAGGTTCTGACCAGTTCTGGAGAACTGGTAGCGGAAATTTAGAGTAGTTCAGAGAATCAGGAAATACTACCTCTGACTGGAGATTTTACAGTATCCTTCCGCTGCCATGCCCACCAAGCCACACCCACAGAACCGGTAGTAAAAAAAATTGAATCCCACCACTGTCGCTCACCAGAGCAGTGTTGAGTTGAACACAGACCAGGCTGACCTCAGGCCCAGGGCGACAAGTAGTTTTTTTTGTCGCAACCCATGGATCTACAGTCATCTCTGTCAAAATGCAGACATAACCTGGATGCTGCATTTGATAAAGCAAGATGGCATTTGTCAATCTTAATAGCAAAATCTGCGCTTGCGGGAATAATGCTAGGAAGAACATAATGATGATTTATTTTGTTTCAATTTGCCTTCTTGCATTCGGTGATGAATTGTACTGCTTATTCACCATCTATAATTCCATATTATTGTATTCATATATACCATTACCAAACTAGGTTTTTCATTCTATATTTGTCAGGTTAATTTCTTTTTTCCCAAATGACATATTTGTCTCAACATTTTCAGAATGTTCTTAGGAACAGAAATTTCAGAATAATAGAAAAACAGAGTTGGAAGGGACCTTGGGGAGCAGGGTTGTCTTGTAGTCCAACCCCCTGCTGAAGTAGGAAACCCAATACCAAAATTAGGGCATGTCATTTAATGGGATAAAAATTATTTTTTGCTATTTTTTTTCAGTGGGGGATTATAAAAATATATGTTTTTATATCAATAATTCAAATCTGCTGTTATTTTTGCAACTGTATAACATTTAGCTTGATAAATCCATGTCTGATCATATGCCCTACAAAAGTCTCTTGTGACCAATACTCTTAACTTTATCTTCTCAAAATTACACCTTATGCTACAAAAATTAAAGTTTTTCTGCATGAATCTTATCTAGCTAAGCAAAAAATAATCCATGCAATCATAAACTAACATCAGAAAGCAATTATCTGAGTTACAAAAACATTTAAGCAAGTTTCATCAAGTCTCAATACCATTTCAGACAGATGGTTGTCCAATCTCTTCTTAAAAACTTCCAGTGTTGGACCACCCAAAAGTTCTGTAGGCAAGCTGTTCTACTGATTAATTGTTCTTAAAATTAAAATTAATTTAAAATTAATTTAATTGTATTAATTTTAATGAAATTAAATTAATTTTATTCTCTTTTTTATGTTCAATTTTTTAACCTTATCAAGATGGTTCTGAATTTTGTTCTTGTTTCTAGAGCATTAACTATTCCATCCAGTTTTGTATCATCTACAAATCTGATAAGCATTCTTTTCACCTCCTCATTCATGTCTTTAATGAAGGAAACCTAGCCCAGGACTGAACCTTGTGGAACTCCACTTAATTGCTTACTGTAATTTGATGGGGAACTACTGATAAGAATTTTCTCAATATGTGTTTCAAGCTGTCTGTGGAGAATATATATTTTATTCAGTTCATGCTTGTATTATTTATTAATCAGATTGTCATATAATGCTGGGTCAAATGCTTTGAGGAAGTCAGGATGTATTATATTCATAGCATACCCACAATCAGTTGAAGTTAATTAAAAATGAAATAACGTTTGCCTGATAGGACAGGTTTTTAAACAAGTCGGTGCAATCATTGTATTATAGTTCAGTTGTTCTGGAAGTGATTGCTCCATGGTTCCTTGAGTCTTCCTTTATTTTAAAAACACAGAGACATCAGGATTTCTCAAAGCTAAAAGTTCACAATTAGCAAAATTCTTCAGCAATCCAACTCTTTATTGAGATTTGAAGTCATTCAAGGGATTTCCTTTTAAGCTTGAATTGCACCTCTGCTCCTCAACTAGCATTTCACAATTGCACAATGGAATGTCTATTCTTTCTTTTTAAAACCAAGACTAGATTAAAATAGGATTTGAATAGGTCTGCCTATTCTTTGTTATCTGTAACTCTTTTAATATCTTGCATAGCAGTACCATCCATTATTTTTTGAAATTATTTTGAACTTATCAAAAAAAAGCTCTGTATAATCAACCCCTTGTCAATTTTGAGGAACTGATTCTGAGCTGTAGTCTTCCTAGAGAATATCTAAAAATCAAGGTTATCTATATATACAAGTAGTCCTTGACTTACAACCACAATTGAGCCCAAAATTTTGGTTGCTAAGCGAGACATTTCTTACGTGAGTTTTGCCCCATTTTACAACCTTTCGTGCCACAGTTGTTAAGTGAATCACTGCACTTGTTCAGACAGTAACATAGTTGTTTAGTAAATCTGGCTTCCCCAATTGACTTTGCTTGTCAGAAGGTCACAAAAGATGATAACATGCCCCAGGACACTGCAACTGTCACAAATATGAGTCAGTTGCCAAGCATTCGAATTTTGATCATTTGACCATAGGAGTGCTGCAACACTCATAAGTGTGAAAGACGGTCATAAGTCACTTTTTTCAGTGCCGTTGTCACTTTGAACAAACTGTTGTAAGTTGAGGACTACCTGTACTGTGCCACAGATCCAGCCCCTTAGCTCTCCTCCTTTATGTGTCATTTAAAAAAAAAATCAGTGTTAAGCTTTTCTACAGCCCTCTAGGGAGGAACTGTCTTGAACCTTTCCTTCCTACCAAAGAATATCAACTTTGCTGTCCCTTGCTTCTCTGGAATGGAGTCCTGGGAATCCACAGATACTAACCTCTGCAAGCATCATAGACCAGGGCTGTCCAATCTTGGCAGGTTTAAGACTTCTGGACTTCAATTCAATTAGCAAGTTCTCAAAGTTGGACATCCTATTATAGACCATAGAGGTTAAAAAGGTCTGTGTTCTTCACAAAATGGCTGAAACTTTCTCCTTTTTTTAAAAACTTAGTTGGTTTACAATAGCTACAGTACAGGTATTGTTTATGTCTTTAGTCTGCTTTTCTTTATAGAAGTCCCATTTGCCATCTAAATCTGCCTTCTGTTTTAGGTTCAATCAAATCAGAATAGAGCTGGAAGGTACTTTGTAGATCTTCTACTCCAACCCTCTGCTCCAGCAGGAGAACCTCTACCATTTCAGAAAAGTGACTGTCCAGTCTCTTCTTAAAGACCTCCAGTGATGAAGCACCCACAACTTCTGAAGGCAAGCTGTTCCACTGGTTAATTGTCTTCACTCTTAGGAATTTTCTCCTTAATTCCAGGTTGCTTCTCTCTTCGATTAGTTTCCATCCATTGTTTCTTCTCTTGCCTTCTGGTGCTTTGGAAAATAATTTGACCTCCTCTTCTTTGTGGCAGTCCCTCAAGTAGTGGACTACTGCTATCCGATATTTATTTCTTGGTTCTTTTTTTGCTTTAAAAAGTAATATCTTCCTCTGTTATCTGATTGGAATCATAGATCAGTTCAGCAATACTTTGAGTCGGACTTTTTGCCTTTCAAATTGTTTCTACCTTTTCCACCTGAATTCCCAGTTGGAGACATTAACTAGGAGGTCCTTGAACTAGACAGTATAAACTTATAGAATAGAAAGAAACCACTGCAATTCATTTGACTCAGGAGTGGGCAACCTTTTCTTAGACATGGTAGATGGTTTGCAGTTATAATTTCGTGAAAGCCAAAAGCTGCAGTGGGTAGGGCAATATTATAAAAAGCACGAGGTTGCAATTTTCTTTCTCCCCTTCCCCCCCACGAATAATTTTAGGAGGGAATCGTTTCAGATACAGGTAGTCCTCGACTTACAATAGCTCCTTTGGTGAACGTTCAAGTTACAACGGCACTGAAAAAAAGTGACATGACCATTTTTCATACTTATTGTTCTGACCTGGCTCCCAAACATGACAAACACTTTGTAGTTAAATAAATTATTCCTTTATTAGGAGTGCCAGCAGCCCCAGAAAAAAGTCTCTGTCTCTCTCACAGCAGTCTAACAAGCCTATCCAGCAGGAAGATGAATAAGTTGTCTGCCACACCTTTTCAGCTTTGCCCCCTCCCTTTTATCCCCAGAGCTAGGGTGGGGCTTCGCTAGCAGCAGTGGCTCTTCTGTCCCAAGGACTGTCCCATAGATTTCCACTGTTTTCCTCTCCTCTGCTTTCTGTGCATCCATGCATCAGGCACTGGACCCAGCTGTTCCTTCTCTTCCTCATCAGCCACCCCCAGACCTGGGGGGCTGTTGACTCTCCATCTGAGGGCTGATGGACCGCCAAGGCTGCGCTTCTGTCTGTATCTCTGAAAGCTCCATTCCCTCAGAGCTCCATTCCCACTCAGAGCTCCATTCCCACTCAGAGCTCCATTTCCCTTCAGAGGTCCATTCCCCCTCAGAGCTCTATTCCCCCTCAGAGCTCCATTTCCCCTCAGAGGTCCATTTCCCCTCAGAGGTCCATTCCCCTCAGAGCTCCATTCCCCCTCAGAGCTCCATTCCCCTCAGAGCTCCATTTCCTCAGAGGTCCATTCCCCCTCAGAGGTCCATTCCCCCTCAGAGGTCCATTCCCCCTCAGAGCTCCATTTCCCCTCAGAGGTCAATTTCCCCTCAGAGGTCAATTCCCCTCAGAGCTCCATTCCCCTCAGAGGTCCATTCCACTCAGAGCTCCATTTCCTCAGAGGTCCATTCCCACTCAGAGGTCCATTCCCCCTCAGAGCTCCATTCCCACTCAGAGCTCCATTTCCCCTCAGAGCTCCATTTCCTCAGAGCTCCATTCCCACTCAGAGCTCCATTTCCCCTCAGAGGTCAATTTCCCCTCAGAGGTCAATTTTTATTTATTTATTTTATTTATTTATTTGATTTGCCAATTGTTTACAAGATAATAAGTATAAGTGTATACATAGTTGTGAATACATGAAATGTGTACATATAAGAAAAATAAAAGAAGAATAAGAGAAACAATAGGACAGGGACGGTAGGCACGTTGGTGCGCTTATGCACGCCCCCTCAGAGCTCCATTCCCCCTCAGAGCTCCATTCCCTCAGAGGTCCATTCCCCCTCAGAGCTCCATTCCCCCTAAGAGCTCCATTCCCACTCAGAGCTCCATTTCCTCAGAGCTCCATTCCCACTCAGAGCTCCATTTCCTCAGAGGTCCATTCCCCCTCAGAGCTCTCAGATTGCCTTGATGCTGACCCTGACTCCCTCGACACCTCCCCATCTGATTTGGCTGCTGGAGGGGCCGGGGGCCAACAGGCCACAACATTTATTACCTTTGTAGCATCCCCATGATCATGTTATCAAAACTCAGATACTTGGCAACTGACTCATACTTATGACCGTTGCTGTGTCCCAAGATCATGCGATCACCTTATACAACCTTTAGACCAGCAAAATCAATGGGGAACTCAGATTCACTTAGCAACCATGTTACTAACCATCAACTGCGGTGATGCACTTAACAACTGTGGCAAGAAAAGTCCATTGTGGTTGTATTTGAAGACTGTCTGTACTTCTTTGTTTTAAAAAGACAACAATAATCAATTAGTGCATTAATGGAAACCAGCAAAATTTGAAAACTGCTCTTCTTTTGTTAATTAGCCCACAAATGGCCTAGTGTTTTCCAGGTGTTTTGGCTACTGCCCCCATATGGTGGCTATAGATCACTTCATTGGCAACAAAATATTCATTGTTATACTAATTGACAATGATGTAGACTTTCACATGACTTCACTCATTAACAGATTTAACACATTAACACATTTAGCTATTCTTTCTTAAACATTAATGCCTTATCCTTGTATGAAGAAGTCTTTATACGAAGCTGCTGGCAAAATAAAATTCAAGTTGAAATTAAAAATTAAAATAATTAAACACAACAATAAAAGAAAGAAACCCTTAAAATCTGCTTTGCAACCCCCATTAAAAAGTCAAATGCTTCTTGAATAAAAGCTATTTCTTTCTGTTGCAAAGATAATAGCAGTCAAGCTAATCTGACCTTTGTTTATGGCATATTTCAAAGTCTAGGATCAGCCATCAAATCAGCTTTCTTCATTAAGCTCTAATTATAGAGGGCTTAAGCGGGGTGTCTTTCTCTTGTGGATCTTAGAAACCAGGCAGGATCATTTAAGGAGAGGGAGAGAAACCAAGCGGGATCATTTAAGGATATGTGTGTGTGTTTGTGTGTGTATGTCCGTCCTTAAATGATCCTGCCTCGTTACTAATATATATATATATATGGAGTTTCCCACAAACTTTCATATGTATGTATGTATGTATGTACGTATGGTATTCAGCTTTGTTTGGGAATTTTCCCATGTCATTATAGTTGTGCTTTTAAAGTTGTAGCGACGTTTCAGCAGAATCTCATCTGCCATCATCAGGCTTCTGTATTGTGTTCGTTTGTGAGTCAGGCTTTCACAGCCTTTTCTGTTTTAAATTTGGTGCTTGCCTACTGCTGTGTTAGAATGGTTTTTTTTCTTCATCCTATTCATGCTTTCAGGTCTACAAAAAAAAAAAAAAAACAGATGGCACACTAGGACACACCATATATCAGAAAAAAACACACACCAACCACAACTTCAACGCCCAATCCCACCACCACCCAGCACAGATAAACTCCGTGGCCAAAACACTAATTGCCAGAACCAAATGCCTGGCAGACAAGACACACATAAAGACTGAACTATGCACCCTGACTAAAGTACTGACGGCTAACAGCTTCCACAAAAGCAAAATCGCAGGCTTGATCCACAATAACACACTGAGATATAATGGAGACCTAGAAGATAAACAGATCTATGGAACAGCTGTCCTGCCCTACATAAGAGGTACTACAGACAAAATCAGTAAGATACTACACAGGCATCACATCAAGACTGCCTTCAAAACAGACAGAAAAATAGCAGCCATCCTAAGAAACCCCAAAGATAAAATTGACCTGGAAAACCAAGGCATATATGAAGTCCCCTGCGCATCATGCCCTGCCACATACATCAGACAGACCAATAGAATAAGTACCCACCTGGATGAACACAAAAATGCAGTAAAAAAGCTGGAACACACTTCCTCACTAGTCCAACACATCAAAGCCACAGGTCATAGCATCGACTTCAATGGCACCAAAACCCTAGCCACTATAGAAACCCCCAGCTACAGAATTATCAGAGAAGCCATAGAGATTGAAAAAAGACCCGAAAGCATGAATAAAAGAGATGACTCCACCAGACTGTCAATTATCTGGAAACCTTCACTCACAAACAAAAATATCTCCACACCACAAGCCAAGCAAACCCCTGGGCACAAACAGACCCCCCCCCCGATACCTCCAACTTAAACACACCCCAACCAGGCACCCAGATGAAACCTGGCTTCCTAATAAATGATAGCCGTTCATTTACTCGAAGCCAAGCCACACTAAAAGCCTCCAATACAGGAAACACAATGTTGCCAGCCAATCAAGACAAAAAAAAAATGCTACAAAAAAGACAGAAGATATTAGAAACACCAATCAAGCAGAACACAGCAAACTCCAAGACCAATAAACACAGACCAAGACTCCCAACCAATCAGGATGAAGAAAAAACCATTCTGGCACAGCGTAGGATAGCACCAAATTTAAAACAGAAACGACTGTGAAAGCCTGACTCATAGACGAACACAATACAGAAGCCTGATGATGGCAGATGAGATTCTGCCGAAACGTCGCTACAACTTTAAAAGCACAACTATAATGACATGGGAAAATTCCCGAACAAAGCTGAATATCATACATACATACATACATACATACATACATACATACATACATACATACATGAATTAAGGGTATGCGGTTGCAAAATATAAATGCCTCTCATTTATACATATTTTTAAATATAACCTTTGCAGTTTTTTTATACCCAGGATGACATCTGAACATTTAAGGAACATGAAAGTTTGTGGGAAACTCCATTCTGACCAATGCATGAGTCAAGCAATGAGTTCACTTTGATTCTTAATAGAATGCACCAAGTCTGAAGTCTGAATTCCTCCAGTATCATTGGACTCTGCTTGAGATGATAGCAGAAATGTTTGTTTCGTGGATAAGGAAAACTTACTTGTCTGGCTAATACTCCTAAAGATAGACTAGGCCAGCTCGGGTTAGAGAAGATTGTCGTCTGTTACAATAGAGGTAGCCCTTGACTTAAGCCCAACAAATTGCCCAGCAATGAATTGCTCAGCAAGACATTTGTTAAGTGAATTTTGCTCTATTTTATGACCTGTCTGGCCACTGTTGTTAAGTGAATCACTGTAGTTGTTAAGTTAGTAGAAAGGTTATTAAGTGAATCTGGCTTCCCCATTGACTTTGTTCATCGGAAGGTCGCAAAAAGTGATCATATGACCCTGGGATAGCACAATGATCATAAATATGAACAAGTTTATGTATGCCCCTTACAGACCTCTTAGGAATGGGGTGAGGTCAATAGAGGTTGGTTTGAGGGTAAAGGAGTCGGGATTTGAGCAGGTGACAACAGAATCAGGTAGTGAGTTCCAGACATTGACCATTCTGTTGCTGAAGTCGTACTTCCTGCAATCGAGTTTGGAGTGGTTTGCGTTTAGTTTATATCTGTTGTGTGCTCTTGTGTTGTTGTGGCTGAAATATTCATTAACTGGTAAGACGTTGAACATATGCATAAGCGCACAATCATGCCTACCATCCCTGTCCTATTGTCCCCAATTATTAGTTCCTATTTCTTGTATTTAAACTTATTCTTGTTTCTGTTGTATTGTAAGCTTTTGACAAATAAATAAATAAATAAAATAAGTTGCCAAGCATCCAAATTTTGATCACGTGACCATGGGGATGCTGCAACAGTTGTAAGTGTGAAAAATGGTCACTTTTTTCAGGTTTGTTGTAACTTTGAACAGTCATTAAACGAACTGTTGTAAGTTGAGGGCTACCTATATTACCTTGAAACTTAACTCCTTACCTGCGAGGACAGAAGGCAAATATGTTGTTTCTTCCTTTTTCAAATTATGTGGAAATAAAGCAACATGGATTTGGTCAGCTGGTTTAATTTTTCTTTCAATAGTTAATTTGCAGAATGCACATGCTCCAGAGTGATTATTCTCTGATGGTTTATATTATCTAAGCTCTATCCCCACCCCTCAATAAATCTGATTTGTATGGATTGGCAGTTCAGACAATGTATTTTCTAGTCCCAGGAGGCAGCGTATGGCTCGCTTTTTGGATTGAAAAGATGAATTGTTTTGCATAATGTAAATTGGAGGTGAAGGCTGTTTTTGACTGCAGTGTTGCAAACACAATTAGTGAGATAAATACAGAACTAAATTCATCTCTTCTGAAAAGAGCTAACCTGATTGGTATGCAAAACACCCTTTTATTTGCAATCTTGGTGCTTCCTAAAGTAGTTAGCAATGCACAGGGTGGCATTCTGATTTGCAACTTTAAAAAATTCCCGAATGAATAAATCATGGAATTAATTGCCAACACCAAACCTTTGCCAGCCAGTATGAGATCAGCTCTGCTGAATGAAAGCTCTAATTGTGATAGACTCCTTGCCAGTCCTAGGGGAAATGATGCCAATATGGGAAAATGTTACCTAGGGTGCCTCATCAGTTGCAAAAGGCTGTGTCTTTCCCTTTCAGAGGTAAACGATTGATGATATATCAGCTGCATCTTTTACCTAGAGTTTTATTTCCATGCTATTTTCTCAAGTTTGGGCCGAGTGTCTGTGTCATACGCAGTGGGAATGTGATTTGACAAGAGTTTCTTATGAAGGAGGAAAGAGAACAATGGATATTTTAGATTTTACTGATAATCCTTGACTTATTACCACAATTGGGTAGGGGAATTTTGATTGTAAGTCAGGCAGTCATTTTTAGAATAAGCACAGTCTTATCTAATAAAATGAAGCCTAGGGAATCAGGATTTTATTTACTTTTCAACATCGGATATTCTTTGACATCTATCCAGTAATATTAGATGGTCTTGACAGGGAATCATTTGGGGTTTGTTCTCCTTCACAGAAGTCTAAATCTGTGGGGGAAAGGGTTCCATGATACTGGTGGTTTTTTCACATTACCAAGAGGCAATAAAAAAAAAAACAGACGTTTGCATAACATCTATATATATTCAATACTTTGGCCACCAAATGAGAAGGAAGGACTCACTGGAGAAGAGCTGAATACTGGGAACGATTGAGGGCAAAAGAAGAAGGGAATGACAGAGAATGAGGTGGCTGGATGGAGTCACTGAAGCAGTAGGCGTGAGCTTAAATGGACTCCAAAGGACTCCAGAGGACAGGAAGGCCTGGAGTAACATTGTCCATGGGGTCGCGATGGGTCGGACACGACTTCGCAACTAACAACAAATATTCATACATTTCATAACAATAATTAAAATTTGAAAAGAACTAAAATTCATCTAATTGTTAGTGTTGAAGATGCTGAGCAGAAGATTTGCACGTCTGTTGATCCTACTGCCAGTGCTCAGTATTGTTAAGCATTCTGCACTTCTCTGTTCTAGATTCCAGAACGGCTTTACCTTAAATCTGGACCTGAGTTGGTCATCCTTTCAACAAAGGTGTCCCAAAGGTGCTTTTTCAAAAGGCAATGGGACTTTCTTGGTTTTCCCCTGAAAACCTTTGCTTCTCATCCAAGAAGCTTCTTCAGTTCTGACGTGAGAATAAAGTCAGATTGACTCAGAACTGAAGAAGCTTCTTGGATGAGAAGTGAAACATCTTCAAGGAAAAACAAAGTCCAGTTTCCTTTTAAAAAAGCATTTTTGGGACAACTGTGACCTGGATGACTGAGAATCTCCATAGACATCTTTCAACAAAGGATGCCATTTAATAGATTATTTTCCTCTGACCACTCTTAGCTCCAGGGTAGGCTTTTGGAAAGTAGACTACTAGCCATTTCTAATGATGAAAACAGCTCAATAAATGTATTTATATGGGGAGGAAATTTTGGTTTTACAGAATTTTAAGTTTTGAAGTCCAAGTCCATTCAGCAGAATAACCCCAAAGAGAATATTATAAGAGATATTTGAATAAGTAACCTTTTTTTACTTAGCACATTTTTTAAATCCCCCAAAACAAAATGTAGCCGTAAAATCTGGGTCATTTGTCATAATATTCCCCATGGAGCATAAACATGGGCTATTTTATAACTTGCCTGCAAAACTCTAATGCTCTCTTTTCATCTCATTTTGACAGAAATCTGTGTTAGCATTTTCATTTAATTTTATTACAAGGACTTTAAGCCCCATTTCTCCTTCAGAATGAGTTTGTTCTGCTCAATTGTATATATGTGTGTATGTATGTGTGTGTGTGTGTGTGTGTGTGTGTGTGTGTGTATGTATATATATATATATGTATATATAATCAGAAAAGTCATGAATCCCCATGCCCCACTTTTCAAGGTGACAGCTTACGTGCTCTAAGTTTACTCTCCTTTCTGCTTTATAAAACTGCAAATGTATTTTCTTTGCTTGCCTCCCTAGTTGGGAATGTCTGAGCAGATGGCAAAGGCCTACAACCTTTCTGGGGCATTCGAAAAGAGCCTATAAGAGACTTAAATAACCAAGTGGAAGAAGAACAATTTTATTATGCTTTTAGAATACCCCATGGGACGGGCAGAAGTATCTTGAACGCTATCATGCTTGAGAGATTCTCATTAGACACGTACAGGTTTTCAGGAACGAATAAATGCAGGCAATTTGACAGCTGCAGCACATGAAATTAGGAAAACTCTATGATGGCTTAATTATTCTGTAATAAAAATTGATGGTGAGACGTGGTCAAACATTTTTATGCTAAATATATATAAATTTCTCTAGGTGCTATTCATTTCTATGTCAACTATAGAGAAAAAGGAAGCTTTATAAATCCAGTCATCTGAGCATCTGGCAGAGAAGAACATGGAACAATTATCCTGAAAGAATAGCAAAGGATTAATACCCTTTCAAGGGATAGCAATATTTTTATTTCTTCTGTAAGATGGAGAAAGGAAGGGGATAAACGGCAGCGCCTTTTATTAAAATGTACTTGTTTTTAACATCTTAGAATAGTTGATGTTATCTCACAATTTTGTCAAATCATTATTCTCCTTGGGGGGGGGGGGAAGAATTATTACATTTGACAGAGTGCTCATTTCATTTCCCCTTTATAATTGTTTGAAATAGTTCTTCAATACATACACCTACGGAGCTAGCCAGAGACACAAAAAGGAACAAAACCTTAGTATACCACATCCATACACATTTGCATGTACCTCACATATGAACTGAAAGAGACAGACAGACAGCAGGGAGACACCCTAAATGACTCTCCTAGATGAGATTTTTTACATTAGATCAGCTTTGAATGTAAAGTGTGCTATTATTTTATCCACCTATTTCACCAATAGGAATAGAATACTTAGGCTGTGCAGATGCTGCTACTAATAAAAAGAGGTTTGAACTGGGCAGAGTTTTTTTGGGTGTGTGTGTGTGTGTGTGTGTGTGTGAAATAGAAACATGGAAGCCAGAATTTTCTTGGAAAACATACATATCTGTATCTTGGCTTTGTGTCCCCCTAATAATTAACTAGAATTTGTGACCTTTCACATGCAAATGAAGTCAGAGTCTGAAAGGGATGTCAGCTGTAATTCTTTCTCAGTTTGGCTTGGAGGCTGTGCAAATGTTCTGGCAACAGTTCTTAATTGATTGCAATCAATATCTTCTCTTTTTATGCAACATGCACTGTGATGGGACTGGGGACATCTCCCTTGTCGCATTCTTTTCCAGACTGCCTAAAAGCACCATGGCTAATTTGTTTTGATGCTTAACTAATAGATAGGCACCCTGAAAGCATTTTAGGAAGACAGCTAATGAAAAAAGTACAGCCAAACAAAAGCAGCTTGCATTACAATGAGCTGCCAGAGAGGGAATATATTTTTGAAGAAGCCAATGATTCTCCCTCTATGTTGCTGTTTTATATCCAACATTATTATTGTTGTTGTTTTCTGAATGATTCACCTTGGCTTGCTGTGTCAAATCATGAAAATAATATGATTAGGGGGATTCTATGCCCAGTTCAAATTATGCTTTAGAGAAACTTAATTGAAAACTGAGCAGAAATTTTTTGATTCTATTTAAAAATGGGTACCGTATTTGCCGGCGTATAAGACGACTTTTTTGCCCTGAAAAACATGCCTCCAAGTGGGGGGGTCGTCTTATACGCCGGGAGGACTCCGACTCCCACTTCGAGCTTGAGTTGCAGCCGGGAGGGAGACTGGGGGGGAGCGGTGTGTGTGTGTGTGTGTGTGTGTGTGTGTGTGTGTGGCGGGTGTCACTCGCCACGCGCTGCAACCTTTCCCCCTCTTCCTTCCTTAGCGGTGTGGGGAGGAGAGGATTCGAAGATCCTCACGTGCGGCGTACTTTTCTTTTTCTTTTTGCACGCAGGTTTTGCATGCGGGCGGCTGTAGGTTAAGGATGGGGGAGCCCCCGGGTGGGTTATCAGGTTTTACGGTGCTTCCAACATGTGCGAACGGTGGGAGAGCGGAGAAGAGAGCGAGCGAGTGCCCCGCTGTGTGAAATCCTGCCGTCAAAGCAACACTGGGGGAGGCAGGGTATAAATTTACCAGGTTAATGTAACAATGGTGATTAATGCCCAGAACATTGTTTGCGGGTATTGGGGTGTGTGTGTGTGTGTGGTGGTGGTGAGGAGAGGTTGTCCTTTGAATGCGGAAAAGGTGTGACCTTGTGTAGGAAAATAAAGAGATCCTTTTTAGCGTGTTTGGCTTCTTTGCCTCCCTCGTTCGTTTTGACGTGGAGATAATGGCCTTCGGGCGGGAGGGGAAGAAAACGGTAGCTGGATCATTTCAAATTTCACTTACTCTCCTGCCTCACTTCAATATGTCTGAGCGACTCCAGATACTGGAAGACTTTTTGAATGAAAGTGTTACCTCCATTTTTTTTTTAAAAGAGGGCCACTTGGGGAAAAAAAAAAAGATTCTAAGGAATTCCTTGTTTCTTGATTAAAGAGAAGGCATTGAATATACTGTTCCTTGGCAGCCTTTTCAGTGTCCGGGTTTTTGGTGTGTGTGTGTGTGTGAGAGAGAGAGAGAGAGAGAGATCAGCTGTATTGAGAAGAGAACGTTTCCTGTGTTCTCATTTTATTTACAACATATTTTACGCTTAATGGTAAGCAATGAAAAATATTTTTAAAACTCATTTCTAAACTCCATAGCTATTTGCATATTCTTGGTTCAAAATTGGATTAGCTCATTTCAAAATTGTCCAAAGCAGAAAAGTGCGTCAAAAAAAAAAAAGTGCAAAAGTGGAAGGTGTGTGGAAGAGGGGGTAGTCTTATACGGCGAGTATATAACAAACTCCATATTTTGAGTGGAAATGTTGGGGGGTCGTCTTATACGCCCAGTCGTCTTATACGCCGGCAAATACGGTATATATTGGCCGGTCTTGCAATAGGATGTAGGATGCTGGGTGGATCCTCTTCATTTTTTTTTTCAGCATGTCAAGGGGGACAGTAAGCAAGAACTAGAAGGCAAGGTAAACCTTGAATCCCCATTTCCAAGCATTTCAAATTAGAAAGTGAGAATGGTTTCTTATAAATTTGTAGAGGAACTTGACCTTCCTTTAAATACGTTCTCAAAACCAATTAACAATGGAGTCAATGGAGTTTTAAGAATGGCTATACTCAAAGTTCATCAATCACAAACTTTGGCATTATCCATTAGCACAAATGGTCACTTGGGCCTTGGACTCCTCTGCACCTTTCTTACGTTTGTTTGTTAGGATTTATGAAAATCAATCAGTCAAACATTTCTTGTCAATGCACAACACGTGTACAATGAAATTGAAAAATGTCCCCTATTATAGAGGCGGTATTCAGCAGGTTCTGACTAGTTCTGGAGAACCGGTAGTGGAAATTTTGAGTAGTTTGGAGAACTTCTGACTGGCCCCACCCCCATCTATTCTCTGCCTCCCAAGTCCCAGCTTCTTTTGTTGCTCTGCACAGGAGAACAGAGCTGGAAAGCAGGTTAGTGTGCTGGGGTTGGAATGGGGATGCCCACCAAGCCATGCCCACCAAGCCATGCCCACAGAATCGGTAGAAAAATGTTTTGAATCCCACCACTGTCCTATTACATAATATGTCTTAAGAATTGTTTTAAAAAGATCCACAAGCTATATTGGTTGGTTGATTATATGCCATTAAGTCATTGTAAATTCTTAGTGACTATAGAAAGTTTCTCCATGATGATCTGTCCCTAACCTGGACTTTAGCACTTTCAACACGGCACTTATCACCACTGTAATTGATTGCATTTACCATGCTTTTGATCACCCTTTTACTCTTTCCTTTCACCTTTTCCAGCATCAGAGATGGCTCTTTACATAATTTGTCTGAAATAGGATAATTTGACCCTGGTCATCTGTGCCTTGAGTGAGAACTCTGAGTTGATTTGTTCAATGATCCATTTGTTTGTTTCCTTGGCTTGAAATCTTCTCCAATTTCAAAGTTCAAAGGCATCAACATTCTTACTTTTTCAAAGTCCAACTTTTATTTCCATAAAGGTGCCACAGGAAATGATTGCATGATCCTGATATTTATAGGTATAAACACTTCATAACATTTGAATATTTTTTCCCAAGGTCTTCATGGCCACTCTACCAAGTGCTAGTCTGTGGCATGTCTATGAAGATTCTCAAACATCCAGGTCATTTTTAAAAGGTAGTTGTCCAAAAAGCAAAAGTCTAGTTGTCTTTTGAAAAGAATTTGGGATAGTCTTTGGCATATTTATTGATTGGTTATTCCTTTATTGTCAATTGGGGTTCTTAAAAGGCAAAAACTAACCACTGTTTCAATCTCTTCATTAACAGTTCGAAGTCTGGTTGTCAGTAATTAGATCTTATTAACATTTATTTTTAGTCCCAATTTTTCATTGTATTCCTTGACTTTTCTTACTAGAACTTATATAATCTTTGTATTTTCAGCTATCAGGGTAGTCTCACTAACATAGTGCAGGGTTTTTTATGTTTCTTCCTCCAATTTCTTTACTCATCTTCTTCCATTCCAGGTTCCTTAATATATATTGGCATATAGGTTGAATAAATAAGGGGAGGATATACAATCTTGTTGCACTTCATTGCCAACCAATGGAACCAATCTGTTTTACCATGTTCTGACTGTATTTTTTCACTTTTCATGACAATAATGAGATGTTCTCAATGAGATACCTATTTTTTTCCCTAGTTTGATATGATCAACACAATCAAAGACCTTTGTATAATCAATGAAGTACCTAATGATTTATTTTGGGTATTCTTTGGCTTTCTTAATTATCTAGCACTAGCTCGATACCTGTGCTTTGCTACGAAACTATGTGGTCAGGCTTAGTATTTGGGGAGGAAAATAAGGGGGGAAAATTCTGCCTCTGCCTATCAGCATCCATCGGTATTCATCTGGCTAGCGTCCTGTCAGTGTGTGAGAGAGTTGAGGGCTGTTTGGAAACTGAAATAGTATTTGTTGTGTGAGCAAGAAGGAGACAACAAGGAGCTTGGGCATGGCTTAGCTCAACTGTACTGTACTAAAGCTGCTTGGTGCTGTGAAATTAAAACTGAAACTGAAAGTCCTCTCCTCTGCTTGTGTTTTGCATTGGAACAGATTTCTTTTCAAGTGGGGAGGGGGAGTAGGACTCCTTAACATCAGAGCGTGTAAATAATAATATACGAAATACTAATGCTCTGATGGTCATTTCGAAAAATCCTTTCTTAGTGAGCACCTAGAAGCCAAGAGGACATACATGCCAAATTTAAAGTTTGTAGGTATGGTTCTGGAGATTTTGTGATGATGCACGAGTGGTATTTCGCTTTTATATATATGTAGATGAATCAACAATAAAGTCTCATATTTTCTATAGCTTGAATATCTGCACATCTTTTTCTATATAGGATCTAATATGCACTGTATGATCCTAAGCATTATTTTGCTAGCATATGTAAATAAGGGTATGAACATAAGCATGTATATTATTTGAATATATTTAATATAAAAATATCCCAATGCTTGGCTAAGCCAATACCTGTAAGAATTGCCAGTTATATGATCTGTATTTTAATTAGTTATTTTGTTATGCTCATGTCCTGGTGACTGTGTAGAAAACTGTTTGCCAGCTTGATCTACTATGGGTAATAACTTAAAATGTCTCCAAGGACAGTCTTGTAATTTGTTTGAAGTCATTCATCCACCTAATCTATTGTCTTCCTATTATTCTATTTCCTTAACCTTGCCAAGTGTTGTCATTTTTTCCAGTCCATCATTTATTTGTGTCACATGTCCAGTTTGCTAGTGTCTGCTTGCTGATCATTGCTCGAAGGAAACAGTCAGTCTTTATTTGCTTCAAGACAGATTGACACTCTTACTGACCTCCATAATTCGAAAGCATCTGTCTTGTTACCCTCAATCTTTTTCAATATCTAGCTTTCACAGCAACATAATATAATGGACAAGAACATTTTTGTAACTATTCTAAACTTTGTGAGCATAGAAATATCTTTATAACTTCATGATGTTGTCTAAATTTGTTGTTGTCTTCTTCTATAAAATTGATTTATTTACTTCTCCAGGGCACTGGCTGTATTTATTCTTAAACCTAAGAAAACAAAACAATCCATCACCTTCATTTTTGCCCATCAGCTACAGGTTCACTAAGCATGCGGTTGACATTTCCAATGTACTCTTAATAATGGAATAATAGAATGTAAAAATCTGAAGGAGCCTTGGAAATCATTTAGTCCAAGGCCATGCCCACTGCAGGTATTTACCACTCTAATATCCCTGACACCTCCAGTAAAGAATCTCCTAAGGAAGTATGTTCAATTGTTCAACAGTTCTTACTGGCAGGAAGTTTTTCCTGATTACCAATTCAGAATCTGCACCCATGTCACTTAAGCCCACAGATCTAAGTGTCATCTTCTGGAACAACTCAGATAAATCTGCCCCATCTTCAACATGATGTCCATTCAATTAATGATAATGGACTACCATGTTTTTCCAAGGTATTCACTTCTTCAGGTTAAACATACTTGCATCTTACACGTTTTCCTTGTAATTTTTTCCTTCCAGGTTCCTTATCATTTACTCTGGGTATATTGTAATTTCTCAATGTCTTTGCTAAAATATGCCATCCAAAACTGATCTAACAAACACAGAATTGAGAAGAATTATGGCATCTCTTGACCTACTCTGTTAATGCAGACTTGGATTACATTTGTTTGTTTCATAGCTGCATTGCATTGCTGGCTCATGTTCAGTTTAGGACACTTCAACAGTCTCTGATCTTTTTTTTACATGTATTGGTGCTACGTATGGCACCCTTTCCCTACACCAAATAGGGGAAGTTTTATTTATACTATCCAGTGAATGACTTTGTATTTGTCCCTTCTGAAATTTATTTATCTAGTTATTATTACTTAATAATGGTTACCCATTCCAAATGACTGGGTGGCTTTCAACACTGGAGTATACAATTAAGATAGTGAAAAACATAGCAAAACATAGCATCATGTATGTTCTAAAAGCAATCATAATAACAGCAACCATAACAATAAAAAAACCACAATAGAGGCTCCACACTAAAAGGCCTGGATGCAGAGCCAGATTTTAAGGACCTTTTGAAACTCCAGTAAAATGAATGGCATATGTATCTCTAGGAAGATGCTCTTCCAGAAGGCAAGAGCAGTGACACAGAAGACATGCCTCATTGCTCCCACCAAATGAAAATTGCTGGAGTGCACGCATTCTGCCCAAATGTACAGGGTAGGTAGAAACAATTCTTCTCCATCCAGATCCAAACAATCTCCGGGCACAGGGCTATCATATACACTGTTCATCATAATTGAAGAACATCAGGTTGGAGAAGGCTGAGGTGAACTACTGCCTGCCAAAGAGATATTGTAGTCTAGCAGGGCATCCATGGAAGGAGAGGCAGAGTCAACATCTGCAAAATGGCAGGCACAGTGTCACAATCCCAGACCGTTCTTTCTTAGGTGCTATGTTACCATGTCATCTTTTGCGGGGCAGAGTATCAACAGTAACAGAGCAACAAACCCTTTTCCAAACTATTATTCACACATTTTTTCATATTCATTTATGATACTTATAGTGTCATGCTAGGCATTTTCATGAGTAAAAGGAAATAATCCAAAGTAAGTGGATTTTGGATTTAACTCTCAATTAAATGTCTATTAGATTTTGAATAATCAAAAAAATAGGAGGGAGAGGAGGAGGAGGAGGAATAATATTGACAACAGCCAACTCTCCTCAGAATTAAACATGCTAAAGGGTAGGCAGAAACTACTCATTAAACAGCCATCAAGGATTTTTCACAGGAGGTAAGAACTGAGAAAAAGAAAAATTGAATTGAAGTTCACGAACAGTCAGTATTTTGTAGCAGCCCCCATTCCTAAAGTACTCTTGCGGTTTGGAGGACGTGGGTTAATGAACTATGGAGTAGTAACTGTGGAAAAGCTTTTGCATTTTGTATCACTGCATTCCAGTGCTAAACAGTGTTTCTGGTCAAATTACATTTTCCCTAAACACAATAGATCTCCCACAGGTCAGTCAAATAAATTAGTTTACCATATTGATAATCCAATAAATGGGAAGCCAACATAATAATTCCTAACAAAAAGCTGTACTGGCCCTGTGTTCTGCTCCTTTGAATCAGAAATCCTCTGTCGTTAGCCGAGTTAACTTTGATTTATAGCAGCCTTAGGTAGCATGCAAAATAAGCTTAGCGAAGTATTGACACAAATTATACGGTGTCAAATCTGCTCTGTTGCCTTTCATTCACTTATTTATTTATTTCAAAGCTTTTCTCACTCCTCTGTCAGTTCATGCTTGAAACAGTTAATCCTTTCTCCATGGATTCTCTGTTCTCCATTGATTTGACAGGTGGCATAAATATTGACCTGGAAGCTATTTTGTAATTGAGGCTTCACTTTTCTCATTTTTCAGCATTTTGTTTTGGAATCCCTTTTATTTTACTCAGCTCAGCTTCTCGGAAATGGCACAGCTGTACAAATTGTATGAATGCAGCAGCAGGGGTGGGGGGGAAATCTGTGGGGAAATCTCAGGCAAACGATGCCCACAGAATAAGCTTTAAAGCACGTGCAGCATTGATAGGAGACACAGAAATGGAATGGTAATTAAGAGTCCCTTGCAAACCCCTGTACATATTGATTCAGGATTAATGGAAGTGGAAGACATCAGTGCTGGCTGTTTTCCATTTTTTCAATTTCTTGCTGTTTTCCATCCAATACTGAAAATACAGCCTTCATGCTAATTAACCACCCGAAGAGGATTATGAAAATTAAAATTTCAGTGTGCACTTGCCATTGTTGACTAATTTCTTTTCAGCTTGCTTATGATAAGAGGAACTATTCTCTGAAGCTGACCTTTAATATCTAAGAAGTAGCAATAATGCAAGCTGTAGAAATAAATCTTTGTTAACCTACAGCTTCAGTTCACTTTTCTGTCCAGGCATGGCTGCTCATAATGAATAGATTGTCTTTATTTTTCAGAACCCTTTTGTGAATTTCTGAATTCTTTGCTTAAGATAGCCATTTTCTTCCTCAAAACAATCCATTTTTTTTAAAAAAGGGAAATATACTGTATGTATATTATTTTTGCCCAATTCTAAAGTAGAGAGCTCTATGTAGCAGGCTGACCATTGGCCATTGGTTCATGGAATAGTTGGACATCTCTTTGTTTATCCTGAAAACAAGTAATGCATAGCTCTCAAAGAAAAGACATTTGAGGGAGGAAAGGATGTGTATCTTTTCCAGTTTTGTTTTCTTCCAGTTTATCATTTTTCTGGTTCTGTGTTTGGTTCTGCTTTAATTTGAGATATTTTTTAAAAGGTTTGCATGCCACTTCAATGTAGAGTTGGCCAACTTGAAAATCCAAAGACTTGCAGCCAAGCTACTTACATTGGCACCAGTGGCCAGTTGGTAGCCAATAGGTTTGGGATTTGAAGACAACAGGCTCACAGCAGAATAATTGCAAAAGGGACTTCATTGTATATATAGGTTTAAAGAGTTATAGAAAAATAAATAGACCAGTCAACTTATCTTGGCTTGCTAACTGCCCCCCCTTCCAAAACGACAGTGGATAAACCCCTTAAAGCCTGCTGTTTGCTATAATGCCCCTGCCTGGGACACCAGATCCACTCCACCTTTACACTGTTTCAGGGGATGGGAGTGTAGTTAGCACAATATTTGGAGATGGCCTGGTGACATATCTCACCAGTGACCTGGTCACAAATAAATTGTCCACCAAAAATATTCTAAGGAAGATCTTTAGCATGCTGCTGCTCACTTTACTCTATGTCACGGTGTCAAACTCAATTTTATTGAGGGTCATATCAGAGTTGTGTTTGACCTTGGGGGGGCTGGGGGGGCGTGGCCAGGATGGACATGGCCAGTTTGATGTCACTCGTGTCGGGGGTGCCTGTGGTGGCCTGAGGTTTCTGCCAGTGAAAACGGGCTTGCTGCAACGGCCTCCTACCACCTTCTGTCAGCAAAAATGGAGCTCAAGAGGACTGCATGCAGCCCTCCTAGGTTCCATTTTTGCTGGCAGAGGCACCGTGGGCCAGTCCTTCACTTATTCCAGGTTAGCTCCACGGGCCAGATCTAAGCACCCCAGATCCAGCCTGCGGGCCTTGAGTTTGACATCAGATTGATTTGCTCTTTTATCTGAATTGTTGGAAATTATAATACAGATAGGAGGCTCAAAAGTCAAAGTGATTATACAATAGTCACATACAATGTGTAACTCTTGGTAAGTAATTCTTTCCAAACATCAGAACGGAGGAATCTATGTGCAAAAAAAGACAAAAGTAGACCATATCAGTACCTCTCAGTGCCATTTTGTTCACCATATCCAGTCCTACAATTCCAATGAAACTGACCATGTGAAATGTGGATTTGCAAATGGTGCCTAAGAACCCCAACTTCTACAATATATTACACTTGGAAATGGGTGTATATGATCAAAACTGCCTGGCTTTTAAAGAAAGCTACTGTTATTGGCACCGATGACATTTTCAAATACTTTACTAAATCTGCAGACAAGTAATCGGATGAATAAATTTTCTAAATTGCTCCAGAAAAAAAAAGAAATCATCTCAATTCATTTCTAAAGGGCAGGACATCCCTTTGGTGGCATCAGAAGCACAGTTGCTGGGAAAAGAAAAGAGTTCTTTCATGATGTCTTCTTTTGGAATTTATTTGACATATGGAAAGCAGGGGAAGCTGTAGAAAATTGGGCAACAAAAGACAGGGTCTTCATGTACAACCTTGAGGCTAATAATCATAAAAATACAACAATACTTCACAACTGCCATGAATTTCAGCCCTCTTTCATCAGTCTGAATGACAATTACTAGAAGAAAATACAGGACAATTACTCTGGCACTTGAAAAGCCCTTCCATTCCCAACCACATGAAAGTCCAGACAGCATGAAAGCTGCCAGGTGAATTTCCAAGCAGGTATACAAATTTATGGAGATAGTCTGTTATGTAGGCCTCAGAAAATGGAATTTTAAATAGGATTCTGCAGATTTCATACTTCACTAGTCATATTCTGCTGTGGATTCATCTAACAAATTATGTTTTTTTCTAAAATGGCAATGATTCATCCTGATGTGTCAGTGCTAGCTAAAAATCTTCTATCAAAGATAGATCACTGTTTACTGACAAAGTATTTTCTTTTCTCCGCTCTATAAAATATTTGTACTCTTACATTTAGACTCTTTATAACCTTTTAAATTAATAAAAGCTCTCAAGTAATCGTTGCAGAGGTTAAAGAAAATAAGAAATGTCTTTCTTCTTAATGAAAATCAATTCCAAAATGTGCAAAACTCACTATAAGCAAATTCCATCTGGATGATTCAGAGGAGGAATGCCAAGAAAGAAATGCATTTGAAGCAAATTCAATTATTATATATCAGGATACAACAGATCCTTATGCAACATAGGACTGCAAACAGAACAAAATGAGAATCAGACAAACAAAGCCACATATCAAACAGGAGTTGGAGTGATTAGTTATCGAGTTTGGTGAGTAAATGATCCTATAGTCCAAAACTGTTTTTCAACCACTCAAATTCCTTGGATAACAACAATATGAGATAGATGACAGAGATGAGATGGGTGTGTGTGCATGTGATGTAGGTGGAATAGGAGTTAGTTTGAAAACTGTTATGCCTATTGCATGTCAAAAGTCAGAAAACACCCTCCTGACTCATTCATTCACAATAATTCATAAGTAATACATCATTTATAACAGTTATAAGTGAGAACAAGTTAACCAGTGGAACGACTTGCCACCAGAAATTGTGGGTGTGCCATCACTAGAGGTTTTGAAGAAGAGATTGGACAGCCATTTATCTGAAATGGTTTAAGGTCTCCTGCTGGAGATTGGACTAGAAGGCTTCTAAATTCCCTTCCATCTCTATTATTCTGTTACTTTTTTATGCCTTCCCAGCCAAAGAATATACAGTAGATCTTCCCCACCTGAATGCTAAATAAAAGGCTGTGTTTCACAATTTGGCAAGCATCTGAAGCTTCAGAAAAGGCAAAAAGTTTAAAGACTAGAGAAACCAACAAGCAAGGGTGGAGCTAACAGATCACTTGCACACCAGAGTCTTAAAGTCTCAGTGGGTCACAGACAGGATCTCTTTTGTTCATCTTTAATACAACCAGTAACCCGCCTGCAGTGAACTCTCCAGGGTCCTGATATTGCCAGAGCCTGGGCTTCTACTCTTTGTCAATATTCCCAAATGGGCATCTTTGGGAGACTTCAACTAAACTATAGATGACTGAATTACAGGTTTTTTTGAGCAAATGATTGTCATTTGATGCTTCCATTTCTGAAATATGGTAAAATAGATGTATTGGCATTAATCATTAGGTCCAACATATCTAATTCCCTTAAGCCCCCAAACTTCCAAAAGCAAAGGGAAATCATCCAGTTTCCACACCCACCCATTGTGGTGATGTTTGTTTGTTTGTTACCAAAACAAATTAATTTAATTAACCAAAAGGTAATTTAATGTTTTCATTTATCTTTATCCCATCTTATTTATCTTTATAAATAGCTCAAGATGGCAAACACACATAATACTCATTGTTCCTCCTATTTTCTCCATAATAACAACTATGTGAGCTGTACTGAGAGAGAATGATTGGCCCAAAGTCACCCATCACTGTATTATTACTATGACTCTCATAGGATGACAAAAATTACCCACCCCTGTTGTAGGGTGAAACTAAATGTCCTCCTATGCCTGAATGAAGTCTGAAAATCTGGATTGCTTTTCAAACTTTTTAGCAGGATTTTTATTGTTCCCTCTGGCTGATTAGCACTGCTTTCTATAATTTTGTGGTGTTTCTAGCCTTTAAATTTGTAAATCACCCAGAGTTGTTCTGGAGTTAGACAACTCTGGAAATTTGAGAAACATATATGCATGCTCTCTGTTGCCAGGCTAACAGCAATCTACCAGTTTCCAAGTGGAGATCAAAGTCAATGCACAACAAAGCTACTAAGATGAAAGGCTGTAAATCTCCATAATCTCTCCTCCTTTTCATAGTACTAAGATAGGGCTTGAATATGGAAAAGTGGGAATCAGATACACTCTTTTTAAAAAAATATCAGGAAATCAGTTTAAGAAAAATAGGATTGATATGAAAATGGATATGTGTCTGTAAAAACACCAGCAACACTGGTGTTCCATCTAAATGTATTGCATTACAGATGCTATTTAATAGGCATCTCACAGATAATCAAATTATGTCTGAGTTAAAATAGGTTAATTTGGCTAATCTGAGATTGGCACTATCTTTTCAGGCATGTGCCTAGGGGTTCATCAGAATTGCAAAGAGAGAGATGGGGGGACGGAGAAAAAAAAGAGAAAATAGAGGGATAGAAGGATAGAGAACTAGTGGGATAAAGGTATAGAGAGCTAGAGGGATATATAGATAGAGATGATATTATGTTTTATTTTGCTTTTTAGAAGCAAATTATGTGATGGCTTGCATAGTGAAGATTCTCTCCAGGAATCTTCATGCTAGTCTTGAGCTGTGTTTTATATTTGACTTTTATACAGATGTTGCAAGAGGCTCAAAGTGAGGAACTATTCATGCACAGAAAAAGAGCTCTAGGCCTAAGGACAAATTTCATTTTAGATCATCGCTCTACTAAATGATCCTGCAAAGCCTGCCAGTGTTTCTTCTAGCCTCCTAGTGCCCTTGTAAAAATATATTTGATTGAAAATGAAAGGAGCATGAAAATGGAAAGCAGAATCTTCTCTACTTGCTCTTTTTTCCCCTCTGCAAAATGTATTACAATTCATTTTGTGAGACACTGAGGTTGATATCATACAGCAGGGCTACTAGGTGAATCCTTTTTTTTTCCCCATGGGGAGAATGCTTTTTTCGGTTGTAGAAGAGCCATTTCTGCATGGTGTGCAATATAAATTTCAGGCTTTGGCAGTTAATCAACAAGAATCCCACTAGAGCTATTTCTTTCTTTGAGGAATGCATACAAATTAAACAATTAAACAATTTTCTGAAGTTTCTGATATGAAGCTTCCTGGAAGTCAATGCAAACTCATGATTGATAATCTAATCTCTGTATTCCTGCCTTTGTTGTGAACTTGGTAACATTTTTATATTTCTCACTAAGCACTAGTACAATTGTTTGTTTATAGCTTAGCACTTAACATGGTTCTCAACCTGTGGTCCGTGGACCCCTGGGGATGCTGCAATGTCATCACAGGTGGTCTGTAAAGTCTTGAAGAAATGTTATGATTGAAGTCTTGAGGGCCAGTGGCCATGGTCCGTGGTCACAAAAGATATTTAAATGGGATCCGTGGTGAGAACTACTGTCATAGCACAATTTACAAACCCAGTATTTTGAAGAGAAACTTTGTTAATCAGAACCTTCAAAAACACAGTTCAAATGACATTGACTTTTTTTTTTGGCAGTACTTAATGTGTTGGTCATTCTCCTACCGACCATCATGGTGAACATATGTATGCTCCATGTGTAATAGGTTTGTGTAGAATTACACACAGTGGACACTATGAGATTTGATAGTTAAACCATTTTATTTACCTTGGCCAAATGAAACACTATTGATCTAATCTATAAACTATGTATTTTCCTTAAAATGAATTAACACATTGATACGTTGCGATGTAACTGTATTTACAACCATAGCAATCGTCTCAAACCAAGCAATTTAATCTAACAGCAAGTACTAATTAACTAATGTCACTTTCTAAGGCTTCAGAATCCGGGTATGTTTTCTCAGATAATGTATGCATCAGTGAATTCTGTAGTTCCTAAAGGACTAATTCCTATAGTCTCAGGTTCTTGAGGATCAGTTAGATTTTCCCCTCTGTGTCTATTAAAATGTGTGTTGTAATTCTAGTTGTGCCTCTAGGAATTAAAACCGGCTGGGTGATTTTGCCTTAGTCACTCTTTCTCAGCTCAGTTTATCTCACAGGGTAAGTGTTGTCAGGAGATTAGGAGAATGAAGGAGTATTACATATTTTTGCTGCCTGGAGTTAATTATAAAAACAATAAAAGTGGGCTTTTAAAAATCTAAACAAAAATGGGGTATCTGCCATTTTACATCTTCTAGTCACCATAAAAATATACCAGCATTTCCTCTCCTGTGGAACATCAGCCTCCAGAGGTTATTGCCACTTTGGCCTGACTGATGGCATTTGCAAGGGGCTTGGGGGCTCAGACATGTGGTTGTACTGATCAATGGGTGCTCCAATACTGGATGATTTAAAGAAGAGATTGGACCACCATTTGTCTGAAATGGTATAGGGTCTCCTGCTTGAGCAGGGGGTTGGACTAGAAGACCTCCAAAGGTCCCTTTCAATTCTGTTATTCTGTTAATACCTCAGTTCTTGTTTTATGTATTTTATCATATTTTTCATGTGCTTTTACATTGTCCTTGTCCTTGTTTTTAAATAGCTGTATCATTCTTTTTTGTTGTTGTTACATTTGTTTTATCTATATCTCTATCATCTATATCTAGATAGATAGATAGATAGATAGATAGATAGATAGATAGATAGATAGATTAGATAGATAGATAGATAGATAGATAGATAGATAGATAGATAGATAGATAGATAGATAGATAGATAGATGGATATACTTATAAATTCCAATAATTAGAAAAATAAATAAATACTTATGTAGTTCTGGTCCTTTTATTTATCGGAATAATTTCACATACTCCATTACAGTAGACCGTTTTCTTAAGATTAACATAGCCCAGAATACTAGAAAAGATTGAAACTTGGCCCCTGTGTCTCACTGATGGTAATATGTTTTAAAGAATCTTGTTCAAGAAAATGTTTTGCATTACCAGTAAGTATCAATTCTAGACAACATTATTGATTGGCATGTCAATCGCTAGATCCTTGACTTACTGTTCAGGGTGTGTGAGGCAGTTCCATGGTTTCTGTCTAAAGTGGAGGAAAAATACTTTAGGAGCAAAGAAATATATTTGCCTCAGATAATGCTTCTCTTCTTATTTCATTGAGAGGGAGATGGGCAGTACTACATTTGACAAACAAACAAACAAACAAATTTTACTTCATGTCATCTTAGGGTAGCAGGGTATTGCATTCCCATTATGCATAAAAATAGAGTGAACATTGACCTACATCTGTTTTTACTCTTCTCTGTTTTTATTTTGCTATTGGCCTGGTCTATGCATATAACAGAATGAGGCTGTTACCCATCCCCAAGAAAAAGTAATTAATCACCGAATTGGAGGATAAAAAAATGAGACAAATTAATATGTTCTAAACAATGTGAAAAGAAATACATATGGAAATCATTTGAAATGATGATTATTCAATTACTAGAATTGAAATAGTAATAATAAATCCTACATTCAGAAGAAGACTTCAATTGTATAATAGCTTTCTTATACATGCTAAATCTGCTATCCAGATGTTGCAACTGAGAATTAACAACTGAGTGACAGGCATAGTGTGAAGAACAGGCTCTACTGCTTCTTCTTCTTACTTATTAAACCAGAATGAGCTGCTTTTTGTAATGTAAATTATAAAGGCTTCTTAGAGTAAGTGGTGGAATGAACTGTAGCCCTGGGATGTTTTAACCAGACCTATTTTAAAGAATCCTCTCATAGTATTTTTAAATTTAAAGGAAAAACTGGCACATCCAGAAAAAAGTTTATATTGTAGCCCACAACTCTTCAGAAATACATTCCCAGTACCTACCATCTGAAATAATACTTAAATTCTAGAAAAGAAATACCATCCATCTCCTATTATTTCTACCCGTATGAACAAATCTGGCAGAAGAGCCATATGCTGAGCACCATCAATTAAGGGATGTCATCTGGTAGGATGACATTTCTCTTATTGCATCTTCTCTTTGGAACATAATTTTATTGGATATTAGATTGGCCCCAACCTGTTGGCTTTTCATAAGGACCATGGTTGTGTCCCTATTAATTGTGGTTTGATTAATTTTTTTTACCTTGGTTGCTGATTATCTATTCATTTTTGCTGTTGCTTGGGTTTTTTAACTGTTGCTGGTTACCCAGGGTAGCTAGCATGGTGAGATGGATGGTCATATACATTTTTAAAAAATAAACACTGGACCCCCAACTTTACACAATTCACAATCTGGAAAAAGTAGCCAAGAGCAGGAATTCCCATGTGATTTTTTGTTGGAATTGGAATGAAGGTTAGGAAGCCAGACAGCTTGAGATTGACAGGTATCTGGGACAAGGAATCAACTGATTCCATGTGAATTATGGCATCATCACATAAATAGCATGACTCATGCACATGCATTGTGACAGAATAACATAACTGCATCATAAATATTATTAGATTGTGATGCACATATTTTAATTTTGATTCCTTTTTAATTTGTTATGTGTGGGTTGTTTCAGAAATGGTACAGGGGAAAAAAAAAACAGAATATTCACACAATCCCTTAGCTACTTACAATTAAGAAGTGTACCATAGTCCTTTTCCACTATCCCCACTGAAATTCTTTGTCTTTTAATCACATTTCAAAAGCAAATTCTCTTTCATCAAATTAGCTGAAACAGGTAGGACAAAAAAGAAGAGGGTTTTACTGCATGATATTAATTCTGATCAGTGGACTGAGACTATTTCATTCCTTATTTAATTCATAAATTTATGTCTCACTCCTCAACCATGAAGCATTTACCTGAATGGCTAATGAATCAAGGGGATTGCATTTAGAATCAAACCTAATTCACAAGGTCATTTTCCAATGTCATTTTGATAATAGTAAGTTTTCTTAGATTTTAAACAAGACAAGGAATTATTTCTTCTAGGGCTTGCTCTTTCAAATTATGTTCAGTTTCTGATGAGCTCAGGAAGTATGATTAGTGACATCATAGAAGTGATAAAGCTGCAATATTGTTAGGGGAAGGATTTGTTGTTTGTATCTTATGATTAATGATTATAACTATGATTTATGATCTATGACCTATCACTTTATTGTTTGTCTGTACAGTGAGAGCTTATGCAACTGAGACAAATTCCTTGTGTGCCCAACCATACTTGGACAATAAATAACTCTATTCTATTCTATTTTCTATGCCATCTCATACCATGCCCTGCCCTGCCATTCTATTCTATGCCATCCCATGTCATCCCATGCCCTGCCATCCCATCCCATGCCCTGCCCTGCCATGCCCTGCCATGCCATGCCATGCCATGCCATCCCATCCCATCCCATCCCATCCCATCCCATTCCATCCCATTCCATTCCATTCCATTCCATTCCATTCCATTCCATTCTATTCTATTCTATTCTATTCTATTCTATTCTATTCTGCTCTACTCTACTCTACTCTATTCTACTTTATTCTATCTATTCTGTATCTATTATCACCTTTTTCTTGTTTTTAAACCCCTGAGAAATACATCAATAAGAATGGTTAGCTTGAAGCTGAATACTTATGACACAATCTTGGAGGGATTAGGAGCTGCAAAAGTGAGCTGAAGGTTTTCTTGTGGAGTTTTAGACGTTACTTATGATGATTTATCAAAAGGAGAGGATTCTAAAAGTTCTCAAAGCAACCCACCATGTTCCATACTTGATCTGCTGTTATTTTAGGAGCAAAGGGAAATGAGCATCTGTTAACAAGGTTTGCAGGAAAAGCTTTTGCTACATAACAAATAGACAAATGAAAAGTATAGATGCGGTAAAACAGGCAGTAAGATTTATGTCTTAATGGAAAAAAGAGCTGTTATGTTTTCTTGTTTTACATACACGAAGAGAGACCTATGACTTGCTAATAATAATGAAAAGTACATTACACATTGGTCCTAATCCAGAGGAAGTTAGCTCCTGATATAATTTCCATCTTGTTCTCATACTTCATAAATTTTTCCAATTGAAACGGCAGGTTCTGAGATACGTTATCTATTTCATATAGATGGATGCCACCTACTATTTCTGGTTCTTAACAAGACATAGATATCACTCTGAGATATATTTTTTCAAGAACATAATCTTCCACAGAGGAAAGATACATCTGGTTTCTCATAAGTGGGTTCATTCATTTATATATTTGCAATTTTTAGATTGCCTATTTCCTAGCACCAGTTCCAAGTAAATATAAATTATGAAGGAGGTGAGAAATAGACCACAGTGCACCTGACCTCACGACAAACCTGATTTCACATGGGAGCACTGAATGCATTTTGATAGTGTGAATGAAAGCCATGAAATATTACCCTCTGTGCAAAGTGTCTGGGTAATTGAAAATGCATTCCAATTCTTCACAGTCAGAATAGATGGGCAGATCCATTTGGAGGACACAGAACTAGTATTTGCCTTCTGCTCCTTGTTGCTGCCCATGCAGAAAGCTGCTTTGGGAATCTGTCCGCTTTAACTTGATTTTATTAAACATTTAATATATTTAAAATTAATTGTATGGCCCAATCTTAGAACATTCAACCAGAAGTTTCTTTTTTTTAAAAAGAATAAAAATATTTAAAGATGAGCTTGAAAAGTGAACACAACACATACCATGCAATGGAATTATAGAAGAAATAACTTGCAGAAAGTGTCTAGATAGCTCCTTCAAAACCATATCTTACAGATAGTATGCTAGACAGTAGAAACAATATACACTTTTGTATAGGGTGAACCTTAACAATGACTTCTCTGTCACCAGATTTGCACATTTAAGCACATAACATTGGAACTCTTGGCAGCCTTCCCATCCAACTCTTTTGTGGTCCCAGAACCCTTTGAGTGTGCTAACAGAGTTGGAGTTAGAGACCACTAGGAAGTTTCATATTAGACTGTAAAGTGGACAAAATGATCTTGAAGAAGGTAATGGCAAAGTCCCTAGAAGTCAAACTAGATTCAATGATGTCTCTACTATAAGGCCCAACAGATTCTTTAAAGCTTCTTTAGATGTCTTTAGATATTAAAGCCTACATTTCACCCTTAAATTTCCACAGCTTCCTAACTACTGGTCCCCAAAGCTTCCAGCCTTGGGATATATTTCCATACCTGGTGCAATAGGATGAATGAACTCCACTTTTCCCCTGTGGATATTGCAGGAAGCAAACAATGAGTTAACCGTCCCTATTTCTTGGGCATAAACCAGTAGCTTGTCTGAGCTTTACCCTTTGAATCCATTTTAATTAAAATTCCTTTGACCATAAGGGCCCATAAAATCAAGATTGATGAAAGCATTGGCAATGAAATGTTAGCCAAGGGCAAGTACAGGGGTCATTGTCTTCACAACATGCTGGTGCTTTCACTTTGCCAAGCCACTGTGAATGTAGTAGCTTTTCATTATACACTCTAAGGTCACCATTACAAATGGGGCTGAAACTAACCCTGACCTTACAGCTAATTAATGCAAAGAAAGAAGCAAATGCTATTTCACAGACCTAACAAATACACACAAAGGAAAACATTTAAGTTAATGAGAATCTATGAAATGACTTGAGACAAAGAAGCACAAACCTCCCAGACTATGATATTAATATCACTTTAGTTTTGCAGTCAAGTCCCTGGTTTCAGTAATAAAATTTTCATGAACTGTTTTTTCAGCTATGCGCTTTCCATTGTAGCCATTTCCCCATCATTCCAAGCACAAATCTGCTGTGTTAATCCTTCTCCACATAACCACCCAACATTACATCCTGGCCCTTCTCCATCATGGGATATTATTGGATGGATGTGGTTACCTTTACCAGAAAGCAGATGCACTTGACCAGAAGGGTAAGCTAGAATCTGTGTTATTGGATTGCACTTCACTTCTCATCCATAATCAATTGATACTCAAAGCAATTTGCTATACCTGAGTTCCACTTGTGACAATATCCATCTAAAGGAGTGTTTTGAATTATTTATTGAAATATTGAATGGCAGAATGCCAAGCATCTGAAATAGAAACTATCCTATGATACAAACAGTAGTTCTGGAAATGGAATTGTGGGCTGCCCATTAAAATAGAGATGCCTCAATCCATTTGTGCAGCTCTCTCCAAAACTCTGACATTCAATGGCAGGTTGATGAGTTTCAGTAGTATAATATCCCTCATTTTAAAAAATAATAATAATATTAAATATTCACTGGAAGCTTAATGAACTATTTTATGCAAAACAATCTGAACTACTCCAAAATCTTTAAATAAATAGCTCCCATATTTCCTGTGACTTTCAGTAATGTATAGGTCCATGATGGCGAACCTATGGCACGTGTGCCACAAATGGCACGCAGAGCCATTTTGCTGGCACGCGAGCTTCAGGCAAACTTACCTCACTGCGCATGCGTGTGCCTCACAGCTGATTTTTTTCAGCTGGTTTGAGGCCTTTTTCGGTCTCCCAGAGGCTGGGAAAAAGCCTCTGCAAGGTTTTTCAGTCTGATAGGCCCATTTTGTCACTTCCTGTAATACCAGAAGTGACAAAACGGGCCTATAATTCATCCTGAAAAGCCTTGCAGAGGCTTTTTCTAAGCCTTTGGGAGGCCAAAAAAGGCCTCAAACCAGCCGAAAAAAATCATCTGTGAGGCACAGTGCAAGTAAGGGGGTGGGGGTGGGGTTGTGTGCACATGCACAGGGGGCGTGGAGATGGGGCGCATATTGCATTCTAGGTGCTGGCACATGAGTGCGTGCATGCTAATTCGTACGCAATTTTTGGCACAGGAGCCCAAAAAGGTTAGCCACCACTGGTATAGGTGTATGAAAATATGGGTGGTCTTATGTATAGGAGTGTATTGCATAGTTGTGATTATAAGCCTTAATCAATTCACTACAGGAAGAAGGCTTCTTCATTGAATGTTATGAAGTCTACTATGCACATCTAATGTACAGTGGATATAAGTGACCCAAAACGTACCTCCAGATCAACAAAATAATGGCTTCACCAGAAGAAGAACAAAGTTTTGGAATGGCCCAGGCAGAGCCAGAATCCCTACCTGAATCCAATTGAAAATCTTGGCTGTGCATAGGACATGCCCTTGCACTCTAACAGATTTGGGGCACTTTTGCCAGGAAGAGTGGCCAAAGATTTCCAAAGCAAGATCTGACATACTGATAGGCTCCTATCAAAGAGACTGAATGCTGTCGTAAAATCAAAAGGTGCTTCAACAAAGTATTAGTTTAAGGGTGTGCACACATATGCAACCACACTATTGTTCATTTTTTATTGTTATTTCCCCCTTAAAATATTTCACTTTGTTTTTCGATTGAATTGTACAGCTAAAAGGTGGGGGGGGAAAATCTGAGGTGATTTATCTCGATCTTAATTTACATCATTTTAACAGGGGTGTATAGACTTTTTTTTTTTTTTTAGCAAAGGTAATCTGTACTATGAAGTAACTTCATTCTAGATTCTTCTGAAGTGAATAATCAGAATCTTCTTTGATATATAATGCATTACTATTAGAATTTATCTAATTAAGTTTGCAATACTCTGTATAGTGTTTAGGGTTTAATTCTGCTCTCCAGTTTTACCTTAAGTTTGTCTTCTTCACCAAGTTACACATTTTCACAAATTAGAACAATACTCTAGATTCTAATTCTATTCCAAAAGAATTGTAGGATTACCACAATATTCCACAGTTGTCATAAACAGAAAGCAAAAAGGACAGGACTGCAATAGAATGATTTGGTTGAAATGATCAAATAATGTGCATATTCATAGTTATTCATTCAACAAGAATTCTTGTTATTATAACCGGTATTTATGTATTCATATACTTATATACCACTTCCTAGTATCTCAAAGTAGTTTACACTACAAAGGGTAATAAAATGCATAGTAAAATATATTTAAATTTTAATATTACAATCAGTAAAAACAAAACATATTAATTAAAATGGATTTGGGGTGAGGGACATTGTTCCTACATATTGACAAAGCTTAGATAAAGGCATGAGTTTTCAGCAAGTGTCTAAAAATGATAGAGATATCACTTCCAAATTTTAGGGAGATCATTCTAAAGTGTAGATGCCACTATAGAAAATGTCTATATGCCAGAGACAAAGCTGCTAATTTGTGTGTTCACATGTTCTTTATCCATGTGGGTATTATTGGAAATATGTATAGCTTCTTAGTTTAGATTATGAGATTACAAAGTAATTTCTTTCCTCTTTTCCTTCCTTCCTTCCTTCCTTCCTTCCTTCCTTCCTTCCTTCCTCCCTCCCTCCCTCCCTTCCTTCCCTCTCTCCCTTTCTTCCTTCCTTCCCTTTCCACATGGCAGATCACCTTCAATGGAAAAATTGGTCTCAATGGCTGGCACTAATGAATATTGGTATTTATCTTGAAAACTGATGACTGATAGAAGTTCCTCTCCAATAGTCTGTGTGATGAAAAGATAAGGTTGATGTTATAGTCGTCTTACTTCTTCTGGATAGTGGAAAGCACAGCTTTTTAAAAGGGCACTACTTAGCCAGTATTTATTTTCCCTTTTAACCACAATTACATTTTGCTAAGATTCTAGCAAATAAGTAAACAATTAAACATATTAGTTGTTATTGCAATTTCAATCTATGCAACTTTAGTGAGTTTTGCTGTATTCAGTGGGACTTGCTTTCAAATAATTTTGTAAAGGATCTTAGAGTTATAGATTATAAATGATAAGAGCAAAAATTAGTAGCTGTAGCTGGCTGATATTCATTTTAATTAGAATATAATTAAATTAGGAAGAAAAACCCTGTCTAATGTCTTTCATGAGTCATATCCTTCCTGTCCATTTTTTATCTTATCGAGGTGGGGCTATAGACCATATATACAATTCCTGAGCTTCAAATACCTAGAAAAAGCTTATTAAATACATAGCTATATTGAATTAGACTTGATTTAATTTTCTCTTTGCTCTACTCATGTCTTCTTCCTGGTCCTGCCAACTTTGGAAAGCACAGTCCTTGGAACACCACTGAAATACCAATTGTATAAAAGTTAGTAATCATAAGATTTATACAAGTGTGGTCTAGAGATAGGGAATAAAAAAATGAAGCAGATTAAAAACCTGCTCTTTTTTTCCCTATGGTATAAGTCCTGGTGCACTTGAAAGAGAGGCAGAACTTTGATTACATGGGGATTGCTACCATTTTTATCTTTTTGGCCACCAAACAAACAACTCTATTCCACGGGTACTTTGTGCATGTTCATAAAATGGTTAATTGGAGATAAAGTGAGACTTAAGTGCCAAAATATTTAATTAATGGTTAATGCATTCTGAATGATACTGGAGCACTTTCATTACTGGTAATTCAGCCTGCAATACATCAATAATTCAAAGTATCCTGAAAGTTCAATGGTTCCTTTGGCTTCAGAATGAGACTCTTCATGAACAATGTATAAGAATAGGTAGATAAGGAGGAAAATGACCTTTTATGTGTACATAATTTGTACTCTTCATCCATAGTTCAACTCTGACATCAGTTGGTAGCTTCCCATTCCAATGAACAAGGACATACATTCCGTTTCACAACTACTGAGATCGTTGGCTGGGCAGATACAAAGATAACCAGGGAAATTATTAAAGCTTGGGAAATGGATCCCTTGTCAGTCAACAGGAGTACTGATTTACCACCGGCTTATCAGATACTTAGGACTTGAGGCTTTGGCAGCACAAGGGAATAATAGCCAATCACCGGCCATCAACACACCAATCAACCAATAGGAAGGCACCACATAAATACAAGTCATAGAATAGTCAACAGCAGTGGTCACCAATTTTGGTGGTCTGCAAAGAAATGTCATCCCCAAAGCACCCTCCCAAAGCAATTAATCCAGGCTGCATGGGAACACAAGGCTGCGCTGCCCACATGGCCCATGGAACACAAGGCTTGCATTGCTTGCATTGTGAACAACACAAGATAGTGAGGGGAGGGGGGAAAGGGCAGAGAGGGGAACTTGCCCCACTCACCCCATGCGCCTGGCCTGGCCACCAGGCTGCTTCTTTCCACTTCTTTCTTCTTCTGCTTTTGGCTGCACACAAGGAAAGCAGCAAAAGTATTTCTTTCTCTCCCTCAAACTCCACAAGAAATGAGTCTTTGGGACCCTGCAAGGCATCCTGTTCTAAGAGCCTGCGGCAGCATGACAAATCTCACAAAAACTCATTCTGGTGGAATTGGGGGGAGAGAAAGAAAGACTTCTGCTGCTTCTGCTACTTTCTTTGCATGAAGTCTAAAGTCTCTCTCCCGCCCCCGGAGAACGGAGCTGGAAACGGTATCCTGTGATTCCAAATAAAGAACGATTGATCGGTAGGAAAATGGGGTGGGGGGTTTTCCTGTAGACTTTTTTTGGGATTTTCCCAGGGTCTCTGGTCCGTGGGATTTAAAATTATGAGTTTGGTGGTCCCTGAGGTCCAAAAGGTTGGTGACCCCTGGTCCACAGCATACATTCTGGTACAGAGAACTTCCTTAAGGATGGGCTCCAGCACAAAGCTCAGAAAACCTCTGGTCCCAGTGACCAACCCAGATTGGATCTTGCAAAATTATTCTGGGACATGTCTATTTGCCTTCATTCTGACATCAATACCCAGAAACCATCCACACAAAAGAGCCATAACATGTCTCAACATTGATTTTTCTTGCTTATGGCTTTCATTAAACTGAATCTCCAAAAATGGCAAGAAGAAATTGGAAAAAGTATGGCACAGGAGCCAAACCACAATACAGAAATCAGTGTGTTTCCCTACTCAGTTGATGCAATGAAATTTACAAGCAAATGCTGCCAAACCTTAAAATCAGATGAAATGGGGGGAAATGCAGAAAGTTCCTAATTTAGTCTCCTTGAAGGATAATAAATTTTATCTTTTTTGTGGCATAAGTCAAGAACTATCGGTATTATTGGTTTTTTGCAGACCCCAGTGTGCACATGTGTCACTTCTCCTGCAGGAGCTGCATTGGTTGCCGATATGCTTCCGGGTGCAATTCAAGATGCTGGTTGTCACCTTTAAAGCCCTTCATGGCTTGGGACCAGGTTATCTGAAGGACCATCTCTTGCTGGTCACCTCTATCCAACCCATTAGAGTGAGGAGGCAGGGAATGTTGTGGGCCCCACCCCTGTGGGAGATACACCTGGTGGGACCCAGAAGAAGGGCCTTCTCCATGGTGGCTCCCTCTCTCTGGAATATCATTCCCCCAGTGCCGAAAGGCACCGAAGACCTGGTTTTGCCAGTGGGCCTGGGGAACCCAGAGAGGGATGGAGTCCATCAAATAGCTAATGTAATCTGTTGTCATCGGAGCGGGGGTGGGAGTTGTTTTTTTTATTTTAATTTTTTCCAAATTTTGTTCTATTGTACTTTACTAATTCATTTAATTCTTTTTGTTAGTTTTTATTGTTTGCTATTTTTATTTTTTGTTTTAAATATAGTTTTACATTGTGTAAGCCACCTCGAGTTGTCATGGGTGAATAGGAGGCAATAAAAATAAATTAAATAAATAAATTATCCCTAGGAGACAAACTCAACTTGAGTTCAACTTGATCTCTACATTATACCAAAAGTTTTAAATCTCACATAAGAAAAATTAATTAAGGCCAAAGTTTGTTTAAAAGATGCATGTTTAAAAGATGTACAAAAAAGGTACACTTGCAGATTCTGGATTGGGCTGGCCAGTGGCCAACCAAAAATCCTTAACCTACTCTATAGCCTAATCAGCTATATAAATTATGGGATGTTCTTTTCCAACACATCTGGATTGGGAAAGGCTCTTGTAAAGGCATTGACCAGGATGTTCTAGCTTGCAGTAATAGTTGCTGTTCTCAAGTACTTTGTGTTTTATTTTATTTATAGAATAGAATAGAATAGAATAGAATAGAATAGAATAGAATAGAATAGAATAGAATAGAATAGAATAGAATAGAATAGAATAGAATAGAATAGAATAGAATTCTTTATTGGCCAAGTGTGATTGGACACACAAGGAATTTGTCTTGGTGCAAATGCTCTCAAAAGAAAAGATACATTCGTCAAGAGTCAAGAATCATAAGGTACAACACTTAATAATAGTCATAGGGTACAATAAGCAATCAAATCATACTAGGAAACAGTCAATATAAATTGTAAGGATACAAGCGACAAAGTTACAGTTATACAGTCACAAGTGGGAGGGGATGGGTGATAAGGAGTGATGAGAAGATTAATAGTAATAGTAGTGCAGGGGATGGGTGATAAGGAGTGATGAGAAGATTAATAGTAATAGTAGTGCAGACTTTGTAAATAGTTGGACAGTATTGAGGGAATTATTTGTTTAGCAGAGTGATGGCGTTCAGGAAAAAACTGTCCTTGTTCTGGTGTGCAGTGCTCTATAACATCATTTTGAGGGTAGGGGTTGAAACAGTCTATGTCTGGGATGTGAGGGTTCTGTAAATATTTTCACAGCCCTCTTTTTGACTTGTGCAGTATACAGGTCCTCTATTGAAGGCAGGATTAATAATTGTTAGTAATTAGTAATTGTTTTTTCTGCAGTCCTAATTATCCTCTGAAGTCTGTGTCTGTCCTGTGCAGAACCAAACCAGACAGTTATAGAGGTGCACATGACAGACTCAATAATTCCTCCGTAGAACTGTATCAGCAGCTCCTTTGGCAGTTTGAGCTTTCTGAGTTGGTACAGAAAGAACATTCTTTGTTGTGCTTTTTTGATCACGTTTTTGATATTAGGTGTCCATTTTAGATCTTGTGATATGATAGAACCTAGAAATTTGAAGGTCTCTACTGTTGATACTCTGTTGTCTAGTATTATGAGAGGTGGTAGTATGGGAGGGTTTCTTCTAAAGTCTACCACCATTTCTACAGTTTTGAGTGTGTTCAGTTCCAGATTGTTCTGGTTACACCACGAGGCAAATTGTACAACCTCCTTTCTGTATGTGAATTCATCGTTTTCTCGAATGAGACCAATCACTGTTGTGTCATCATTTATGTATATTTCATACTTCTTAATACTTCATAATTCATATTCCTCAGGTCTATGGAGATTCTCAGTCATCCAGGTCATGGTTGTCCCAAAGGTTTTTTGCAAGAGGTTATTGGACTTTCTGGTTTTTCTTTGCAGACATTTCACTTCTCATTCAAGAAGTTTCGTCAGCTCTTTAGAATCTTCAAAGAAAAAACAGAAAGTTCTCTTGAAAAAACACCTTTGGAACATATTCCACAGGATTCAGGGATCATATTAAAAATAAACAGTGAATATTTTTTTAAAAATGAATGTTTGGTTCTGTTTGAATAATCCTATTAACTCATCTTTTAAGGATCCTAACAATAGTTTTGAGATTGTATACTTTTATCCCTCTGCTTTCATATAGCAGAACTGCTTCCCAGTAATGGCTGTTCAGCTCCCACAAGGAGAACCACTGAGAAATCTCCTCTGTTATCAGTGTTGGAAGTAAAATTTGTCTTCGAGCTATTCAGGTGGAAAATGTATTTATATGTGTTTGTTTTTCTCATCCTGTTCTACTCCCTGATGATCATATGACTATCCTGGCAGGGTGTGGGGTGGGAGGGAGAAGCAAAGGTATGCATTCTGAATGTCAGATTCTTCTCAGCAGGACTGTTGCATGAGTGGCCAAGCACATCAGCATCATCTGTAGTTATCATATTGAGTGATAAAAAGAAAATTATATGGCTGAAAGACACCTAGATTCTTCTTCATAAGAGTACCACTTGAGTACTAACTCAACTCTTTTATTGAATGTAGGGAATCTGTAGCCTTTCATTAAGTAAAATGCAAAAAATGTATGTGATATCATAGATTATACAATATTAGAATGGATGTCAAATTCACCTAAAACAATGATAAACAACCTGTGGTCTGAGGTTTATATGTGGCTCCTAAATCCCCACTTTGTAATTTTTAATGTCAAGAATGTCCTGCTATTTTGATAGAGGCAACATTTGAAAATGGGTTGTGTAAGCCCCAAATTTAACATATCACTATTTTAAAAACATAACAACACATTACAGGTCCTTAGTTTTGCCCATGTGGTCTCACATAACTTCATGTAACGATGTAAAAAATATGTTGAGATTCTAGAAAGAGTGCAGAGAAGAGCAATAAAGATGATTAGGGGACTGAATGCTAAAACATATAAAGAACGGTTGCTGAAATTGGGTATGTCTAGTTTAATGAAAAGAAGAAATAGAGGTCACATGATAGCAGTGTTTGGTTATTTCAGGGGCTGCCACAAAGAAGAGGGAGTCAAGTTATTCTCCAAAGCACCTGAGGGCAGGACAAGAAGCAATAGATGGAAACTAATCAAGGAGAGAAGCAACCTAGAACTAAGAAGAAATTTCCTGACAGAACAAGTAATCAGTGGAACAACTTGCCTCCAGAAGTTGTAAATGCTCCAACTCTGGAAGTTTTTAAGAAGAAATTGGATAATCACTTGTCTGAAATGAAATAGGGTTTCTTCCCTGAGCAGGAGTTGGACTACAAGACCTCCAAGGTCTCTTCCAACTCTGACTCTATTCTATTCTAAACTTGGAGGGGGCTTAGCTCTCCCAAATATACACAGTGGACACTCCTGTTCAAAAGGGTCAGAATTTTTTAAAGGATATTTTTGTAACCATCAAATGCTGTACAGTGGAACCTCAGGTCACGAACACTTCTGTTCGCGACCAAATCAGGTTCCAACCAAAAAATCCACCCAATTTTTGAATTGGGTCACGATTCAAAAATCGGGTGGCAAACAAACCCAGACACAGCAGATTCCCTTTCCGCACCAATTTCCCCTTTCACACATGCACAGCCCATGCAATTTTTGTCCGCGCATGTGCAGTCAGTTATGCTTCCGGTCATGAGTGTTAAGTATGGAGAATAATGGAGACCAGGCATCTGACCAGTGACTTCAACTCTTTAATAACAGTAAATAGAACAGAACAGAGCAAGGCTATGGGCAGCAGTAACCCTTTTATAGGGTTAGCTGCTACCTTATTACCCAATGAGATGAGCACAAGTTCAAACTAATAACCAATAAGAATAGTCCAAATAGTGGCCAATCAGGGACTAGTTCTGGCCCAATCCAAAGTTGTTGTATAAGGACCAATCAAGTGTGCAGGTTTTCAAACCCTGATTTGCATTAAAGTTATTAACTTTTATTGATTCACAACACCCTCCCCTTGGGTTCCGTTTGAGGGGAGCTGTAATAAAATCCTCAAGATAGACAGGCCGTTTGGTCTGCCTGGATGATTTCCGAGGCTCCACCGGTTTTGGTCTAAGGTCCGGTTCCGGTGGAGCGTTTGGATGATCTTTATTAAATTCTGTTTCGCTGCACGGTGATTCCGTGCTGCTTTCACTCTGGTTGTCTCCGCTACTCCGTGTTTCTTCGGGGTTTTTCAGTTCGGTTTCCCCCGTATTACAGCTCCCTGAAAAAGTCAACTCCCTCCCCGCTTCACGTTCCGGTGTCTCGCTGGGCCGTAGGGTTTCCGTTGGCCTGCTATTTGTCATATCAAAGTCAATTCCTCGATATTTCCTCCCCTTGAGTTGGTGACCCGGGAGTCATGGGCGCTGGGTGGTAATCTCGATGGGAGTTGGTTTATGTGGCGTTTCCACACCCTCCCATCGTCTGTTAGCAGGTGGTAAGATCTAGGCCCGGTGAGGTGGGTAACGGTTGCGGGTATCCACAACGGGTCGCCGGAAAAGTTTTTGGCAAAGATTAAATCGCTTACCTTAAATTCCCGGCATTTGCTGCTGGAGCCGAAGGGCTTTTCCGGTGCGAATGTGGGGTGGAGCCGGTCAAGGTGCGATCGTAGTTTCCGCCCATAAGAAGTTCAGCGGGTGTTTTGTTGGTCACGCTGTGGGCGTGATATGCTGTAACAAGAGAATTCGATTGATTTTCTCGTCGATGTTGCCGAATTCCATTTTGTGAAGGGTCTTTTTACAAATTGTACCATGCGTTCTGCACGTCCATTGGCCGCAGGGTGCGCGGGCGAGGTTAGCGCATGGTGGACGCCCCGATCAGCAAGATATTGTTCAAAGGGTAACGCAGTAAACTGTGGGCCGTTGTCCGAGACCAACACGTCTGGGAACCCATGTGTGGCAAATAGTCTGTTTAATTTATTGATAACTGAGTCCGTTGTAGTTGTGTTCATTCGATGGATCTCGAGCCAATTCGAATAGGCGTTGACAGTAATAAGGAAAGTGTGTCCTTTGGTAGGCCCCGCAAAGTCAATATGAATACGGGACCATGGCCCCTCGGAGTTTCCCATTCGGTCGGGATTGCTTTAGGCGGAGCGTTGCTGACGCCTTGGCAACGTTGACAAGTAGAGACCCAGGCCTCGATTCTTTTGTCGATTCCCGGCCACCAAGCGTAGCTGCGTGCAAGTGCTTTCATCCGCACGATACCCGGATGTCCTTCATGCAATACAGCCAAAACAGTTTGTTGCAATTTGCTAGGGATTACGACTCAATCGCCCCACAAGATACAGCCTTTCTGGGAAAACAGCTCGGTTTGGCAGCTTTTGAAAGGCGCCCATTCCGGTGCTATTTGGTCTGTGGCCACCCCGTTCAACCCAGCGTAGGATGTGTTGTAGAACGGGGTCACGTTTTGTTTCAAAGGCAATGTCTCTAGCCGTCAATGGTGGCACATGTAGAGCTTGATCTGTAGTGTTGAGATGGTGGGGCTGGATCTACAACAGAGTCTGGAAGCGGCGTTCTGCTCAATGCATCAGCGTGGAGAATTGATTTCCCGGCGATGTTGCAAGGTGTAGTTGTAGGCCGCCAAGAATTCAGACCAACGGGCCATTCTGGGGGACAATATATACTGGGGTTGGTTTATTACCCGCAATGATTCCCAGTAGCGGTTTATGATCAGTGATTATTGTAAACGCACGGCCATAAACATATTCATGAAATCTTTTAACTGCAGCCACAATAGCTAAAGCTTCTTTGTCCAGCTGACTATAATTTCGTTCAGCTTTAGCTAAGGTTCGCGAAAAAAAATGCGATGGGGGCTTCCGCTCCATTTGGTAATACGTGGGCCAGAATTGCCCCAACCCCAAAAGGTGATGCGTCACACGTGATAGTGAGCGGCAGCGTCTCGTTGTACTGCATAAGTACAGAATCAGAAGTTAGCAAGTTCTTTACTTGTTGGAAAGCATGTTGTTCCCGTTGTCCCCACACCCACGTTGCTTTTTTGTCTAATAGTCTATGCAATGGTTCAGCTACCGTTGCTTTGTGGGGTAAAAGACATTATAGAAATTGATAAGTCCAAGGAACGCCTGTAGGTCTGCCTTGTTCCTTGGAGTGGGGGCCTTTTTAATTGCCCATAATTTGTCTTCGGTGGGATGGATTCCTTGGCTGTCCAGGAGATATCCCAGAAATTCTACTTTTTCGGTACATAACTGGCATTTGTCTTTTTTTACTCTGAGGCCTGCATTTTGGAATCTTCGTAAAACCTCTCTGAGTCGTTTTTCTAGAATGTCTTTGTTAGGTGCGGCGATGAGTACATCGTCGAAATATGGGACAACGCCTCTTATCCCTTGTAACAACCTTTCCATTAAACTCTGGAAGATTCCAGGGCGACGCACCCCGAATTGGAGCCGGTTGCATTTAAATGCGCCCCTATGCGTTACGATCGTTTGCGCCTCGGCTGTGGTTGGATCTACAGGCAATTGTTGATACGCCTGGGCTAGATCTAGTTTGGCGAAAACTTTCCCGCCACCCAGGGAATGGAGCAAGTGTTGCACTACCGGCACTGGATATGCACTTTGCTGCAGTGCGTGGTTTAAGGTGGCCCGGTAGTCTCCGCAAATTCTTAGGGACACATCAGGCTTGATAGGCGTCACTATCGGGGTTTCCCAACGGGCGTGGTCGGTGGGTTCCAGTACGCCCTGCGCTATTAGCTTATCGAGTTGTTCGTCGATTTTAGGCTTCAAGGCGAACGGCACCCGACGCGGCTTAAGGCGGATGGGTGCTATCTCAGGGTTCAAGTTAAACGAGATCGGGGTCCCCTTGTACTTGCCTAGTCCGTTCGCGAAAACGTCTTGGAATTCTTGCACGAGTGCTTCCTCCCAATCGCTGCTCTCGGCCCTGTGGACTCCGGCTACAGTGATTCCGAGCGGTCTGAACCATTGAAGGCCTAAAAGGCTAGGCCTGTCGCGGTCCACGACAGTCAGTGGTAGTGCGATGGTGTGGTCCTTGAATGAGACCTGGAATCTGCGGGACCCGACAACGGGAATTCTGTTACCCTGATAGTCTTTGAGTATAACCCTTTGAGGGTTAAGGTCTTGGCGGAGAATCGTTGGAATGAGCTGTTGTAGCGTTTTCCACAATACCATCGAGAGGGAAGATCCCGAGTCCACTTCCATCACACAAGGTTTGTTTTCGATGGCGACCTTTACTCGCATTTTCCCGGCATCAAGGGATGTAGCGTGGCCTATGGTGATTGTTTGGTGGGTCTCTTCCTGCCGGGTTTCTTCGCGCCTGGTGGAAGTGGTGGATGGTTTGTTTCTGTAGGAGTGGTTTCCCCATTGGTGGTTCAATTTTTCTCGGTGTGTGCCGAAGAATCCTGAAGACTGGCATTCGGCCTGTCAGGGTTTGGAGTTCTGTTTGCTTCTGCAAACCTTTGCGATGTGACCTCGTCTCCCGCAATTGTGGCAGAGTGCGTCGAGGAATTTGCAGCCGGATCATGGGTGATTGGCTCCACAGCCGGCACACGGTCGAAATGAGTGTTGTGTGGACTGGTCTCGCTCCGTTCGAAGTCAGTTGACCTCTTCCCCATCGCTGTCGGACGGGGACTCTAGGTCTTCGTGGTGAGTTGATACCGGGTGTCTCTCTGAGCGAGGCGAGATATCAGTGGCGAGTTTACGTAGCGGTGCGTTGGTGCGGCGCATTCGGGCTGCCGACTTCTTGGTCGCCTCCGCTGCCGAGGCTTCTTTAAGGGCATCGGTGAGGCTGATGTCCCCTTTAGCCATAATTTTGCTCTGGATCGTGCTGTCTTCTAGGCCCAGAACCAGGCGGTCCCGGAGGGCTTCTTCTAAGTCTGCGAATCCAGAGGCCTCCAAGGTTGCGGAGGTCCGCGATGATGTCGGCAAGGCTTTCGCCTTTCTGTTGGTCCCTCCGGTAATATTCGTGTCTTCTGACTAGGGTTGGCACGGTGGGGCGTAGTGAGCCCGTAGTAAAGGCTCGAGGACGTCCCAGTCCATCTCTTTTACCTCTGCTGGCTTGGCAAGTGACTTTGCCATTTTAAACACAGTAGGCCCGCAGTGAGTTAGAAAGATAGCTCTTTTTTTTCCGGTTGTTGCATCTTTCAAATTGTTGGTCTCCAGAAACATCTGGAACCGATCCATGTATGCCTCCCAGTCTTCGGTTTCTGGGTTGAATGGAGCGGGTGGTACGGCACCGCTGGCCATGTTGCCGTTGATGGTGCGTGTTCGACCACATGCTCTGTTGGTTGCTCTGTAGGTTAGTCAGCTCTTCGGTCTCCGGATCCCACCTTCGTTGCCAGTGTTAAGTATGGAGAATAATGGAGACCAGGCATCTGACCAGTGACTTCAACTCTTTAATAACAGTAAATAGAACAGAACAGAGCAAGGCTATGGGCAGCAGTAACCCTTTTATAGGGTTAGCTGCTACCTTATTACCCAATGAGATGAGCACAAGTTCAAACTAATAACCAATAAGAATAGTCCAAATAGTGGCCAATCAGGGACTAGTTCTGGCCCAATCCAAAGTTGTTGTATAAGGACCAATCAAGTGTGCAGGTTTTCAAACCCTGATTTGCATTAAAGTTATTAACTTTTATTGATTCACAATAACGACCAAATTGGGTTGCGACTCTAGTCCTGGAATGGATTACCATTGCGAGGTTCCATTGTACCTCTGTAGCATTAATTTATCTAGACCTAATCTCAAATTCATGATACACAATTACAGCTTCAATATATATTGAGGTAAAGGAAAAAGTAAAGGAGTCTGTGTGGATTTTACTCCACTAATCATTGATGACTATAGGGGTGGTGCTCATCTCCGTTTCAAGGGCATTGAGCCAGCCCTGCCTGAAGACATTTCTGTGGTCAGCATGATGTCATGGAGCACTGTTACCCCCCCCCCCCAAAAAAAGTGGTACCTATTTATCTATTCACATTTGCATGCTTTCAAACTGGCAGGGCGAGGACAGGAGCTAACCCTGTCACATGGAGCTTGGGTCTCGAACCTGGGTTGCTGACTTTCCAGCCAACAAACCCAGCATCTTAACCACTGAGCCACCGTGCCATCCATACATTGAAGATATAGCAGGAATTAATAGCTAAATTTAATAAACGACAAGTACTAGATTTAAGACTTTCTGAAAGCCTCAAAGAATTATAAGGAAGAACTCAATGAAATGACTACAGATAGAGTTCCTGTCTTTCCTATTGGGAAATATCTGGTAAAATATGGAAGGAAACATGTAGGAGGGTTGAATTATCATGACTGCAGCTATTGCCAATTCTAGAAGTTTTGAATAAGACCTTGAAAAGATTTCAGTTTCCATCATGGAGGAATGAACAAAAAGACAACTGATAGAAAAATAATGTGTATTTCAATCTGAGTGACAGAAAGGAAATAACCTGAGATTTTTTTTAAGGACAGTGGCCTGATGAGAAGAACAATATTGAAGCAGCACACTTTAAGTTCTACAGGCTCTAGAAAGGGGAATGTATGGTAAAAACTGAAATAATAAATTAGAAACATAGTTACAAAGTTATCATTTATCATCCAAGCAGTTCCATGAGGCATATTAAGCAAGGGTTAATATAAAAACTTATTTAAGAATTTCTTTTAATTGGAGATTTCAAGTATTTATCTTCCCTAATCCTAACCTCAGATTGGTCCCTCCAGAAGTTAAACCCTGCTTGCCTGTGAATTCTGTAAATTGAAATATGGAGTCTCCAAAAAGCACCAGGTTGCAGAAATCACACACACACACACAAAACAACTAAGCTGGCTGTGGGTATTGGAAGATGTAATCCATCTCTAGGGCACAAGGTTACAAATGATCGTTGCAAAGCAAATAGATTTGCTGTAACACAGCAAATACTTGCAACCTCACTCTCTACTCGTAGTAACCTCTGCTTTGTGTCTTGAATAGCTTCTTGAAGTTCTGGCGTGTCTTATCCCCATGATGCTTTGAATTCTGAAGAGGCACATTGATCTTGCTCACTAGAGCACCTTTCAGTATGATATGTCTACATGCTGGGTTTCCATAAGCAACTGCTGGGCATGGCAGGCAACCCTGAAGCCGTCTGGCTCTGTAAAGCTCATTTGGCAGATATGCAGAACACTTCACATCAAGAGTTTCGGCTTGAGTGGCTTGCTTTTAAGCTGCCTTTTTTTTTTTAACAAAGCACTTCATTTAGGAGATCATGGTGATACCATTATAACATGCAAGGTTTTTATTCTGACTTTACAGAAAATCACATCCAAAGTCTTATTTACTGGAATTTTCAGCTGTTTGTGAACTATTAACCAGGTTTTGATGAGAGAGAGGGAGGGAGGGAGGGAGGTGGAGAGGGAGAGGGAGGGAGGGAGGGAGAAAGAAGGAGGAACAGAGGGAGAGAGTGGAAGAGAGAGGGAGAGAATGGGGGAGGGAGAGAGAATAGGCTAAAACAATACCCAACTTACCATATATTTGTGTATCCTGTCATTTCCTTCATAGTCTGTTATGCCCAAGAAATTATTTATACAACAGAGCATTTAGGATTTCCATCAAACATACACTCATAACAGAGAGCTCTTTTGCTTTTTAACTAGTCTTTTTTTCAAATAGAAAATGCATTCATATTTTATGTTTTAGGTAATGCTTGTAAGCAAAAAATTACATTTAAAAAAATGCAGGATGCTTTCAATAACTAAGAACTATGTAAATTATTTGAGCCAGATTCTACCATCTCATTGTTGGAGCTGTTTCCTTCTATTCTCTTTTTCTTCTGCTTGTTTCCACTGCATGTCACATCTTTGACATTCCTAATTTGAGACCAGCTCAGCATTATTTTTAAATTTTCTCTATAAACTAAAAAAAAAAAAGGATCGCCAATTGTTATAATTCCTTACAATAGTGGATTCAAATAATAAAAAGAAAGGGACTCAGAACAAACTATTGATTAACCCAGTAGTGGGCTGTTTAGAATAGGAATCAGATTCAAAGAACACACATATTCAAAATGGTAAAGGACTCTATGCCGTAATGCTTGATTGTGTTTAATTGATACAAAAGATGAAGTGACCATTGGTAATTAAACTAGGAAGTTTACCAGAATTAATAAACTAGGAAGTGGAACTGAATGAATATCTAAGATGGATCCACCCAACCAATAGCATCAGAAAGTTCTGCAGTTCAAATTCTAATTCAGTGTTGGCAGCTTGAGTTGAAATCTATAGATCTTCTAGTTGTCAAGATTGAGAAACACTGCTCTAATTGATCACAATCTAGTATGGACATATTGCAAAAGATACGTTCATAGCAAGAAATCAAGAAAATTGAGGGCAGTGAACCACATAGCCTATTGCAGAGAATGGATGTTTGGGAAATGGTTTCTTCAGAGATTGACTTGCCTGGAAGGAGCATCCAGTTTATTTCTACATAAGTACTGCTGCAAAGTATTTTTGTAGATTTTAACATGCCAAGCCTTAGAATGTTAATGCTTTCAACAATTCTACCCCCAAATGAGCAACAGTCAAGAATAACTAAGTGTATTGTAGACATGGTCCCTGGTACTTAGAGCAAAGTCATAATGATTCATACTTTAAGCCAAATATACACAGTATATCCTATGAAATCGCAGTATTTCTCCAGATGTACCACATGCTATATATGTTAGAGTAATTTCATATGATAACATCACAATAAAATACATGTGTGCAGTTTTTATATCATTTTGATCATCTGTGTCTTTTGATATGCTAATTTTTCATTATTCATATTTAAAAAATCCATATGCCGTCTTTGGCAAAACTTAAACATAAACAAGATAAATCCATAAATAAAAGGCAATAAACTATGTTTGCAAAAAAAAACAATTATGCACAAGAACAATCTAATGTTTCTGTGTAGGGATATTCAGCTTCCACAGCCAGAACTATGCTAACACTGCTATGGTTAAAATAGAAGTAGGAAAAAGAAGCATTTCTTGTTCAGTTCCATCAACTGAGTTGATGCATCAAAGTAAAACATAGTATGGCTATTTGGCTCTGGCTTAGCAGAGATGGTACTCTAACCATTATAAACCATGTTTTGATCTGCCAGTGGAACTCTTGTGGCTTAGGCAAGTGTTAATGATTAATGATTATGATTGATGATTAATTGGACAACAAATAATGTTTTAACTAATCCAATCCTAACCCAACAATTGATTCCAGGGCTAGTGTAATTTCAGGCCAATTATGAGGAATATTGGGATATGAATGCATGTTCTTATGCTCATATGCTTATGTGGGTACCAGAACTCTGAATTCTAAAGGTAAGGGTAGTTTTCCCTGTCCAGCCTGTCTGATTCTCGGGCATGGTATTCATCTCCATTTCTTGGTCGAGGGAATCAGCATTGTTGATAATGTAAAAATAAGTTGCATATCTTTAGTGTAATTTGGTAAATGCTAAATACCATGTTTGAAATTTTGGAAAACCGAGTTTCTTTCACATGATGTTCAGTTGGATATATTGCAAAATTGTTTCTGGGTTAAATTCTAACTGTTCAATTGCTGATGCCCAACTTTGGCTTTTAAAAAATGAAATGGTTCAGCAATAAATTCTTTGACATTAAACTACAGAGAAGCTTAAGAGTCTGCCGCATTAAGCTTAAACTACAGAGAAGCTTAAGAGTCTGCCGCATTAAGCAAAAGGTCTAATCTCATTCTGCAGCCTGATTCCTATTGCAACGAGGCAGCTGGCTCTTCAAACCAAGCAAACATCAAGGCCAAAGAAAGTTGATGCCTTCAGTACTTTTCAGTTCTGAGCTAACCCAAAGCAATGCCACTTACTCAGGCAAAGATATATCAGTTAGTCTCCAAATTCTTTGAGAATGTAGAGGACTACAGAGGATGAGCTAATGATGTAAAATAGGCAGAGCTGCATAACATACTGTTGGAACCAGATTTTTCAGGGCTTTGTTCTTTTTGAGGGCGTGGGGAAGAATTGAATTTTTTTAAGCCTACATGTGAGTTTACAAAACACTTTTACATATTTCCTGCCATCAGAAATTTGCCCCATTAATTTTAGCAATCCCACTGTTGGAATTTGGTAGAGTTGTTCAAGTTGGCTGCAGCATTTGCAAAAATTCGCCACTATTGCAAAGATCTAGGCCATACTTTTTTCACTATGCACTAGAAGAATCCAAAGCATTTCTACAGTTGTTTTCTACATAAAATGGCAGTGCAGAACTGAAATATTTTTATTTATTTATTAAGAAAATGTATATGGCCACTCAATACACTCATGGTAACTCCAGGTGGCTTAGAGAAATAAAACCTCAAATACAAAACCTAATAAGCCTCTATCCTCCTGGTAACTAACTTAACTCCATATCACCCTAAGATCCTCCTTTTGGCAAAACTCTTTGAAAGATGTCAAGGTGGGATCCAACCTTACTTCTGTAGGGATGATGTTCTACAGAAAGGGAACCCCACAAAGAAAGATCTTCTTGAGCCCGCTAGATAGATCTCCTTAAGAGA